>NC_089873.1:2113750-2815000 GCF_040182565.1 Anser cygnoides | reverse complement strand
AAGGACCAGGCTACTGCTGCGGGTTTTTCCCAGGAGCAGCTCCGTCTTTTCCAAGCATGGGGAAATTTGTGAAAATATTTCCCTTACTCCATTGGAGGCTCCACCAGCACATACACACTCACACGCTAGACATACAGTCATTCCCCAGGTTTGCTTTTCAGATTGCCTATTGACATTCCCCTTCCCTCCTTCCCTCCCTCTCCTGCTCCTCACTTCCCCTACTCGCATGCCATGGAGACACCGGTTCCACTCCATTCCTTTTAACATTCCTCATAACCAGGAGACGCAGGGCTGCTTTAAGAAGAAAATATATATATACAGGGGAAAAAAATGGGGAAAGGGAGAAAAGGAAAAAAGAGAAAGAGAAAGAAAAGAATGCGTGTCAGCTCAAACCCCACTGCTGTGCCAGCATGCACACGGGTTGCCTTTTGCTCGGCGCACATCAATGCCTCTTATCCTCCGAAGTTATTTCCCCTGGAGTGAACCTATCAAAGATTTTCAGCCTCTCTGGAGAGAGCAGTACCAGATAACACTGGATTCCCTTGTCAATTCTTGCCTACCAGGCTCTGGCAGCATTTTCTACCTGACACTCTGATCTTGACACACACGCACAGGAGAAGCGTGCGTGTGTATGTGTGTGCATCTGCAGTGGTTTCCTCCTGCTGTGCAAGCAATGCAGCTGCCTTTAGACTGCAGGGAGGAAGGGAAAACCCAGTAACACATCTATATAGCACCCTCCTCATCCGTGACTCCTGCAGTGTCGTGCCCTCTTTGTAATTACAGTAATTAGTATTTTTATACTACTAATAATGATTATTATTTAAGATGTGCTAATTCTTTCTAATACAGCTGTCTCTTTTTAAAATCTGGCCCTATATTTTTAAAAGAATCCACTAAAGGATTTCCAAATAAGTGCTCACCTCCAAAATCCTGCTGCTACAACACTCAGAAATACTCATCCCCTTTCCTCTGCTTGCTGTGGCAATGGGACTGGAAGGACCAGCCACTCCAGTGGGTACCCAGCATATCTCTGATGATTCACATGGGTCTTTTGGGTTGTTTGTGATTTTTTTTGGTTTTGGGTTGAGGTAAAGGGTTGGTAAAACTGGTGGTGTTGATGGCTCACATGGGTGGTTTGAGCCTTCATCAGTGAAGGCAGTGGCTGGTAAGAGGAGAAGCTCTGTGCAACTCCTAAATCAGCATCCTGAGAAGGCATGTAATTAAGAGGCTTTACCTAGAGGGCCCAGAGCTCATTAGCCTCAGCAATAAAATAAGCAGTTTATGGGTGCCGTAACTCACGCTTGGACAGAAGGGTGGGCACGCCACGGTGCAGTGAGCCAAGAGGCACAGCTGTTTGCCTGCAGCTTTCGGCACCAAGAGTTTTCTAAAGCCCCAGCATAGCTGATGGTTCCATGCAAAATCCTGGGTATCCAAAATATCTGAGTAAATTCTTCCTAAATTGGGCTTGTGTTGTCTATACTCGTTCTTGGCATTATATGGGCAGGGTCTGGGGACAGCCCTGATGTTTCTCAGCCTCCAGCTCTACAATGCCTGTGCCAGTTGATATTTTCTTTGTATTTTTTTTTTGTCTCCCGTGGGCACTATGTGCCAGGATGATGTTAGGACCCAGCTCCAACATGGACCATGAACACCAGCTAAGCTCCTGCACTGAATATGAGGAAAATAGCATGAAATGACTCCAGTGTGTCACCCAACTACCCTCCTCCTTTCATGGCAATGCTGTCCTCAGCACTTGCAAGGATGCTAGATATTACTGCTCTGTAGTTCACACCATCTTAAACATCACCTTCAATTGCTTACACTGTAAATCTGATCTTCCACCTTTCTGCATGAGAAATATCACCCAGGTCTTGCCCTGGAAGAAGCATTTCCCCCGAGGCAGCTGTCCTGGTAGTGTGGGAGGAGGATCCGTGAATGCAATTTATGGACAGTGTTAGCAACATTACGTTATAATATTTCCACACAAGTCCAATGAAGTCCTCTAGAAGAAAGAGAGGCTCAGAGCCAGCTCATCACCCTTCGTCATCACTTGGGTGAACACCCCGTCTTAGAACCGACTCTTAGCATGGCATCAGGATACCATCAACTTGTGCCTTTGAGCATTCATGCTGATTTTGCTCCCAGGACAGTCCATGGCCAGTGTTGCCTGGAGAAGCAGGGGGAAGGCAGAGGAGGAGGTCAACAGAGCCACTGTGCCACGACAGCAAGTGCAAGGTTGCTGCATCCTGCAAGACCACCTGGAGATCCAAGCCTGGCTTCAGGGCTCAGCCACTCTTAGCAAAAGCTGCTATTCCAGCATTTCCACAAAACTGCAAACCCAAACACTGCCGTACCTGCCGCAGTCCCATGGGTGTGTGCTCACCACCAGGCTTGTCTGTGGAGGCTGCAGGTGTCCAAAAAACAAGGAGACCATGTAGGCAGAAGGGTCACCCTGCATGTAGTCCATAGAGGTTCTTCCAGCCATTGGGGCCATAGAGAAAACTAATCAGTCCTGAAAATCTCAACACTGAAATAGAGTTCTGTCTGAAACTCAGTGGCCCAATATAGCCCCATAATAACAGATCAAGCCTCGTGGAGGAGAGTTTTAATTGCAAGCTTTGCTCAAGGGCTCACCTGTGCTATCCTATCCATGTAAATACAGGTTGGAGGCCTGGGTTCCTGGCTAGCTCACATCCTTCCCTCTCCAGCAGTTCCAACTTTTATCAATTCCAGGAAGATTCAATAACATTGTAAAGGCAGGAAGTGAAACTGTATTAGGTGGGACTCAACTTCTGAGCGGAGAAGAAGTAGCTCTCCTTAAAGACCAACAACAATCTTCCCTTTTTTCCAGCCTGGGACCTTCACTGAACCTTGAATGGCAAAGCACATGGTTATTCCATTCCACCTCGCAGCTAGCTTGCCGTAATTGATTCTATTTATCAGCTTACTTTTTTTTTTTTTTTTAATAAATACCATGAATGGACTCATGCTGCATGTATGTGTAAACCAGAGTCTGCCCTGCAACAATAGTTCCCTGTTATTCTCTATTTCGTGCTCACAATGGAAGAGACACATCCAAATAGGACAGAAAAATATTGCTTTATAAAACTGAAGTAGGTGTGCAGCATCTAATCCAGCCATCCATCATCTCTCTGCTCTAATCTGCCTAAAGTCAATGGGGACAGAGAGGGAAGAGGCAGGCAACAACAATAGTATCATGGTAACCGTGAGAGCGATGCCGGAGTGGATTGTCTGCTCCGAGAGCACGGGGAGCACTGCACAACCTCGCATGAAGCTTCCCCGAGCTGTGTGTCCTGGGTAAGCATTAATCAGATACCAAAGGGCACGTGTCACACAGGAGTAACGCTGCTATTATTATTATTTATTTCATGTAGTGCTCTAGCTCTCTAGTCAGGTCACAGCTGTGTGTTTTTTTTTCCTTCAGAGCCTGAAATAGTTGGAGGCAGGCATGGCTAAGAGCATATTCTGCAGCCCCATATTCAGCTTAGCTCAGGGGTGGCATTTTGTAGGCAGACAGCTCCTGCTGTGTCCTGAGCAGCTTGGGGAGAAGGAAGGCTCTCGTGCTATCAGAGATGCCATGGAGCCAAGGGTCCAGCCCTGATGTGGGAGGTGGGAAGCATCCTTACCCCCCAACAGTGGTCACAACATGCTACCCTTGCTGCCCCTGCCTGCCCCGGGCTGCGGCTTCAGAAAGAATGATGCTGGGTCGAGGTGAACTCAAAAACAAATAAACCATTGGGGGGCTGCTGCAGTGGAGTTTGCACTCCTGGGACATGGAGCACAAAAGACACAATTTCATCCCTTTGGATGGTTGTAGGACTCCTCTCCTCCTCTCTAATGCCCACACACCCAGGAAGAAGCAAAGGGAATCTGCAGTAGGAATGAACAGGGTGCAGAGTAATTACCCAAGGAACAGGCTCTTCATAAATACTTCCAACAACAACAATAAAAATGGAAAAATCAGTTTGGGGCTGCTCCGTCCCCCCTCTCCTCCCATCCAGGTCACACGACGCAGGCTGCCCTCTTGCAAGGGGCTGCAAAGACAAGAGGAGAGGAGAGACAGCAGAGCAAACACGCATGCCCAGGGGCCAGGCTGTGCTGCTTCTTCTCTCTGCGGCTTTGCAGGGACGTGACAGCAACAAGCAGCAACTGGAGCTCAAGGGCTGCCAGCATCGTGATGGGGGAGTGCAAAGCAGGGGCACAGGAGAAGCTGTTAATGCAGGCTAGATGCTGAAGCAGCCTCGGTGCGTTTGGCAAACCTGTGCCTGACACTGCGCAGAAGTGTGCATTGGGAATTAAAGGCAGCGTTTGGTTGAAGTGTGGCAGAGTGTGACAGCATCCAGTAAAGCCATGCCGTGGAGATCAGAGCGTGCTGCCGTCTTGTGCTTGCTAATGGACAGCCTGCAACAGCAAAAGAGAGAAATCCTGGTATATTCCTGCCTCTGCATCAATGAGGCATTTTAAGGGGTGCTCGGCCTGCAGATGGATGGCAGAAGTGGCTCCCATGCTCTCCTTTCACAACAGCTCTCTCCAGCCAACATGTTTATGTTTCAGGGCTTGGCTCACCGGCAGATCGTCACACTCAGTGGTTCATGGATGGGATGGAGCCCAAAGCCATTCTCTGTGGCTCAGTACCCAGCTTGGCCCCTGCTATTAAACTTAAATAACAAGCAGCTTTATTGGCTGCAAAAGCTGCCAGGTCGTTGCAGCTTTATTTAGTCGCCTAGAAAGTGCATTTTGGAAAGTGGTTTTTTTTGCAGTCTTCCTTCATACACTCTTGCCCACAGCCTGCTGGTGAGGTTAACCATCCTTGCAGGACTAGGTGTGCAAGCCAGTCCTTTCCCCCTCTGCTAGCCAGCAGAGCATCTACTGGAGGGAGTCCTTGTGAGCACTTGAAGGTCAGAGGTGTCTCTTGGTGCTGTTGGAGTCTCTCACAGTGGGTTTGAGAACTGGTCACCAGCTTCACGTGTGATCTGGAAGCACCAGAAGTCCTGAATGTGTGAAAGGATGCACGGATAGATGCATGGATGGATAATGTCCATGCATGATGTCCCTGTTCACAGCAGGGGATTGGAACTAAGTTGTGTTTAAAGGTCTTTTCCAACCCAAACCCCTCCATGACTCTACGGTTCTATGGATTGAGATGTTGCCCAGCAGTCACCGTAGTCTTAAACTCCAGGACATGTCAATGTCCCAACCAGCAGGGCCCCAGCACAGAAGCATGGGAAGAGGACCTCTGTATATTTAGGGAGCCTTCAGATTCGTTGTTTTTTTCTTTCAGGAATTTGTCCACTGGCTTTTTGAACTTGTGTAAATGTCTGCTGCGAGAAGCCAGCCGCCAGAACAACAGCACGCTGTCTGAAGGATGTCCTTGTGTTTGTTTTCAGCTCGTGCTCTGCAAAATGTTGTCTGCCTGCCAGAGCTGATGCTTCCTTGCTCCTGTATCTGAAGAGGTGGTGAACAAGCATCATTCCTTATGGTTTTACAGCCATCTACTGCATCCACTCTCAGCCATCTCTTCTTGAAAATAGTTACGTCGCATTAACAGGACCTCATTTCTAAAAGCCACAAGCTGAGCAAGACTTGCAAGGAAAGAAGAGAGAAACTCAAACCACATTTGCCATGCCCATGTTCCCAGCTTGCTGCAGCCCACCTTTTCCTCCAGCAGTAATTCGCTTTGCAGCCCCTTATGACCCCTTGGAGCTGGATTCACCTCTCCTAACTCTGTAAATTTGAGGCATTTTACCAGCCACCGCTAGATACCTGCTTTAGGGGAGGGGAGAAAACCTTCTGAGACCTCCCATGGGACTTCAGACCTCAGCTCTCACAGAGACACCGGTATCATGGCTGGCTGAATCCCACCCATGGGTTAAGGTTGGTATACTCAGCCTCCCCACTGCCTGCCTCCGCTGGCCCTTCTGTACAAACACAGGCAGCTTCCCCACTTCGTGGCATTATTTAGAAGCTCAATTAATTAATGGCTGCAAAGTGCTGGAACGATGGATAGCACTATAGAAACATTGTTCTCAGGAAGTACTTCCACTATTAAAATAAAGAAAAAAAAAAAGAAAAAAAAAAAAGAAAAAAAAAGAAAGAAAAAGAAAAAAGAAAAGAAAGAAAAAGAAAACCAAATGACAAATCTGTGGCTGGAAAGGCCAGGATGTCAAAAGAGATGGACAGTGAATAACTGAGAAGGGGACGGGAATTATAATTCATCTTCCACTTGACATTTGTTTCATTTTTAGCTCTACTTCGGCTTGTAAGCTCAAGAACAAGACGGGAGGAAGGAGGTTTGTTACAGACCTACTCACCTCTCTGATGAAGGGCAAGAAACCCTCCAGAGCACAACTGAGACCCTGCTCTGTCTTCACATTGCTGCTCCTTCATGTTTTTACCATTTTTAAGGTAAAAATCAAGCAGAAAACAAAACAAAAAATGCCTGAATAAGACCTTATTATTTTTTTTTTTAAATGTCATAAAGGAGTGGAAAGGAGCATTAACTCTGTTAGTGATGTTTTGTGAGTCATGTCAGAGAGGTGAAAACTTCCCTCCAATGCATTTTTGGCTGTGCTTTTGCCCCACAGCCCTTTCCCTTGCTGCAAGCCCAACTGGCATCAGCGGCCAGTGCTGAACGCACACAGTACTTACGACTTCTTTGAGCTTTTTCTGCAGCTAGCTGCGTGCCGTCATCTCTGCTGTTTGCACAGCTGAATGCCTGTAATACCTGAGTCAGGGCTGAGCACAGTGCAAATCCCCCCAGCTATCAGGAAATCCAATTTTATGGACACGGCTAAATTTGTGTGATGTGTTGGTGGATTAATTCATGAAGATCATTGCCTTCTCAGTACTGTAATTCAAGCTCTTTTCTTGCAGGGGAGAGAGGCAGGCACATGGATATTTTCACATCATGGGGCCAGCCAACAAGTGTCACGGTGAGATGCAGAAGCAGCATGTAAGACTGCGCTTGGCCGAAGGTCAATATGGCTATTACCGTGCCTCATGGGATTGGTCAAAGGTTTTAAAGGAACAGCCCAGATAGGTTAAAGATAGGTTAATTCTGATTTCACAGGCATTGATAGGTCAAAAGCATTCGAGCAGCACCAAAGACTGTATGTATGTGTTGCCCATACAGGGATTTTTTTTATTTATTTATTCATTCTGGATAGATGTAGACCAGCTTACATCAATAAATAGCACTGGCTTTGTGGGTCATGATGTTGGGAGGCAACAGTCCACTAAGACTCTGATTCTACCTCGTACTTCTGTTCTTTGCATTTGTATGATGCTGTTTTCTTCTGTGCCTTAGGGAAGCTGAAGGTTGTCACTGTTCCTATCTGGTGTCCCTGGCCAACATCACCCCAAATCCCTTCAACCCTGGTCAGGTAGCACCAGTGCTGCGCCTATAAGCCCTCCCCAAAACAAATATCACTATTCTTGTGCCTGTGGTGTCCCTTCCATTAAACTGAAAGCCAGGGAAAGTTTCATCCTTGTGTAGGGATGTTTAATGGTAGCTTCAGTCCCAAATACAGTGAGATCAATCATATTTTCAACCCCCCCCCTTTACTTTGATGAGAAAGCTGAGGTCTAGCAAGACTGGTATCTGTGGGAGAAGCAGTGTGGGTTTCCCCACAATCAGCATCCCTCCAACCTCTGTTACTGCACCTTCAAGAGGGTTGTGCCATGGGTCCATCAGTGAGAGGGCCCACCACAGTCAATGATGCCTCCAGCAATGTGAACATTGCCTTCCACCTTCACCTGGAAGACATGAGACCTTCCTTCCCTCCAGCTCCTGACACGTCTCAGACCACATGGGATCAGTTCTGGATTTGGGACCAGATCCAGGAAAAGGATGGTGCACGTGTGAGTGTGTACGTGCTTACAGGCATGGGAGGGAACTGGTCCCACCAAAGGCACAAGCAGAACCTCCAGTGACTTCTCCAGAGCCAAGGTTTCATCCAGCAGTTCAACCCAACTGTGACTTGCACAAATATCCTTCATATTATTACTGTATAGCCCTGGAGACCAAACAGTTCTGTCGTTCTTTCATTCACCCTGAACCCTTTGTGCCTGCACTGGTTCACGGCATCCAGCAGCATCTACAGGGAATCACTGGAGATTTCCAAAGACTGATGGGACCCTGGGAAATGGCAGAGGTGAAAGCTTGGAGAAGGTTTGATCTGAACCCTGCTCCATTTAGAACAAGAAAAGAAATACAAATCAGGTGATGGGAGGAAGGACCTCACTTCTCTAAAACACCCCAAACATCTTACAGAGTGAAATATCCACAGTTATGGGTCTGTTCTTCCTTCTCCCAGTTTTTGTTCTCTTTGAGCCCATCTTTCTTTCCTTTTAAAATCGAATTTCTCTAACCTTCTGGATGCTATCTGTTCAAAAATGACCTGCCCCATCTATTAAAGTCTGTCTGCTCTCTTTCTTTATATATCTGTGTATGCTCATGTTTCTATCATAGTTTCAGGTGAATGGACAAGACCCACTGAGTGTGTTTTTCTGGGATATTTTTTCAAAAATTTGACCACGAATGATATTAGCAAAGTGTGTGCTATTAAACTGAGTAGTATTTAACACATAAAATTTATTTAGAATGTTAGAGATTGGGATTGGTTTCTCTTCAAAATGCTTAAAAAACATTTGAAAGCAAGAAGTGCATTAGCAGAAGGATCAGGTTTTGATTCAAGGCAGAAGACTTAAAGCTTCCTGGACCACTGTAATTTTGACCCCTTCTCCAAATCATTCTCTTAGGACACAGGGCCTTTCATTACTTGAGAATATAACACTGGGCTTTGAGAGCTTTAACTCCGCATTTTCTGGCTCTTGTGGGTTTGAATCATAATTCAGTGTTCCATTAAGATAGTTCTTCACTTTTATTTTTCTTCCCAATAAATTAATTTGGAGAGGTTTTTGAGAGTGAAAGGGGAAATTAAAAGTGTGGAGAAAATGGAAAGATTGACTTGATTCTTGTATGAAAGCCTTTTTGGGGGTACCTAAGTGAAGGTAAACACAAAACAAAACTGCTTTGTTAGGGATGCATGATGTAACGAGACCCTTTGTACAAATGAGAATCAGATCCAGCTTGCTCATAAAAGCAAGGAAATAAGTCCACCAAAGAAATTTTCTTTATTTTGTTTCATGCAAAAATATCTTTCAAAATATGTAAAAACCAATGCTTTGTGTCTTTGCTAAAGAGGACTCTTCCACCTTTAAACCCACCCCTCCTCAAACACTTCCTTCCTTCTCCTTCCACTGAGTAATTTCCGTCATGTCTTCTGCTCCTCTCCAGTCATACACCATGTATTTGTTTCACTTCTCTAGTCCATGAAAACTGTAAGGATCTATTGGAGAATCCTCAAGGTTTTGATTTAAAGATCTTTGATAAATAAAACATGTTTCTACTCTTTTGTAGAACACTGGACAAATATGCAATTATTATTATTTTTTTCTGGCTTTTAGGGGGTATGTGTTTAGATACAACATTGAGATACAACACCATTGTGCTAGACAGTTCTCATCCATTTGCTGCATATCCACTTTATTAGAGACAGTCAAAGGGTGTATCATCCTGCTGTGAGAAAGGAATATGTTGTAGGTTACATATCATGGGGTTTTGTGTACTTGCTTGGGTACCGTGATACTTCCCAGCTTGTCAGAAAGTAAGCTGGTACCAATTTACAATATCACAGCTATTAAAACAAGAGACAGCACATTGTGTAGGGTCTAATGGACTAAATGGGCTGGCTAGATAGAAAAAAGGAGTGACAAGTGCTGTTGGCTCACAGGACCCCTTCTATTCCTTGAATCCAGGCCCAGGACAGGGATGCTGCACCAAGAAGTCTAGTGCAAGGCCAGCTCTGGTATTCCCACACATGCTGTAATAATGACTTTTGTTTGCAATGCAAATGTATCTCAGATATACTCAGAAGGGAAAACAAATCATCAGGAAAGTGGAGGAGAGAACGAGGTGACAAACATGTGGCAGGCATTGAGGGAAGTTTGCATGGGTTATCTAGGAGCACATCAGGGTATATGTAGTAACCCAGCAAGGAGTAATAATCATGACCTCATCTATTATTATTATTATTATTATAAGTATTAATTAAATGTAGAGTACTGTCATCAATCCCTTTCCTGCCAGCATGGCCTCAAAGTCTGCTGGAGATCCCAAATCAGAGTCTTCTGTTGTTTACAGCAACCTACGGACCAAACTATTTCACCCCTCTGAAAACCTTTTTGCATTTCAGAGCTGGAGCAAGAATGCCAGCAAGGAAAAAGCAGAGAGAGAGTTAATAGAGTGATCTGATGTGTGAGGTCTGAAAAAAACAAGTTCTTCCATGAAATAAATGGGGACAAATGTTGAGTCCGCGGATGGTGTTGACAAAAATGGCAGCCATTGGCCAATGTTCTCGTTCTCATTATTCCTCATTTGTGGAACAAAATCAGACTTTATCTCCAGGGATGTTTTCAGATGTAAATAGATGACTAGGCATGTTCAGATGATTTTTGCCATCCCTAGTGTTTATGTTTCATATCATTTCATAGGCACACTTCAATCAGATTGCATCAAAACTCGTGGCCAGACCAGGGGTGTTTTGACTGAAATGAAGATTAAACGTTACTCAAGATGATTTACAGCCGCCCAAAACTAAATCTAGAAGGAAGCTGAACCATTTGTCTGGCACTTTCTCAGCCTCAGGGGTAGGAAGTTGTGTGCAGATTTATATTTTATATTTCTATAGTCTTACAACCGCTCACTAATGAGAACAATTTCTCACATCCTCAGTGTACATAGGACACCAGTGTCACAGCCCTTCAACCACAGGGCTAGATATGAGCACAGTTGTATCTGTGCTCATCCAGGGTAATGGATGGAGCAGCCAGAGTCTGAATCAGACCCACAGCTTTGGCTCTACAGAATCACCTCTCAGCTGTGTCCTGTTTGGCGTTACGCAGGCTTGAATCCAGGTTTGGGCAATGTGGTCTGGTGGGAGAAGTCCCTGCACATGGCTGGGGGTTGGAATCAAGTGGGTTTTAAGGTCCCTTCCAACCCAAACCATTCAATGATTCTACGAATTATACCCTAACACAGCCAAGCTTTGAAAAACGTCTCTCAAATCAAGTTTTTCAGGCTATCTGTAGTTTCTAGCATATTTTTTTCCCACTACTTCTGAGTCACAGCAGGGTTTTGTTTCTTCAGAAAGAGCATTGCTTTGGAATCTGATGGGCTCTACCACATTTATGTTCTGCTTAGAATTTCCCCAAAATAACAGATTGTTGGGTGCTTTTTGCCAGGGTCAGACTCCAGACAGGGTCACCACGGGTGCTGGGTATTTTAGAGACAGTAGGAACAGGGTTTGTGCACATTTCTTGGTCCATTAATCTCCAGAGGTGTTTTGCTTGACCAGATCTAAGTGTTTCTTGGGAAAATTCCTTTTTTTTCCCATGGTACACAAACTGATAGCTAGATAAGGGGTATAAAACATTATGAATTTCTTATGGATTTGATGTCTCCTAGTGGAAGTGTAAGCTATTTTTCTTGCTGCAGAATCAGGTGGTGCAGGAAAGAGACAGCTCAAGGAGTTATGCTGTCAAAGGAGAAGCATCTCCTTCATTTGCTGTAATGTTGCAGCCCCTGCACAAAGCCATGGGGGAACTCTGGGACTTTTACAGCTACTCCACAAGATGAGGTGGAGTAGCTGTAAAAGTCCCAGATATCTCCTCAGCATATATATGGTGAAACCACATCCAAAGAGGGTGCCTCCGTGCACTGCTTCACACTGAATAATTTTATTTAGTTTTTATTACTATTATTTTGTAGTGTCGGTTCACATCTCACAGCACTTTGCTGCTCCTAACTCCCTGTCCTCTGCTGATGAGAACTGAAGTTGTGCATCTGTCTTTCACTGCTGTCGCATGAAGCAAGTCCTCTATGTTGCATACAGATGAGACTTGGCTCTTGCTTGCGTGGCAGCCAGAAGGAAAGCCACAGGAATCACAGTTCCCCAGGTGTAAAAGTATGAAAAAAAAAAAAAATAACAGGCTCGCAGTTTGCAGAGAACTGGTGGAAGACACTAGTGCTGCTCTGCCAGCATTTGTGATCTTACAGACAGCCTCACAATGTTTAGTAGTG
Source organism: Anser cygnoides (assembly GCF_040182565.1). Lineage (NCBI taxonomy): Eukaryota > Metazoa > Chordata > Aves > Anseriformes > Anatidae > Anser > Anser cygnoides. The sequence goes on along the minus strand of NC_089873.1, from coordinate 2,802,837 downwards.
TCTTAAACTAGTGAAAGCACTCAAAAAGCAAACAGCCTGTAATTGTCACTATGGAGCATAGCTAGGACAAGTGAGCCCTCGAGGGTGTGAAACCAGAGGGCTGTAGAAGGAGCCCCAGATGTCACTGCTTTTCAAATCCTAAACTGTTTTCTTTTTGCACTTAGGATTGGCAATGGTGAGATTAATGGCTGGATCGTGTCTGTGTTCTCCAAAGTTTCTTGCGATAATGTCTGATCCCTGAAGATTATCCCTACATCTTCTTCAAAATCTTTCTATTTAAACATTGCCTTTACAAAGTCAGCTTTCAACCCAGCATTTGAGAACAATATTAAGCTGTTTTGTCAGAGAAGAGGCACATATCAGAAAAGGGCTCTTTCTGTAGCATGTATCTCAGGCCTCCCTAGCTTCTATTTATGCTGCTTTTGAGCATAAGGATAGTTTGCTTTTATCTGTCCAATGGATTTCTGCTTCTGTGATCCTTCCTCCCCTGGGAAAGGTGTCTGTGGCTCTTTCCACCACCACAGAAACACAAAAGACCCCAGCTCCTTTTGTCAAGAAGCCAATGTCGAGAATTTCCTGCTCTCTCACCTGGGGGTAGTGACTGACCTGGAAAGAACATCTCAATTGAGTATATAGTTTCCCCAAATGAAATATCGCTTACCCTCTTCTTTGCAGTGCCAGTAATACGAATGGTCTCCAACCACTATAATTGCTTCGCGTTAGATTGAAAAAAAGAAGGAGCAGCTTTGCTGATTTGTGGTTTAGAAGAATGTACAATATATGTGTCTCCAACTGATATTAAAGATGACAGATTGAAATCTGAGCAGCCGAAGATGTGCACTGCAGATGACAAATTGCCCTCCAACTTTGAGAAGAGTTGGATCATGGCTCAAAGTGCACGGGGAAGGGCCTGAAATGAAAGCCAGAAGACCAATACGTAGTCTCCACAATTAGCATAAGCATCCATCCTACATCTGTAGAGTGCTTTCTATTTCCATATGGACATAAGTGAATTAGTATGGCAGGGGCTGATAGCCCCATTAGATAGCCTGCTTTCCTTTAATGGTTTGATAAAAGGAAGGTGACAAGAAGATAGATAGAGATAATACTCTAGGCTTCTTGCAGTAGAACCATTATCATTAACAGCATTAATTAGCCTATAATACACTGTAGAGAAACATCAGATACAACCAGTCTGAAGGGAAGTAACCTGACAATTGTCAGTAACATGATAGGTTAGCATTAGCACGTACTGATCATTGTACATCTTTATCTTCCTAACCCAGCCTTTCAAAATGGGAAGAATTCCCAAGACTGCCTTGCAGGCAACATCTGTAGCCAAGTCATTAAAAAGACACATGATTATGGAGGCAAGAACCACAAGTTTGGGAGCAGACACCGGAACCTTTTGCCCTCAAGTCAGCCTTTCCTGTACTAGACCAGTTTTACCCTTTGGAGACTATTTGCACTTAAGGGCACATTAAGGTGGACTAAATTGCTTCTAAATCTGTCACTCTTTCCCAGCAGAAATGGGTAGTGCCTTTGGAGAGCACCTCAGAGAGCTCTGGTTAGGAGAAGTGCAGAGAATAACCGCAAATTTGCCCATAAGAGGTAACGAGTAAAGAGACATAGAATTGGAGTATAGCCCTAAATTGGGGAGTTTCAGCCTAAAGTCAGCCTTATCATCCTGCAGTCTAGATGTGTAAGGATGATAAATCCCTACATTCCCCAAAGGGAAATGGAGTGTGCTACTGTTATCCCAAGTGAGCAGCCAGCTAAAACTCCACAGTTCCTACTATTAGCAGAAATTAACGGTGGAATCAGTATTTCTTTGTGGTCATCTTCTCTCTTTTTGCAAGGAATGTATGAAGTCAAAGAATGAGAGAAATATATTTGAGTCCCTTGGATGAAAGCTGAACCAGGAGCACCTAAATCATGCTCAACAGAAGTTTGTCCAAAAAAAAAAAAAAAAAGGAAAAAAAAAAAGAAAAAAAAAGGAAAAAAAATCAAAACAGCAACAATAAAAACCCTAATTAAGGAGTTCTTACATCCCCCCTTGCTAACCTATTTCTAACCTGTTTTAGCATTTTGTTGAGAAGACGACTTCTGTTCTCCCCTAGTATCCAAACTGAATCTACTTTGCTGAAAATTAAGCTCATTTCTTCTTATTTTTCTCCCCATAGAACAGAAGAATTGCTCTCATCACTTTTTCAAGTATCTTTTGTCTCCTGGACAACTATTATTCTATCTCCACTTGGCTCCTTTTTTCTTGGCTAAAGAAATACAATTCCTTCAACCTATTTTGCTGATTATAAAAGTAATCAAACTACTAGAGGGGGTTTCCTTGATCTGAACACAAACCCTCTCTCAGCAAGGAGTCCTGAGAAATTCTTTCATCAAGCTTTTCTGCATGCTGCTTCTTCAGCCTGTGTGATGCTTTTCACCACTAGCATGAACGTGCTGGAAGGAATGTTGAGTTTTAATCTAACTGCTCTTGGCGTCTCAACCTGCTCGGGCTGTGCGAACCTTCCCTGGGTTCTGGGTAGGTCCTCAGGGGTTATGCTGATATCTAAGCTGTTGTATATTGCCTGCCACTGGCGGTTATCATGAGACTCTAAATCAACCACAGCTTTGAGTCGACTTTCACAGGGAGCTCCCAGAAAAAAGATGGAAAGGATTTTAAACTCAGAACCCCCCAGTTTTATTTGAATAAAATCTCAGATTGATTTCCCAGATAGACAATGGAAAGAGACGGATAGCCCCAGGGGATGTTTCATCCCAGATGTTAACGTGAGGTTGGGATGAAACTCTTTTTCTGGAGAGAACCCCAAGGTTTGCTCAGCCTGGACACCCAACAGGTAGATAGACTACATCTGATGAGATGAGTTACGTGTCTGGGCTTTATTTTTCATCTGCTTTCTCACAAACAGCCCGAGCCCAAACAGAAGTGAAGGGCTGTTCATTTGTTTGTTTGTTTGATTATTTATTTATTTGGTGACAGCAGCAATTTTATGTTCCTGATACCTTGGGTTGCAGTACTTTTATATCTAAATGGAAGCAGTCAGTCTCCTGCACTCTCTGTCTAATCTGAATGAACAGATCTTCCTTCAGGAATAAAAAAAAAAAAAAAAAAAAACAAAGTGGATGCTCAGCAGGTCAAAAATCAAATGTGAGGTTATTGTGGAAATACAGCTTTTCCAGAGTAAAGTGAGTGATGGGGAAAATATATAAAACTGGGGAAAAGGAGAGGTGTGACAAACTTCAAAGAGGATCCCCATAGTGAAGGGGTGAGTGTGAAAATGTATTTTGTTGGTTCCTGAAGTGGGTGCTTTGACCAAATAAATCGTTCCAAGTCTCTTCTTGAAATTATTCTGCACCTGGTTTTTTGGCAGACTCCAAGCTCCATGGCTCTGTCCATGCAGCTCCAAGCTCCTGGGCACTACAAGCCCACAACTACAGACAGGTACCCACTGTCACCAAAAACTGTATGGGACCACTAGAAGAATATTCATGCAGATCCTCTAAGAAAGATGAGGAACAGGAGAGACTGACTCCACAGCCAGAGGAAAGAGCTAAGGCTGCTACCTACGGTAGACACCTCAGGAAGCAGTTTTTCATGGTCCATACCTTACCCAGGGGCAGTTTCCTGACAGAAAAATGCACATCCACACACAGCTGAAAGCAACCTGGGATGTGTCCCACATACAATCAGGAATCAGCCACAGAGGCATTTCTAGCTGAGCAAATCCTCCCTGGCTGCCTTCACGGTCAAGGACCAGAAGTAGGCACTCACAGCCTGAAGTTAATCGGTCCAACATTGATGTCTGCTTTGGGATGAGATGGTTCATGTCAGTGGTGCATGGACAGGGGCACAAGCTCAGTCTGGTGGTGAGATGAATCTAACTTTGGACCTCAGCTCTTGCAATGATGGGACATTGGCACCAGAAAATGGTTTGTACCATGGGGCACCATTTTGGTGCTGAGCTAGTAGTTGCTTCAGTGAAATGCAAAACAGAAATGCTGCCCATTCTGCCTGGCCTGGGACTGGGGCTTGTAGTGGGGGAGGAAGAGGAAATAAATCTTCCTTGGGGGATGCAAAATACGGAAAATGAAATAGAGCAGACAACAGAGAGAATGACAGCTGGAGCCTGCTGGATCTATTGCTATTGACTGTAAGCTTGGCTAAGGTGGCAGTTATCAGCTATACTATCATCCCACCTAAAAGTGGAAGGGAAATATCAATACTGAAATGTTAAAGGCATAAACAGAGCAGAGAGAGGATGTGAAATAATGGCACTGCGATGATTAAGACAGACAGACAGACAGTGATGTTACTGCAATGACTCTCGGCAGTGCTGGGAATGAAAGTCTACATTTCACTGTGAGAAAACATAAAAGGAGATGAATTTGCTCTTGTGCTGCCTGCAGATCTTGGTAGACTGCAAAACAGATTTCCTGGGTTCTCTGAAGGAATTGCTTAGAGGAAATATCCAAGTCATTATGGTTATTCTCCTTTACTCACAAATGAGACCTGGATGTAGTACCTACACCTCCAGTTTTGGAGCAACGGAGTGGATTCACAACTCTCCATGTACATTATGAGGTTTGAAATGGCTCGAGGTCAGTGTTTCCCAAGGAAAAAGGGATGTGCTTAGTTCTTGCTGCTTTGAACTTGATGTTTATTTTCCATTGCTTGAGGTGAAAATCTGCCCCGAAACAGCGCGCATGCATCAGCGTGCGTATGCATATGTGAGCAGGGGGTCAGATGGGCATTCAGTGTTGTTATAAATAAAAAGAAAGCGTCTGTCTTCTTGCATTGTGCTTGGAACCAGGGATTATTTCCCTAGAGGTCCACGTGTCCCATTTTATTTATGATCTCTAATGGTAGCATCCCAGATGATGGCAGCTCCGCAGATGTGTCTGGCTCCCCAAAGGGGACGGTCCCATGAGTGCAGCTTCTCGGCAGCACCAGCCACCTCTTCCTCCAAAAACCACACCAAAATTTGGGCATTTCACTGCTGGCTCCTTCTTCTTGTCTCCACAGTGTGGTCCAGGAGAGCTGCTTGTGAGACCACGCTGAAAACCATGGCACTGAAACATCTGGGTTAAAGAGGATCTTTTGGAGATAGTGGGTGTTTTGGTGGTTTGTTGTTCTTTGTGGTTTGTTTGTTTGTTTCTTTCTTTCTTTCTTTTTTAGAGGGGAGAGGAGAGTTGTGAGAGTTATTTTCAACTGAGGTCACTTTGCAGCTTTTCAGAATCACCCCCACTACAAAAATCAAGCTTGTGATGGAACAGTATCTAAACCCAAGTCTATTCACCCTTATTCCTTTACTCCCAGATCAGTCCCTGCAGTCCCAAAAAGGCTACAAAAATTAATAGTGACAGCAAGAAAAAGAAATCTGCCCTGACTATGCAATTCCCCTCCAAAACCTGCGGGCAATGCCTGGAGTGCTGCTGATGAGGGCAGGAAGAGCCCTCAGGAAAGCATCGCTGCCATACCCATCCCACTGAGAAAGCACCCACATCCCCATAAGCACCCCAAGAGAGCTTTGCTTTAGAAAAATCAAAGGAAAGGGAGGGAGAAATTGGGAGAAAATGTTATTTATACCGATGGTCAGAAGCAAAGCCATGGGGGGTGCATTCATACCCAGAAGCACACAGCCTCCACATCTGAGGCTTTTTCTTGCTTGCCTCCTAAATCATGTCATGAGGCATTGGGGTGACAGCAGGCAGCAGCCATCTCCCTCCTTCCCCTGTAGGCCTGGCTCTGTTTTTTCTTGCCCAGATTTCAAGACTCTTTCAGCTTCTAAAGCCAATCCTTTGCACCCTCAGCCTCTTCTCCCTTTGTCTTTCACTGTGCTGGGAGAGAAACGTGAAATCTGGGTTCCTTTTGCATGGAGAGAGAGGGGACTCCGGACTGCAATTACAACTCTCAAACTAATGATGTGCAAAGACTCCAGGTAACAGCAGTCTCCACCCATAAGATGGGGATATCATGTGTTGTCCTAGCTCTGGGTAGTGTGTGGAAGAGAGGATATCCTTTTTAACAGGGGAATATTTCCTCAGCTGACATAAACCAGCGCACACTTGATGCCTTTCTAAAGGCCAGGATGGATGACGATAGCCCCAGGATAATTTCCCACAAAGCTTCACAGAATCTGAATGAAATGAGCACAATTCATTGCAAGTCCTCAACAAAGCAAGCACACAGCTTGGCACTTAAATTTCCCCAGCATCACCGCTATTTTTATGTACAGCCAGCCAGTGCCATATTTATTTTCCCAGCATTGTCCCCTGCTTGTTTTACAGGAGCAGGACTTGACATACAGGGTGTCGGGCAAAAAAACTTGCCCAGTGCTTCAAAAAGTCAGCAACAGAGTCAGGAATCACAGCCTGGTACTGTGCAAATAAACACATCTGTCCTCTGGCTGTGTGGAAAAGTGCAGGCGTGGGATTTAAGGGGTGGTGGTGAGCTGGGGGTAGGGAGAGAGGCGCAAAAAAGGAGCTGAGAACAGTGCCTGTACAATGAATGTATTTGAGTGGGAGTCAGTTAAAGGCTGGTTTATGGTAACTGCATCACATATTCACATTCATCTTTCTTTAAAACATTTCGAGGTTTCTTTACTCACTACCAAGGCAACTAATTCCTGCAGGAAAACAGGGCGAGCTCACACAGAGCGGTTGTAAACAGCAGCGAGCGCAGCAGCGCCGTGCTTTTAGATGCACAGCGGCCAAGTGCCGAGCAGTCCAGTGGTTACGGAGAAAACTCCTTGGCATCTAGAAATCCCCCACCACTAACCCTGGGTGCACACAGAGCAATCCACTGAACACACAGCGCCATGTCCACCCGCGCCATGCCCGGTGCGTCAGATGCTGACGGAGGGTTGCTGGATGTGCACGGCTTTAGAGAACAGCACTGCGGCTGCTGGCAGGCATTTTGCTTCTTGCATCTGAGCCCAAACTTCTCCTGCCCTCTCCCCCAACTCAGCTGCCTGAGGAAGGATAGGTGGTCCTGGAAGCAGGAGCACGAGGCGTCGCAGCTCCCACCTTTAATGGGATTGATCTGACCTCAGGGCAGCGCAGGTTTCAGAGCAGAGGATTGAACCTTTACACCCCACACTGTGAAGGAGTCCGGGCCATGCTCCTGCAGGTGGCCTGCTGTGACATGGCAGGAAGGGGACAGCTTCAGATGTCATCTTTCCCATTGGGAACACAGACCTCAGGGAGAGAAGGGCCAGAGCTCAGCTGGCCGAGCCTTGGCTTAGTTACAGCATCAATGATGACCCTGTGGCCTTTGTGAAAAAGTATGCTCAGCCCTCGGGCTGGAAAGGTTGGGCACCTCTGGCTGATTTATCCACAGGCACTGACACAGACGAGCAAGGTCCCAGCTCTGGGAAGTTCATGGAAGATGGATAACACAGCACAGATGTTAATGGGCCATAAGGGAAGGCAGCAGAAAAAGTGAGGAAGCTCCTGGTACCTAGCGCTCGCCTTTCAAATCTAATTGCCCCTGAGCTGGTTGATAGAGGGATCTTAACCTGGCACTTCCAACACTGGAAGCACAAATCTCTGTGGTCTGCATGAGAGAAAGAGGATGTCACCTGCATGTCTGACCCATCCCTTCTGCTAACAAAGAGGTCTGAACCCTGAGTCTCCAGCCAGACATTCATGACTAACAACATGCACACACAAGAGCAACTCCACATTAACCTGTTAGCATTGTCTGCCTTTCCACGAGCCTAAGACCAAGTGAGGGTTTCCCCACACAGCATCCACCCCCTCAAAATCTGAGCAGGTTTAAAGCCACCCTTGGCACAGACCCTCGGTTGTTGCTGTGCTTCAACCTGTAGATGCTAAGGGTGAGTTTCCATCCCAACAGCATGTATCTCAACTGACCATCTGGTCCTTCCTCAAGACAAATAAGCACGAGTAAGTGCAGCTTGTCTTAAATTGACATGGTAAACAAATCATTCAACTTGAACCCTAGAAATGCTTGTCATTCTCTAATGATGACAATTAGCTGCAAGTATCTATAACATCCCACCATAAGACCCTAAAAAAGCTGAAGTTGGAGTTATGTCTCATGAACAGGGAGTCTGAAGCCATTTATATAGATAGCTCAGAAAATCATACTCTAGAAACAATATGGATCAGAAACCGTGAGATGATGATAAGATGATTGATAAAGATGACAAATACAGATGGTGCTGAAAAAGAAGTCCACTACTGATTGCAATATGAAGCCCCTGCCCAAATGGATGGAGAGCACTGAGAAATGCATTACCCTACATGGAAGGACAATATAATGCCTCATTTCTTTGTGTTTTGGCCCTTTTATGGAAAAGGAGCTCTCAAATTAGCAAAAGTAACTAGAGATTTGTGTGTGCTTCTTCTTCTCAGGACCACTTTCAGGTACCTTTAAGGAGAAGAAGCTTCAGGAAACACAGCCTGGTCTTTTGGATGTCAGATTTCTCTGGGGTGCTTCCTACTGCCCACCCAACTATTAAATCCTCCAAATTCCCTATCAGTGAAACTGCAGTCTCTGTGGTCTAGCCTCCACTTGGTTCTTCCTTATGTACCATCACCTATAGGGCCTAATCCTTTTCAAGATTTGCCTGCTGTGTCTCAAGTGGAGGTTTTGGGAGCCCTACATGAAGTGGGCTAGAATTAACTCCCTGGTCTCCAAAGTGAAAGCAGGAAAAAAGTCCAAAGAATGGCCGAGAACATCTCAAAAGTTTTCAGGGACCAGGAATGGTCTCCTGCATCAGGGCCATAGACGTTACACCAGGCAACACTCCTGTCCTTGGTCTGGGTTCGACCACCATTTCTCTGAAGCCTACAGGCAGCCAGCAGCTTGTAGGTCTTCCTGGCAGGTTCTGACCTCTCCTTATGACACTGATTGCAATAGCCATGGGTTATCTCACTATTCCTATCCCTCTTGGGGTGCTGAGCTCTTTGGGCAAGGCCTGACGGTTGCACATGCACCCAGCACCCACCCAGCAGCAGCTGCCTGTGGAGTACCCCAAAGCTGGAGCCATCCCATGTGTGTGCAGCATCAAACCCTTGCTGCTTTGCTGGGGAATCCACCCCAAAACAGGTTATGAACGCTCCCCCCACCCCATTTTCTGTCGATGCTCTCATTTCTCTTTCCTGAGATGCCCAATATTGTGTCATTTTGATTTTGAGATGAACAATGACAGTGAGGAAGATAAGAAGAGAAAGATTCACTTTATTTTCTCTGTTAATAAGATACCTGTTTGCACGCCTGCCTCCCCCTCCCCTACCTCTGAGCTTTCACTGATTCAAGGATCTGTTACTGGGTGCTCGTTGGAAACAGCTCCTCTGTGTTTACTGTCTCTGCAGGAGATATTATTGCCTCTCACAGCTTAAATCCATGAATCTTTTTTTTTTTTCCTGTTTGTTTGTTTGCTTGTTTGTTTCCAGTTCCAGCCTTCCTTCTTGTCTCCACTTCCTAGTTGGAGACTGCCTGAATACTCAAACTATTTTTGAGATGAACCTTACTAATTATCCTTCCTATTCAAGGAAACTAAGCATGAGTTCAAGACCAGATAGCCTACCCTGGGTGCCTTGCTTTGGTACCACAATGAGGGTTCATTGTCACTCAAGGGCTGTTCAGTGTTATCCAGGCCATTGTACCCTATAGAATCAATAGGAGAAAAAAGTGTAACCCCAAATTTAACCACCTGCAATTTGAATCACCAGCCTGAATACGAGACCTGATTTGTCTCCCAGTGACAGCAGTGATTGATTTTGGTTGGACCAAAAGGTCTTCCAGCAGGGAGGTAATGGTCAGCAGCCCTGGACACTGGACAGAAGACCTGATTGGCCTAATTTCCATGGGACCTCCATTTCCATGGGCACCTATGGGCCTTTGCCGTTTTTCCAGTCATGTAAAATGGAAATAGGCTTTCTTCTCTCTCTCTGCCAGCTGTGAAGGAAGGGGATCATGATTGCCTTTCCTGGAGAAAGGTAGAGCTGCCTACGTGCTGTCGAGACTTCACAACGTAGAAGAGCCTGGTGTGAGAAGGACAGGAAATAAACAGTGATTGAACACTGATATTATAAGAGCATTATTAAGAGCATTATGCTTTCTTATTCATTTGTTTTTTTTGTTTTCCCTGCCCTGGGCTTGCACCTAGGAAGCACTCCTGGCTTTGCAGGCTTCCTAGGGTCAGTCCTGGAGGTGGGGTTCATGGCCAAGGCTGTTAGGCCAGGCTGCACCTGCTCTCCTCCTCCTCCTTTGGCATTTGGCTGTTGCTGTGCCCGGAGATCATTCCAGGTTCAATGAGGACGATGTGACTGTAAAACCAGAGACAGCCTGAGGATGCTGAGGAAGAGGGAGCCGAGGGGAAGGCAGCTGGCGAGCAGCAGGTCTCTGCCACTACCACCGTGCCCCTACGTTGGATTAGCTGCTAGTATCTAAAGAGACTTCTTGCAGTAGTGGATGGAAAAAGGGGAGGCTGCCCAAGCTTATTGCAGAGTCCTAAGGGCAGAGAGCAAAAGGGTCTCACAGCCACAGCAGAGCCAAGTGCACAGAAACGGGAAAACTCGCCAGAGAAATGTTTGCAGAAAATGGGCTGTCATTGTCTCCGCTGACCCCTTCCCTCCGCTGAGCCAACATCGCAGTTTTCATTTTCAGGCAGCAAGCTGGAAACGTTTCCTTCTCCGTCTACAGATGCCAAAGGTGCCTGAGCCGAGACAGAAGCTTTCGGGGTGGCTCATCACAAAAGGCACCGCAGTAAAATGCTCTCGGGGTTGGAGCAGTGCTTTTCTGAGCATCGCGCATGCTTCCTGCCTTCCGCCGCCGTGCCGCGCAGCAGCCTGTCAGGAGTGGGACAGTCACAGCCTTTGCCTGTCAGACTGTGGGATTTCTCTCTCCCTCTCTCTCTCTCTCTCTCTCTCTCCCTGTCTCTGTGCCTTTGGTGCAATGCAGTATTTTCTGCTCGAGCTGCTTCGCTCACTGGAGCCCTGTGAGTGCTGGAGAAAATGAGGGGGTTGCTTTGCGGAGCCTCCCCTGCACACAGCCACAGCTCCTGCTTTTGGTGGGGCCACGCTCAGCCCAGCCATCAGGCAGGAACGTGAAGGGGACATTTTATGACCTCATTCTGTGACCCGCCCTCTGAAAAGTGAAGGCTGGGAAGGGAGGATCGTTGAAGACATCCAGTAGAGGAACACGATTTCTGGGAAATTTGCATCCAGAGCATCAGCAGCTTGCAGCCCAGAGCACACCTCAAGATGTTTCTCCTTGTGTTGGCTGATGTAGATTGTTGGATTCAGGAAGACACCAATAGGACACAGCTTGTCACATCTAGGATGAAGAAAAAACAGCACGATAAATTCAGATTTTTGCTGGCCAGTAATAAGGAAAGACCCATGTGCACCAGCTCAGGGCTAGTTGCTTTATGGTGGGTTGACCATTTCCACACTGCAGAGTGCTGGACCCATGGCTTATCCATAACTTTTAGATATAATAATTAAGTTTTGGTGGGTTTTTCTCTCCAGAATGCTTGAAATGTAAAATCTATTCCCAAAAAGGTGTTTGGGCTTTGTCTCAAAGGCACACGTGGTGATCTTCAAAGTCTTTTCCAACCCAAATGATTCTGTGATTCTATTCTATGATTCTGTGTACCTTTTTGGCATTCTAGGCAGAAGGTGCAACCCCAAATGCAAGGAAAAAAAAATAAAATAAACAGGTTGCTGCTGCAATGACTTCTGGCAGAAATTCATCCTTGCTGCTTTTTGTGTGCACACAGGAATTAGGAAAGTACATGAACTGAGCTGTGGTTTCCTGCCTTTACGTAGAAACCTGTCTCCCAGTTTCCAGCCAAACCTACAAAGCTTGGTCCCATAGCAGCAGTACCCTACTACTACTCTGCTCCCAGTCCAAAGGCACAGAAAGCAGTATTTATACCCCATGCAACATTCAGATGTGACCAGCAATGTATTTATTTGGTTGTGCAAGACCCAGAGCAGCAAAGAGTGGGTTATCACCAGCTTTGCACGCTGGCTGGAAATGTCCTCACTCACCCTCACTCCCCAGAGCAAAGGAAAGAAAGGGAGGAAGGAGGCAGATGGATGGCACCAAGCTCCTGTTTCTCTCCTCCTCACTCCTTTTCTAATGAGGAGCAGGCAGAGTTTCTCCTTCCCCAGCAGCCATGGAGCTTTGTTGGAAGCAATTTGGAAGCAACTGAAAGAAAAGGAGTAAATGATTGGATATTGCAGTTTATGGGTGGCTGAGTCAACCCCCCAGGCAGCGATTAGAGGCCCACAGTCCCTTTTATGCCCACAAAAAGAAAATGACTTAAATTCATTCCATTTTAGCTCCAAACAGGAGGCGAAGTTGTAGTGGGCTGGATTGTCAGTTATGCCACCTTCTAATATTCATCTAGAGGAAAAACAAAACAGAACAGATTTTTTATTTTATTTTAAATAAAGCGTCAGTCAATTCAAAGCAAATTTCTCTGGCTTCCATCCTCTCCTTCTAGCTGAGATGCACAGAAACGGGGGTGGAGAAAACAGAGAATACAAAAGTGCAACTTCCCTGCCCTTTCTCCCACCTCCGTTTGCCCTACAAATAGTTTTCAACAAGGCTGTTTGCCCAGCCGCCTTCTTATGAGCATTATCTATGCTGATTCCTTGGCTTCTTCTTCACTTTTTTGCAATCAGCTCCAAAGAGTGGACAAGATGAACATGTCTGCTTCTGCTACTGATTTTCTGAGTGAGCTTGGATAAGCTACCAGAAAATTATTGTATTTTTCCCCAACAAATTCCCACTCCCTGCATTGCCATTAGCAATGCTGAAATCTGCAGGCAGCTGGACTGGAAAAGTCAGGCCAAAACACTCAATGCTTCACCTGTTTTGCTGGGAGAAAAAAAAAAATATATATATAAAATTAAAATCCCAGTCTTGCATCCTTATGGATAACACCAAAGGACCTCTCAGTCTTCATCAGTGCTGTCCAGTGGCCAATGCAGCCAGGAATTCTTCCCATAGAGAAGGTGAGACCAGGATGAGGTGCTGGAGAATGAAAGGCGGAAATTTGGAACTTCTTCCAACATACAGCTGGGCTGCAACCAGGGTGCACGCCAGGCAGAAAGGTTCATCCTTGTCTTTGAAGAACACATGGTCTAAGCAGAAAAAAGGAAGAAAATGAAAGAGAATCACCCAAGTCACCTGAAATGTCAGTGGCTGGGACGCTTATTATCCAGTAGTTTTGCCTCTGTCCTACAAAGAAGAAAAAAAATCTTTGTATTCTTAAACTCAATTCTCTCATTTGTGTTACTCTTGAGATTTCGGTTTGTTTACTTATTAATAGGGAAAAGATACAGTAAGATTTAAAATGTACTTGTCAACCTACATCTCTTAGAATCATGTTTTCAAGCCTCCTGGGACAATGGCTACCATGGCATCCGAATCTGAATCCGCCACATTGTCTCCTCCTTTGTGAAATGATGGAAAATTGACATTTTTCAAGTCTTTCAGAGAAATTACAAAACAAAAAGAACAGACTGGGAAGAAAAAAAAAAGAGCTACACACACTTAGAGCAACAGCTGTTGAAGCCTTGAAGTTTTCATCAGATAGAAGAAAGGAAAAAAATCCTCCTGGATGATCAGGCAGAATTCTCACTGCTGATGGTGAAGCTTAGTTTGGTCCTACCTGCTCTATGTGCTAGTGTTTGTGCCTTTTTTTTCAGTTTGATTGTGATAGGCTTTTTAGAACATGGATTTTACAAAGGCAAAAATATGGTAGGGGTTTAGATGGGTGGGACCTTCCATGCCAGTAGTATAATGTATTTTTCCAGAGATAAACAAGAATTGGCATATACACAGTTCAAGGTGCAATTTAGAGGCCCAGTTCCCTCTCAACTTTATTCAGCTTTTTTGTAGCATCTCAGGCAATCTAATTCTTCACTGTAACCTATTCTGGTCTTTACATGTCCAGTGCCTTCCAAGCAGTGATGTGTCCCACTGAGGTGCCCAACAGTTCCCACTTCAACCAGCTTTTGACTTTAGCTGGTGCCTCAAACAAGATGCAGAGAACAGCAACAACATCTGAATAGGGAAAGACACAAAAGTGCTGTATGAGACAGCAGACAGCAACAAGGCCAAGAACAGAGTATAAACAATGGGGTAAAATTGTGGGGTTTTGCATGAAAAGACCTGGCAAAGGAAGCAGTACACCAGATATCCAAAACTGATACATACTCAAGCTACTTGTGCTAAGCTTGGATGGAAGCAGGGAGAAAACAGATGCTTGGACTATTATAATAAGCACAGATAGGAGAAGAGACATTAAGACTTGAAGTGGAATGAAGTACAACCCTAAAGATAACAAAAGTTGCAGAACCTTTCATAGTGTTACTCCATTTCTGCTGTTACAAAAGCATGTAGAGCATGACAGAAGCTGAAAACCTATGAGTGGAGAGACAGTCTTTTGGTTTCAACTCTTGTCAGCAGCTCAGAAAGCATAGATGTCAATCCTGGCTCCACTCTAGTATTTCTGAACCTGACCACTTGCTTACAGCTAGATTTCCCCCCAAAAAACGAGCTTCTGAGCTAATTGCAAAACAATTTTATTTGTTTATCTGTCTCTCCTGTAGAAGATGGTGGGGTTTTATTGGGGGCGGGGGAGAAGCTTACACTTGGAAACTGTATTTTTCAGTTAAGGAAAACTCTCACTTCCTTTTTGTTGCAAATTATTTGTGATGAAAAAAATTGTACTTTCAGAAAAAAACTCTCTTTTTTTTTTCCTCCCAAAATAACATCGGCAATAGAAATCAAGCAAACAAACCCAAAAACCCCTTGTGAAAAGGCTCTAATAGGCTCCTGATCTGTATGAGGAAGCCAGATTTCCCAGAATGTCCAGCTTGTGGGAACCCCAATTTGTACCACAAAATCTACAATCATCAGAAGCTACACCTGGATTTTTGCAGGGACTCAACCAAAACTCACTGGAGTCTTTCTATTTTGTCCTCTTCTTGGGATGTAAGGTGCTGTGGTTAGATTTTGGGTGGCCAGTATAGGGTCTGCATCACTCGAGAATAGCTGAAGAGCTTTATAAAGCAACCCCAATCCTACACGATGGGCCAGGCAAGCTGAATATTGTCACCGTGCTGCTGCAAACACCAGTCCTGCCAACTGCAGAGCATCAGGAGACACTTTCCCACCTCCTCCCTCTTCATGAACAGTTTGGAGCTCAGCCATGGCCTGGAAAAGGGCCCAGATATTTACTTTCCTGGACCTTGGCTCACGGCAGGCAGTGTTTGGTTTTGAAAACAACTGCTGATTAAACAGAAATCCCCTGCCGAACAAACAAAAAGAATCTTTTCTTCCCCATTTTTGCCCATCCACTTATATGCCTGGGCTGGAACAAAACTACATTTTGCTGGACAGATCCCTCTTCACCAAATTCCAGCAGCAGATACACTGCTTTGGCACATACCTGCATTGATGTTCCCTGGGAGATCATCTGGTCAATAAGGGAAAAATTCTTCCTCAAATGGTTAAACTGACCCTTGATAAAATTGATTGAGAGAGCACCACATAATCATTAGTGCCCTCTCTCAGTCTCTGCAGGGTTTGATTTCAGTCCCAAACACCTTTGCTTGCAAAACAACCTTCACTGGTGATAGCCATTTTCGTCCACAAATAGCTATCTTAACCCTTCAAAATGCTTTGCTTTTCCCCAGCTTAGAGCAGTGCTGTTACAACTCTGAAACACTCCAGAAAGCTACCATCCCAACACCAAAATAGTTGTGATTTTACCTCCAAGAGGACACAAGCGTTCTTTCTGTCTCCAAGAATGTTACCCCATAACTGGAGTCTGTGCCTTAACACAGATAGTATTTACATTGCAAGACACCCCACTGTTTTCAGTTTTGATGTAGACTCTAGTGCATGGTACTGTACATGTCCAAATCATTTATATAGTCAAAAAAGAAGACAATGTTTGGAAACAAATGTAACAATTGTTTTTGAAGTTGTCAACTGGAAGTTGATGTCACCCCAATATCTCTTGAGTAGACCCTTTGTGCCTGCAAAGTGTTGGACTGCATGGACCATGTTCTTCGCACCACTTCCTCTTGTGCTTGACTTCAAATAAAGTTTGTGCTGCCACTTTTTCCAGATAATCGGTTGACATGAGACAATATCACACTATCTGAGAAGAGATCTGCTAGATTTTCAAAGAGGTTTTGCAAAGGAAGACATTTTCAGGGCAGCTCAGCAGGCTGGATATTGAGATTATATGAAAATCCAGGAGCTCTCAAGGGACAGATATTTTTGAAAATCTGAAAATTTTTGGAAATCTTGTACCATAACTTATTCAAAGTGCTCTAGGGACCTATGGCATACCAAGCCCTCGTGGTACCATCTTCTAAGTCCTGCCAGTGGCTTTGCATCTTGTTGTTCTGATGAGGCTGGTGAGTATTTAATTGTTACATACATCTTGTTCCTTTTTCAGCAATGCATTTAGGAATAAAAGCAAATATTCCATCACAAATTATTTCTCAAAGAAATCATATTCTTTTCCAAACTATATTGCTTTTCCAGCAGTGTCTTCAATGCCAAAACCAACAGCTTAGTGCCTCAAACCTGAAATTTTTGGATGGGAGTACTGCTCAGTTGCCTTTAGGCCCATTTTCCCACAGTGTGAGACTCCCTGCCTGGAATACATCCCTAACAATGTAACGCTTTTTCAGGAAGACTAGGATAATAGAGGAAAATAATGACTAACTAGAACATCTAGAAAAAAGAAGCAAATCTCTAGGCACCAGAGTAGTACATTGGAACTAATGTTTATTATTTCCCAGCTTTTCTTTCCCAAAATTAGTATTTTCACTGAACTCCTTCCAAAAATGTTTAAAGATAGAGATAAAAACTTCTTCATAAATGTAATGGTAATCCTCTAAAAATAAAAAATAAAAATAAATTCTACTGTCTTTCGTAGTTTCTTTAAAGTTAGCTCTTATGAAGCCTACTAACTTGGGATCCCACCTCTGAATGCCAGAAAAGATACTGGATCAATTGAGTGATGCGATTTCTCCTCTCCTTGCTCTGTCATTTCTGCTTTTCTCTGCCAAAACAGTTGAAAAGAGATCCAAATCGCTTTGGACAAGTGACCTTCTGACCCAGACAGCAGTGCCTGCCATATAACTCATCCCACAGCTGTCAAATATCAGTATCCTTCAGTTGGCCATTGGTCTAGTTTGGATTGACAGTGATCTTGAGGTGAAAGCCTTTGGTATTCCCATACTAGTTGTGGTCAAGCCAAAGGAACTTGCAGAACACAATTACAGAATCCTAGTGGATAGCAAAGCGCTTTAACAAGTATTTTGTGTCCTGAACTCCACAGAGCCTCTAAGTCTATTGATAATAACTCTGAAGATTGTGTGTTTTGAATCAACTAAGGAAAGGAAAGTGTAAGCTTTATACTGATATATATCTTGGGAGGCACTCTGGACTACTCTCCCCAAAAGGTGAGTAAATACCATGTTCACTAGAATTATTTGAAAGTGCATTGGCCTCAGTGAGTACAGAAACAATCTTGTACTGACCATGAGATGATCTAGTAGGTCTTTCTGTCTCTCGTTTCTAGCCCTTGGTCCCTTGAGCCATCCATTTTATTCAATGCAATTGCTTTAGTTGCTGCTCTGAGGCTGACTTCCTTCTCCAATCTGCAGAACAATGATGTTACCATTAGTTTTCATTCTAACCACTTGGCCTTTCATTACAGAGCAGATGTTTACTATGGTTACCAGGAAAGAAGAGAGCACACTACTAGCTTCGTCTGCAGTATACTGTAGATGCTGCTGGTAGACCCATCACACCTTTCACAGTACCTTCAGGCTGCGTTTGGCAGGAAATGGAAAGGCAAACTCACACCCCTTTGCAGAGCCTTCCTCATCCACTGTTCCTCATATCATCCCAGATAATAATATAAAATGAACCAGGCTGCATTAGGCCAGTCTGGATATCCTCCCACCTGCCTACTTGCCTATTTCCAGTAATGGACATGTGCAAATACCTAGAGAGGAAGTATACAGAACCAGGCAATTATAAAATGATTCATTCCCCAATTTATCCATCCAAGGCCTTGTCTTCTTTCCATCGTAATTGTGCCTCTTCAATGGGATGGCACACATGGTGGGTAGGTAGCTTCAGTGAAGACATATGTTCAAATATCTTATTCTAACTCTGATTCACATCATCCTAGAAAATGTGGAGGACACTTGAATTCTAAAGCCATTGGCTTAATGAAGTTAAGTGTCTTTTAAATATGTAAAATGTAGTCATACAGAGTGAGATTCATTGTTTAGAAATACCAGTTGAATCTAGATTATGCTTTTGGACTGAGGTAACCCAGGAGAGGTTCAAGGGGTGATCTAGAGAAATGTTGCCCTCAAACACTTGAGTCCATATGTCTGGTAACTCTGAGCACCTAGAATTACGCCTATCCTTGCTTCCACTTGAATGAGAACAAGAGTGTTTTGATGCATTTGATTCAAGAACAAGAAAGTTCAAAAGCCTCATTAAAGTCAGATAACAAGAGGGAAAAAAAAGGGTGGGGGGAAAAGGGAAATGAAATCAGTTTGATGATGGGGTTTAGCGCAGGTCTTGCTCTTTTAAAAATCCACACACTGAATCATCCCCAGTGATTCAGCAATGAAAACAGCTTGATCTCAAGAGTCACCAAGAAATGGGAAACAGTTGAGACAGGCCTTGAACCTTTCATGTTCTTTCAAAAAAATAAAAAGTAAATTTCAATATTGTTTTTCCTTTTTTGAACTGGGTTGAAGCTAGGAGCCATACCCACACACACACCTCAGTGGTAGAAAAGAGTTTCCTGCAAGTACTTCACCACATGGATGCTCCAAAACCAGCCACAAGCTACCCCCTACCACTTTGTGCCTGTGTGTTTGGACAAAGAAAAGCAGCTGCCTCAACACGCAAGCCCGCAATGTTGCCCCTAGTCAGATGACTATTGAACTGCCGCGCCAGCATTTTTTACGGCAGTTTAAAACACTATCAAGGCAGCATCAAACTGCCTTTTACATCCAAACCCAAATGGCTATGGAATGGAGCCCAGAGTGAAATGCTAAATTGGATCCTATCAAATCAGCATCAGATCACACAGGCTAAGCGGTAATGAATGGCTCCTAACGACGAAGTTCATCATTATAAAGTAATGACAAAAGATACATAACCGTTGAGGTCTCCAGCAGTGCAACCAGCCGCCACCCATCACCTACCCCCTCCACTCTGTCTGCCGCCTGCTGATTTTTTCCTATTAGGGTGAAGCTCTTTTCTGGGGACTGTTTTTCTCCCTTTAACTGGCAACGGGTTTCAGGGCTCATTCAGGATAAATTATTCAGTCTAAACAGAGATGCAATAAATCTTAAATGGGAAACAATAGATGATTCTCCCTTTAGACACACAAAGCCTACAAAACTAATCTCCTGCTAAGCAATAGTATGTCCCACCACAGCTGCTGATGGCAAAATTTACAAGGGTAGCATTTGTTTCCTTATGTGCATCTATATTTAGATTGCCAGTGGGCCTCCCCTTCCCACAGCAACACAAGGCAACCATCATTGCACGTGTGAATGGGTCACCATGGGAGAAAGAGAGTCGGAGGAGTGGTTCACCATCTCCCCCTTTGGAGAAAGGCTCAGTGATGCAAACTTTTAGTTATTTCACTTATTAAATAAGAACACTTAAAAGTGGAAGAAAGCATAGAGTGATTTGAGTAATTGAATTAGGATTAGCAGTCCCACGGATTCTTTAGCTGAGGTTTAAGCCTCTTACGTAGCTGGTCTTGCGTTGCTCTTTCTGGAAAGCATGGCCTTGGCAGGAAGGCAATGCTGCTGAAAGCTATTTTACCCACCTTGAACACAGAGGACACGTTTGGAAGCAGGAGAAGCTTCAGACCTACCTATGGTGCCCAGATCTCTGCCCATCACCTGAGCCTGCTCCTCCTTTAGCCTCCACCAGGATTCAAAGCACAGGCTAAGTCTGTAGCATCTGGGGGACGGTGCTGCTCCTTGGAGAAGAGAACCAGCTACAAAACACAGAATACAATATCCACTGCAGATATTGTGCCAGAAACCAGCTGAAACAACACTGTGGCTAGCACGGGCTTCGGCCACCAAGTGGAAATAGCTGTCAGTGGATCCTCGGCAAGCGGCATTTCCACTGGCTGAGGACTTGGCCTTCTGTGTTTAAATCTTTCATCGCATTGCACACCCACTCCTTCCTGCCATCTGCCAGGCGCACCGTGCCCCGGGCCAAGTCTGGTGCCGGCTGCTTCTCCCTGCACCAGCCTCCCCAGCCCAGATATGCCCAAGTGCTTCCGCACGCTCCAACTGCTCTTCTCAACCCTGAAAAGAGCCAAGTTGGGAGCTCTGCTGTCATTTCCCCTACCCCCACATCAGCTGTAACAGGAGTGAGCAACTGCTTTGGCTTCTCTTACCTTTCGGGCCCATCTGGAGAACCTCAGACCTCATGCTAAGGGAAATGGAGGAGCGCCAGCAGCACCTCCGTGATGTCACGCGGGAAGCAATTTATAGCCTGGAAGCAGGAGGTTTATGTGCATTCATGAAATACTCAGGGCTTCCTTGCTTTCCTTTATGGCTGCAGAGTCCTCTGGGAATGGTATGGACTCCTAATGGATGCTGCATTAGCTAATCCAGTGATTCAATTACTTCTAAACACTCTCTGGTGGCAAGGACTAGTCTTCCTTCTCACTTACTGGAAATAGTTGCTCTTCCAGGGGGAGGGGAAAAGAGCTTCCATTATAAGAAACATTCCCCTTTCTTCCCTTTCCTTTTTTTTTTTTCCTTTTTTATTTTCCTCAGTGACTTTCCATAGGCAGCACTCAGGAAATGAGCACAGATGGATGCAGACAGACCTGAAGTCTACCAGCCCTCTCCTCTATGGGCCAAATGCAAAGCTCCAGCATCATGAGAGCTGTATGAGGAAGGTTGGTCGTACCAGCTCAGCACAGGATGCCCTGAAAGTCAACAGTTTCTGAGAGCTGGCACGTAACCAGCCACCACAGGGTGAAGCCAGAGGTGCTCAGTCCTGCTGACACCCAACTCTGCGGGTTTGTCTGTCCAGGACAGTATCCAGATGACATCAGGAGCTGCCCCATCAATTTGCTCCATGGTCATCCTTCAGCTGGACAGCACTTACAGTCACTAAAGGGGGTGACAGAAGTATTCATACCAGGCTGGACAGACTCCTATCCAAGCAATCACTACAACTGTTGCTGTCCAAATTCATATCACAGCTTTCCCTGGATATTTCTTCATTTCCTGCCCTAAGCTCTGCCTTTGTGGGTGGCTACAATTCAGTGGATCATTTCTGAGAGTCATTGTCTTAGGCATAGGCTTCACCTGTGTGTCGTACAGCAAATCCGCGCTCTGTTAGCTGGTACTTTGCTGTATGAACAGAGCTTCGTAAGCCTAAGAACAGCATCAGTCTTAGTTCTTGAAAGCACAGATGAGATGAAAGACAAAGCGCACTCGGAGGAATGAGAAGCTCGTGCCAGAGAACAGCAGGTTTGAACCTGTAATGAAGGAGGGCAGTAACCAGCCTCTTCTGGTGGATATACACATACAAAACACTGCTCCCCTCTGGAAAGTAATCAGCCAGACCATGGGAGGGTCTGCTGTGAGTCTCAAGTGGGTTTTACATAATAACACACTTCTTAGAAACAGACAGAAAAATGAGGAAAGATTTGCACAGAATGGGAATGTCAAGTGTACTACTTCCTTTTGATTTTTCAGGGATGAGCAAAAGAAAGCCACTTTTGGCTTTACTTGTACACTAGAATTGCTATATTCCTTTTTTGAACAGAGGAATGCTAAAGCATATACAAAAGACGTTGTCTGTGTACCTTAAAAGTAAAATATAAAATCTTACAAGCTTGTACCAAAACCTTCATATGGCCAAGGGCACAAGATACTCAAACCTCGGTTCATAGCCTTAAAGAGCAGAAGAGATATTATACAAAAATATATGTATACGCACACACACAAATGCATATGAAATATTTTCAAATAAGCAACACCCTACTGGGGAGAAGAATCAGTGTTTCCTACACGCTGTTGCAGAGCACAGAGTCAAGTGATGTGGAACTGTATTAATTACAATTTTACTCAGTGTTTGTCCCAGACTTGGGCTCTCAGGGATGAATTGCTATTTGCAAGTGGTTTAACACCCTGCTGCTGCTGCTCCTGAGTTCCCAGCTCGGAGGGGCAGGAGAAGTGTTCTTTGCAAGCAGTTCAGCTCACTGCTGCTATAAAAAAAGGGACAGCACTGAGCATTTCCCTGAGTGACTTTCCTGGGAGCAAAGCATGAGCAGGCAATTCAAATCCTAGTTAATCTCCCCCTCCAAACAGCACAGAACAGAAATCCAAGACTCTGCCCTTCAGTATTGGTTCAGTACTTTCAGAAACCTCAAGCTCAGATATTAGATTCAAGTTTCAAGAAAAAAAAAGATGCCCTTTGTGTGAGAACACTCAAGTTCAGTCCGGAGGACTCTTCAATCCAGAGGCTGTCTCCAGCAGACGGTTTGGATGGAGCCACAATGTTTTCCAGTTTAGGTGTGTACAGAAGGTATCATAAATTCAAGGAGAAAGATTCAAAGAGATACGGACTGAAATTCAAATGTAACAATAAATTTTCTTTGCATTATAGGATAACTAGTCTGGAGAGAGGAAATCATGAATGAGGAGGGCCGGAGGTATGGAGTCACCTCGGAAGGTCAGACAAGCAAGGTGTGGAAAGATTTTGATGTTCTAAGCCCAGGAGCTGCAGAGGTCCTGCCACTCATTACCTTGGTAGATGTGGACACAACCCTCTGGCTGTAGAGACCATTCAGCCACAAGTACAGGCAAAAAGGTGATGGACATGCCAAAATGCAATTAAGCTGCCTATTGTGGTGAGTGGGTTTAATTCAGGGCCATACCATGGTGTTTTAATTCAAGAGAGAAGTGATTCTGACTTCCCCACTTTCTAAGGCTGCATGAGTCTCCTTTCCTACTGTCAATACGAAGAGGTGGGCAGGCTGTTGGAGCAACCACCTTACTGCACGTACACTGGATATGAAGCCTACATCCCTCCTTTGACTATGGGGAACCAGGATGCAGTGACCCTACACAACATGATCTGAGCTGCCCAGCCCTATCAGAAAGCCTGCTGTGTACCACAGCCGGTGCCTAAGTCCATCTTGAGAACCTCAGTGTAAATATAGCCTTCGTTTCATGAAATTCTGTACAAAATAAATTCCTTGTCCTCACCCCACGGCCAAAAAGTACTTTTAACTCTCCAGAGCCAACCTCAGGCACTTAGGATGAACCGTAGCCATAGTGCATGACAGGAGGACTAGGGGCATTGCCAAGCACTGCTTGTGCACCCTGTTGGTGGCAATGATGGAGTTAATACCGCTCCCATCTACATGTTGAGCAGGCAGCTTGCCAGAGGCTTGAAGTCTGGTAAATAAGCAGGCACATCTTGGCTCGCTGGGAACAGATTGTTAACGCGGTTCAGCTCGGGGTGAGATGCGCTGCCGCGCGGCTGTCATTAGCAGGGAGGATTCAGTGGTCATGACTGCGTGTCACTGTCACAGCCAGAGCTGCACGGGATCGGAGACCTGGTAAGAGGAAATGGGGTTGGCTCTCAACCAGGTCTTGCAGTCCTTGCTCCATCAGCACTCCTGTTCCCCGTCTTGGTGTGACCTGCTGTTCAGTGGGTGTCTCACACTCCTTCCCTATGACTGTGCAAGTCTGGTACAGCCCCAATTATTTCTCAAGGGTTGAATGTTGCCTGAATCAGCCTCGAGTCCTTCCCCTTGTGCTGATTCTAATGCTATGACCTCCAGGATTTTTAGTATGAGATCTTCACCGAGATCCTGCAGATTCCTGGTGAAAAATGGGGCAGAGACCCCACACATCACCAGCTCAGCTGGCACACCATGGCACAGACAACATGCTGGATGTTGTCAACCAGTTTAGATGCGGAGTTACAGGACACCGACAGAGAACTCAGATCTTGTAGGGAACAAGGTGGGGGTAAGGAGCACATTGACCATCCCATCCCCAGGCAGCCACCTCACCAAAAAGGCCAAGGCTGCTAGCAGCCATGCAGCTTGAGCAGCTCTGTTCCCCCAGGGGACATCTCTCCAAGATGATGGAGAAGATCCATGAGTGAACTGGCTTTTTAAGTATCCTTTCTGGGACTAAATCATTGACTGGACTTCAGCTAGTGGAGCCATATCACCAAATCCCCTTCTAAAACCAGCCAAATAGGAAAACATGACTATCAGGAAATCTGTGCATCACAAGGGCAAATTCCGGAACACGGCCCATTTAGAGAAACAGCCGGCAAATCCGGAGCTTGCCCTGTGCTGTTGCCTTGAGCCAGAGCTCAGGCACAGAATTATAGACCTATTATCTGGGCTAAAGGAAAAAATCCATCAGAAGTCATCTGCGCAGGGCATGCGGCGCACTTTGGAGCAGTTTCAGCTCCGTCCAGCAGAAAGCCGGTGGGGACTCCATCTGCTCCAGCCAGCTCATCGCAGTGCCACACTTGCAATTTATTTGCATGTCCTCGGCTTGGTGATGAGGATCTACACGGGAACTTTCCCTCTGTCCCCTGGTTGCTCTCGGCATGCTGTGAATTCAAAGCTGCGCCCCCAACATCACAGGGTGTTAGGAGAGAATTGGTCGCAGTGTCATGAAATCAGCTGGAAAGTTTGCAGAGCTGCAGCAAGGCAGGCAGGCTCATTTTTCTCAGCTGATAAAAAGCCTGAAGAGTATTTTTATTAAATCCATTGAGGGAAACCCCAGGATCAGTGGCAGAAGGGGAGAAGGGGTTGTTATGGAGAAAAATCCTCTCTTAAACCAGACAGAAATCTCGAAGAGAGGCTCAGCTGAGGCATGGTGAATTATGAAAAATTACCAATGACTTCTAAAAAGGAAATGACCACAGAACTGTAACAAACCAGCTCTAAAAAATACACACTAAAACCCCACTAGGAGATGGAATCCAAACTGTGTAATGATACAGCTTTATCACAGTCCATACGGCAGTCAGTAAACAAGATTTCCTATAGCTCTAGCAGCAGAGCTTTTGGGGTGGAAGGGTCGGGAATTTTCCTTCTGCCAAGGGAAGCAGAGAAACAACTGCACTGAAGGCTTCCTGGGGCACGATCTGTCTCATGCCACACTGGCTACTTGTTTGGTGTTTAAATAATATAACGAGATGCTGCAGAACGGGGATGAGTCCTTCCACAGGCAGGCAACCATTGCTTGCCAGCTGAGCCCAAAACAGACCCCACCAGATATATTATATATATATATATGTATGTATGTATTCAGCAGCCAGCCAGCAAGCAGGTGCTTGTGAGAAGTATCTCCATGGTGTAGTGAATTGCTTCGAAGCCCTGTGCTGCACCTTGAATCCTTGCCTTGAACCCAGCCCATCTCCCTTGTGCACTGATCTAGCCCTCTTCTGCTCCTGGTCTCTGTCCTTGACCAGTCACCTGAAGTGGTTCAGCGTTGCTCACGACTTTCTCAGACCCCTTTCTGAGCATGGTGATTTCGGTGCACGGTACCTCCATGGCATTGTCACCCTCCAGTTAACTCCAACCATGCCACTGCTTGCCCTTTGAGCAACAATATTCATCATTTGGGGATCTCCAGCACTGCCTCCTGTCCGGAGGAGAGCTAGCTTGGCTTCCAATAGCCCGCATTGTAACAGAGAAAGTCTAGGTGGCTTGTTTTCATTACAGTATTTGCATTTGCAACCTTACTAAGTCATATGCAGAATTTGGAAGCAACATTGCAAAAATAATAATGGTTTAATCAATGAAGAAATTAAATGCAAGTTGCCCAAGTGATTTGCCCAAAGGGAGCTTCTGCAAAGGAAGCCACCACCACTATGGGCAACTTCTGTGACAGATGCTCAGTGAAGTTGATTAGACAGAAATGATCTCTCACTCCCAGACCAACCCTGGCCCTCCCTCTCAACTCAGGTGGAGAAAGGGGCTGTAGAGAGAAATCTTTCTCCTTTTAAAATGCTTCGTCCTCCACACTACAAAGCAGTGTTCCCTGTCTTGCAAAGTCTGTGCAAAGTGGAAACAGGAGGCACATCAACCTTTTCATGGGAAGAAGCCTCCCAAGGAACAAGTGATGCCCTTTGCTGCAAGTGAACTTTAAAGGGGAGGAAGCCTTTGTTTCTCAGATCCTTTAAGGTGCTGATCTATAATAAAGCTTCAAACCTCCGCAAATACACATTTCCCTGAAGTCAAACCAAGCCTAGAGGCTGGTTTTGCTCCTTCCGGTGATGGACAGCCTTCCTTCCAGCCCTGCTCCATCACTCCTCCCAGAGGGGCTCTTTCAGAAGAGGACCCACGGTCTGCACATTCAGTATTTATGCCAGCAAACAGCTACAACCAAGCCAATTAGCAAGAAGGGATGGCTGCTGGGGGCCAGTAACTGCTCCAGCTCCCCAGAGGTGGGTGAGCAGAGGGAGAAACATGGTGAGGACATGGGGAAGCCTGTCTCAATCCCAGCTCTGTCCCCACCTCATTCATAATTCA
This sequence comes from Anser cygnoides, assembly GCF_040182565.1. Lineage (NCBI taxonomy): Eukaryota > Metazoa > Chordata > Aves > Anseriformes > Anatidae > Anser > Anser cygnoides. The sequence continues at coordinate 2,776,210 of NC_089873.1, read as the reverse complement.
GCCAGGCCATTCACTTCTTTTTCCCTGTTGCTCTCACTGTAGATGAACAGGAAAATCACTGATCATTAGCAACAAGATATAGAAGGATTCCCAAGGGCAAACTTTATATTGTATTCAGTCATCTCTGCTCCCAACCAAGATTTATCCCCATGGTGGGTCTGCCCCACACAGCTTCTTTAAAAATGCAGTTTTCATGTGAACTGTACCAAAAATCAAGACCTTCTTATGCTAGAGACAACAGAGATTAATTAGATCATCTCTGCTCTGCAGAACTTAAAATTTAAATAGTTGAGACAAGGTGTGAAGGGAAGAAGAGACACAGGGAGGTGAGCCAACTTTCCAAGACCATACTAGAAATTACTTTCAGAGCTGAGAATACCACCGTCTCCAGCCAAAGGCAGGAAGCCTACAGCGTGGTAGGATTGTCGCTTCAGCAATAAATTTATACACTTTAAGTGCTAAATATCTATCATTTTTCTTGTAGACTGTCCTGCACCCTGACCATCAGGAATAGAGATCTTTAATATTTAGCCTCAAGTGCTATTCTCTCCTAGATATAGTTGATTTTACTGCACAACATAGTTTTCTGTCCACTGGTTTTTACACATTTTAGAGATCTTTAGTCCCTTAAGGCTGTGTCCCCACCTGTCATTGTCTTCAAAAACTGCAAGTCTGACCCTCCTGCCGCTCTTTCCTGAACTCACTCGGATTTGTCAAAGACATACAGGTTGCTACCACACCAGCTTACCAGCACTGGCACAGCAGCCTTTCAGAGACAGTTGCACAACAGAGAACATCTCTTATTTGAGGATCCTTACAGATAGCAGTGTTTTCCCCTAGGAGCTAGGCCACCACTTTTCTGGTGGCACAGACACCTTACAGATCACTTGGCAAAGTAACAGAGATGGGGCAAAGCTGGGTCAATTTAAAGCAAGGCACCAGCTTGACAGCTTGTTCTCATCAGATACAATGGGATCAGCTGTGTCTCTCTTTGAGATACAGACCGTCTCTCACTGTGGATTTATAGAGGTTAAAACAATACCTCTGACCTCATTTGGGACCCGTAAACACCTGATTCCAGCCCAACACTGCCAACATTTTTAGCCAAAGTTCTACGTCATCGCTTGATAAAAGCTTACAGTTCATACAACCCTCCATGACTGCAACATGCTGTGATGAGAAGACTTCCTCTGGCCAGCAAAAGACGAAGCTTTTATGCAGCATTGTCCGTTTATACAGACAGAACCTAAATGCAACCGTGACTGTATTTTTTTTTCCTTTTTTTATGTATATATTTTTTGTATCTGGTCTTGTACAAAGGTGGTTTTGAAGCACGTATGCTCTGCAGAGCTAGCAAAGAATCCGATCATATGAGGATCTTTGTTTGGGCTGGTACCCTGTAATGCTTTTTACTAATGATTTAGACATGGGAGATCATTGAATTTGCTGGAGATAATGAAATAAAGGCAGTGGTTAAAACTCAGAAGGACATAACCATTTTGCAGGCTGATCATAATAGAGGAGGTGAGTGGGCACAGAGGTAGGATATGAAATTTAATGTGGCTAAGCGTGAAGTGATGCACGGGGGTAAGAGCAGGCTCCAAGTAAAAGTGCGTTTGAAATGGCACTGAGTCAGTAACACAAAGGAATATGATCTAGATGTACTGACAAAATCAACATTTACTGTCTTTTGCCATTGTACAATGAAGTAACATAATGTCTCAGGGTCAGACCTCCTCTGGAGGTCAACGGGAGAAGCAGGTGAGGGCAACAGCAGGTTCAGCTAAAGACCGTTAGATAGTCAGGGCAAGACTCATTTGCTCCAGCTTTCCCTGATGCCAAGCATCATTCTCAGCTGCTGCTTAAAGCTGTCTGCTCACACCCTCTTTTCTGATCTTTATTACTTTGCCAAAGTTTAATTGGCCCAGCTGATGCTTCCCAAGCTGGGTGTCTGCTGCAGACGGGTTAGTTAGTTATTTGTGTTATTATTTGCGAGAGGAGGTAGAAACAGGGAGGAGGGAAGGAAACTCTGGTTTCAGTAAGAAATGAGTGTGGCTTTTTCCAAGGCAAAAATGCATCAAACAAAACATTAGGATAGAATCTTACATTTTTTGGGGGGGGAGAAGCACCACATCTCCCCTGCTTTGGAATAGGGATTTGACATGAGAAAGAAAGTCGGAGTCTTTCTGATATCTGGGAAATGGCTTTTCCCGTTCCTTGAGGGTTGCATATTTGCTAAGTAAAAAAAATAAAAATAAAAACCAAATTAAAAAAAAAAACTTTTTTTTTTTTATTTACTCTAGAAAGGCTAGTTAGTACTTGGTGGCTACATCCCCTGAGCAATTTGTTTGCACTGACCATACTCCTTCCCCTCAGCAATCCAGGGAAGTTCCCTCTTATTTAGGGCAAGAACTGGTAGCAAGGGAAAATTTCTCCATAAACTTAGCAGTGGTCCTTTTTGCTTCCCAGGCATTGACTGAAGAAGGAGAGTAAAGACCTGAAAAAGGAGTGGGAGAAGAGCTTTATAAAGCAGAGGTGCTGGACAAGAGGATCTGGGGTGAGGATAGATGGACAGATATTTGCTGCCCAAATCCCAAACCATGCCAAGACATTATTGTGGGACAATGCTAGGGGCTTGGATCAAAACCTCACCAAGAATTACGATAAGAGCCTGGATGACCACATGTTGGTGCTGCCAACCCAAAACCTGGCCTGTCCTAGATCTCCAGCACAGGTGTAGCCTGGTGATCCCATCTCACACTTTCTCTGTTGTCAGCAAGCACAAAGCAGGTTTCTGTACTCGCTGTATGCTGATCAGCACAGAGCACAGTGTCATCCCATCAGGGTTAGCACAAACAAAGGACCACCATGGGATGAATGTGAGTGACAAATCCTAGTGACAACCAACAAAGAAGGTGAGAAGGAGGAATTGATGGAAATGTAGACTTTTCCTTAAAAAAAAAAAAAAAGAGAAAGAAAAAATGAGGAAGCTATTTACAATGCCAAGACAAAAGAACTTTGGAATTTTAAAATTAAAGCTAGGAAATTCCAAAATTGCCAGTGTACATATTTTAACTCAACCCTTTCCATATATACTCATTATATCATAATCTTAATTACATGGTTGCCTCAGTTTTGCCTACAGAACATGCCTCCCAGGATACAACACGGTTATTGAATCAGGCACTAGGTTTCTCCTTGTCATTCAGTTGACAACCCCATCCCTAATTTTTCTGCACACTATATGAGCCTTGCTCCGAAGACTGTGTTATAAATTACAAATGTTTTTCTCTGCTGATCCTCCATGCCAGAAGTTCTATTAGTGTGAATGAATTTATTTTCAAAACAGTCCTGTGAGATGAAGCTCCAGCATGATCCTCACAGTAAATGCCGGGAGGTGAGACACAGAGATTAAAAAAAAACATTTATCCATTAGTACTGTTTGATTTGAGCTTGCCGTGACCCATTTTTTTCCAAGAGGTTAGCCTTTTTTAGAGCTTTCATTGTTAGATCTCTTAGGTACCATTCATTTTAGTTGCAGTTTTAACTATTCAACATTTCTACAAAGTAGATTTTTCAGTCTCAGTGAATGGCCAACAAAGATTTTACTCTAAAATTACTTCACTTGTGTGCATAACTAAGGGACTTTCCTGGTGGAGTCAGGGCTGCCACAAAACAAAAATGTTTTTTTGAAGGAGGAGAAATGAATAATCAAGGCTTCAATTATAAACAACTACAGCTATCTTTTGTAATGAATCTGGGCTCTTCAACAGATGAGAGGGCGAAAAGGAGTAGAGTTGTGGTTAGGTTGAATTTTGGGATAAGGTTAGGCCAAGTTTTAGTCACTGCTCTGAACCAAGCAGAATCAAGCTCTCCTAAAATTGTTCCTAGTTTTAGCAAAACAAAGAAATAAGTAAAATATTCACAGGGTAAGAGGCAGACTAATGGGATTAACTAAATTTGGATGCTCATTTGAAGATGGCAAACACCCCAAAGGTATGAGGTTGTCCACACCTTTGAGCCTCTGGGTTTTGCCATCTTCAAATGAGCATCCAAACACAGCCCTCTGTCATTTAAAACTCTATCCTAGTCTTAAATGCCTTCCTCCTCCATCATGCCTTTCTGTTAGGAAAAGATTTTATAACAAAATTTCAAACTAGCTCTACATTTCCCGGTCTAAACCTTAGTAACAGCTTTTCTCTCCTTTGGTATTTCATCCACTTCATCATTTCCACATGGTGCCACAGCAGTGCAGTGGACCCCTGCTGCCAACCACACCCTTCACATCTCTGCAGCAAAGGAGACAGGACTCATTTGAGAAAATGGGGTCTTTCTGAGAGTTTTGCTTCCCTTAGTGATTCAAGATATTCAAGATTTGGTAAACCTCTAAGTTTTTGGAGAAAATACAACATTGTAAACAGGAGAATGTACACAACCACAATAACAAAGCTTGGTAGGGGTCTCTGGAGGTCTCTGGTCCAGCTCTCCACTCATAGCCAACTACAAAATCAGATCCAGTGTTGGATTTAGATGAGGTTGCTCAAGCTCATCTTGAGCTGAGGCTCTAGCAGGGAAGTAATCCAAGTATTTCCTTGTAAGGGCTCACCAGCCATGGGCAGGCACTTGTCGCCACAGGTTCTGCTGTTTCTTCTCAGGAGATTTCTGAGTTGCAACAGTGCAATAATTTGCCTTGTCCATGTCTCATCTGTAAGGCATGCATCTCTCCATCTATTGCGCTATTTTAAAAATGGCTCAACTTTATGAACTACTACCTAACCTGCTTTACTTTGCAAGCAGGATAACTGTAAACCATGTTTCCTCCTCTCTCTAAAGAACTTTGCACACTCTCTGTCTAAAACTCAAATGTTAAATTGCATTCATTAGTGTGCTCAATATAATGCGATGCCAGAAAAACAAATACCGAGAGCGTAACCAGCCAGATATGTTAGAAAGGTGATCCAGCAGGCCACGGGAGCATCTCATGAGATGCAGCCTACATGATAGCCTCCTGTCCCCTACCATTGTGCAATTAGAGTCTTTATCATAATGCGTGCACCCACGTGGGCACCGACAACCAACATCCTGCCCTTTCCCAACTTTTGAGAGCTCGTCTTTGTAGCCCTAATGTCCTTTTAATGTAGAATTTTGGATGTAATTATTTATTTACATGACCGTGCAGCCTAAAGGGGCTCACTTACGAGGGTTGTGTGAGACGACTGTGATTACTCAGGCTTTGCAGAAGATGATTAAAGCAGCGTGACTAAAGTGTTTAAAGCGATCTGTCCTAAAAAAGGGCAATGCGTTAAGTGCCCTCTTCCTGCATGCTGCAGCTGCTGTCTGTGTTCACAGACAGATTTGTTAACTACAATGACAAAAGGAAGTTCTTCTTTCTTTTCCTTCTCATCGGCTTGGCAGTAATCGCATTCAGCATACTCTGGATTTTACTCCTTCCAGTGGCCCGCTCAAATTGTTGACTCATTTCCAGGCAGCTACACCTTCACCAGCCTCTTGACAGCAGCGTGGTGGGAGACGGGTCCCCAAAGGCATAATTTGAAGACAGTATTTTTTACAGAGCTGTCAAGAAGTTCTTCATTTGGGCTGCTGAGCCTTTATTACTAGTGACGTGCTGTAAGACAGAGAGGACCCAACTCGCATCTCAGATTTCAGGATGAGTTTGCAAGACTGATAGAAAAAAAAAAAAAAACAACACAAACCAAAACAAAAAGAGCTCTTCCCTTGTGTGTGGAGCTTATCTGAGCTGCAACTTGCCAAGTGAGATAAACGTGGGCCCTCACAATCTGATTATCACAGTCATTTCTTAGGCTTGATACAATCTTTAATCCGCAGGCCACTATGAAATTAAACTGGCTGATCTGTTCAGATAGAGGCAAGGGTTGAATAGCTAGAGGATGAAAAGGAAGGATGTAAAGGGGAAGGATGAAGGAATTTCTTTTTATCACTTGTTTTGTATAAAGTCAGCCTGAATATTCATTGTGGGTGGCAAAGATTGGTACGAGTGGTGATGGAAAAAAAGTACAGCAATAGGAAGTCTTAATTTGGGGAAGAGGAGTCTGATCGTGAATATCTTCCCTAAACCTTTCCAGTGTTTGTTCACAAGCATGCCCTGGGCAGTACTTGCTTTTAGCATGCAGATGATTTTTTTCCCTCACAGGGACTTGCTATCTGCTCCAAAATGAGAAAGGAAGAAACAGAGGTGAAATTTAAGAGTATTTGCTGGGACTTAAGAGCATTTCCCAGCTGGACAGCATGGATAAGGTGGACCTCTGAATTGGAAAATGACTCCTGAAGAACAGTAACTGGTTCCTATCCCCACCTGTAAAGGTCAGGCTCTCAAATACACTTTGTGAAAACTCTGTGGTCCTGCAGTAAAAAAGCATCAGCACAGCCACAAGCCATTATGCCAGAGAAAATGCCCTGAAAGGGGAGAAAAGGATAAAACTACATCTGATCATGTACTGCAAGGCTTGATATTTGCAACCATGATGCTCACTGGGGACACCTCTTGAAGGGGCCAGTTTTCCAGCAAGCGAGATGTTTCCTTCTAAATGACCACCCCACCACAGTCCCTAGAGCAAAGCAGCCCCAAAATGTTGCATATTCCAGCTTTACCCACCAAAAATTGTTTGTGGGTTTGTTTGGTTGGTTTGGTTTGGTTTTTTTGGTTGGTTGGTTTTTTAATGGAGAATGAAAGGAAGGAATTCTTTCCCATCCGTGCAGCCAAAGTCTGAATTTTCTGGAAGTGATGAATTCAGTGGACTTAGTCAGGTTTGCACTGATGTCAGTGAGATCAGAGGTTGGGCTCGGTGACACAGAGCTGGCAGAGTAGTCCTCAAATTGTCCCTAACGCTGTGGGCATATGGTTTGCTTCTGGTTCTGTCTAACTTCCACCGCAGTAGTGCCAGCTCTGCAAAAATAGAAACAGCAGGGGACTGACGGAGAGGTGCATTGGGTTGGGAAGGCTTTCATGAAGGGAGATAGGTTTTTGTCATCCCGTCTTTGAAGAGACAGTGCAGCAGTCGGGTATTCAAGCTTGGCTTGTGTCGGTTTTTACAAATGGAGCAATGTGAAGAGTTATAAATGGAGGGAGCTTTTAATCTCTGAGCAAACTACAAATCGAAGGTGAACCTCATTAACTTGGACACTTTGTGTGTTAAAAATGAGAAGCATTTCACCTAATGAGAAGCTCTTAATAGGTGTTGTTTTTTTGCTAAATTATCATATTAACCAGCAGATAATTAACAAGCATTTTCTTAATGTGGTGCTCTACCAATAAAATCTCATTGTCTATAAATCATCAAGCCACTACAAAAAAAAAAAAAAAAAAAAAAAAAAAAAAAAGAGAGAGAAAGAAAGAAAGAAAAAGACCAAAAAAAAAAAAGCTTTTTAATCATGCTGGGCATTATGGGCAAAATGTACAGAACAATTCTGATTGTTGGGTATCTAGAAGAAAGACAAAGATCTCTAACCTGTTGGGGGGAGGCATGGGGTGCGTTAAGGTAAACCAAGCACTTAGGGCTGTTTTTTAAAACACTTTAGAGCACTTATGGGCACTGATATGTCATTACTGAAATGGCTTCCTTGGTGGTACAATGTGGGGGAAGTTTAAGAGTAAATGCCACATCCAAATGATACTTTAGAAGAGATGGCGGGGATTCCTCTAAGAAAAAAAAAATAAAATAAAATCCAGTAAAAGGGAAGTGAGCCAAAATGAAAGCTGGAAGTTACCTTTTGAAACTGGCATGGGATCTTTAATAACCATACACTGTTGGGACCTGGTGCTGCTGGAAAGATCCTGCTCCAGCAGCACCACGATGGCACGTTGGCTTTGTGCTTTCTGAGAGCAGAGCTGAAAATGCTGCCTTCGCAGGACGACTTGGACAACAAAGCTTGGGGAGTTTCCATAGCACCCAACCTCTACCTGCTGACTCTTTCATCTGTGCCCAATACTGCTCATTATACATCACCCCAGAAGGTCTTGCAGGTGGCCCTCCAATAAACCCCAGTGCTGACGGGACAGGCTGAAATTAGTGGCATGATCATTCCATTTCTACATTAAGATGTTCCAGTGCTCTGCGTTTTGGTTTGGTTTCAACCAATTTCTCCTACACATAGCCATGAAAATATTATCTATGAGCTTTCCATGTTAATTCTAGCTCCCAACTCTACAGCCCTTCCTCAAAACGATAAGCGAAAACCAGCTAAACTGAAAGTTGACCTGCAGTTTCCTGAGTCCCTCCTGTTCCTCCGAGCCCAATAGTCTTTTTAGTAGGACAATGTCTACACAAGAGCATGGCTATTTCTTCTGGCTAGATGAGCCCAGAGGTAGCTCTGAGTTCCTAATGTCCCACACTTTCTGCTTTGCTGGGACCTGGCAATCCTCCCAAGCATCACTTGTGACTCATTTCCACCCAAGTGCACCCTTCCAGCTCTTCCCTGCCATTTCCACCATGCTTCTTCACCAGGACAAACCCTGACTCATTTTGCATCTCTTTTACAGTCACTGCTGGTCTGCAGAACAACCATGAAGTCACCAGCAGCAATTTCAAAGATGTCCTGGTTGATTCTCGGTTGTATCCCTTGAATGGTTGAATTTCAGCCTGTTCTCATAGTTTTCTAGCTCATGGCTCTGCCTTTTTTGTCATTCTTGCCCTCTCTGTCTGCGGGGAAATTGAGGTAAATGAGGTTTTTGCAGGGCAGAGAGGTGGCAGAGGATGAGACGAGCATAGTGCAAGGCTCATCTTGGTTCTCCCTGTCCATGTTTTCCTTACACCTGCAGGCAGTGCTGGCTTAGAGTGACCCAGCAGCAGTATTCATCTTGGCATCCACCTTCTCCCACTGCTTTCTGCTGGGTTTTGTGGGCTCTGGCCAACTGGCTTGGGTCGGAGAGAGTTCTGCATGGATAGGAAATTCAAACCAGTAAGCAAAGGACAAAGCTATGTGAACCAGTTCAGATGCAAAGAGAAGAGGAGAAAAGCGAAACAGAGAGAAAACCTTCAAGCCCGAACTGTTCCAGGGGTCTGGGCAGAGGATATGAATCCTTCATTTCTAGTTCATAACTCATAGCTATCCAGAAGAGTCCAGCTGCCCTCATGAATACTCATGAGTCTGTGGGCATGGAAACAGACCTCAGATCTTTTTGCTCTTGTGGAGAGTTACTGCTTGAACAAAGAGAGACTCCCTTCCTACGGCCCATAGTGTTGAAACTATGGTGTACACATTGCTCAGCAGTCTTCAGCCCATCTGGCAATAATATACACAAACCTGCACCTCCAAGGACCCCAGAAAAATAATTTATATATCCCAACCCCCATCATGTGGCCATGGTCTTAAGCTACATAACCCAACATGTTCAGAAAGGACCAGGTTATTCTAGCTACAATTTCCATTAGATTAATCTTCCACATGAGATGCATAGAATGGAGAAGCAGAATCTCAATGCAAAAACTCCCAAAAAGTTCATTGTGTGTGACATCCTAAGAGGAAAATGCTGGAGGGTCTCCAGGCAGTGAGGAGCCCAGACAGAGACCGGCAAAGCAGAGCTTGGCTCCTGCAGGCTGGAGACATGAGAAGCAAGGGGCTGGTTTCACCATAGGACTTTTTCAAGGGATGTGTGGGAGCATGGGAGTGCTCCAGCTCTGGTCAAACCACAGAAGTACAGAATAATTTAGGTTGGAAAAGACCTTCAATATCGCCAACAGTCAACCTGACCTACTGAGTCCCATCACTAAACCACATCCCCTGGTGACACGTCCACGTGTCTCTTCAATACCCCCAGGGATGTGGCCTCCACCACTACCCTGAGCAGCCTATTCCAGTGCTTGACCACCTTCTCCATGAATAAATTCTTCCTAATGTCCAATTTAAACCTCTCCTAGTACAACCTGAGACCATGCCCCAGTCCAGCAGTGGGTGGCTCCTGCTCTGCACCTTCCCAGCACCCGTGGGAGGAAGGACAGAGCTGGAGAGATATGGTGCAGTGAGAACGGATGAAAATGGAAAATTAGGGGGGAAAGAGGACTCAGCATGACCACATGAGCTGGGAAGGCCTCAGGCCCCAAGCATCAGGCCATGCATTTGTAACACACTTGGCACTTGCTTTTGTACACAGCCACAGGGGGACTTAGAGGTAACTAAAGACCACCAGGAGTTTTCATCCAGAATGCAAACATTGGAAGCTCTTCCATTAGCACTCACTCCCTGCCAGCTCTTCTCGTTTCCTTCTCTATTTCACCTCTAGGTTACGGCCAGCATCTCGACTGGAATTACCCCGGGCTGTTGCTGAACCAGCTCTGACCTCTGCTGCAAATACTTTTGGGGCACGGGGGCTGGCTGGAGAGCCCTGGCTGATGACTGGGAGCCACACATCCCGGCCCACTTCTCTCTGCAGCCAGTGGGCTGGGGAAGGGGGGGGGGGGGGGGTTGCTTCGGGCTGTTATAGCAAATTTACTCCGTGATTTACGGGAAGGGAAAATCCATTTGGAATTTAAAGCTGCTATTAGCTCCTTTCAGTGTGCATGTGTCTGCATGTATATAAAACATATATAGAATATATACCCTTATAAAAAAATAAAACATAATAAAAAGGGAGGGGGGGGGGAAGGGGTGTTTTCTAGCCTTGCAGGCACAAAGCACTGGAAATGTGCAGCAAGCTTATAATTACCATAGCATTTCCAGTGCGTTTGGCCACAAAAGCTCTGAATTGAATTGCTTAGCATCCCTCTCTGTCTCCCTGCACCCCTCCTTGCATCACAAAGCTCAGAAGCACCATTTGAAGTTTCAAAAGGACCATTTTTGGTGAATGAGATAATCAGCGCCTACTAACCGTCCCTGTGCCCCTCGGTGTAATCCATACACCTCGAGAGCAGAGGGAACAAAGCCACGTCCAGCTAATCCCCGCGGGTCATGCCTTGAAGCGTGTCACCGGCCGGGTGGCAGGAGAGGAGGTGGGGAGGATTACTCAGTTGAGAGCAGACCTACGTCTGTACACTTACATCAGCCAGGACCTTGATATGCATAATTCCAGGTAATGAATGCAGAGTACAAGGCTGTGTGGCAGTGAGATATTTGGCATATTTTGGGGCCCTACACTGGTGGCACCAGAAATGCAACAACCATGTGGGAAAGCACCCATTGCCCCATGCACCAGAGTCCTGTGCCCTGCAGATGGGACAACATGGTTGCTCTGTGTCATTCACAAGACTGTCATCTCCCCCTTGGCAAAAAGTCTTATCCATCATTTTATATGCTGGCCAAGAGGTGAAGTCGCTTTCCAGCCCATAGGGAACACCAGGTCCTTATGCCAAGAGTTGTAGGACAAGAGAAAAAGAAAAGATGCAGCTGAGGCTGTAGCCTTGCTCTCAGAGTATCATCTGGGAGGGAGAAGAGCACTACAGGGGTCTGGGCTGCTCATGAATTTCATATAGGGAATCACTGTATCAAACAAACAGCAAAACCTGGGATAATCTCAGAAGCTCACAACCCCCTAACCCCTTATTGCTATGGAAGGAGTGCAGGGCAAGGTGAGAAGGGGTGTACGTGCACGTGTGTGCACACATGCATGCCTGTGGCTGGCAACAAGCATGTTTCTGACCCAGTGGCTCACCCCGCATCATCTGCAGAGTAAATTTGCAGATAAAAACAGGCTCGGAGCTGCCTGGGTGAACCAAGCGCTCAGGATCAGTGAGCATCCCTTCTTAGGATACAAACTTGCTCTGCTGGTATCAGAGACCTCAATGAAAAAAGGCAAACGGCCTCATTCCCCTTTCCCCAACCACTTCAGCCCCAAAATCCACCCCAGGAAAGAGGAGCTGCTCCAATTACACTGTAGCTAAACCAGCCAAAGGTCTTCAGAGAGCCCTGCTCTCTCCAGAAGGAGGAATATCTCTCGCTCTTGCTGACATGCTCGCATACATACACGATTATTCCTGCTCCGTGACTCTCCAAAGGGAGCCATCACTCTCTTCAAAACACTCTCCTGTAGTCAGCAGTGATAGGCAATGTAATAATACCTTTTATTGGGTCAATACATCAGCTGGAAAACAGAAGCTATTCCTTTCTTCAGGTGATGGCCAAAGAGTGACCTATGTGAGCGTGCAGGCCAGTATATTATAGCTGTTAGGCAGGCCTGATAGGCGGGATGGTATATTTACCTCTCTTCGTTTGTCTCTCGGTGGTTTATTGCATTTCCTGTTTTCTGAGCAGCCTTAATAAAACATCTTTCTGAAGGGCTCTCTGCTGCGTAGTAAATATTCTCCCTTATCCACCAACTTAGATAGGGATCAATCAATCAGAGGAGGCCCCTTGGGATGCCAAGGGTGCATCATTCAAGGTTAGGGACCAGACAGGCAGGGGACATCAGAAGGATTGCAATATTTCTGCTAGGAATTAACCCTCCCGTGGCTTGCCAAATGAAAAAAGAAAAGAGGATGGGAGAGTCCCGTAGAGACAGGAAAGGTTTCATCTCTCATGCTCAGCAGGGTTTCTTGAAGCAGCCTGGAGGACAACAGGCGTCCCTGAAATCAGCCATCTGGGTGGCTTGTTGTAAAGAGCTGTAACACAGCAAAATGCCTTGGGCTCTCCTGCCAGTCGACATCAAGATCTAACTATTGATTGAGGAATACCATGCATGCGAGTCTTTGTGAACCTTCCCATTGGGTCAGGACCAGGCTGTAGCATCCTCCACAGAGAAGGCCCGACATGACATTTTTGATTCATGCTGCTCAGGAACCACACAAAATATCTTTATTAGCTGGCAAGTTGAAGGGTGGCACCAGCTTGGCGGGTGCAGGAGCTACCTAGTGTGAATCCAGCCTGGCTCTGCTCAGCACTGGACCAGTTGACAAGGTATCTCCCTGGGCATCCTCCTGCAAGGAGAGTTTTGTTAGTTAAAAACCATTGACAATAAGATTTTATTGCTGCCTTCATTTCCTGGCTTTGCAAGCATCTCTTGTGTTAACTCTTCAGTGCCTTCCAGAAAACAGAGAGTCACCAGAAAGATTCATTTATTGCTGCATTAATAACACATTAAAATTCCAATATTTGCCTTCAGTGCCCTGCAGTGACAGATGGGAGTGTGGAAGCTCTCGTGTAAGGAAGCTGCAGCCATAAGTAAGGATGACCTTTTAACTGGTCCATTATGAGGTCAGAGCTTGGCCACCATGCTGGGAGAGCTCACTAAGAAGTTAATCCCTTTAGCAGAGTCCGGATCTTTGGACAGGAGGCAAGTGGTGTGGTAGTTGGATAAGCTGCATCTGAGTCATTAAGGGGTTGCTTTTTGCAGGAAGAGTCGTGTTTTAACAACATTAGCTCCCAGCTCCACTAGGCAAGCCCTTGTGAATTATCGTTTACCGAAGCTGCAAATATAGATTTCATCTTATAGCTTCCTATGTATAATAAATGACAGACATCCTAGAACAGCCCTTCTAATGGCAACGAACACGTGGGAGCAGGCAGCACATCCAGACTTGGGAGAGAGCAGAAGCCAAGCACTCTGCAGACAGCTCCTGTCCAGCTGGACGCAGGACAAGAGGCTGCGTGCTGGATAATGTATTCACGGGCAGCATTTCATAATTTGGCTCCTTCCACACTGACCGACAACCTGCACAGTCTGCAAGCATAAATCCAACACTTTTCCACCTGTAGCTTTCATAGACGGTGCAGCTGGTTGTTGGGCCAGCCGGGCTGTGTTCCTCCATCACTGAGTCTGAAAACAAGCTCAGGTGCTTCTGTGATGGTGCCAAGCCCATGGAGGGCTTGTCCTAAGAGGTGGTCACTGTCTGGTTACAGAAGCCTCTGACCAGACATTTCCTGCCAAATTCTGTTCTGTAATGTGGAGTTCAAAGCATCATGCAGGATGAGACAACGATGGGCTGTGATGTGGGATTAGGTCTGGGAAGAGGCTGAGGCTGCAGGAATGAAGGGTTCTGGAAGGGTTCCCTGTTCTCCTAACCTGCACAGTGAGGATAGTTATCAGGGGAGGAATAAAAGGTGTCATACATTTTTACACACACGTTTTAAGGGCCTTCAGCAGTTTAAAGGTAGCTAAACCTATGCAGGCATCAAATGCTAAAGTCTGAGTGCAAGATTTGAAGCTCCAGGGCATTGCCCAGAGGTTGTGGTGTCTCCTCCTTGAAGATCTTTAGGAGTCCCCTGGGTGTGGACCTGGGCAGCCTGCTGTAGGTTGTCCTGCTTGAGCAGGGGGTAGGACCAGAAGACCTCCAGAAATCCCTCCCAATCTCAATCATCCTGTGCTTCTGTTCTCTCTACAGTGACTGAAGAGCTCCAAATGGTGCAGAGGGGCTCAAAAAGCCACGCTGATGTAGGCCATCCTTTGGCACTGGCTTGTAAATCTGGCCTCTACAGGCCCTCAAAAAGCCCTCTGTGGAGGTAACACATCAAGATGGTGAAAAAGCAGTGTGAAGACCAGCAAGAAGCATTACACCAGTGCATGGGCTAACTAAAGAAATGCCACAGAGAAAGACTCTGAGTTAAACCTCAAGACCAGCAGAGTATTGCAGTGTGTTGCTGTAGACTTAACCCTACCTCCTTCTGCCCTCCCTGCCTTTCCCTCTGTCAGCTCTACACTGGGCAGCTGATTAATCAAAATCAGAAATGATTATAGTAATGACTGGGGACCCTCTAAAACCTCCTCTGGTCAGAAGAACAACCCCATGCCTCTCCTCAGTGACAAAGGCCTCCAGGCACAGAGGAAGGGCAAGGGTAGGCCGCAGCCCTGGAGCTGACAAGGAACCACGGGGTTCCTTCATATGGCTGCAACCTGGCAAAGTCCTGCCAACCCTCTCCTGAAAATAATGAGAATTATGTTGTACACATCTCCAGGGAGGGAAGATCAGGTTGTGGAGGTGCATGCCTCCCCTGGGTGATGGACATCAGGATGCCTGCATTGCTGAGGTGGTGCAAGGTTACACCAAGAGGCAGCATAAGAACGGAGACTTGAGCTGTTCATCACTTTTCCCAGAAAGTTAGGCAGTGAGACACCCTGCCCCATGTCCATGAATGGACACCTAACTTGGCCGATTTCCACCCATTCAGCTCTGCACACTCCCATCTCACTAAGTTTCTTTTCCCCAAAGCAGCTAATCATCGCGCTGCCATGACCCCCTGCCCCGGGCCTCATCTGTACGGCGAAACCAGCTTTGATGCTCAGCGGCGGCCCAGATTAGTGCCTTGTAAATAGAAGCATCTTTGTGCCCAAGCACTGACCTTTGACTCAGCTCCTGATCTCAGTGGATTTGATGTGTCCGGCTATTTGTCTTGCCACTTGCCGGGAGGAAGAATAGGAGAGGGGAGAAGGCACGCGACCGGGAGCTGCCGGAGCAGGGCTCTATTCTTGGCTCCATCGCAGACTTCCTCCCCGACCCTCGGCAAAATGAGTTACTCTGTCTATTCCTGGGTTGTGCGGGGTCATACCCTGCTGTGATGAATATCCACTGGAAGTGCTCGTAGCAGTAGGAGGATCAAAGGGTGGACGATGCAATTTGGCTGGAGCCTGTGTTGCTGCACTGAGCCTAAAATCCAATTCGGGGCTTTCCAGCATCTCAGATCCCTGGGACTGGAAGAAAATGGGAGGAACGGTGCAGTTTTACTGCCATACCTTCATCATCACAGCATAGCTCTCCCCAGCACAGCTTCCTCCTCCTCCTCCTCTTCACAGGGTGAATCCAGATCCTACATCTGTGCTTCCCTCCTCATCCCTGGGGACATCAATCTTATTGCTGTCCCTCGGCTTACTGCTCCTGCACGCCCTCCTGCCACCATCTCTGCCCATCTCCTGTCCACCTCCCACCCTCCAGCGGGTCCCCTTTCTTCCCTGCCCCTTTTCTCTCCTCTCATCTGCGGATTAAGAAGCAGCAGACTTAGTTTCTAAAGAGCTATCAAGTCCCACAACCTCTCAAACTCTTGCCCTCTCCAGATCTCAACTGTCCCAAAAACCTGGAGTCCTCCCCTTGTTCCAGTCCCTGCAGGAGCCCTCTCCTACAGAAAGTCAAGGTATTGCTTTACCATTACAGTTAGTGTTTCCAGTGCTATTAATTGTGTTTCCTGGAATAGGGACAAGTTAAATAATCCATTAACATGAGGGGTGAGGGTGCGGAATTCAATCTACTTAAAACAAAAAGCTGACATAACCGTGTGATGGGAAACTTGTACAGCTGACCCATGCTGGAGCAGGGCTAGATGGGAACATTTCCAGTCCCTGGAGCCATGCCAATCCTGAATTGTCCAGTTTCCCAAATCACAAAATGATCTCATCTTGGGCTGGATTTGTGACAGAGAGTATCAGGAAATACTCTGGTGTGAAACCTCCACTCAGGAGGTCTGTGCAGCTCTTCAGGCAACACACAAATAGTATCACCCCAGATGACATCTCTAAGTGCACTATCTGTAGAGATGTACCAATGTACTACTGATGTACTACTCCCTGCAAAGTTTTTCACCTTCACAGAGATGGAAAGTGCTTTTTCAACATTTTGTCAATGAACAGAGTTTGCAAACCACCTCCTAAATACCTGCAGCCGTATTCAGATGGCAAGAAAGCCAACCTCCATTTTCTCTGGCTGGAGGCTGACACTCCTGTGTTGTCACAGGGACTTCACAATAGTGCATTATTAGTGCATGTGTGATGTTCACCCTGCCAGAATCCTCCTATGCCCTACTGTTGAAGGCATCGGTCACCTCCAGCAGAACGGGGAGGCTGTCACTGCGAGTCGTCACCACCCTGAGGTGCTGCAGGGATGGGAAGGATGTGCATCCAAACCCTGTTGTACAAGACTGGTAAAGTGCGTTCACTTGAATTATGCATGAAAAGGGTGTCACATTTTCTACATCTAAGCTTTGGACAAACAACCACAGGCAAAAACCCATGGATCCAGTCTGTCCTAGTGCTAGAAAGAGCCTTCAAGGCACTGACATTAAGGCAGCAAGACTCTTTGGTGGTGTCTACCAGTATTATTACCTTCCTGTCTTCAGGAGATACCAGGGCTTGCCTGTTGCTTCACCACCAGCCCCATAATTACCTTCCTTTTGAGACAATCACCCACAATTGCATTTCAGACGACTGCTTTCAGTGGCAGAAGGAACAAGGAAAGACAAAGCTGAGCATGCGCCCAGCCTGAGAGTGGAGGGGGGGGGGGGTTGTCCCCCAGGCTGGATATAGGCAGTGCTCTGCCTCCACTCTCCAGCCCACAAAGGTCAATGCCCAGATTATTAGAACTCATTTAAAGGTCCAGATACAAGATTAATTTGACCGACAAAGGACTAATTGGTTTCAGGACTAATTAAGTACATATACTCGGCTTTGCTTAATCAGTGAAATTTCCAATGGCATTAAAATGTCTAAGAATACAAATCCCCAGAGATTTAAAGCAAATAGTTAAAATCAACTTAGATCCAATTATCATATAAATCACTAATGACCTCGGTAAATTGGAAGCTCTTTGGCTCAGCCTCTAGGGAAGAATAAACCTGATAAAAATGAACATGCTACCTGGATTAATACACAGGCTCTGGGGACTTCACTGCAAATATTCTGGTAGGGCTTTTCCAATGACATTGTTATTCATGCCACTATTTCAAAACAAGGAGTTTTCACAGAAAGATTTCAATGAAACTTTCAGCAACAACTTTCCTATCTTCGTGTTCAGCCTCCAAAGCTATATTCACCCAAGAATAGCCAATTTTCCATGGCTGGGCACATTCCTGTTGAATACTTTAACTAGAGGGCAATTAGTTATTTCCGGTCCCATCTTCTTGCTCTCTGCCTTTCATCTCGGTCATGGTAACAGTCTAATATTTCGTTTATAAAAAGAAAAAAAAAAAAGAAAAAGAAAAAAAAAAGAAAAAAAAAAGAAAAAGAAAAGGAAAAAAAAAAGAAAAAAAAAGTAGATGATTAACGGCTTTCGTTTTGGTCTAATGAAAAAGATCTTGCAAATGTTTGCTGCATGCCCCAAGATACTCAGATCTAGTTTGCTAAATTAATTATGAAATGCAAATGGTGGTGGACAAGGAATGCCAGGTATCTCCCGTGAGAAGCTTAATTTGTCAAATGAACTACTGGAGTTTAGATTTCCAAATCTGAGGAAGCAGTACAAAAACATTACAGTAACTAAAACCATGGGATGGGTAAAAGACATAAGATGCTTATAAGATTGGATAAGATTCAGGAAAAAACTGTAATAGTAGTATTTTTTCTACCTACACTCATTTTTAGGTGTAGGATACAGGTGGTTCCCAGACGACCTAATCTCCAATATCTCCCAAGCTGTCTCATCTCAGTCCATTTATTTTGCCAGACCCAAATCCAGACTTCTCCATTCATGGGAATCCCAGGCCTCAGTTTGGGAATGGATGTATGTGAGAAGAAAAACAGATGAAATGCGATACAGTTTTTATATATCCAGTGATTACAAATCCTAGCATTTACAGCTGCCAAACTGCAATACACATTAGGAAGTGCTGCCAATAAATGAGCATTCAAACCATTCCTTTCCTGACTCCAATGTTTAGCCAGGAAACGCTCACAGTCAGAATCTCTCCTATTTCATAGTGCTTTAACATTTTCCCAGATTGTCTGCTTTGCTGTGTGATTTCCTAATGACCCACCAAAGAGTTAATCTGAGTGTAATGAAGCATAAATGGGATAAAGAATTAACAGTAAATACCCTGCCCACTGTGGAATAAAGCAATTAAAGAAATGTCCTTGGACCTTTGGCCATATCTTGCAGAACAACAGGAAGAACAATATTAAAGTACACCAACCTACATGAAATTAAAGCTGTGGTCCCCCCTACCCCAAGTGATGGTTACTAAAGCAGCAGCCACTGGAGAGTTGTGTTTGTACACATGCTTTGGCTGTGCCCTTGTATTCCAAGCAAATTGCTCTGGTAGCAAAACACAGTCGCAGCGGTCTGAAGCGGTTTGGATTATGTTGCATCTGTCAAACGATGGTGAGAGGCACATTAAAGTCAATGGCCAACTGGAGTGCTGTGGGTTGCAAGGCAGAGGAGCTGTATCAACAAACACTCCCAAAAGCCATATCATAGAATCACAGACTGGTTTTGGGTTGGCAGGGCCCATCTAATCCCAGCCCCTGCTATGGGCAGGGATACCTCCCACCACCCCCCAGGCTGCCCCCAGCCCCATCCAGCCTGGTCTTGGGCACTGCCAGGGATGGGGCAGCCACAGCTCCTCTGGGCAGCCTGTTCCACATCCTCACCATCCTCATAGGAAAGAACTTTCAAAATTAATCATCTTGAATAAGGGACCTTGTTTCTAAAGGAAGGCACACATTTAAGCTATGTGGGTTAGTTTCTGGTTGACCACAAAACCCTTGTGAGACCCAGATGAAAGGCATGAAAGGAGTCCATAACCTCCTCCCTGCCTCCCCTCTTCATCTTTGCCCTTCCTACTACTTCTTTGTGTTATTTTGCTTTGATATGTGCCCGGGAAATCTCTGTGCACTTAGAAAACTTCAGTACCCAGGCAAGTAATAAATATCTTGGTCATTTCCTGGCATAGAGCACTTCAGTACTCAAGATGCATGCTGGTACCTCTCACTTGTTTGTTCTCTTTTAAAGAAAAAAGGCTGAGAAAAGGTTTAATAAATAGACATAGTAGAAAACAAAGGAAAACTGCATTCCCCTTTACTCACTGTCTTACTTCCCAGAAATCCAGAATAACTCTAAAACGTGGACTTAGCGTCAGCAGCTTGTTGCCCTTCCTTTTCTCCCATGTCATTAGGAAGAGCATTAGAGGTCAGAGTCCTTGCGAGGATAAAACAGCTCACAAAGACATAAGCCCATGGGCAAGCACAGCCCTGAGACAGCCAGTAGCTCAAACCCTTTAAATGCCCAGCAAAGATGAAGCATTGACGGTTTGGGGTTGCAGGAGTCATCAGAGTGGACTTAAAGGTGCATGGGAGAGGAGGAGGAGAGGCTGAGCTGCAGGGCAGTGGGGGAAATGAACTCTGGCCTCCATGCTGTTTTTGCTGCTTTTCCTTTCCTAGCTGGGTAAAGTAAACCCAGGAAAATTTTTAATTGAAAGTCCCTGAGCAAAACAATCCCAGGCTGGCTGCTGAGCAGATCTCTTCTTTGCAGTGGGAGCAAAGGGGTTGTATGGAACAAAAATCTGCTGACAGGGTTTGCAGAGGCCCTGTGCTGGCAGCAGGAGGCCACCAGAGTGTGGACCCCCAGGCTGGCACTATGTCAGGTCCCTGCAAAGCCAAAGGCAGCCTTTTGCAAAGCAAAAGCAAGCCCTGGTCTGCAGGCAGAGCCACGAGAGACTCACGGCCGCTGTCACGGCAGTGTGAAAGCAGTTCATAATGCAGCGTATTGACACAATAATGGGAAATTCGTTCAGCCTGGAGAAGAGGAGGCTCAGGGGTGACCTTATCGCTCTCTACAGGTACCTTAAAGGAGGCTGTAGCGAGGTAGGGGTTGGTCTATTCTCCCACGTGCCTGGTGACAGGATGAGGGGGAATGGGCTAAAGTTGTGCCAGGGGAGGTTTAGGTTGGATATTAGGAAAAACTTCTTTACTGAAAAGGTTGTTAGGCATTGGAATGGGCTGCCCAGGGAAGTGGTTGAGTCGCCATCCCTGGAGGTCTTTAAAAGATGTTTAGATGTTGAGCTTATTGATATAGTTTAGTGGAGGACTTGTTAGGGTTAGGTCAGAGGTTGGACTGGGTGATCTTGGAGGTCTCTTCCAACCTAGACGATTCTGTGATTCTGTGAAATATTGCATCAGCAGTACTCGCCCATCCATCACCAGGCAGCACCCTCTCGCTCACAGCCCACGCAGGGGAAGAGACACCTGAAATGTCCTCATGGCCAGGAGGATCAACATTGGCTAAAACTGGGCTGGGAAGATGCACAGTCAAGGGTTATGGTGATCAGATCCCCTTCCAGACCTCAAGAGGATGAGCTTGCTCTGAAAATAAGAGATCTGCTCTGATCCTGCATCTCCTTATCAGAATCCTGGACCAACTGATGAGGAAGGACCCGATCAGGTCCTCACCAAGGGCTTGATGGAGGTGCACCACCACCAAGGTGAGTTACGGGCAGTGCTCCAGGATTCTGTGATTTTACAGAGCCAAGCACTGACCCCTCCAGCTGTGGCATTCTCACAGACAAGACGATGGCTATCATTGCTTCGAAAGACTGAAAAAATAGCATCTGGGTTGCAACGCATGGACCGAAAGGATGATTTCCTCCTGCTCCCTGCGGTTACAATGAGACCCCAACACAGGAGAGTTGATTACCCCAACATTTACTCATTGCAATGATTACTGATTGCAAATTGTAGCAGAATATGAGCTGCATGCGTTCAACTTTCTAATTTCTTATTCTGCACCATGGCTGTCACCTAACAAAAATATCCAGTCTCATTTCGTATTCATTTGTGGCCATCAGCTCACTGCCCAAGGCCTCGTGCAGGCACCACGCGCTGAGCTCAGCCACCCAGACATTTGTCACGTTGGAGAGCTCAGGACAGTTTGAGCCCATGCTAAAGTGGTCCGTGTCTGCTCAGTTTGGCCCTAGGTCTGAATTTCAAAGATAAATATCTTTACATTTTTTGTGTGACCACCAAGTCATCTTCATGCTGTCAGAGACACACAAGTTTTACACTTCAGGGTGGAAAATCACATCCTCCCCCACGTGACATGTTACTTTTGGCCTGGAAAATTTGCTTTTCTCTGGGGAATCAAGTATTCATCTCTAGTCGGTTCCTGAGATAAAAATAAGTCAGACCTTTTTTCCCCCTAAGGTTTGGAGGGAAATTGCTCCTTATGCTGGAAAAACCCTCCATCGTATCCCAGGAAGCTGAACTGGGGGCTTCCCTGGGGGTTGAGCATCCACCTGCATCTTCGTGGCGCTGCCAGCTTACCCGGCTGCTTAGCCAAAATTGTATCACTTCGATACACTGGAATTTGCCCTGCAGGATCCAATCCAACCAGCAAAACCCAAAATGTCCAGGGTGGAGGCCATAGCCAGGGCATCTCATTGCCCGTGCACTCGCTGGAGCTTCACCGGAGTCAGCAGGACGCCAACCCAGCCCCACCTCCTCCATGTAAATGTTGGAAAAGGAGGATTTGCCTGTTGCTGAGCTACATGGGGCTGGTCGAAGCAATGTCAAACATGGGGCTGTTCAAGCTCAGGTCCTGTGTCCATGGCTGTCTGCCAGCCGATCAGCCCCAGGACGTGCTGCTCGCATCATGGATGAGGTTGCAAACACCAACAGCTGTATCATGCTGCTGGGCATAAAAGCCAGAGTTACCCCAGGGATGGGCAGCATGAGAAAGCAAGCGAGGATGCTGGAAGATGCGTCTTTCAAGGGGGCGAGGTCTTTAAAGAGCTTATCATCCTGCTGTAAAAACAGCATGAAATGCTGTTATGTAAGTCCAAACCCGTCTAAAGCTCCAGACCTATCCCTTGAAATTAAAAAAAAAAAAAAAAAGGAAAGATTTTAATCTGGAAAACCCCTCAACCATCAAATTAATTCACTTTAAAACAAACAAACAAGAGAGAATTTCAAGCAAGACAAATAGAAAACACACCCTGAATGGAGGCAGCATGTACTGCAGAGCTGAGACCCTTCACCTCCCACCCCTCACCAGTGCCTCCCCAAATGTCATAGTTCGGAGCCCCCCGCAACATCAGGACAGACCCATGGGTGCTTTGCCTGCAAATTCCTCGCAGTGGGGGTCATTTCCTGACTTTTGCTTTTCCCACCACTGGTACTTAATGAATAAAGGTTAATCAATACTCGCAATAAAGCCTCCTAGGCAGTAGGAGGGAAAGAGGCAGCTCAAAATTATCATAATGGGAGGATTGATTCTCCCTCCAGTAACTCAGCTCTGAGAGCCTTGGTCTTCAGCTCACAAACCTGACCTTTTTTTTGGCTCGGGTTGGTTGTGGCCATGCCAGCATGGACACATGTCCTGCCAGCTCACGGCCCCCATCCTGCAGACACCATCCAGTTATAGGCAGAGCACGAACCAAGGCAGACAGCCCCAAAACCTTGCCAGCTGCAGCCTGAGCAAGTCCTTCATCATGCTGGTGCCCCACATAATCTTCCCTTGAAGCTGGCATTGTTAATGTTAAATAAACCCACACCATCTCTTGGTAGGTGCTTCCAAAACCAGAGCTTGGAAGACCGAGGAAGAGATTTCATACTGGTGTCACTGGGGAAGGTTTATCGTAGGGCCTCCAAGCAGTGGATCTGGGGGTATTTTGCACTGGAGATCATTTTCATCGCACAGGGATTTACAGCAAGTGTCCCCCGTCTCCAGAGCAACACTGCTACATCAGCACGGATCACACAGAGCCTCGGTGCATCTCAGCAGGGGAAGGAGAATTGGGCTCCTGCCTTTTCTGCCACAGCCACCAACCCTGGGAGCAATTAGTGCCACTGTGCAAACTGCTCTCGGTTGGATCCAGAATGAGTAACACCAGCAAGAGGTCTGCTGGCTGCGGTACACAGAGGAGCGGTGGCATTTCAGCGGCACTTACTGTGTTTGAAGAGGTCTGGTGCTGGGTGGAGGAAAGTTGTCTGAGCACACACGCACGTACACCACTCTGCCTGCAGTCAGCTTTGTTTCTCAGCTCAGTTTTTCAGTACAGCATCGCTGGCCTGGGGTGGGGATAAGGTTTCTTCCAGACTGAGCTGGGAGTAGCTGGGGGTGCTTTAGGGACTGCCCAGGGGACCTCGTCCAAAGGCATTCCTCTACTGGGCACTTCTTGTATTGCTGGTGCAGCAACTGGTGTGGCTGTAGGGAAACATGTCAGGGCTGAATATGAATCTCATTTCTGTGCAGTGGTGCAGAAAGTGACCGTGTCCTGAGCCCACACCAAGGCCATGTTGGGTACTGATCTCCTAAGCTGGGCACAGGCTCTGCAGAGCACGTGGCGATGGACACCGTGCACCTTCTTCCAAAGAAGGGGAATTTGACATTTTTGGTTTATGGAACAATGGGGTATTATTTTAGGTTGAAATATCCACCTAACCCAGAAAGCTGCTGGGACAGCAAGTGATACGACATTCAATGAGGGCCATGTGCTACAGGTTCTCCCTGTCCAGAAGAGAGGGAAAAGAAACCAAAATCTAGCTTGTGGAAGAAAATCACTGCCTTCACAAAAGACCAGGCATCAGCAAAGAAGATAAGGAAGGGCTCATTAGCCCCAGCAAATTCCCACCCCATCATCTCGTCCTTCCAGGCCAGTTATTAGGGGTACCATTAGAATGAGCATCGATGATCAACATGCCTTTACTGCATTTATTATAGTGGGGAAGGGGATAACCAGAGATCGTAAGCTGCAGCAACACTCAAGAACTGAAGAGGGAAGCGATGAACCTCCTTGTGTTCAGGCTGCAAAGGGCTGATCCAAGGGGAGCTCACCCCAGGGAGCTGACCCACCACCCTACGTGGGAGACGAACAGCCCCAGGTCCCCAGGTAAGCAGAGGGTTTCCTTTAACATCATGGTTTTTTGTCCCTGCTTTGCAAGCCTGCAGTGAAGTGTTCCCAGCAACAGATTTAGACCCACCACCGTCTGGCAGAAGCCCGGCCACAAGCCCACAAAGGAGCAGCCAAGTTGAAATGAAGACAAAGCTCTCGGAGGTTTTGATGGATGACAGGCAGCGCTGCCTCCAGTCTGAGCCTCTCATACAATATACAAACGAAGACACAAATCAATGCAAAGCATTTGAACTCCAGAAAGAAAGAAAAAATCAACACATCTATCACACTCAGACACCCGTCTGTTTGAGTCCAAATGCTGGCAGCACTTTTTATCAATGGTAGCAGCTGGATTAATACAGGCTGGGCTGTACACGCATCAGGACATGAGGTCCCTTCCCTAAGAGACAAAAATACCCCCCAGCTTCATCACTGGGCAGCTCTCCATCTGGGACACGTGAATTCTTCCAATGCACCTTAAATGAAAGGATTTATTCCAAATTTACAAAAGGGAAAGTGGGGGGGGGAGGGATAACCAGCCTCCATGGCTAAGGTTTGAGGATGAAGACAAAGTCCACATTACACTATTGAAGAAATAAGATGAGCACTTGATAGGAAAAAAATAAAATAAATAAATAATTAAAAAAAAATTGGAAACAGTGCTACAGGATAGGTAAAACAGGAAAAGGCTATACCAACATCTGCCAGGCACAAGCTCTGCTCTTAGAGATTATATGGGGTCTTGTCCCAGCACGCTCCCTGGGATCCAGCTGTGGCAAACTGGTCTTGCTGGAGAAGGAAATGGGTCCTTGGGACTGTGATCAGTCAGGCACCCCCAGTCACCAAATATTCTCTTACAGGTGGGGATGGAGAGCAGGTAACCATATATCCTCACTTTCTTTCCAGCTCTGATGGCGTAGGAAGGAGGTGCTCAGGGACTTTCTGTCCCTCTCTCTGTGTCACCGCCTTATTAAGGAGGTGGACTGCACTGAATCCCATGTGGTACTATAGGTTTATTAGTTTTTTTAATATTGTTTCTCTTTTGAGTCATTCTATTCTGTGATTAGCAAATTATTATTATATTTTTTTTTGGTGAGCATACAGATTAGGCATTAACCTGGATTCAGCAAGGTTGGCTGCTCATTTTTGCCAGATTCTGGGCAATTCTGCAATACTGAAGGTGGCAGTTGTCTTCTCCCCAGCCTAAACATCTGAAATGCAAGGGTGTTTTACAGCCTCCTAGTACATCCGAGCTTATCCATCCCCTTCTAATTGAAAATTCACAAATCATCCATCCTAAGAAGCAGCTGTTGCACCAGTTTAGCAAGTTTATTAAGACCTTGGCTATCAGAGAGTTCTAAGCATTTCTAAAAGCCTAAATAAAAGGAAGGAATTTCTAAAAAATAAACAGATTTAAGGAGGAGGTACTTAACTGTGGAAAAAAAAATCAAGTGGAAGAGCACTTGTTTCAGGCTCCCAGTGGATACTCTTAAATTGCTCTTGGCAGGATTTCAACCATCTTCACCTGGAATAATGCAGAAGTAGGCATTCAGATTTTGGTGATGCTGGAGAGAAGAGCACCTGGGCCAGCTTCACACTCCCTGCTTAGCTGCTCTGAATCTTGGCCAGAACCACTAAAGCAGAGATCCACTAAAATCGGTATGAGGCAAGCTCCTGAGCATCCCTGAGGCTCTCCAGATGAGGAGACCGAGAGGAGCTCAGAATCAAACTCAGATTTAAAATGACAAAGTCATTTCTAATCCTGCAGTTCCTTCAGAACATTCCCCAAGCTCACGAAGCCCAGAAATGGTTTGGTAATAGCAAGTAATTCGCCATTAATGGGCAAAATCAGAGCCTGAGCAGAAGCCAAATATCTGTTTGATAATAGCTGATTAAGAAGGAGGTGGGCACAAATGCACCTCCAAACTTCCCCAGAGCACCCTGTGCTGCCCTCCTCACCCCAAAACCTGAGTTCTGATCCTCTGATGTCTATGACCCCAGGGTGCCTCTAACCTGCACCTTCATTATGGGACACCCCAGTGCCAGGTTTTAAATATATCTCTTAAAATCTTCAATCCCTCTCACCCTAGAATAAATATTGGCCTTTTTCATAAGAGCACACCTGAGGATTCACCGCTGGGGAGAGCCCAGGGGCTGAGAGCAGATGTGTCCTTAGGTCAATGCAAACCCTATTGTCATTTACCACCGCGACCCGCCGCTGCCCTGACAGGAGCAGATATACGAACCTACATCTGTTATAGTAAACTAGACAAGGTCAGGGCACAGAATCAAACTCCAGCACACAATTACGCATACTTTTAAGCTGCTGGCGGGCTATCTGTCACAGCTCAGACTGCAGCTAGCAGCCTCCCAGGCTGGCTAGACCTTGGAGGTCTACATTGGCCAAGGACTGTGTTTGGTCACCCCATTTTGGAGAACAAGAAAATTTAGGCATGTGAACACAACGATGCTGTGTCTCAGGGCTGGTGAGTGACCTCTATCCCATGTCATGTATGATAATGACACAGCCAGACAGCCTGGGGCAGAGACTGATCTCTTCTGCAACCTGTCCTTTGAAAATGCCACCTTGCTGTAGGTCTCCTTGCACCAAGGGTGGAAGTCGTCCAACTGCATTTGTAATAAATAGAGAAGGGAGAAGAGGAAGTCAAAGGAGGAATGCTGCCTTCTGCATGGAAAACAGACCCCCCAGGCTGTGCACCGTGGACTGACAAGTGCATGGTCCCTGAGTGCCATCCTACTGCTCTGAGCAGAGGTCGGGTGGTGGCTGCACACCTCCTGGCTGATGGCAAAGCCTTGCTCACCCTCAGGACTGTTTGGCAAGAGCTAGAACAAATCCTGCTCGCCTGTCCCCCCTGCACACCAAGCCAAGCCAAAACCTTCCCATCTTTAGTGCCTGATGCATTTGTACAGTCCATTTAGTCTCTTAGCAATATTGGGAAGAAAACAGTGATCCCTGGCTTGGGGTTGCAGAGATCATTGCTGCTGGGATGGCTCAGGTGGGATGTGGGCCACCGTATCTGCGGGTGGCCACCAACCTCCATGCCACCAAATGTCCTGCTGGACTGAAGGTCTTGGTTGCTCCAACACACTGCCATGTACCTGCCTCTGAGTGTTATCTTCATTAAATCTTTGCCCGCTGCCAAATTCAGAAATCCCCTATGAGCCATGTTTTCCTTCAGGACATGCACGACATACACAGATGAGAGAGAGCACTGGGGAGAAGATGGATGGAGGGAAAGCAAGAAGTCCCATGGGCATTTTGCCCATGGCTGTGGGGTGGAGGAGATGGCTCTGTCCAGCAGCAGGGCTGAGAGTGGCTCAGGGGGCCAAGCCAGCGCATGGCAAGGAAAGCAGCAATCGTGCCCAGGGGGGATTGGGGTACAGAGATTGCCAGGGAAGCAGGGTGACCGAGGACCAGGGGACATCTCTGGGGTGGGAGAGCTGTCTGGCAGCCCCCAGCAGGGTGGATGGGGTGATTGGGAGGGTGCAGAAGGGGCTGAGGCCATATCCTGACTCTCTTATCTCCTCCTGCCATCCGAGCTGGCTGGACTGGGGAGAAGAGCACGCTGAGAGATGGTGGATGTGCGGCTTGTCACCATGGAAACCCCTTCCCCAGCATCCCTGCACCCACCGGGGCACACTCACATCATGGGGGGCTGTAGGGCCCCAGGGGAGGAGCAGCAGAGACAGGGTGCCCCTGGCACTCAAGGGTCCCCAAAAGGGACAGGGTCAGGCTCTGCACACCTCGGCCATGGGGAAATGCAGCCCCAGCCCTGCGTTAGTCCTGGCACTTAGCAGGAAAGCTGTGGAGCCTCCTGAGAGCCTGCGAGGCCATCCTGGGAGGCAGGAGGTGGCAGGGCACCAGGTAAGGATGCTTCCAAATAATGAAAACTCATAATAAACCTCCCTTTGGTCATTTAGTCTGGAGTTACCCAGCAGGGGGTACTTGCTCCTGGAGAGAGGTGACCAGGAGCTCTGCTGGTCACAGGTGACAGTAAGGCAAGCAGTACCCCTAAAATATCACTAAAACATCCATATAAAATGTCCTGCTTAGCACTGCATCATGTAAATCCATGTCAGTTGTCTTCATGCATCTTCCCATCATGGTGCCTCTCTCAGGGCCATTGGTCCCTTCTGCCTACCCCATGCTCATGCCACCACCAGCCTGGTCATGGGAAAGACCCAAAACCCCAAGGTCAGTCAGAGGCAGCATCCCAAATCCCCCTTTTCTCTCTCCCAGGAAGGTGGTGCAGGAAGGATGGATGCAGGGTTCAGATCCCACGTTCACATTCTCCCCTCCACCACTTCACCCTACTAATAAAAGTCCTTGCAGGATGAGGTCTGCAGGGAAAGGATTTCTGGGGCAACCCCATTGGCTCTTGGAGGTGCTTCAGAAATGCCTGGAGATGGCAAAACCCACCTTAAACCATGCACATGGGCAATACCCAGGAGTCCTCAAGGGAACCTGAACCCAGACTTGAGCAGGATTCCTGCTTTGTAGGTGTTTGGCAGTCTCCTCAACATGTTTCATTTTTTGTGTTTGTTTTGTTCTGCGCAGTATTTATTGTGTGTTTGCTGCTGTGTTTTACCAAACTGCAAGAAATATGTAAACAGCAAATGATCAAAGCAATATATCTTTTATATCTAAAAGCAGGCAAGCCAGATGGAGTTAATTAATGAAGATGTTTAGCAAGACTAGAATTTAGCTCATATGCAAACAGGTTGTTCCCAGAAGCATCAATCTAATCCAATAAACAATTTGTGGGGGTGTAAGAAGCACTGCTTTGTTCCTTCCTTTCCATCACAAAGAGCCGAGCAAAACTTTTGTTGTTGCTATTTAATCCTGGTGAGAGGGCTTGTAGTTAACAGCAACAAAAGGCTGGAAACGTCCCCGTCTCCTTGCCTTGCTCCTGTTGCTGAAGGCGGAAGAGCAGTCGAGTATCTAAAGCAAATTCAATGCTCAGCCTCTTTCCTCAGACTGCCAACAAGGGAACTAATTATGGCCAATAGTAACGATGCGGACATCATCGCAAACCAGCCTGCATCCAGCCAAGACTCCAGCTCTCGATCAGATGATAATTCAGGATGTTATGTCGGATTTTATCTTTATTCTACAAGATATTACTAGACATAAACCGTTATAATGCCCCAAGTGACAGCCCGCTCAATCACGCCGTGCTGTGATCCACCCTATAACTCAGATTTACAGGCCAGCTTTATGCCACAGATGATCGATCAATTACCTGGCTCAGGTTGCAGCAGAGCCGGCGATGCCAACCCCAGCTCAGCCGGCAGGAAAAGCAGAGCCGGACGCCTTACGTGGCTGTAAGTGGTCCTGCACCTGGTGTATGCCATTCCCAGGGGATCTAAATGAAGATGTTATTATTCTGGAGGTCTTATTAATGGGTCCAGCATCATTTCTACATTTGAAACCAAGAGCAGAGGAGAATGGCTCCAGCTTCCTGTGGCCATGCTTGGGCACCTCAGTGCCTGTCCCAGCACCTGCATTTTCGGGGTGGCTCTCATGAGATGCCGAGGTTTGGCTCAAAGAGATGTGAATTGCAACACGTGGCAGCCAGAGATGGGATCAACCCCTCATGGCTCCTGTTGGCCATCTCTGAAGTCATACAACCCTTTGGCTCGTATGGTTTTTACCTCCCCTTCTTCTCATCATGCTGCCCACAAAACTTTGTTGAGGTCTGCACCTTGTGTGGGACGGAGAGATGGGATTTGTTTTCGCCCAGGCCTGGCCAAACAAACACAGGCAACGCTGCACCTCAGAGCCCAGAAAGGTACCTTGGGCCAGCATCTCCCCCAGCGAAATATCCCCAACCCAATGGGCCACCGAGTGATGAGCTGGTGGAGGCCCAGCCGCAGCCTCCTGGCAGCGGTGGGAGGAGGTTGTCTGGGGGTGGCAATACAAGGCTGTGACTACAAAACCCGTAAAAAGCCACCAAATTCTCCCTTTCTCCCTCCTCTTTTTCCACAGAACGTGGTCAGCCCAGCCAAAAATATGAGATGGAGACAAGAGAGGTCACTGCCCAGCCACCGCCCATTCAAGCTCTGTCAACCCATGGTTGTTGCTTCAAGAGCCATTGAACCTGGCCCTTGTGCTGCCGTTAACAGAGGGCTCAAAGAACTCCCTTACCCAGGAGAAGGCCTCTTATTTGGTGTTTCTCCTTGTAATGACTATTACAAACCTGCTTGTTTTGAGGGCAGATTGCCCTGAAACCCGCAGGTACCATCACCCATCAGCTACTCTGCTCACACCAGACTACTGAGACTGCGGAGACACGGACACAAATACAGAGACTCCCCAGGAAAGGAAAACATCTGGATAACTTTGTTTTATGGATGTGACACCCCCTCTTAACGCTGATATCTGGGAGCCCTGGGGTCAATTCTGCTTCTTCCTGCAACTCCCCCTCCACCTCATCACACTCTTCCAAGGACTCTGAGCACACCTTTGCTTTCAGGCAGCAAGTCATTGATCTCCATGTCTCTCCAGACACAGGAAAAAAAAAATAATAATAATAAATATATATATATATAGGCAAGGAAGAAGAGAAACAGGTTTTAAACTTTCTCCACACACAGAAAAATAGGTAAATAAATAAAAAAGCCTTTTCTGCTTAGTGAGGACCTGGTTTGTTTTTCCCCCGTGGGATGGAAAGCAGCAAACAAGAGAGAGGCAGAGTTTAAGGAGCGCTGTGTGCACGTGTGTGCGCCCACGTTGAACAACAGCTTTAACTCCAGGACCAAGCAGCTTTCCTCAACTTTTAGGTAATGTGAAGCCTCCAACCCAAAAATGGGTCTGAAGCCTGAAGATTTGCCCTTGTTATCCTCACACCCGCCGTGGCTAAGAAAGGTCAAAATTGTTTTAGAAACCACTTATGTCTCATCTGTGCTGCAGAGCAGACATCTCCCCAGCTTCCTCGAGCTGCAGCAAGCTTTCAAACCAAATGGATCAATAATAGCTTTTAGAAATTATCATCAAGAA
Source organism: Anser cygnoides (assembly GCF_040182565.1). NCBI lineage: Eukaryota > Metazoa > Chordata > Aves > Anseriformes > Anatidae > Anser > Anser cygnoides. Next base: position 2,744,700 of record NC_089873.1, on the reverse strand, counting down.
ATGAAAGGCTTGGCATTGCACATCCACTTAGGTAGCTTTAACTACAGCAAATTAACATGAAACTGAAGTCAGTCCCAAATGAAGGCACGTCTCTGAGACACTGGAGCCTGAAATGGCCTTTATGATGTAAATTTATATTAAGTACCAGCAATCTTTGTGCTTCCTTCTTTAGCATTTCACTTTCAGTTGGCTCCTTTCCGAGCCTATTTTAGCGGGAGATTTCTTAGACACGGGGACAAAGCCGCTGTCAGTCACTTTTCTATTTACACTTTCCGAGGACGTTGATGGTCAGATGAAACTACAGACTAGGCTTGTTTAAGAGCCGTGAGTGTGCTCAGGGCTTGGGTTGGAAATCTCTCTGCTTCTCCTGCCTGGGCTGGGGACCACGGTCCCTGTCATGAGTGGCCCAGGTGGGGTCTGATGGACCTCTGCTCTCCTGACCAGCCGCTTTGTATGGACTTAACAAACCAAAAAAGCCATCAGAGAAATGCTGTGGGGACAGAGAAAGTACAAGGACTGCAGCTCTAAGCTCCCAGCCTTGCTCCATCCCTTTTGCTGCTATCCCCATTTTGAGCCTTTCTTCCCCACATCTCCAGCAGCTCCTTGCAATAGTCAGGCAGAGGAAACCCTGAAGGTGCCCAGCAATATAAGCAGGATTTGGATCGGTCCTAACCATGGTGCAGGATCAGCCAAGTATCACACAGACCTTAATTTCTGCTGGACCAAGGTGCCGGCAGCAGAGGTCCAGGGGTAACCCTGCCTTGGCAGAGGGAGTGCAGCACTTTATTTGCCAGCCTGGGCAAATGGAATGGTCTGGGAATGGTCCAGCACAGGACCTCTTACCTTGAAGACTGCTGCAGTCCCTTCTGGCCCTCCTGGGATTGTGTTACTGCTTCCTCTGAAATGGCTTTTGACAATCGTAGTGGGATGGGATTCCCCTAACCTGCGTAAGAGATCATCCAGGGTACCCCCAAGATCAATAGGAAGAGGGAGAACAGTCACAGGCAGTTTGTGCCTATCCGAAATGGGTGCCCACAGCAGGTGGGCTGGATAAAACCTCCTCTGGATAAAACCTCTGGATAAAACCTCCTCTTCCATCCAGAAGAGAGAGACACAAACTTCCATGGACTGGAAGCTGGTAGATGCTGGACTCCCAGATAATCAACACTGCCAAAATGAGCCCAGTTGCAGGTCTCCTCTAATTTGACTAGTGGAGGACAAGAAAGGGGAAAAAAAAGAAAAAAAGAAAAAAAAAGAGAGAGAGAAAAAAATGTTTTGTGGGTAAGAACCATGTCCCTTTCCCTTTGGTGAAGAGGAGAGCTCCAGGGGTTGCCCCTGTGTCCCTAGGAGGATCCTGCCCAGCTCCTACCGTAAGTTGCAAGATGGGAAAACATCATGGTTTACAGTGGTTGTTGTTGTTGTTGTTATTGTTGTTGTTGTTGTTTTAAGCTGTGGAGCAAAAATAATGGTCAAGGTCAGGGAACCAATTCTGGAATGTGATCTCCTCCTCCTTTCCATACCTCTCTTCCCAAGCAGGCATCACTCTCTGCAGCACGTTCCCTGCACCAAACTTTGGCAGATGCCTCCAGAAGCATCAGAAATCCTTCACCCTAAAGGGTCCTGGGTGACCAGGACACAGGGCTGGGAGAGCCCTCAGACAGGGCAGCTGCTGGATCTGGGAGGATCTGGGCTTGTTCCTTTCCCCTCCACTGAGTCTCAGCAAGGAGAAGGGCATGAAATAAAAGCAGGTTACAGAGAATTTTGCTGGCAATATTTCATGCTGCCCCTACTCTGTTCTTTCCTACTGAGTATTCCCAGCCTGAATATTGAGTAACCAGAGCTTCAAAACACACGTGGAGGTGATAGATTGCTGCTGAATGCAGGCTGAAGTTTTAAGCCAACAATTACTTTTCTCTGAAGACTTCTTCCCCACCAGGAACCGGGGAACAAAATACCTTTGAATTGTTTTTATGAACAATGCTGTCTTCTGCACGGTAACTGGGAACTTTAAAGGAAGCTGGGTTATGAATAGCTCTCATTACTGGGGGGAAAAATGCCTGGTACCATGTTGGCATTTTCTGTTCGTGCGCCTCCTGTATGTACAGGGAATTAATCACCCCTTTTAAGGAGGATCAGAGCTGAAATTATTAACCTCTGAGCACAAACCCAATTTAAAAAATGAAGGAGCCCGCTTTGAGGCTGCCTGGGAGCCCAGAGCCCTCTCCTTCCCCCTCCTCTCCTGCGAGCGGGAGGAAATGAGCCTTCCCCAGAGAGAGCCGAGATGGACTTGGGCAAAACGAATGTCTGGGTAATCCCGTAAATCAGCGGCGAGTAACTCCTGTCTGGGGGAAGGGATTGCTTAAAGACCGGAGGCAGAGGCAAACAGTGGGCATTGGGGGAAGAGCACGGAGGGGCTGAAGATACCCCGAGAGGCACCGTGCCGGGAAGTCGTGATGGGCATTTTTACTGTTTAAGATGTCGGGCATCAAGGCTTGGCAAGTTGTACACCACCCTCCAAAAAAAAAAGAAAAACTAAGAGAAATATCTACCGTATTAAACATTTAATAAATGGTTGGCTCTGCTTCACAGACATGAATTTCCCATAGACATTTTTTGGGTCTTTTCTGGGCGGGAAGCTTGCCTGCCCTCGACACCTCACAATCTTGAGCAAGCCTTGTACAGGCTGAGGTCTGGGAAACAAAATGGGTAGCACGTGGTGCCACAGGGCATCAGTGAAGGCAGTGAGAACTGATTTTTTTCCTATTTTTATATTTTTAAATCATGTGGGAGAAAGTGACTATTTGGGTGCTGCTGTTTCACACCTGCCAAGCCTGTGGGCACGGGGTGCATGGTCCCCATCTCCTGCACAGGACACCACAGGTTGGAAAGTATGGTGTCCTGGGGAGGAGATGGGGACCACACATCTCATGTCCACAGGCCACATCCAACACAGTCCCTTAGTTCTGTTTGTCCGAAGCAAAACTCAATAAAGGAGGGAGAGTAACGCACACAGAGCCCACTCTTGGCGGATAGATTAAAAACCGCATGCCCACACTTTCTCTGCCCCTGTGTCTACAGAGCATTTCCCAGCCTAACGTAGTTATTTTGGCCAGGCAGGGGAAATAAAGGCATGGAAAGGCTGAACAATACACCCAGAAATACTCAAAATAGAAACCACAGACCCTGATGTGCAGCTCTCAGCATCCCGTGCATGGCCCAAAAATAATGCTCGGGTTGGTTCAGCCCATGGCCTCCTGGGGAAGCAAGGTGAGTGAGAACATCCTCTGGCCTCCTTGCCTTGACGCCCACCACCTCGCCTTGTGCACTGGGTCCCATCGGACCCAGAGAAGCCTCAAACCTAGCTAAAAGCATGAGGAAGAGGACATGCAAGACCACTAGCTGACACCAGGTAGGAGGAAACACGGCCCAGCAAGAGGCACTGCTTCTCCGGGGAGCCCTGAGTCACCGTGGGCTGATACTCACAGCTTTATTGTGATATTTGGTTTCTTGGTAACAGCAGACCAAGCTGCAGCAGCAGCAGCAATCAGCTTCGTTCTAAACCCCCAAAAGTGCCACGGCGTCAGATTAAAAAGCTTCCATTTAAAGGGGAAAAAAAAAAAAAATTACAAGGCGAGACTCGATAGTGATTCATAACGCTGCTGCTCTCCAGGCTCCCTAATGGGTGCACTCTCCATTGAAGGAAAAGGCGCCGTGCAGGGAGTGAATGATTTCGCTAGACTCTGTGCCACGAAGGCAGCGCGCCCGGGTCGATAGGCAGATCCCAGAACACTCTCTGCTTACCGTAACGTTAGCAGCAGCCGCACATTACCCATTCGGAGAGCCTGGAGTGGGTTCTCAACCACCTCTCGTTTTACTGGAGGCTATTTAATATTCTCTCTCTGTTGACGCCCTGCCTCTCCCCCGCCTCCTCTCTTCTGCTGCTTTCCCCCAAACCTGCAAGAACAAATAATGCACGCACACTTGCTGCGGCACTCCTTCGCTGCTCCTCCAGGATGGCAAACTGGGACCAAGGAGCAGGAGCTGGGAGATTTCCCTCCTGCACCATGCTAAAGGATGAAGGATATTGCCCACCGAGCCGGTGTGTTACCACCTATCTGCTCCAGCCACAGCTCCCGTGCCCCATGCCCAGCATTTCTGCAGTACTTTGCACAGAAGGGATCGGTGTGTAAGGTGCAAAACCACAAAATGCATGCACGCTCTGCTCCTTTTGCCTTTTCTGTGCTCCTGGAGCCGTATGTGGATCCCGTGTTTTTCAGGCAAACACAGAGATTTTCATTTGTTTGCTTGATTCCGGGAACCTTAAGCAAAACAGCCGATATGAGGAGATCTGGAGACCCTTCCCACCCCGGAGCACTCCCTTGTTATCAGCCAGACCCCACTCCCCAGCTCCTCACCCCCTTTGCAAAGCATCAGGCCCTGCTATTTAAAGGAGGCTACGGTGGAATATAGATTTCTTGTTTGCTTGTTTTTAAGAAGAGACATTAGAAGACATTCAAGCTGACTTTGACCTTTTCAAAACAGCCCAAGTGTTAATAATATTAACACTGAGAGGGGAAAAAAAATCCTCCTCGTTTGACACGAGAAACGTGGGGGGGGAGATCCAGTAAATTCTCACGGGCAGCCTGGCAAAAAAGGTTCCTGTCCATTAACGGGTCTTCAGCAGTTCATCTCCTTGACCCCCCACCACTTTTCTCCCACTGATCCCTCTGCAGAGCTAAATCCCCCTGCTGCAACCACCCAAACAAACCTCTGAACAGCTTTGCAAGGAGAAAAGGACCTGGTTTTTAGGGAACGTGAGAACAACTCCTCGAGATCAGGTTTTACGGAATGGCGGAGAAGTGGGCTCCAGCGTTTCCCAAGTCCCTTCCAGCTCTGCTATTTTTATGCAACCAACAGATTAGCACGAAGCTGAGCCTGCTGAGCTTGCAGGGTTTTTGGGAATTCGATCCCCAAAACGAGCCCACCTCCCAAATGAGCACTGGCAGTCAGAGCTGGGCAGGGGGTAACAGGGACAGCTGCTCTGCCCCCGGCCGACCTCAGGACCTGCCAAGGAAGGAGGGATGGTCTTCCTGTGTAGGGTGCTCAGAAAATTAACAAGGTTTCAGGTGACAGCTGAACCAAAAAGACAGCTCCAGCCACTGACTTGCAAACTAAGCCGGTAGAAGTGCCTCCAGTAAGGCAGCCTACGGGCATTAGGGACATGCAGGATCTTATACGAGGGGTGGAACAATCCTCATTTCCCAGGAACAGCAATAAACTACAAAATGGTTACCCCAAAGGTGTCCTCAGCAGCTTGGCAGTGTGCGAAACCCCTGCAGTAAATGTCCCATCACTCCTGCAGTTACCTCTGCTGCCTTGGGTCCTCTCCTGACCGTGGCCCAAAGACTTGTGGATTTCATTGCAAGGTGCCCCAAAAGCATTTAGGGTTATTTTTCCTCCAGACCATCCCATTCTCACATCAGACAGAGCTGGGCTGCCCCCGGGGCTACTGCAGCGCAGCCATCCAAGGTGCTCCCTGCAGCACAGGGGCTGAGCACGCTCCTCTTCCCAGCAGCTACTGGCTTGAGAGAGAATCAAACTAATTACCTTAGTAATTACCCAACTAATTAGCTCTCTAATTACCCAGCGTCTTTGTTCGCAGGGAGCTGACGTTCCTGCGGAGGAGCCCTGGCACAGCGCCTCGAGGTCCGGGTGCCCCCCACCCCACGCTCAGGACCTCTCCCTGTCCTCAGGGAGGGACGGGTTCTGACCCGGCTCCTGTCGGCAGGTTTGCACTGCAGCACCTTCACTGTGCGTGAGTTTCCCTGGTGGGAATGCCCTCAGCACCGTGCTGTGGGCTCAGCACCCCCTTGGACCCCCCTGGGGTCTCAAGAGCCCAGGTCTGGTTGTGAGGCAGGGCTCTGCCGACCTGCAGTGTGGCAGGGGGTGCTTAGCCCTAAAACCAGCCCCCGGCTCTTTTAAGGAAGATTCGTTGTTCTTACAGCACAAGCACGAACGGTTTCCTTGATGCTGACTCGGGGATGGCTTCGAAGGAGGCGATACAGGAGCCTGAGTGTTACCAGCTGGCACGGGACAAATGTCTTTTGCTCCCTGGGTCCTGCAAACGAGATTCGGCTCACGGGGCAAATGAATTCGGCTCCCTCCTTCGTGTCCTGCCACGTGGGATGCGAGGCTTGCCCTGCTCCGTCTCTTGGTGGCACCTCCTGGAAAGCTGAGCTGGGTTAGGGATCTCGAGGTGCTAACAGAACAGCAAGTTGCATAAGGGAAACCCAAGAAATAATCATTTTGCCTTGCCCAAACCTGAGCAGCACTCGCAGGTGGAGGGAAGACCTTGCAGAGAAGAATATCGACTAGAATTTCTGATTGTTTTTTTTTTTTTTTTTTTGGAAAGGAAAACAAAAAGGGTAGGAGAGAGAACGGCCTCCTTTCAGCAATTCAGACAATGTAGGAGGTATAAATGTCACTCAGACTGAACCAAGGGGTAGGAGAACTAACCCCCAGAAGCTGTTCTGTGAATGATCATTAGCGTATGTGACAAAATGCCAGCCGGAGACTGAATCGTGCCAGCCGGCAAACTTCGCAGTGGTAAATAGTTTCCTTGAGCACCACGGGCTGACAGTGTGACGAAGACTCAGGGCTTCCGCTGGGGCTCTCAGCACCAGGAGCTGTCGGTTTTATAGATCTGACAGGAAAGATGCCAGGTGGATGGGGCAGATTTCCGAATTTCATGCGCAGGTATGTTTGTGTGCATGACAAGGAGAAAAAAAAATAAATCTATAAAGCCAAGACCTGATCCCTAAAGGGTCTCTTCTCCAGTAGGCTTCAGCTTGAGAGATGCCATGAAATCCATCAGATGGAGCCCACCTGAGACTCCTTCCCCTCTTTAGGCTCTCTCCAGAAGAGCATGGGATCTAAAACCGAACAGAGCAGTGGCAGCTGGAGCTGTAAAATTTATCCCACCCCTTAGTAATTTGCCTATTAAAGCTAGTTCCAAATATCCGTTTAAAATTGTAATGTGGGAATAGCTTAAGAGGCTAAAACTAAAACCAAAAACCCCCAAACACCCAACTTTGCAAGGTTCTGTGATCTGCCTCAGACACACGACTCCCGAGGAAGGGAAGGAGTATCTGAAGGAGTTGAACACTGCTAAATTACACGGGAATTGGACAGCAGTGATTATTTTGATACTGTTGAAAGACGTGTGATTTGCTCCACAGAAACTGAGCAAGGAACAAAAAAAGCTTTGTTTTAGCTATTACAATACTGCTTGTCCATTTAAAACCCTGGCTAAAATTCCCCTTTGGGGAGAACTGATCAGAGATTATAAGTGACCGACAGGATTATCTGAAGTTTTTCTCCACCATGGGCAGAGAGCATCAGCCCTCCATCTGTTCTCCCCACACAATGCCATTCCCAGCATCCCTTCCGAGCTCAGGTTCCATTAGGCTGAGCTGAAAGTCTCAGTGGGCAATCTTAGAGAGATCTGATGATTTCTGAGGAGGAGGGAGACCTCCCCACAGGCTTCCATTCTGTAAAAATAAACAGATAAATAATTAAATTGGTAACTTTCATGGTTTTCAATCTTGAAGTGTAGCTACCAGGTAAGTCTTGGCTGTCGGAACAGTGTCCAGACCAGACCAGACCCACCCAAATTTTCCTCCTTCCCTCCAGTACCAGAAGCAGTAGGCTGCACGCTCCTCTTGCTTATGAACCTTGTTTTCTTTTTCATATTGTTAATCCAAAAGGTGGGAAGTGTCTCTATCCCAGACAGACCTACTATTTCCTCGAACAGAAGTGTCCAACACCACCTCTCAGCTCTGGTTTCAATGACGCGTGTCCTGCTTGAGCTCTACACCAGCAAGTGGGGAGAAGGGAGGAAGGAAGCAGCCGAAGACTGACGAAGGGATAAGGATGCAGAAGAGGTGGCTTACTGAAGCTCACTCCAGAAACATTCAGAACCGCTGCTCTACTTTAAAGGCAAAAGTTGTCCACCAAGTGGACCGTTTTAAAGTCTACGCTCCATTTGCGGCAATCAGCATCCTCCAAGCTCAAGCAAAACACGGTAGAGATGACACGACTGATGATACAGAAGATGTTTAAAGAACACATCATCTCAAATGAAGCCTGAAACACAGTTGGAAGAAAGCAAGCAAGACTGACTCCCATTGCTCAAGGCTGTCAGGATGGGAAACCAATAAACATTTGGCAATAACAGAGACCTCCTTCCCGACATAGCTCTTCTCCTGATTTTACAGAATCATCTGGCCTTAAAAACGTCTGCTTTTCCTCTATGCTGGAGTTTGCTGCCAATTCGAAGTCTGGCAAGGACGGATCTGCCAGCTTCTTGGCTCTCTGTTACAAAAGAGAACATTATAAAGGAGAATTTGTGAGTTAGCTGATTTGTAAACACTACAGCAAGTCACCATGTAAACATGTCGCTTACATCCCTATTATTTCTCTTAAGCAGTTTACCTGGCACCTGACACTGAATGCCAGGATTTCCCTTACCTTGTGCTATTACTGCTCCTTTGCATGTAAAAAGCCTAGCTCATTTTTTTTTATTATTTTTATTTTTGTAGCATTAAAAACAAAACCAAAAAAACCTTAATTAAAGAGTACTCACAAAGCATCTCAATAATTACGACAGGAGAGACGTTGGCAGTATTTTGAATACAAATGAGATCTGCAGGTGCACTCGCAGTTGTACGGTGTGATGCGGTTCAAACGTAGCCCATTAGGGAAACAGAACAGGTAAACAGACAGCAGAAGGCTCTAGACACATTGCTCATTTGACACTAGGACTACTGTGTAAAAGCCTTCTCTAAGACTGTTTGTCAGACGAATTCTGCAGTGGTTATCTGAACAGAAACAGTTAAATGAAATTAACCCCCACATTATCGGCATACGGATTACATGATTTAACCCAAATGATGTTACTTGCATGAAGCTGGTTTGCAGTTTGGGGCACTACGTGCCCTTTCATTCCCAAATACTTTCTGAGAAAGGAAACTCTGGCGGTGCATGAATCACAACATGCTATCACATGGGATCCTTTTAGGTTGCTGCGTTGGAAAACAGTTATATGTAAGTACTGTTCCTGAAACCAAGGTTGGTTATGCGTAAAAGTCTATGCTGTAAAGCTTCAGCAATAACATCTGCTGGAAAAAACGTGACAGCACAGCAGAAGGAACACCATCAGCCTCCAAGAAATGGAAAGAGAGACAGACTGAGACATTAATCTTGTTCATAAAATACATTTATTGTTGGTACAGAGTGAGGCATATTCGTCAGTACTTGATAGGAGTGAGGAGCACAACAGCATCATTCCATGTAAATAAAGGCCATGTTACATCTCAAGTGTTGGATCATTACCATTCCAGCAGAAGGCCTGAAGAGAGACTTCATTTAATTACATAATTTGTGAAATAAGTTAAAGGAAAATTTACGTCATCATCCATTGTAAGAAACACTTCATGTAAGCAACGAACGCAGGCTGTGCAGTGAGGAGCAGCAGCTGGCTTGCTCACAAAGTACCGCCACATCCCGGCACAGCAAGTGTTACATACCCGCGCCTTTGACAGTGAGAAATTTTTGAGGAGATTCAATGAAATAGCAGCATTTGAAGTATATTTCCCCTTTCTAAGGTCAGTGAGAGGTTCTTTTCTTTTCCTTCCTTCAATCACCAATAAGTGGATTTTACTAAGACTGAACAGTATCCTCGAATGTAAGATTTCTGATGTAATAAGATATAGGTCTTGGCTTTTCAAATGGTCACACTGATTGAGCCGTGATGGCTGCTGCTCTTGAAATGGCTCTTCCAGTTCTTCTCTTTATTGGTCTGCCCTGTAAATGGGCTGTCATATCATTCCTGGGAAAAAATGCTCTTCTGCTGAAATTAGAGTTGATGGTCTTGTGCTTGATTTGGACAATGCCTTTATCCTCCTCTCCCAAGCATGCTCTGCTAAGAAAACGGTTGGGGGAGGGAAAGAGAGAGGGAAAAAACATATTTCAATAAATCAAAGTTATTCCAGAGACACACTGAAGTTTGGCTACAACTCCTTCCTAGGATTTGCAGTATTTTCAATTAAAATACAGAAAAGGAAACACTGTCAACACACACATCACCACAGAGGCAGAACGAAGCTATCTGAAGACTCAACAAGCCAGACATCTGGAGGGCTGAAGAGCTGCAGGAACAATTCCTATTCATCCATCTTAATGCTATCATAGCTCTAGTCATGCTATGGCTATTAAGGAAATTAAAACATCTGACCTTACAATAAGATAAATCCTGTTCCCAGCAGTTACATACTCGAGGAAATATACCCTGAAGTCATACAGCAATAAGTATCTCCCCTACCTACCTTCTTCCTATATTCCAAGTCATCATCGAAATCTTGATAGTCTGAACATGTCGCACTGAACCTGCACTTCATTACTCACCTCCTGTGCGCAGTCAGGCCACCAAGAGCTAAAAGTATAGATCTGTCAAGTCCTCCAAGAATTATTTCTACTGCCACACCAGAGAGCTCTGCCATAGAGGTCTTGACTCTATTCAGAGTCTACCAGAAAAATGCAGACTTGCAAGGACAATATGTAGGGCTCTACCAAGAACTTCCTACTGCCATGATCCATAAATAAAGGGGCCGCAGAAACAAGCACATGCACGTGTACTACTTATCTAGATCAGTACAATGAACAGAAAACAGGCTCTAGCGTGCCGGAGACCACCTACATTCACTGATGGACTACGATGTTGACCAAGGCAATCTATTGTTCTTGCCTTCAAAATCCAGAAAATGGGAAAGTTGGTAATTATGAGTCTCCTTGTAAAAAAATAACAGGAAGGGATTTGACAATTTTTTGAGCTTATGTCAGGAGCAGGCCCAGATGTGAACCTTGAAGTTTTACAGGAGACCTACGAAGAGCTGATTCAAATACTTGGTCAGTACATGGCCACACCAGGCATATGCTCTCGCAGGTCTGGACTGTACTGTCAGACACAGAGTTAGGGCTCAGGAAAATTAAAAATAAAGGGAACAGAAACCTGTTGTCATGTATGTCTTTAACCAAATTCTCCTAGTCTTTCTAAAAATTATGTGGTGAACCACTCAACTTGATCAAGCAGTGTTCCTGCAAGGAGGATGAAGATGCGTACCAAGGAGCAGGACAGTGAGCATATGAAAAGATGGAAAATGTCCTCGTGATCACAAATGTTCTCTAGAACTTACGGAAGAGAAGTACATGCTGATGAAATAAAAAGGATCCGTTTTACACTCCCTAGTTGCTTTTATAAACAAAGATAAGGGAAACTTTTACTGGTTAACAAAATCTCCAATCTCAGTTGACAGTCTCCCCGCAGAGATTTCGGTAAAACTGGTGCAGGCTATTTCAACGGGAAGTCTCCTTTTGCAGTTGTACTACAGAAACTTGCTCAAAGCCATTGCTGGGCTGAATATTAACTTTGCGTAAATTTAACACTGCATAAATTAACACGGGAAATTCCCGAAAGATCTGAGCAAAATTCTGTTACTTTTCTTTCACTTAATGTCCTAAGGAAAGCAATTGCAGGTATTTGTTCATCACATGCAGATTTCTGCCCGCAAAATTTCATCTGCAGAAAAGTGGGAGGGTACCAAGGCTTTGTTTTTTGTCTACATTTTTTTTTAACGTTCTTTACTGACTCTTGTAATTTATTATCACTTAGACATTTACTCCATGTATTTAGCATTTTTCCCTTGTGTTTCCTCCATGATATCAATGTAGGCGTGAAGGGAACCTGATCCGACCCTTCCAGAATGAACTTTCTTCAGTCAAGGTGGTGTTAAATAGTGTTAAAAGACAATGTCTTTTTATTGTGTTTCAGCCCACAGTGTTTCCAGCTACACTAAATTTACATATTTTTCCATTAGACTGTGAGATGGCACCTACTAAAATACTGGAGAATGAGGCTAAACAAGATGGGTTTTCGCCGACTAGGATGCATGACCGAGGACCACTCTATCCTCCAATTCAAAATAATGGGCACAAAGAGGCTGGAGAGGCTGAAGGACAGCATTTAGGAGCCAGGCTGTCAGACACCAGCAACTGTCAGCACCGTTCTTTTAAGTACTTTCAAACCTAACCTGCAGAGACTTGCATCCCGATGAAATTCAGTGGTCTAACAGGGAACTATTGCATAGACTTCATTACGCTATACTACAGCTGTGTTTCCGTACAGGAATTAGGACTCCCTGTAGATCAGAAAAAAAAATTGGGTATTTCAACAGCCACCTTGTCCACATCAGTGTGTGGTACATTATGACCAGCAATAAAAATGTCAGTGGATGGCATTGCTGGAGATACTTCAGCACTGGGAACACAAATCCATGGCACAGACAATCCTAATATCTTCCCTTTAATGGCTCCATTAAGTAGTTTTTCTCTCTGTTTCCATTATAATAAAATACAAACATTAATAATAGAGCTTAATTTATCTCACGAGCTTCCCCCTGACTTTGGGAAAAGATTTAAACTGAAGATACAACAATGTGTCAAACTCCTCTGAATTAACAGCTCTCTGGGCCTTTCTAACAAGGGGAGAAAAGGACAGATAGAGACATGAGATTACAGACAGGATGAGAAATAAGGAGCATACAGAAGAGAGGGTGAGATAATTATAAGCAAGATAGGAAAGAAAGAGGAGTCAATAAATTCAATTTATGAAAAGCACAGAGTGTGCTCAGCCTGAGCACAAGTGCCCAGACTCACCGCCAGGAAATCGGATTAGTTAACTTATTTGGTTTTCAATATCTTGGTCTATTCCCTCTAGCAAATTTTCTTCTTTGTTTGTTTCTTGTAGCCGGTGTCAGTTAACTTTTTCATTTCTGAATCTACTATTTATCCTGCTCTTCTGTCTTCCAGAAAAGCACACACAGTAGGTAATTTTGCAGTATTTTATAGCAGTGTTTAGCAATTATTTCAAAGCTACTGTTTGTCTGGACTTCCAGGCAATCAGCGAGTAAAAATAATTACAATTACAGCTGCAACACATGGAGGATGAGCTCTAGAGGACTGATGTTCATTATGAAAAACAATCGTTCCTGCTTGCAAATATTTCCATCATAAAAGGCTTCTCTTTCTCTGTTATCATAAGAGAGAAACCTCTCTGAATTCTCATCTTGAAGCATGTGTGAAAGAGAATAAGAAGCATTTAGGAAACACTTTTAACTACTTGACAGGCTTGGTTGAAGATCTTCAACAAAAAAGGTGTTTAAAAAGGGTTCAGAAACCTAATGCTCATATTTATGCAATTTCCTTTTCCTGCACCTTCTGAACATGAATTAATTCATCCTCATCATAGCCTTCTGAAGAAATTACTATCAGATACTAACTTTAGTTATAGCTTAAATATGAATAATTAGGATAAATTTTGTAGTTACTGTTAAAAATAATATAGAATTATAAATACAGTAAATTAGCATTTCAGATGATGCAAGCCACAGTGATGTTGACTACCTAACGACCTAATATTATTCACTAGCCTTTTTTTTTTTCTTTTCTAAAATTTCTCAACACATCCCTGGTCTAGTAACTTCAAAATGGATTTTGGAATACAAAAATCATACTAAGGGATATCTTAGAAAAAAAAATACATACACCAATTCTTGCTCATTATAGTAGGAAGGGAATGGAATTAACTAAAATAGTAGCAATCCAATTAAAAAAAAAAAAAATCCAGTTCTAAAAGCCACGGAAAACTTACAGCTTAGGGAAGAAGGGGGACAAGCAAAACTTGTCCTGTGCCCAAGGAAGGCACCTGGACAAAACTTACTGCACTTCTCATGCTTGGGTATCTGAGCATGGAGCATTTTAAGAGAGCCTCAGGCTACGCCATCAGGAAAAATTTTCATGAGCAGGGATCCTGGTAGGCTGTAGGGTTTTAAAGGAAATGAAGGAGCACAGGAGCATTAAAAGTGGGCAGCAGAAACACCGAAGGGTGTAATGAAGGAGGTAATTTTGAAAGGAAGGGGTTGATCTCATTTACTTTTATATTTCGTCACGTGTACCCTCTTCAGTCAAAGTTTTCAGTGATGATAACAACATTAACTATCACAAAGAGATTTCAGAGCTGCCCCACAAATTGTCCTGGTCCTGCACGCGGCTCGTTCAGCGAACAAGGACGCTACAGCTGCTGGCTGCGTCTGTCCTCCAGCCAGGCTGCCTATTCAAAAAGGAGCACGCTAGCTGTATAAACAACAAATTATAATAATAGCACCCCACAAACGTGTTGAGTGCTGTGGCCTGCAGAAACCGCTGTAGCACTGCCATGCAACTGTTGCCTCCCACAAAATTTACACAGAGCTAAACCACAAGCAGCACTGACTCCAGGAAGATCTTCAGCAGCGCCAGAGCAGGAGTGCACCAGCAAAACTGCACAAAGGTCACAAGGAAGGATTATGGTCAAAGTCTTACTGCTTTTCTGTACAGGCAGGACTAACTCTAGAGATGATTGCCACTATCAACTACTAAACGTGCTTGCTCAGTCTCTGCTAACACATTAGAGCATGCGTTTTCACATGTTCAGAGATTAACTCAGACTTCAGCAGAAACAAAGACCAACAGGCTTATTTAAGCACCTTTATATGCACTACATATATGGCCTGCAAGCACATTTCCAACTGGCTAAGAACACAGTTGAGGTCAACATATATATCACTGTATTTGAAAGATTTAAGATGATGAAAAAGAATCACGTTTAGAACTTGAAGCTTCTTTTAACTGAAATATTTACGCAGTACTGTCATTTCCCTTAAGCTGCACTAATAAAGAATAAAAGTTTATAATCTAAAGTAACAACCCATGCCGTAGCAAATTGGATGGCAGTGGGAAAAGACCAGGTAAATGGCGGTATTAGACTGTGAGTACATAAAAGAAATGAAGACTTCCAACTGGTGAGCAATCTAGTTTTGAGACATCCATTCACCTGTTACTGAAAGTGGCCATATTTATGACAAATAGTACCACTTAGTTAAATCCCCTTGTCTTACTGCTAAAACTGCAGATACCAGGAAACATCTGCCAGCCGTGATAGGTTCTACATTAACCAACAGTTTCCCAAGGGAAGAGATGGAAACCCTATCATTTAAATAAATTGAAAGTGGACTCCATGGAGCTTGTGAGACCACACATACAGGGAACAGTAATGCTTTCGCATGTAAGAGGGACTAATTGGATAATCCAACAGTCTTCCTCTCTCTATTCCATGAATATTTCAGTTGCAATATTTCTACACCCACCTGTTTGGCATGATTGACACAATGCAGGTACTGGCTAGCCAGTGCAGAGCAGCTGAGGGTCTCCTGAGCATGCTGCTGGTAACACTGCAGAATTTTACCCTGCAGATCAGCGCAGACTGGATGAGACTCGTATCGCCTGGGGAAAGAAGAAAGAACATTTTGATTTCCTTCTCAAAAACGTCTCAGGAAAGATGCAACTTTAAATAATGGATGTGAAGGAAAACACTTTAAAGTTAAAAAGGAAGGCTGCAGTCACAAAAACAGTCACAGAACTGCAGGACGCATTAAGCTTCATTGCTGTATAGTCCTAGGACCATACAGTCTTGCTACTTATTAAATATTGCTACTGCATAAGGCAGAAAGCACCCATTGGGCTGACCTAGAGAATGCAAAAAACTTGCTAGCATCAGCAAATTACACAATCTGCTTTTGCTGATCTGATGATAGCCTCTATTTTTGGCGCATCCTCCTTCCCTTCTTCTACCCATCACCTCAATTGTAACCCTGACGCCAGATGTGCAAGTTATTTAGGAATTTTGTCTATTTTCTGTACTGTATGGATTAATTACTCTTGTCATCTTTTTGGCCGATGCAATACACAAAGGAATGGAAACTCCTCTAGTCTGTTCTGCAAAATAACCCCCCTTTTGGACAAAAATCTTGTCATTTGCATTAATCTATGTAATGTTATCTACACTGATAGTGGCACAGAATTTAAATGGGAATGCAATACTTTCCTGATTCAAAAGCAAGTGGATGGCAAAGTGTTAGAGAGATGAAAGGTCCACTGTAATTTCAAGTTAATTGGACATTTGCTTTATAAACATCTTTTAAGGTATTCAAAATCTAGTTACTGTTATACCCCTTTCACAGCAAAAATAAAACATTTTAGTAGTAGAAGAAGAGCCATGAAACTTTATAAAAAAAACATTTAAGGCTCATATAATTTTAAAACTACCATTTGTTTTATGTGTGTGAACTGTATACTTAATACACCTTCCCATTTACCCTCCTGGGAAAGCCCGACAATGGCTGTTCTAACATCCACGGCAGCCCACATTATTTTTAGTTCAATAAGGTCGTAAAAAGAACGAGACTCATCAGCCACAGCATCCTCAGATGAATCCTCTGTTCCTTCCTATTTTGCTGATTGGCCAAGACAGATCTCTGTTTTACTACAGCGAGAAGGCGAAACATGAAGCACAATGCGGTTCCTTGGGGGAGCTGACTTCTGGGCAATCACTCAAGATGTAGTACCAAAAAAGAACTGTTAAGACGCCTTGATTTTACAATATATACCTATAGAAAACAGCCCTCTTACTCTTTTCATTCATTACCGTACATCTGTGAAATACCTAAAGCAGAATTTAAATGCAGTCCCTGGTGCTTACCCACTTTATGATCTGAAAGTTCAAACTTCTGTAGACTCTTACGGATGAGGATTTTCCCTTAATCCCCCCTCTGCTGATATCAGCAAGCGTTTCAAGAGCGTGTTAGGCATCAAAATGTACGGCCATAAAATGCTGTACACCGACTGACTACGGCAAGGGCTGGGGCTGGATGGGATGGGATAAAAGTAAAGGCTGAAGCATCGCATCCGCTCTTTGTAGCTGTATGACTCAGCTCTGATGATATAGGTCCAACTAAACCAGCACTCGTTTCAAACGCCTGAGACCCTGGTCTGGATTGATAATCCAATACAATAGCCCACGAGTTAACAAAACCCCCACACAGCAAACCTAGCTGTGCCTTTATTCACAGGTGTTTTTAAAGTGACTTCGCTCAGTGTGTCTTAAAGGCGAAGAGAGAAGGAAACGGGCTTCTGTACACCGGCTACATAAATTCTGTAAATGTAATTTCTTTAAATAAGCCATCCGGGGGGGTCGCTAACCCGCAGCAAGGATCTTTGTGGGTTGCTTGTTTCCCTGAGTTGTGCCATTAGGCATTCAAAGATCACGTATTATTCCTTATCTGAATGCTTCAATGGACGCTTCACCTTGCCGACAACACCGGAGCTCAGGCAGACACGTCGTCTCCTGCCTCACCGTGATTTCTTCTCATCCTACGACTTCTCAATGGTGAATTTTCCAAACGTGCTCTCAGCCCACCACCACAACCCAGCCCCAGCGCTGGTCAATGCGAACGGGGCCATTTCCTTGAAGTCAACCAAGTCCATTTTCTTGGATTAATCTCTTCAAGGAGAGCACCGGCTCCGTATTGATCTGCTGTGCTTGTTATGCTCCCCTAATGCACTATTTGCACTTTGGGGAAAACGCTAAATGAGATTACTATCTACCATTAGATGGCCATAAAGCACGCGGGGCAGGATCTCCTGCTTAGGAAAGGAGGTTGCAGTGCGCATTATGGTAAACCCAGCAGAGGGTTTGCGATTGATTTCTGGTTGGTGATGGATGACAGGACTCTCAGACGGACGGTCAGAGGCAGCCACCGGCAAGGAAACTCCTCAAAAGGGAAATGAAACATCTCCCTAAAAGATAACTTCGCTAATGTTCCTGTAAATAACGGTAATTTTACAGACACATTTAAAGGTCTGGCGGGGCTTGACTGAAGAAGAAGCTTGTAAGAAAAGGGAAACAGTGCAAAAACAGTCGTTAGAAGGAATCTGCAGGGGAAACGTGAAGATTTTAAAGGCTGAATGGATAAACCAGCCTGGTCTGGTCAGAGCTGACCCTATTCAAGCACGAGGTTCCTTCCCTGTGTCCCGAGAGCTTTATTTTGAGATACGTGGCAGGGAAAGCATCCACCCCCCCCCCCTTTTATTTTTTTAATTACTTGGGAATTTCACGACTAAACTGAAGAAAGCAATGGGAAAAATATATACTGTAGTAGTCAACAAGGACTGACAGGAAACCCTGACCGAACCCTATCTCAATTCAGCGCAACTCAATAACTACTTTACTGAATCAACACAAGCGAAATTTAAAATGCCTTTCTTCCCAAAAGTCAATATGAGCAGCAGCCCGATCTGCACTGCGCACCGCCCGGCATGCTTTTATTAACGTGTTTTTATTAAGTTTACAATTACTTGATCTGCTTTCGCTTTCCCAGCTGCTTCTCGAGCACCTTGCATGCCAGCAAATATTTCTGCGTGCCGGAATAAACCTCGGAGGGAGCCGCGCGCCCACCTTTTCCATCAAGCTGATGCACCGCAATCTCATAAAGGTAATGGGATGAAGGCACAAAAAAAAATAAGAGAGAGCTTTATACAGAAATATTCTATGCGAAAGCATGAAGAGAAAATTTAATGAGAGGAACTTTGTACTCATCTAGCCTGTCTCAAAGAGCATAGCTTATTGTATTCCTGGGGGCTCCGAGAAAGGAGCCCCTCCACGGCATTCAAACAAAATGTCTACTAAAGAGGAAATCTGAAATCACCATGGTAAGTTTTGTGATAAAACTGACATTCTGACTGAAGGAATCTGAATCGCTGATGAGTTTCCAACTGTGCAGGTATCTGGCATAATCCCACCAGATCAGGGCTTCGGGCAATTGTCATAAAATATAGAGAAAAAAAAAAAGCAACAAAAAACCAGCATGGATTACAAAAACCTGTGCCATTAGATGGCCAGAAGTATCCAGGGCTTAATTTTATTCCTCATTAAAATGCTGACACTTATCAGAAGCATCTGTTCTTCTCCGTGTAACCCTTGGCATCTACAGCTACCTTGTGCTCCGTGAAAGAGGCAGAGATGATGCTCTGGGTCCGAGGCCAGGCAGCACAGCCCAGCTTGCACCCCTAAATGTAAATTAATCCCCTCCAAACCAGCAGCTCAGCATGTTTGTGTGTCCGAGCTACAAAAAGGGGACTGTCCCCAGCATGTGCTGCTCCCCCAGCCATACGAGGTGCCGCCCAGGGAAGTGTCAGCTTCAAAATCAATCCCCAAAAAGGAGCACATTACCTCTTAGACCCATTGCGCCGGTGTGGTGAAGCGCTGGAGCCGAGGTCCTGAGCTGCTTTACTTGCTCCTGTTGCTGTAGGAGCCACGCCACGATCAGACCCTACCTGCACTTCGTAGCACGCAATGCAAGGACAAAAAACAGATGTGTCTTTCCTCAACCTGCTTATAATGCCCAGAAAGATAAGAAACAAAAGATTGATGCAGAAAGATGGTGAAACAAAAGGAAACTGAGGCAGTGCCCTCGCGATAGGCAACAGCCTAACTGTTTTCACGTGCTTTATGAGCAACCAAGAGGAATCTTAAAGAGACTTGGGAGAAGTTAATCAACTGTCTTTGCCTACGTCTATTGAAATTTTCTTGTAAGAATGAGAAACAGTGAAAGCAGATGCTTGTTTGGTAAAAGCGGTGAGTGAGGGGTGGAAGGTACTGTTAGCAGCGCTTCGGAGAGAAGGCAAAGGGGGACTGGAAGCGACAGCAAAACAGAAATGGGCCATAAAGGGCTTCAAAAGGAAGATGTGCAACTTGCACGTGACGCAGCTAAGGGAAGCCAGTGGCAGGACGAAAGATGACGGGAATGTTGGGGAGGCAAATGATCTATGGCACCGCTCTCAACAGACGCCGTCAAGGCAAGATTTCCCTTCTCGTGGCTAGGGGGAATAAAACGTATGTTGCAATAACTGACACCACGAGCTGCGAGGGATTTAGCTGAGCAGATGGACAAGGAAGGCCATGTTTTAGATGTTTTGCATAAAGAGTCAGCAAGAGCAAAAGGTAAGCCTAGCTGAGAAGACCTAGGGAGAAGGTCGGGTCAGAGACGAGGTGGAAGCGACAAGTCTCGAACAGCAGCAAGACAGTGGGTATTTTCCATCAAGACACAAAAAGGTGGTGCTGAGGGGGTTATTCTTTTTTAAGATTACCTCATCCAAAAAGAGCCACTTCCACAGAATCACTGCTCGCTGAATTCACAGGACTTGTTTACAGTATAGAAAATAGTTGCAAAACAGAGAACAGGGGGAAAAAAAACACAAAAGGGCATATGGTAATGAAGATCCTTACTGCTGCACCAGTATTTTTAGCTTTTAAATGAATTTACTCTTTATATTAAATTATTTTTAAAAATTGTCTTCGCACATTAAGTAGGTGATGACTTGTAAGTGCATTACGAAACGTGTAAAGCACAAACCAAATGGTTCTGTTCTTCTAAAGATCACTTGGAAGTAATACCACGATCTGATTTCGGAGTATCTACAACTGACGTTGTGAAGCAGTCCATAATCAAACTGTGCCCACACAGAGCCCTCAAAATTACCATGTGGGAAGTGCTGCCAGCAAAAGATCAAGTACTGCAGAGTTGATTCTTGCTTTTATTTACACTTGACTACATAGTGTGACTTTTCCAAAAGCTGTAAAAGAAAAGAATTTTCCTAACAAATCTCTGGTGGAAGAGAGCCGCAGTTGTTCCTGTTTTGTTACAAGTGAGAACACTAAAAGTGCACAGTAATGCTAAAAAAATGACTTCTGCCCAAGTCTGAGCACAACCCCCTCTGCCTGTTGACACACGCATCTCTTGTGCTACGAGGGATCAGCTCCAGTGTTAATATTGCCCATGGTATTTTTAGACTCCACAATCCCAGCCCCGACAAAAACTTCGGCAAATGTTTGTCATCCTCTCATTTATTTCATCTCTCTCAGAAGCAAATTAAAATCTGTTCCCAACGTCCTGACCTCTGAAATTTAGGGATGGAGATGAGAAGAGGCGGAAAGACACATCCCAGCATATTCACGCACACGCACTGCTTGGAGGCAGACGTTTAATTATGTCTAGAGTGCACTAAGTCAAGTTCAATATGTTGACAAAAACCTGGTTTAACACAGAAGCCTGGCAGATAGCACTATTGACCTTTTTAGGTCTTTTTTTTTCTTTTTTTTTTTTTTTTTCCCAATGAGAGTTTCCCACCTGGTGAACCACCTGGTATGTTGGTAGGAGAGCGGCTCAGCTTTTCGCATAAGCAAAGTGGAAACCATTCCTCATAATGCAACAACACATTCATTGCATTCAGGGAGGAAAGAGCATCTCTAAGATTAACAGAGAGAATTTACGATCCCAAATCTGGCAAAGCACATAAATACAAGCGTAACTGCATGAAGTGAGTAATTCCACATTTGCATGTGCAAAGTTATGCACATTCTTAAACCCTCTGTTGGGCTGGGACTTACACCAGGACGAAATTGGGATGTGGATCAGAAAGATTTCCTGGTTGGGAATCCTAATTAGACTGGTGAACTAATTGCTGAGGTCTTCAGCCTCTGAGGACGTTACATGAACTAGACTAGATCTCTTCAGCCTAGAGAAAGACAATTTCAAGTAAACATGTGGCAGATGTATGAAATCATCAATGGCATAAGGAGCAATTATTCAGAGAGACAGCCAATGAAGTCTTCTAGCAGTAGGTTTACAACCAAAAACATAATTCAAGCCTTTTCCAGACAACACCTAATGAAAAGCGGGAACTCACTACTAGAGGATACCGGGGGTATCATAAGCACAGCTGGGTTCAAAAGCCAATTACAAGGTACTGTAAGTGAAGTCCATCAAAGGATTATGAGCAAAAATACAGTGTTTGGCTCAGGAAAGCCCCACTTCACTGCCTGTTTGAAGGTAAAATGGCATTCCTGTCTAATTCCTCTATTTTTATGGTTTTCCTCAAGTACCCACGCCTCGCTGTTGCCTGACAAGCTAGGAGGACCTCTGATCTGACCCGCTGGGACTATTGATGCTCTGAACACCTTGAAGAGCAAGTCATCAAAGAAATGAGACTGCTGTCCACCCTGACAGGCACAATTAGGTTCAATACTTTTATTTAAATTGATATTCATTGAATGTTATTATCCCAAATCACTGCTTGTTTATAAAATTCCCCTCCCTGGAAAAAAAAAACAAAAAAAAAAAACTTAAAATACAAAGTACACCAACATATTATTATACAAATGTACCTTCCACACAGCTGGTCCTCGCAGCTGCAAAGGGAACCACATGCTCGTATTACCCAAATTTAGGATGCACATTTTTAACCCTGCAGCTTAAAGAACAGTTTTTACTGAATACTAGGATGTAGGCTTTAAATATTAAAATAAACAGCCATATGGATGACGATGCAAATTTTACACTTATAAAACGGGCATGCATGCCTTTATGGTGTAGAAAATATAGTAACTACTATGTTAGAAATATACGATATATAAGAAAATAAGAGAAAGCTCTGAAAGGTGCAGTTTTATCCACACGGAATATACTGCATCTGTGCAATGTACGTATATGATATATATATTATATAAAGAATTTCTTGGTCTTGCACTGATCCAAACCAGTTCCTACTTTGGCAAGTTAAGAGAGGAAAAACAATCACCTTGGATGTATGTAAGCCTGTCCGACCACTAGGCAGAAAGGGAAGCAAACTAATCCAACCACAAGAGTCAAAATATGCTCAGCCTGAACTGAGCAAAACCCCACACATCCACGCACGCATGATCAGCATATCAACGCTTGATTTCAAACCTCATAATGTAAATTGGGATCACAGATTATTTTTAGTTTGCATGTAGCATCACTTGAACTCTGTCTCATTACTCCTCCCAAAACATTATTTAATGAGGACGAGCTAGATTCCGCTCGCTCAGCTGTTTACGAGCAGGCAAGTCAAAGACCACCACGGCCAACAACACCAGGTGGTACCATGTCTTAATATCATGAGTTCTAGGTTTTTTTTTTATGGCATGATCCAGGTTTAGACAGTGCATCTTCCAGAAGGAGCTGCAGCAACAAGCAAGGGAATTACTGCTCTCTTCAGATCTAGCTAGAGCTCACGTCAAGGCAGATACAGTCTGGGAAATTTCATGGATGCTTTGACTGATATTTCTGATAGGTGTGTGATGCCAGTGGTCTGCAACCACCGCTGGTCCAGGACTACTTGGGTACATTAATCAGCATTAAAACTATGTAAAATACAATAAAGTATTTATAATTTCTAAAGAAAAAGATAATTCTGCAACAGTATGAAATCTATTTCTATACGAAGGTGGCAAAACAACACCATGGTAATTTTATCCACTTTAATGGGCATTTAATCCATTTAATTTTATTCATGTCCCTGTGTTAAATTTTCCACGGTAAGGGTATGTCACTGCTTGAGTAAAGCACACGCACACACAAAGGGAACACAGACAGACCCAAGCAAAGACCAACCACCCAAATGAGCAGCACAAACCAAAACCACAACCACGGCGTGGATTTATTATTGCTGCATATTTCCCAAGAGCTACACAATTCACTTCAGGCTTTGTAAACTCACGAGTACCATCATCATCCCAATCTCGTGACAATAAAATCTGCACAGCACCTCACTCTAAAAAAGAGCTTTCCCTTTACAGAGGTGCCATAGAGTGTGCTCTAATAAGGAGACATGTTTCTTATCCGTAGCAAAGGTCAACTGCTGCACACAATATGAAGCACCACACGACACTACCTGGTGGCAAATTATTATCCAAATATTACTCTCTCGAGCAATATATGTTTCACTGTTTTGTTTGACTGTAAGAGGCCCGAAAGCCTGCTCCCAACCACAAAAAATAAGAGATTTTACGAGCAGAAATAGCGTGCAGGAAAAGCAATCAACAGTTAAACACTTCAAGCATCACTGCTCCCGTGGGTGATGATTACTGGAGGGAACTGAAGGTTGCAATCTTAAAAGTTAAGAGAGAGTAAAATAAATGCCAATTTTTCATTTGAGCATGAAGTTTTTCAATAAAAAGAGGCTCGGACTCACTTTGATAATCAACAAAGACTATGTGCACTTCCCCAAGCCTTGCACCAGGCTGTGGCAAGCCACTCTATAAAATATAATCAGCTGGGCTGCAATAACAATAACGTGTTAAGAAACACACACAAAGAGGAATAATCACCCTGCAAACATGTTGCTAATAAGTGGGTACTGGACCTTGTTATAATACATCTTAGTTTAAATGTGTTTGTACAACGTGCTGTAGAAATAAAGGAAAACATAATGACCTCAACACCCTTCTTAGCATCCCAGTAGGGAAAATGCACCTCTCACCATGAAGAAATCACAAATGGCACTTAGAGAGAGGAGTTGTAAAGCACGGCATTCATGATTCACTTTGTTATTTTTCACTGCCTGCTGGTGGACAGGTCCCTGAGACTGTTTCAGGACACGACGGTACCTGGAAAGCAGTTTAACACCTGAAGGGTGTTCCAAAAATCATCATCGCCAACTCAGAAAGAGCTTACAAAGGTCTCTCCTTATGCATTCACCGTGTGCTGGCAGCATTAACGAGACACCAAGTCACTGGATGGAGCTTCGGTCTGATCCCAGGAAGTCATTTTGATGCCTCGTGTTTTACAACCTCATCACGTACCATTTGTAAGTTCCCATTTTTCGCCGACGTCTCAAATAGTTGTTGGGTGGTGGAGCGCTTTTTTAAGTATCTCAAGTTGGACAAACTTCAGATCAACCAGGAAAGTTTTCCCCAGTTAGGTCGTGCCCCTTGAGTTTAACTGGTTCTCACTGAGGTTTTGCTGCTAATTGCTGCTAACCGAAGAATTCGACTCGCTCCTGTTGCAGCACATCTCGTTACAGAGGCTACGAGAAACAAACCAATTCTTCTTGCCAGCCAGAGCTGGAAACTGGCGATCTCTGCCATTAGCAGATGGGTTTGGGTCTTGATTTTAAGGGGTCTCACTACAACATGGTCTGAAATAACCCATTAAAGAGAAGAGTACTAATTTTGAGCAAAACACCTCAGTGATGGAAATTGTAACAAAACCAGCATTTTTTTCTCAACACCTTTCCTTTTCTGCCGAGCACCATTTGTGGAATGCCAAAGCAGGTTGACTCTGGATCATTTCCTTCATTTTGGGGATTGAAGATGGCACGAACACAGAAGGGCTCCTCTCGGGGCACTGCCTATCTAAAACAGCAGGATTTATGCTTATCCCACTTAGCAGGAAAGGTGGGTCCACCTTAAAACTACCAGGGTAGTGAAAGCACCCTAGCAAAGGTACAGAGAGCTCAGAGAGACAATAATGAACATAATTGTAGTTAGTTATTGTTTGGTCTACTTACGGCCCTATTTTATAATGCTACTGCCAGCAGAGCTATTTTATGTGATGTCTTTTTCATGTAGCAACCTTTTCATAAATCAAAGGAAAAGCAATACTAGGCAGTTTTTCCTGCAGCCTGTTTGACAATAAAAGTTAACACTGAACCCTGGCTGTTATCAATCTTCATAAATGTGTCCATGATACGGCAAGCCTGTTCCATATTACGCTGAGTTTGTTACTAATGCATGCAGAGGAGCAACCCAGTGGCTTAATGGATCTCCTAAATGGCCTGAAACTGGGACCCACGCTAAGTGGCCAGGAAAGTTTTAGAGAAATAACTGTTTTTCTCATTTCTTTCATTATTCAATAAAATGATTGTCCGTTACAATGGCTTTATCTTTCCTAGCTCAAGAAAGGTAATATTGTACTATAATATGGATTTACACGGACAAAATAAAGGCCTCAGGAGAATGCCTATCGTTGAATCATAGCATGTTAAGAAACCATGGTAAGAAGTGCAAATGAGCAGTATTTCAGTACATCCTTTTAGCAGAGATCTATGCGACCAAGGAAGATTTATACACAAGCACTGAACACAAAGTTCAACAGAATCACACAAACTTACTCTCAGTAGTACACACACCCCATTAAGGGCAGTAAGGGATAATGTCTGATCTGTAATAAGATGTGTTTGAATATGACCTGAAAAAACTCAGTTTACAATGCATACCCAGAACAAGAGGCTGATGGTGGAGTTTGACCTTCACACATCCATCCTGTGGGGATCCAAAGAGCAGCAACAACTTTATCTGCCTGAACACGAGGTTTACCAGGTACTGAGTAACTTGAGGACTAATTCTGTCCCGCACAGCATCACATTATGCGACCGGTGAGAAGGACCAACAGGTCTCCAGGTCTAAAATAAAGACAACTTGGGACAGAGCCATTACATAGATTAGCTTTATCCTTAATCAATTCTCTTGAAGAGCCACCAAAACCCCTTTTGTAGGCAACACATAATATCTCTACCTAAAGGAGCCAAAATACTTAGTAGAAAAGAGCTGGTGAACTAGATTCATTTGACACCGAAATTATCCATAAAGGACTTGTTTCTAAATTCCACACTGACTGTGCTTATGGCATCTTTTTATTGAGAAGGTTATGGCAATTTTTTTTGCCAAAGTACTGCATCTAGTCACGGCAGAGGGAAAAGAATGTATGTGATGGAACAAAAGGGGCCGCATTTCATCAGCCCATGCAAGAGCAAGATTTCAGTAACAGTAAAGCAGTGTAGACAGAGCAGCAGTCTATTACGCACGGATCTATAAAGCCTGTCTCGCAAAACCTTTCGATCCTGATCTTCTGGTGCTTCCCGTAATGCATATGGCACAGTGCAGCACTGGCTATGGAACACTATCCGTCTTCACACATCCTTGACAGGGGACTCTATCTTTATAACGTTTATAGCCACGGACATGGCACTCGAGTGGTCTCCTTAAAGATCCACATATTAGTTTTATCTATTTTCTCCAGTCCTTTTCCCCAAGGCTTAAATGTGTACTTTAAATGTTTCAGGACTCTACTTTGATTTTATATTGCAGGCAGATTAATGGAGATGCAGAAGACAGTGCAAGAGAGTGCATTTTTACAATTTTTTTTTTAAATATTGACAAGTTTTCCAATTTGAGTTATAGATCCTCCAAAGAGGCACGCAGCACTGGAATTGACAAACCCCTCTAACGCTTAACTGTTCATAAACAGTAACAGGGCAAAACCTCTCCTGCCGAACAGCTGTGTGCCTTCTCCTGTTCTTTTAGGGTTAGGAAGTGGTGTGCTCTTCATGCTTCTAAGTGTGCACTATGGAACAAAAATGTCAGGTCATACCCACACAAGCCAAATGTTTTAAAATCCCTAAGTAAAACAAAAATATTTAGGAAATTCCCTCTTCAGAAATGCCAGCAAAAGAGTTACGATTTGCTTAAAAATGAAGCTCACGCTCAAGAAAGTGAGAAAATGCAGTCAGCAGTTGTAAAAGCATTCCAAAAACTGGTTAGGATATTTCATGACCAATATACACACTTTCTCCTGTGGATGTCAGGACTCATAATTTAAAGATGCAGTGATAACCACTGAAAGAATCAAAAAGCATGTTCAGAAAATAACTTAGTGGTTTGCAATGAGGAGTACTGAGAATAACAGAACAAAATTTAAAGAAAATGCAGGCTGAACATCAGCACAAAAATTTCCTGTATAGAATATACATCAAATAACAGAATAGTATTTCAAGGGAAACAAATAAAACTTGAGTTTTCTGATAAGGACATAGACCATCTTGCTGGACCTGAGTGCTTCCACCTAACAACGCTGGCTCCGTGGCCAACACAGCTATGTTCTGATCAATTAACCGACTTACACAGTTGCATTTAAAAAGATGCACATCGGGAAAACTTGCTGGAAATTTCAAGCTAAGAAGAGTAGGAATTTTTTTTTTGAAGGTTCACATCTACTAGGAAAAAAATAAAATTGACCATATTCACAAAAGGCCACTACTGTCTAAAATTTGGCTATCTAAATGTCAAAATTCCTCTGACTGAAGGAGAATAATTGTTAAACTATATGAGTTTGGAGGTGTGAAGAAGTAGCAATGCCTATGAGGACAGAACTGATGCTGTTCCCCTTTCACAGCTATACAAAAGCGTACACGTCGACGCTGTGGTCAACTCCTAGAGGATCAAAAATCGAAAAAGAATCAAAATTTTTCAAAACCACAATTATTTTATGCTGCATGTGCTACTAAGAGGATCAACAAAGAAAGCCAAAATGTCACTGCTTGGTGCTAGTTAAGATGGAAGAAAAGAAATCTGGGGACTGTTCTGTCCTCTTACCTATAAATGAGACACAAATCAATTAGGTCACTGAAAAAATATACTGTCTTAGGAAGAACAGCCTATAAAGTTTATGTGAAAAATGACAATCACTGCCCTCTTAATTGTAGACTCAGATTTGGTACGTACTACCCCTCTGACCTCAGTCCAGTCCCCTAACTGTAAGGGATAACTGAATGCACTTCTGTCACACATACACAGGTGCTTTCATTATTTTTATTGCAGTTGAACCTAAATGGACTAATTAAAGTGAAATCTACATTAGGAAGCAATTTGCTAGGCATCCTAATACATAAAAAAGCACAAATCCTCCACAAATGTATAAAGGCTTCTCTGTGACCCAACCTCCATGCAGCACACCTGTTGCCAGCTGCCTGCTGCAGTTTTGTTCTATTCCCCAATAAATTCAGGTTAACCAAGTGCGACCTGGCACAACTTTATTTATTTATTTGTAGGAACCTGCCAGCGGCAAAGGAACGAACCTCCTCCTCCATCAGACCAGCAGAGTGACACGGCGATCCAGTGCCACCCCCGGGTGCCACCCATCCAGCTGCCAGATGCTGACAGCTGCAGCTCCGTGTTCTACGCACCAAAGACACAGGAGGACCAGCCTTAAACAAATGCGATCTGGTTCTGGTACCAGCAGCATATCTCTGCTGCTCTGACGTCTTGAGAATGAGGGCTTTATTTAAAAAATGTAAATCAGGCAGCAGGATTCCCTGGCTGCTGGGTGAGCGGTGGAAGATACGAAGCTTGTTGAATGCTCCAGGCCTGGCTGTCACATTATGCTGAAGCCCTGACTACTCACTCAGGTCGAAATCTGCATGGTACTCTCCACCGAGATTCATCTCATTTCGGACTGCCCTAAGTAAATAGGAAGATAAAAAGCGATACTGGAAGATAAACTGCAATTAAAAGTGTAGCTCTGCTCAGAGAACGAGCTATTGCAGCATACCTGCTCTCTGCATGTCTAATGTCTTTATCAGCTCCCCATAAAGGAAAAATAAATAACATATTTTTATTCCATTTAGTCTTTCAGAGCTACAGGGTAAGGTAGGTGGAATATGCTTGCCAGATACCAAAGAAACTGTATGATTTTCAAGCCCAGGTAATCAGTTTTACTCCTGGCAATAAAAGGGGGAAGTTTTACTTTTGAACTTAACCTCAGGTGAACTAGAAGCCAATAGGACAGCTTAACTGCTTTATAAGGCATCTTAATTCTATTTTTATAAACCTTATTTTCTGAGTATGACCACACTTTGCAACAAGGCAGATGATTTGATATTATTTCCCCAAATGTTTAATGTATACTTTGGCTTTACAACCGTGATTTCACTTCGATGGAGTCTAAGCAGAATGACTGCAGTCAATTTTTTTCCCCCCCGATTTAGCCCAACACTACTGGAAGGGAGGGAAAAAAAAAAAAGGAAGAACTGGTTAATTACAAGTAGCAGCAAATGAGCTGTAATGGAGGTGTTATGAATGTAAATCAGTGACGCCTGATGCAGCAACAGCAGCATCTGTGCATGCAGCTTACAAAGTAATGAGATCGTGCTGATGTACTGGCATCCTGCTTTGATCACTTCATCTTGTTCAAGAGCTCTGCTGGGAAAACAAAGGTCAGTGGCACTGACCTCCCTCCCCGCAGCTTGCACACGCACAAATATTAGCAGCTGATCAAGGATTGCTGTCTTTCCACCCCGTGATTTTGGAACGGATGGTTACGTAGTTGGGGGCCTTCACCAAACAGAAAGCACAAGCTCCTGCCATGTGAAGTGTCGTGTTCGAACATGTTGAGGTAATTGGCCATTCATTCTTTACCCTGTAACCAGAAACAGGTGTATGCTTCTTAGAAAAAAAGCATTACCATCAACTCTGCAAAACCTGTTCCCTTCTAGAAGAAGAGGCTTGCTGCTGTGTGCTCGGAAGTGGGGGCTGCGAGATTTGTAGGCTTTGGTTCTACAGATGGCTTGGACTCACAAAAAAAAGTCCTTAAAAAAAGGTATTGGTAAATCTCAGCAACACAAGATTACAACCCACAGAACAAATTAATAATAAAAAGAGGAGACTGTGGGTTTTAACCTGCCTCGGTTTGACACTGTAACTGGGAAATCATTTACTTGTGTGTACACCAAATCCCAACAAAGGATGCTTAACGTATTAAAACAAGAGGCTTTAGTCCTTGAAAGGGAGCGGGGAGCCAGATGTACCGCAGCAGAGCGCTACATGCCAAGTGCGCCGCGAGCACTCGGTCCTCCCTGGTTACGAGTGGCTCAGGAAACTGCAGCCAGCAGCAAGAACTGCCCTTAATGAGTGCATCCATCAATTTTCAGGGGACTCGGTTGATTACCGGCACGCAAAACTAGGGAACACGCCAATTTAACTGTTGGCCACTGATGCATGAAGGAAGACTTTCACTCGCTCGCTTTTCAGGAGGAAGTCTATAAAATGACTTAACGCATCTGTGTAAGCAAATACAGAAAATCCGTGGTGTGCTGAGGCAGGAGCATGTGCTTCTCCTTCCAACATCGACCAGACGCACCTGAAGAGGAAAGGGACATTCAGACAACTAGGAGTGTTTGACTACATCTGTTAGAAAGCTTATCCTATTATAACTACTTTCCAGCAAGTCTTTTGTTATTTCAAGTACTAATTCATATCAGATAAAAAATTCCTAGTCATGACTTTGGGCTTTACTGAAATGAATTTTACGATTGCTTTCCCTATTCCAGACCATAAAGTATCTAACTGTGTGAAAAATTGGTGATAGCCTGAGGAAAGACTTAATGAATGTACCCAGGATTCCTAAAAAAGATATGGGCAAATAGGGAAAGAATTGGCTTGGCCCTCTTAACTAATGTCCTACCTAAATTTTGAATAATGGATTAAAAAAAAAAAAGTTAATATAACTCTCAATATATTAACATGCTTCAAAACTGTCTCCTGCCCAAAGAAGCACATTTAAAGTTCACATTTGAGTTTGAATATCTCGATGAAACACGTCCCCATGCAAACAGACTCACGGTCCTGGGCTTACCAGGAAAACACACAGATATTACACCAGAATCCCCCGCTCCCACTTCGCTCAGGATGAATCTGCATCTAGCTCAAAAGTGCACAATTAATATTTCATCCAGCTCTGTTGAGTACTCTCATTTCTAATGGACTCAATCGATCAAAGGAAGAAAGTTAAATATCTGTGTTGCTGTAGGGAAAACTGAAGTTGTCATTTATGAAGTGATCATCATTTCATAGGTAAATGCACTGAAGGGTTTACAGGATTTTGGTATTCTAAAGCTGTTCAAAGGAAATCCTCATCTATACGTTCACAGGTTGGGGAAAAACGGAGACAGGGATAATACTGACCACCAACGTCCCTTCATCAAGCCAAGATGCCGAAGCAACAGGCAATTCTAACCAAAAGGCAGAAATACATCACTGAGTTATAAATATAGTATTTACATTAAAATATAATAACTCCTCCTTCCTCACTTCAATTCAAAGGCATACCTAGGTGTGCATGGTGTGAAGTGTTTGTCCAGACAAGGAGCACTGTGTTCGTCCAAGAAGCAAAACCACAGGTACAAAGAAGTGGTAGAAAGTCAAGCACTTTGCTCAAATGAGCTCTGCTGTGGCAGGGCTGAGACGAGTCTATTAGGACCGAGTACGGGCTGAAAGGGGTGAGCAAAGAAAATAAATTCTGTTTTGTTCCTTTTGCATTCAAAAGGAACAGAATTTGGGATGTACAAGATAAATAACAGAGGCAGAAAAGATCTGTAGCCTCTTTCTCAGCTCCTCTTCCCACCTGAAGCAGCTCTGCGCCTTCTGAATCCAGACTGCTTCCCAGCTAAGAGGGGTGACAGTGCCACATCCACCCCACAAAACACCATTTACACTTCTCTTGAGCAGTGCAAGGCCGTTAAGCTATCAGACAACAGCACTTGTTATTTATTTAAGCAACTCACTGCCATGGACCACGCTCTGTATGGTGTGACCACCACTGCTGGGGCAGCTACACAGCGACTAAGCCTTGGGGCACTACAGGGTGGAAGAGTACAAAGAAAGATTATTCAAGTACCTCTGCCACTAAGAAAAGCTGTGTGGTTTAAGCTGAGCTGATGGTATTTAACGTTGTGCACTCCTTCTAGCAGAACTCACAAACACAGCAGTCCTACGCTCACCCGGGGGACATTTGGGTAACTCGGGACCGTTGTCCCCAGCTGCAACACGTGGCATTGTTTTCAGAACAGCATCGTGCCAAGTTGTGCTTCTCTCACTGACCCGCTGACTAAGATTTGAGCCAGTCCGATTGTGGGGTTTGGGGCTTATTCTTGTTTCTTCGATGTGAAAAGAGGACATGACTTACTGCCAGAGTTACGCTGTAAGGATAACTACATTATGATAACTTTTCATAACATAACAACTATGATTACTAGCAAATTAAATAATCAGTTACATACAAACACAAAAAATAATACAACATTTGCCATTCTCTTGTCATTTTTTCAAATGTTAAGAACAAAGAATTTAAGACTACTACCAACAACGGTATCACCAACAGTATTAAAAAAACTGTTTCAAGACAAAGCACTGCAAAGGATGCTATGTTTGAAAGAGTAAAGATGAATTTCAGATGTTTCTACTTAGAGTCCACTGTCTTTGGCTGAGCAAAGGGAGTGCAACGAGAAGGAGGCAAGCCTGCAGGCTCTGTCCAAGGGCTTCTAAATAGATTTCTATTTTCTGTTACTGAAAAATATTATGTGGTATTTCATAAATAATTTATAATCCGTTCTTTTAACTTCAGTTTTTAAAAGCAGCTGATGCTAATTAAGGTGGCAGAAGGAGCTGCTGGAAAACTGAAAGTTTCTCACCATCAGATCTGCAGAAGTGGAGACAACAGAACAAACTATTGACATGGGTATGTATCCAACATGGATTTCTACACTACTGTCATGTGAGTATCACATGGCAGTTACTGAAGACGTCTGCATTAAGGAGCTATCAATATTCCTAATTTACAGAAAGCACAGAAGAGTCCCTGGAAATCACCTTGTGCCTCGAAACAAAGCCACGGTTCCCTGGGCTCTGTCCAGTAGTGTCATTATAAAGCTTATTTTCTCTCTAAACTGCCTATTTTTAATGTTCAGAGAACAGGCATCACTGCTTTGTGAGGCAACTACACCAAAGTGCCAGGTACTCACTTAACGTGGCTTCACCACATTCTCGGCTACATTTTCCAGTTCAAAAAATATTAGCTAAAACACAACTTAAAGGAAATATTCTTAATGTTTCTCTATATTTACTGATAACCATAGAACATAATTATTGTGGTTTATGTTTTATCTTCAACAAGCATTAATAAACCAAGCTCCATGACACAGAAGTCAGTAACTAAAGGAAGGCACGGCACTGAGGTTTTGCCTTACACTCTTGTTCACTGTGTCCCAAAGCAACCCCCCCGTTGAACTATTTTCAAGGCTCCAACAGCCTGTTGCCGTGCTAACACCAAAGCCTCACCTCCATCAATGATCGTATTATCAGAGCAATTGAAATGATCTGGGAGCACGTGAAATAAATCGATTCGGTCTGGGAAACTGTTTTTAATAAAAGTCTCAGAAGACGGTACCGGTGCGAAGCAGCCCGAGCAAGCCCCGCACCTCGCTGCGTTTAATCAAACGAACCCTGCAGCTCCCCAGAGGCATCCCTTCCGACGGCAGGGCTCCCGACCAGCTGTCTCGGAGCGAGGGAATAAAGCCATCAGAACCTGAAACTCAGAACGAACACTCAATCGTTTCGCGATGCAAAGCATCCTCCGTGATTAAAGCTGTTTGCAGGGGACAAATTCACCCAGAAGCCTACCAACATGCCAACACGTCTCAACGCTGTGAAGCACCTGATCCAGAATTCGGCTTCGTTGGAGGTGTAGGAGTTTAGAAGTGACACCGAAGTGACTCCGAAGTGACACAGCAGGACGAGGCTCGGGGCTGTGGCACCTCGGGTCCTGCTCAGCTCAGCGTTTTTGCCCCGAAAAGAGCAGCAAGAAGCTGCTGCCTGCTGGCTCCGCGTGAGCGGGAGAGGAAGGGCTAAACGTTTTGAAACAGCACCAGTGCACAGCTGTAAGTGTTACCCACTGCAAGGAATCAGAACCCACAGGAGATAAAGCAGAAATGTTTATTTTAGGCAGGATTTGCCCTATCTGCTTACTCTGTTCCTAAATGAATAATCAAGCCGCTACTTGGCTCCGAACACCGTGGGGGAATAAAATGTCACCACTGCAGCTGCCAAATTTCCCAATACCAGCCCTTCAAATTAAGGGGAAAAAAAAAAACACAATATAAATGTACAATTTGATTACTTAAAGCCCAAATCTTCGCCCAAAGCCTGGCTCTTCCTGTAATAACGCATTCTTTTCTTCTTGTGTCAACTTCTGATTATAACAGAGACATCTTCATAATATAATAATTCTGGTTATAATGTAACTGCGGGTAACATAACTCCTACATTAGAAAAGGCAGCATGCTCTAGTAATGTTGTTTTAATGTAATTTGTGTACTGCAGGAACTGACTGAACCTGGTCATTTAGAATTTGATCAATGCGAATTAGTGTCTTAAAGAGATGAACCATTTGATAATTCAGAATTTGATCAATGTGAATCAGGACCTCATGGAGATAAAACATTTATCATGAGCATTTGGAATAGCGGTCTAATCCAGGCAGCACTGAAGAAGGTAATAAGCAGGCATCAATAAGGACTGCAGACAAAGTACAGAAGAGCTGTCAGTTCTCGGATACGAGCCTATATGGGGTACTTGGTTCTTCCCTTTCAAAGGGGTGAATTATCCCTAAAGGCTGATGAAGCCACAGCTGATGTAATTTCAAGGACTAAATGGAGGAAGGAAAGGAAAACCCAGGAAATATTTAAGTAATTAGCCACTACTCTTTGCTCTTGAAAGAGATATGGTTTAAAAAGTTTAGGAAATACAAGTTATCTCAATAAAACTTATCAACTCATTCTAGACATGTTTAAAATTAAGTGAGACTGTTTTATAATAATCCCACAATTAGATCTATTAATCTCTCACTTAGAACCTGAAATCACACTGACACGCAGCACATTGCTTTATGCATTAACAAAATTTAGCAGTTCAACCTTATTTAATTCTTCTTTTACAGCCAATTAAACAAGCTCTTTAAACACCATTGCTTGAAACTCTGTCCTCAATCCTCACATGCAATTAAACTGAACATGAGAAGTGCCTGGCGACACCAAAAGAGCATCATCTTCAGGTTTCACTAAATCATTCATAATTTATCCATCAAGCTGCATACAAAAGGCAGTGCTAAAATAACGGCTGCTGAATTTAAACCTTCAGTAAAAAGACAGGCCATTTCAAAGGATTTGATATCGGGAAGAATTTAAAATGATACAGTAAGATTGATATTTCATGTTCTGTATCAAAGCTATTCCAATTTACGTGCATACTTCAGATATATTTTCCTCCTGATAATGTTTTCCTTTTGTTTTTAACACAATGGACCAAAACTGGATCTACTAATCAAAAACCTCCAAATAATTTTCATGAAAAAATGGCTTGAAGTGCAAAGGAAGCACTGCAACTTCAGTAATGGCACGGCAGTGAAGACTAGTCAAACAGTTAATTTCTATTTATAATTTCAGTCTCTAGAAAATTAAGAAGCAGCCAATTTCATCAACTGTTAGGAATCTCTGATTCCCTGGCCAAATCCCTCTTTATTAAATAGTCTTTGGTTTATGCAGACAGAATAAAAGATCCTTCAAAATGGTGTTCTTAAAATTTGTAGATATTGCCTGATGCTGAGCACTGGCCCCTTAGCCAGCTGTTTGTGCAAAAAAAAAAAGAACACCAAAGCATGCATATTGGAAATTGTTTATATACTAGGGAAAAGCAAACAAATATACAAAAAAAAACCCAAACATTCCCCACCTCTGGTCACAATAACCACCTAGGCTATCAAATACTACTTCAAATCACAATAAAGTCTCGTTTTGAAATAAGCAAAGTCAGATTAGGCAATAATTAGATTTCAAAACAGGAAAGTAACCTAATGTAACAAAGGAAGGAGAAATACTCGATGGGAATCTTACACTGGTGAGAATAATGACAATGAATGACAACATACCGGGCTTCCCATCAGTAACGGGAAGCCCTCCAAATTATGCTTAAATCACTCCGTGAGTCAATGGTCATTCCGTCTCTCTTGTTTAAGGGACAGATGAGTTCAGTCCTCAGTGACATAAACTCTGCATTGTCTGTTAACCAGCACAGAAGATTTTATATAAACACTAGAGAGTATTAACAACCCCTGATATTGAAAGATAAAACGTTTTTATCTTACAGTTAAGAAGTTGGTATCATTATCAGCAGCTCCAAAAAGCCTTTCCTCCTCTTGCCCACCAAAAACCAAACCAAAACCCAAAACTCTTTTGTTTCCTTTTAAACCCTTCCACAAACCTAAAAATGGTCACAGAATAATTGACTTTACACAGCATTTCTTGGTTACCACTGTGACTCTAAGGTTGTAGAAGTTCTCTTTGTATCCTTACTAACATGATAAATGGAACCTTCTGCCTAATGGATGAACCAGCAGAAAGGAAACAGTCCAAGGTTAAGGGTCAGAGTCACTTTGATCCATCAGTTACTGTATCTTCATTTAACCATCCTCAGGACTAATAAAAATTATTTAATCTGAACTTCACTGGTAGGGGCAAAGCGAAGTTGCCAATTTAAATCCTTTCACATCATGCAAGCACAGGATGAATGCTATTGTAATGCAAAGCTGGAACTACATTTTTGTTGTTCCGCTTGAGAAAAAATGTTAAGGAGTGTATTTTTAGAATATTCCATGCATCTTATCAAATATAAATTAATTAGTATATTACTAACTGTGCATCTAATTTCTATGCAGCTTATGGTTACTATGCATTGCCTCCAAATTCTTGAAAATTCTCTCATATGAATAGCCAGGGCTTTTTCCCACACAGACTGATAGGATCTACGATAGCAGAAAGGGGAGTTACTATGCATTTGAATACGGATAAAAATTCATTTATTTGCCAGCTTCAAAAGCAGTGGTAGAAAAGACTTACTTGAACCGGGCTGACACTTCGTCGGCAGCTTTTTGGTATTGTTCTGTGGTTACTTTGTAGAACTGGGCGCTCTGGAAAGTTAAAAAATAATAATAATAAAATAAAAAACTTAATAATACAAATTTCGTCTACCGTCAATTATATATAAGTCAATACCTGGTAAGTAACATAAATTTAGATATTTTATACATTTCAGTTGCTCAAAAACAAACAAAAAAAAACACCAAAGACACAACAACATCAAAAGAACAAAAACCCTCAGATCAGATATTCTACAAAGTTGCACAGACATTTTGGTAAGCGTGTCGTTTTTGCCAAATGTGTCCCGTTTGCTCTGAAAGGTTACGTAAAAGAGATGGCATAAAAAGAGATGTTTTCCTTCCTCAAGAAGGAAACTGCAGAGACCTGGGGTAAGAATCCCGCATTTAGCCCTAGGTGATATTGGAGCCCGTGAAACTTCTCCATGAAGAAAAAAAGTCAAAATACTGAAGGCGTACTTCTTTGCATGTGCGTATTTGTGTTACTTACACATATGTCCCCAGCTCGTCTGCAGGTGACATTCATGTCAGGCTTCAAAGTGGCACAATAAATTAACTATCGCTTGATTTTCTTTTTTGCTCTTTGCCTTGATAATGCCTCTTGCAGGGAGTTCTTTTAATATTCCATACTTCTAAATTGCTTCAATCAGTTATTAATATTATTTTTTTTTCCTGGCAGCTTTGGAGAATATTTTCATCTCCCCTAAACCAGGGAAAGCTTTCTCTCAGTTCCACCAAATCATTAATTTCCACAATGCAGGTCAGACAAGATTGAGTCAGCAAGCAATAAAACTTTTCTATACATAAAAATGGCAAAGTTTCTCAGTGGGACATACAATATTCAAAGACAAATCACTATAATGTTGTGATGCTTCATGTCTAGATAATATATACCTGGTATTTTTAAAGAGATTTTTATAGCCCTAGCACAGTTGGACTTAAGATGTAATAACTAAGGCACCTGGCTTCACAGTTGGAGGAATAATGAAAAGTTAAAGCAGTTCAAAAGTTCTCTAAAACATTTTTTTTCCGTGAATAGTCAGGTCAATAGGAAAAACAATCTCGTGGAGATGAACGAAGGTTCTGCTGGCACTTGCAACAACTCCTCCTTAGCTTTACAACTCTCAAGTCATCTGGCATCCCAGGAAGTCACGTTAACATGGCAACAAAACTCTTACAATTATACACGGCGTGGTTGCATACAAAACCTTTTGAATCCTTTTTTTAACAACCTACCTGTTGTAGGTTAATGCCGTGGTTTGAGGTTATTCATGCCACAACATGACTGTGCTTCTTTAGAGCATTTAGCATACATGGCTTGAACAATGCAGTCCATGAGAAGTGTCATTCCAATTTTATTTTGGGTAAAATGAGCACTTACACTTACTTAAGACCTTGAGAAAGCAATATGCCTAAAACGTTGCCAGAAAACAAACAAAGAAACCCTATAACTGGAAAGGTCACTCTTCTGTAAGAGCGAAAGGTGACTGTCTCCTCGGTCGGTGGGTTAGCAAACACATCCCGAACAACATTTCTCTGTGCCAAATTATGTTATGAGAAAAGCAGGTAAGAAAGGACACTACAGCACAAACATTTGATGGAAACTCCAAAACGGGCAGTGGTATCCAGAAGAATAAAAGGAAAATTTTTATCCTTTCCATTTGAGGCGATCATCTTCCAAGGTCCTTCCTCGTGAATTATGAACGTGAAAAGTACAGAAATCACCAAAAAGAACATCACCTCCAAACGCGGGTAAAATTGCATTGCAAGCCTAATATTTTACCACAAATTATAATGAATTGTGTAACATCTCCTGGGGTCAAAGGGCATGCACGGATCACAAAGAGCACAGTGGTCTACTGCACTCTTGCTTCTGAGATTCAGACCTAATAATTCATTTGTACTGAAATCAAGGTTTCCACGCATGTGACTTGGGGTCATTTATTATTCCATAAATCATGGTTGGCCAGTAAGAAAATGAAAATGAAATCCTCCTCACACCAGTGACCCCCTTGCGTTTAGCAATCTCAGCTGCCCAATGACAGTCACATCCAGGTTGCTTGGACGTGGATGAAATCAATAGGTATGTGATTAGACAGCAGACTGACTATGGGGCGAGCGCGGACAGGTCACCATTTGAGATGATGAATAGCTCTCTATCATCCTCCAGTCCCCTATGCCGCTAACATTTACTATAATCTTATTTGGGCTGCGATTTATCTTTCTTTTGCCTGATCAATAAAGATGAACACAACAGTTGTAGGGATCGATTGCAATTTTTTATCATTTTCAAGCATGAAGGAGCATTTTTGACACAAAAACAATACTCTGAGTGTACTTGCTCTACTTTTTAATTGCAGCTCAAGTGATCAACGGAGCTGCTATATATGCCCAGAAGTTTTAATCCTACAGTAGACTCAAGCTATCAAGAAATCATTCATTATTTTAGATAAAGCGTGCCATGTTTCTTGGATCAGATCTTCCTCTGAAACTCACTCAGGCTCTCTTTAGGAGATATACTCACAATAATCCAGAGACGAATTATCATCTCAGAAGTCCTCCCTAATCCTCAAGATAAGAATGCAGTGGGCATTTCTCTAGATAGAGATGGAAGGGTGCTGTAACACAGCACTGCTGATATAAGTTCCTCAGTCTCCAGATAAGTATCTGTATTTGTGTTGTGTATGTAGTCTGCATATTCACGTACTGTTCAACTCGAAGTGGAGGATAAAAGCTACAGTCCAATTTGCAGATTGGCAGCTGTGGCAGACTATCAGCAAGCAGCTCTGGATCAGACCCATGATCTTCACGGGTTCCAGCAGATATAAGTAATAAAGTAAGTAATAAACATACCTTCCATAGATATCTGGAATCTATCTATCTGTCTATCTATCCATCCATCCATCCACCCCTAGGATGCTCTTAACTAAGCCACTAAAATGGCAGCAACTGAGCTCCTTCCTATCTTTGATTTGGGTCCTTCGGGCACATGCATTATAAAACAATCTTACACAGCAGCTTCCTCTCATTTATACTCTTCTATCACTATTTAACGAAAACATGGCTTTCTGCAGACCTCTGTTACG
This sequence comes from Anser cygnoides, assembly GCF_040182565.1. NCBI lineage: Eukaryota > Metazoa > Chordata > Aves > Anseriformes > Anatidae > Anser > Anser cygnoides. Next base: position 2,704,226 of record NC_089873.1, on the reverse strand, counting down.
GTCTCCTTTGTTGCAAGGAGTATGAAAATGCAGGAAGCATGTTATGAAAGATGCAACGAACTTCCAAAAGGGAACAGAGTGTCAGGGTTATGGCAATTAATCATCTTCCCAGATTATGTAGAAGATGCTATTTCTGTATCTGTTATGGAGTTCTTACATAATATGGGCATGTTGCTTGACTTTAATATCAAAACAAAGTGGCAAATTTGGTTCTTGATGACTAAACTTCAGCTTGTTCAAAGTATCTAGTCTAAACTCATCCCGGAGGTTTGCTCCAGAATCACAGAGGTTGCTGGCTAGCAGATCTCACACATCGCCCAGAGAATTGAGAATGGCTTGAATTATGCTCACTGCACAAAGCGGGCCTCAGTCAGTAGCTCAAAATAGTCACTTAACTTTAAGGCTGCTGAAGCTGGTGGAAATTAACCCATTTGTGTGCACACTCCTTGTTTGCTGTCTGCTTGGCTGAAGAAACACTGCTCACCTTGCATACAGAAACCAACGTGCCACGCAAACCGAGTTCTCCACCAGGACTCTGACAAATACTAGCAGCGTGTACATATAGAAAAGAGCAGAACAGGCACGTGATGGTGCTGGGTGATCTTCCAGCACATGCAGCGACTCAAGTCCAGTGTTACACCAAGCCTGTCAGCAGGGCTGAGCCGTGTCATGCTGGATTTGAAGAGCTTAACACCGCCACAACCGAAAAAGAAGAGTCCTATTCCCAACACTGGAAAAAGTTTGTGCTAGAAAAAGTTAAGGCAGCCAAGACATCATGGCTTACCCACCTCTTACAAGCACAAATAGGACCTGTGACAATTTGGGGTTTAGTCACCACGCATTTTCCACGTGTAAAAAGCTTTAGCCTTCATTACCTCGCACAGGAATCAGGTAATTTCATTTCTCTGGTATTACAGAAACGGTAACACAGAAAGGCCCATTTCAATTTTGCAAAGTTTGAATGCTGGGAAATAAATAATGGATGCCTTGCACACTGAGCAATGAGTATATTCAATAAGTCGGATCGTATGGGAGAACCTTGACAATTACATGAGCACACATAGCTGTACATCAGAGATCCAAGACAACTGAAGAAGCCCACTGCCTTTATGCTGACATTTTCCAACTTGCAAGTATTTGAGTTTAGCACATGGTTACTCTTAGCAGGGAAAGCTAAAAAATAAAAAAATAAAAAAAAAAAATTAAGAGCCAGCTGGGAGAGAGAAAAGAATCCATCAAATGCTAGAAATGCCATGACTTAAAATCATAATAACACTGAGTTTGCATCCCCTGGAAAATTATGATGTGCAAGATCCTAGTACAGTCCTTTTCTACCTGAACTAAGCAGTAGGGTCACATCGACTTCTGTTGGCCAAGCTCTCTGTAAGAGAGCTTGACATTCTGATATTCCCAATAGCTGCCAACCTCTCTGCTCGGCTGCCTCAATCCAGAGGTTTATTCTGCCACCTGTGTCCTTTTAACTGCATTTTCTACCCTGTGTCTCCGAAAGAGAAGCCTCCCCTGTTAAGTGACAGCCTCCTTCTCACAGCCTCTTTAGTTTTTGTACCCAGACTCCCTCTTTCAGGCCATGCGTCCGATGTCCATGGCTTACGTCTCTTGTACCTTTAGGCTCACAATGCTGGCACGATACGTTGTACTGGGGCTGTTCTTCTAACAGCCAAGGGGTTTTGGACCAGCCAACATGGATTTTGACAGCACACGGTGACATTCCTCAAGGTGCGAGTCATCCCCAGCCGTTGCTAGCACGTGGGTATTAGCACCAGGCAAACACCGTAGGCAACGCTCTTTTATCCCTGCTTATCCACCTGGATCTGTACGGCTGAAGGTTCTTGCTAGATAAACAAACTCTAAGCCGGAGGAGGGAAAACACTTTTAATAAACATGAATTGATATTTTTAGAGGAACATCAGTTGTTCTGCTGAACGGGAGTAGGACTTTAGGCACATTTCCCCAGGAACGGCAGAAAACAAAATGCAGAAATCATCCAACATCTGCCCAATTTTAGCTTCTTGGTTCAAAATTCTTTACCTATAGTTCCGAAATTACCTAATCAGCACTTTCACAAATATTGTGACTTTGTGTTGTTACTGTACAAGTACTAAGCAATTCAGAGGAGTTGAAAAGCCTGCAAAAACTTGTAGAAGTGGCTAATTTAACATATGCCTGTAATCTAATTGCTTGAATAGGACCAGCACGTGTTAAGTTACTCAGATGTTTACAGCTCAAAGACTAATACAGGATTCAACCAAATTAAAGTGAGTAATAAGCAGTGTTTGCTATGCCTCTCCTTCCGTACCCTTCTTTGCAAAGAAAGGTCGGGATTTGTTGTTCCTGTGGTAGAGGTGCCTTTTAAAAGCTACCTCCAAAGAGGGAAGTGCAGGCTGGCATTCCTAAAGAGAAGCTAAGGAAAAGAGACCTGAAATTTTAATTTTAAATCTACCCAATCTCCTGATAAATACACGGCCTTTGCAAGGATATGCCACGCTGTAATTCAGGTAGAGAAAAGTATGATCTATGGGAAGAAGCATTTTCATCATATTTGACCCCAAAATAAACTTTCCTGAACAAACGTAGGAGCAGACGCTTCTTAAAGAACATATTGTGGAGGAATAGGAGAGAATTATTATTTAGCTAGACAGCTCTGATTTCAAAAGTCTGTGTAAGGAAATAAAGTCCGACAGAAGCGGGGAAGGTCAGCTGTTTTGTCTGCATGTGGGACCTCAAAGCAGAAGTGCATGTTTTACTCTCGGCTGAAAATCTTCAGATTTCAAGGCCGATAAAGTTCTGAAAGATCTCGTGTCATCCAAGCTGATAAAAGGTTGTCAAAAGAACCAAGAGAACTTGAGAGTCCTCATTTAATTTCACTAAAGATACCTCACCTATAGGCACTATTTTATAACAAACGTGCTGGAACTGTTGTTACTGCAGACATGCCACGACTTCTTTTTGCCATTGAAATTTTCCTTTTAAGCCCTTTGGCTCTCAAAGCCCCGAAGAGATTCAGTACGAACATAACATTCATGAAATCTATTTAATTTTTTTTTAAATTTAATTTAATAGTTATGTAGTTACCAGTTTATTTGACAAAGAAAAAGACGTGTGACTTCCACACAAAGGAGACAAATCTGGCCTTTGCTTCAAGTTAGTGCTGTGAAAGACAAAAATGAGCACAGCTTGACTTCAGAGCAGCTCAGCACCTGCTCCACCCACCAAAGGAATGAAGAGCTTGGGCTGTTTGGCACCTTTGAGAATCAGGGGAGAATTTTTAATTTAAAGACTTCTTTTTCCTTGTCATCCTCCCCCACTGAAGGACTCAAAGCATCGGCAGGCAAAGATTATCATGTTCCCTGAATGGCAAATTGGAAAGTTTTCTTTGCCTCTTTTTCATCCATCGCTGCTGAAGCTGAGCTTTCTCTTATCCCTTAATTGAACTTCTGGCCGTTTCATCTCAGTGTCTTTTACAAACTCATTTGTGGATAATATGAAACATTTTGTTTTATTCATTCTGTTGACACGCAGCCCGGCACCTGTATGGATTTAAATGAGAAGATTTCCAAAGGCAGAAAGAAGGAATCGCTCTGAAGCCTACGGAGATGCTTCACGGATTTCAGCCCAGCCTCAGGACCGCCACAGTCCCCATTTTGTTGAGGTTCTGCGAAGCAAGGACAAGCAGCCAGGTGCAGCATCTTCTGCCCAAAGAGACGTATCCCAGGGGGAGTGCAAAGGAAACCCACAGAAATGAGTAAAAAAAAAGGAGAAAACGTTTTGAGTAGCAGGAGGGACTGACTGTGTAAGGTGCATGGACATGCCCCACTGTCATGCAAACCATAACATAAAGTAGACTCCCTAGATTATAAAGAAAAAGGCAAAATTAACTGCTACAAGAAACAACCTTGCCCCTGAAATACCCTTGAAGCTGCCACTAAAAGCAACGAATGTGCAAAAGGAAGAATTAGGGAAGCAGGAATGACAAAAAGACAAAAAGACTATCTATTGTAGTGCTAAACAGGGTGCATATATCTAAGCTCCAAATTATATTAAATTACCGCTTTATAAATATATGACCACTTTTATTGCATCTTTATTTGAATTAAAAACCTCTATTTATCTCTGAATTGATTTTAATAAGCCATGGAAAGCCAAGCATATAACATCATACAGATTACCAAACGATACCACATCTTTATTCTACCTCAAATGCTATTAAAATGATACATGAATGAAGTAATTTCTTCTGAAATGTCATCAGATCAGGCCATACGAGACATTCGGCTTTTACGGAAATCCACCCAAAACTGAGCACCTTTGCCTAAGGGAATGCTGCTGCCCCAAACAAAAACGAGTCTCCAGTTCTGAGCTCCAGCACGAAGATAAATTCCAGAGCTGCAAACCTTCCACAGAAGCACCCAAGAACTCCCTTGGTGGGAGGCTACAACCACGTTATGACGTTCAGGACAACTCAGAGATGCTCACAGAAACAAAAGACACACGGACAGATCAGGGGACAAGCTTTCACGGCAGGCAAGAACCTTAACTGCAAGAAAGGGGAGAAGTAGCTGCCAGGCAGGGAGGGAGAAGACAAACTGAAAGAGAAATCCCATGACTCCAAAAAGCTAAGGTAAGGTCTGGGGTCTCGGACTAAGCCTACAGAGGACATCCAGACGGTAAGGCCAAGACCTATTTTCAGGAGTTTGGTGGATTTTGCCTAGAAATACATATTTCCTGTGCTGGCTGAAATTCAAGTGCAAATTCCCTCTCCTCTGCCCCTTATCCCCAAGCCTTTACGCGTGGTCATTTTCCCCTTACGTCCTGCACGAAATTGGCTCTGGACCAGAAACTGGCTCCTCCGATGGAACAGGTGTCTGAGTTATTGAAGAGGACTTTGGACACCAAAGCCATCAAATAACTGTTTCAACAGAGGGATGAAAAGGCAAACAGGTACCCAAAATAGTACTGAAGAGTACTGCGACCTACTCAAACAAAGGAAGAACGCATACTGCTTCTTGGCAAACGTTCTGCCAGCAGACAATTCGCTTCCCGACGTGATTTGTTTGATTTCTTTACACATGTGCTTGTCAAAGAGTATACAGTCGGTGTGCAGCAAGTGGGGTACAGCACTTAACTCAGTCATCAGCAGAAAATGGGGAAAATAGCTTATTCTTTGACCTTTTCTTTTGAATTTCCACTCCTGTTTTTCAGGCACCACTAATACCTTTAACTGCAACTATTAATGTCTCTAAAGTTTCTCCCAAGATATGCTGCACTTCACGTTTCTGCCCTAGTAGAGCATTGATCTCTAATTTGTTAACACTCAGAGCTGCCAAAGAAAATGAAAACCTTTGTGAAAAGGACAAATCTATTCAAAATTCTTACAGCTATTCAGCCAAGCATCTAATCTGCATGTAATTGTAGCACGGTCTTTAATACAACTGTTCTCAATCTTAGAGATGCATGTGTAAATGCACAACTATATTTACATCTCCTGCTGATGACAAGATGCCTAATCTAAATCATTCTTATTTACAACTTTTCTTCTCAGCCTCACCCCTTTTCCCTATTACACATTATAAACTGCATTCTCCCTAAGGGTACTCGTTGGATGTTATTTCTCCACATCCTAAAGCAGACTTCTCCCCCAGCCTCTGCCCCCAAAATCACAGAATCACAGAGTGGTTGGGGTTGGAAGGGACCTCTGGAGGTCATCTGCTCCAAGCCCCCTGCCCCAGCAGGGCCACCCAGAGCAGGGTGCCCAGGACTACGTCCAGGTGGCTTTTGTAGATCTCCAAGGTGGAAAACTCCACAACATGTGTCTCCATCACCCACACAGCACAGAATTGCTTCCTGGTGTTTGGATGGAACCTCCTGGGCTCCGGTCTGTGCCCAGTGCCTCTTGGCCTGGCTCTGGGCTTACACTGCCTAATGCAGCCAAAAACACCATTCGCCTTCTTAGCACCACGGACATGTTGCTGTCCCATGTTCAACTTGGTGCCCACCAAGTTCTTTCCTGCAGAGCTGCTTCCCACCTGGGTGCCCCCAGCACGTCCTGGGGCTGGGGCTGCTCCTCCCCAGGGGCAGGACTCGGCAATTCTCCTTGGTGAGCTCCATGGTACCCTTGCCAGCCCACGTCTCCAGCCTGCCATGGTCCTTTTGGATGGCAGCATGGCCCTCGTGGCTCAGTCCAGCTCTGCAGATAGTTTCCATCATCAGACAACGGACACACGGAGCAGCACGAAGTCACCTTGTTTAAAGCTTCTATTATACTCATGCACGGTTGTAGAGTATCTGCTGCATGGGTAACTCTCACCAAGTCCACTGAAGTGGTCAAAAGAACAACAGAAAACTCCTTCTATGAATTACGGGTGAGGATTGGGCTGGCTCATCAGGCTCTACGTGGAGGCCAGTTACATGCAGAGTTCCCCAGGGGTCTATACCACATCCCACCCTGTTTAACACCTTTACCAAGGACCCAGAAACGGCCACCAATTTTTCAGGTGACCCAAACTGGGTGCATGTGCCCTGTGAGAAGAAGCCAATGGAGCATGACTTGTTCAGCCTGGAGGAGAGCAAGTTTTGGGGGGACCTGGTAGCCTTAGAAGCCCTAAAAGAAGAGTATCAACAAGATGGAGAGGGGCTCCTTACTGATGTTCTCAGTGGGAGAACAAGAGAAAATGTCTGTAAATCGAAACAATGGGGGTTCTGAATGAGTATAAGGAAAAATATTTCCTTCCAAGTATAACTAAGGAGCGGACAGGGATGTGAGAGGCTGTGGTATCTCCAGCCTGTGCAGCTGACAAAGATCCAACTGCACATAGCCCTGAACAACCTCATCTGTCTTCAGCGTTGATCCTGCTCGGAGCAGAAGGTTGCGCTTCCCAAGGCCCCTTCCAAACCAAGTAATTCTATGAATATGTATACCTACTCTCAGCAATATATCTGGTATCAGAATGAAAATCTATTTTGGCTTGTAGATGTGCAATCTGCTCTGCAGCTGTACGTGAAATTCATCTTGTGGCAGAAGCCCAACATAAAGAATCAAGGATTGGCTACATCTTCTTTCAAATGAATGGAAAGTAGCTGGGTTTAGCTTTGTTTATTAGATCTACCACTATCACTACTCAGTTGCCTAAGGGCATAACGAGTGCAAAATTACCATTTTTTGAAAAGCACAATGCAGCCACAAATAACACTTATGCACCAACCGTCAGAAGATCAAGAATAAAGTTCTTGAAAGAAATTCTAAAATATTCCATCTCTCTCAATCCAACAGCCCCGGCAACAATGTCACCTCACATGCTTGTCCTATATCACAGATATTAAAAGTTTTGTGTTTGTTTTGCTGAACTGATGGCAAGTTGTGCTAACTTTCCTCAGCACAGCTAACACAGACACTGCATTAAGACTGAGGAACAAGTTTGACTGATAGAATCCTAGAATCATTAAGGTTGGAAAAGACCTTCAAGATCATCTGGTCCAACCATCACCCTCCTACTGATGTCACCCAATAAACCATGATAGCACCAAAGCCTTCCTATTATGGAAAATACTCGCTGGCGTTTCCAGAGAAAATCAGCTTATTACCCAGAACCAGTTCAATATCTGCATTTGGTCGGACCAAAAAACTTGTGGGGATATTGATGGCTCAAGTGTTGTACGTGCTGGTATCTCTCCGTTCACATCGCTGTCAGGTGAAAAGATGCTGATGACACCAGGATCAGCAGGTCAGTAAAGAGGAGGTGAATATGCAGACACCATCTGAATGTGCCGAGCATATGGTGAATATGCAGAGATCACTGTGCAAAGCTCATGACCCATGTCAAACCACCTACAAGATATCAAGGCAGAAAGTCTGTTGATCACAAAGCAAAACCGTACAAAACTGCGTATAAGTAACAGCTTTTGGTGATTATGAAGTAACCGAAGTACATCAAGGGCAGCTTCTTGCAGCTGCTTTGAATACCGTGTGTAAGCAGTGTGAAAACATCAGGACTGGTACAATACAAATGCTGAAGATATGAAAAAATGGCTTGGTGAAAAATGTTGTATGTATTTGTTTGATGACCGATGATGATGATTGTTTAGATGAATTTTAGTATCAGAATCCAAGTAAACTATGTTTTCTACTCAGTCTAGATTGAGAGCTATGCTGATAATTGGTGAAGCAAGAAATGAAACGAGCTATGAGCATGTTTAAATCAAGCTAATGTGAGAATTTTTCAATGCTCTTACAACAGCGTATCCCAGCAGACCCATTCTGTTTGGAAACAGTTTTCTGAAAGAAACTCAGCCAAAACTAAGGCAGGTGGCCTTCTCACTCAAAAAACTGCTAAATAAAACATCCAGGACCTACGAAAAAGAAACTGATTAAGTGTTTCAGCATGTCACAGTGTAATAATTAGTACCAAATATGCTGTTTCGGAAGTTAAAAGTGTGGTTCTGTTGCTCTCAGTAAGGCAACACGCTGCAAAATACTTACCACTAATAGATATGTTAGGGCAAGTAATTCAGATGCAGACCCCTAAAATATTCACAATTTATAGCTATGTTTTGTGATCTCTGAGGATGATTCCTACTATTTAATGGGCTTCTTTTTCCTGTATTCTTTGCAGGTTCTGTATATTCGTAGCATCCATTTCAGCTCTCCCTCCCGCAGCGCTCAGTACATTTTTCAAGCCAAGCCTTGCAACCTTCCTGCAGGTATTTAGTGTATGTTCTCTCCTACCTAAGTGTATTCTTCCAATGGTCCCTTCATAGTTTCTTTCCCTTCAAAGAAAAGAAATTCTCTCTGTATTTCTCTGGACATGCACAGCCCTTCGCAGACTTCCTCAGTAGTCTGTACAGATTTTTAGATGCCTCTTGATAATGCAACCTGTGTTATTACACAGGGGACTATGTAATAGCCCCAAACAACCCCCATTTCTTTTAGCAAATGAACTCAAAACTTGTCTCTGCAGGTCACTGCTGTTGTTACAGAGGAAGTCTGCTCATCCCCCTGGATGGGGGGCTGATGCCGTGGACCATGGACCACAGCACTTGTCTCTGAGGCTGGGATTCATCACACCCAACCTCAGCTGCCCGTAGATAGATGGTTACACTACGCTTCCTCAATAATCAACAGCAAGACACAGGAACGGTATCAGGGCAAGTCATCCCCTCGCCAGGAGGGGATGGATTGATCAACTTTCAGTGGCAGCTATCTCTCAGCAGCAACTGCTGAGTTTCCCCAGGTATTTAATGTAGACTAGAGGTTTCCATTTTAAGCTAAGCCAGGGAAAATGCATCACAGCCACACATCTCACCAAGAAGGACATACAAAGACACTATGATTTTTACCGACTTCTCTGGGGCAAAGAGTCTGTTACACACGTGCTATGCCAACATAATCACAAAATAATACATAACAATTGAGAGAAGAGTTACACACAGTGGCTGCAAAATACCAGAAACCTAACCACACTGTTTATAATTCTTCATTCCTTACAGTAATAGATCTAGCTAGTCAAATTGTACTCCTGTATTAATTAACTCAATTAACTCATCAATTTTCCTCATAAAGACATTTGCAAGTTCTGATTCTTGCAGCTTATTCTAAATAAGACATCATATTAATATAATGTATAGTGCATTCAGAATGCACTTCTGATATACTTAATTATATACTTCATTTTGTTCTCGTCTTTTCCCCTATACAATACCAAACAACACTACTCAGCAAAGCCCCTCATATTTTTTATTTACCCAACTATTTTAAACTTACTATAGAAAAAGCATCCTTTTTGTTATTATGCCTTGTAGGACCTACATCGCTGTAGGCTTACCAAATACTACAGTAACTCTTTACACTGCCGAATGTATTACTGTAATTATTTATCCATTCTCCAGAAGTAACAAGTGGCAGGTTAAATTCCCTGAATCAGCAAGCTTCATGTTATCACGCCAACTCACAGAGTAATTTAGGACGAATCTTCAGAGGTCATCTCATCCAGAGCAGGCCCAGCTACGCCAGATGGCTCAGGACATTGTCCTGAATATCTCCAAGGGTGATCCCATTTTATTACATCTGTATCTTAGGGATCATGCCACCAGGAACTGCATTTATGCTACCTGCACACTGAAGCTTTCTTCTTTCTCTCTTTTTTTAAATTACTTCTTAAAGCCTGACCAAGGGAAGTAAAATACTGCATTAAAAATATTGCTGTTAAATTCGAGGCTACCTGAAAGGCAGCTTTCAGGTCCGTGTTCCTGAAAACTTGTTTAAGTTGCAAGTAGTCAAATAAAAAGTATCATCCGCCCCCACAAATATTGTCCATAAATCCTTGTTCTGTTAAGCATCGGTAGAACTCCCACTTCAAAAATATTCTGCACATAGTATGATACAAACACGTGTCGCATTTTACACTTGATTTTCCAATATAAAAATCTTAGAAGGACTCATTTTTTTGTCGTTTTTTAAAGAACTTCTTTCAACTTGACAAGTATCTGAAATCTCTTGTCAATTCATGGCAACAATTCAATGACAAAAAATTGACTGAAGTTTTCTGAATTGAAATAGTGACATTTTCTGCTGTGGAAAATGCATTTTTTTTACAAAGCTTCCCCGCTTATTCTAACAAAAGGAAGTCCAAGCTGCACTGTGATGCAGTAACTCAACTCGCCTGTACACAGCAATGTTTTCTTTTGCTCAGCTGAAAGCCTACTGGACAGGCACAAGTGTCTCAGGTTCTCAAGTCTGCAACACTCTGCACGTTATCTTAGACATCTACAATTAAAGAAAGCTTCCAAAAATTAAGAGACGGTAGTAGCAGTAAACTCATAACAAGGAAAGAGATCATGAAAGCTGTCTGAAATGTGCAATGAACAAAACATGGTTTGCATTCATTTCAAAGTGTATTTTATGCTTGCATCATATCCTTTGGCAGGGTTAAATAAATAAATAAAATCAGTGTACCTATTTCTGTTATTAAAAGGGGCAAGACAGCAAAAAATATTAACTGTTTTTCCTATAAACACACCAAATTGAACAGCTTCAGCTACAGAAGCAGAAAACTATCTCATGGTGTCATCGGTAAGGACAGATGGACACGTGCTAGACACGGCATCCCCTGCAACAGGGGTGCCTGGAGTCCTGCTTTAAGACTGTGGCTCTCCTCTTCTTCCAAAACACCCTTCATTTTTCCCTTATGCTCTATTGAACAATATATAGATTCTAAAAAAGATCACTTTGGCATGTTGTGTTCACTTCCAATGTTACCTGCTGAATGCAAAGCTTGCACAACCGAAACGCAGTGGGATGTAGGAATAAGAAAAACAGATAAAATCTCTGTGTTACTGTTACAATCAGCAAAGTTATGTGCACATCCATCACCTAACTCTACTGTAAATCCCACTAAGTAGGAGCTGAAGAAAAATAACCGGAGTTATCATTCACTACAATCTAGAACAGCCCTTGATTCATACTTCTGTGACTTGCACGATGCTGCCTCAAGGCACTGAGCAGTAACACATGAGCAACACCATAACCACCTGGTATGAAGAATAAAAATTTTCCATCTTAAAAACAAAATCTGTTCCAAAATGCAGCTATGAAGCAGGCTTTAAAAGCCAGCTAGACGAGTTAAACAAGAAATGAGCAAACGGTAACTTAAAATCATACCCACAAATTTGTAGATATCGTACTGATTAAAATGGTTAACTCAAAGCCTTACTATGTTAACTTGCTTACTTTTGTCGACAATAAATATACAGTATCTCATCTTATAGAATTTATCAAAATTAATTCTGACACTTTGAGGATTACATTGTTCTTCCACTACTTGAAGAAACTGAGGCAAAGGAAAAACAGTGACTTTTCCAAGGTGTGAAACAGAAACAGGATTATCAAACACATTTTCTGTACATTTACCTGCTATTCAAAGGCACAATCGACATTTATTTAAAAAACCTAGCGGTATTTGCTGTAGCATGGGTTCAACATGCAAGTATTTGCACCTGTAGAAAGCAGTAATTACAGCCTGGATCACACTAACCACTGCCAACCACTAGGATGCTTTTACTTTGGAGAACTATAGGCCAGTGAGGATTAACTACTGAAACCAGTGGCGAGCTTGGCACAGACAGACATCTGAGCTGGCATGTAGCAACAATTATCTGCAATGCTTTTAAAAAGATATGGCCTCAGCGACAAAAAAAAAAAAAAGAATTGTATTATTGCCACAGTTTATTAGGAACAAGGAATACCTTTGGGCTTTATGGTTAATAAACACAGAGACAAACGAGCAATGAAATTCGTTGCAGGAGGAACGTCTAACTGGAGTACAGGGGTACCAGATATGGAAAACACTGAGATGTTACCAAGGTAAGGCATTTTAAAAAAATGGTAAGTCTTCCCTGAGAATTAGACATATGTTTGAACTCCTCCGCTAGGGTTCATTTGAATTTGCTTCATAATTACTCCAGCTATGTTTTTGTGTTTTAGTGTGCATAAATACATATTCCTACGTGATTACGGCCCACGGTAATGCAAACAGTTAAACTCTCTGACGAGGGGAGAAATAAAGGTTTCAAAAGTGGCAGGAGAGTACCTGCTCATTTCAAACACATGATTATCTTCCCAGATTTCAAAAGGAAAGGCCTTCATGGGCGCAGAAATATGCATGTGAATAGAAACACGCTGAAAAGTCTCAGCTCTCAGGTATAATGCTTTGCAGTTAGAGAGGCGTAAGACGGGAGAACTTTCGATTCCCTCTGACACGCTGGAAGAGCGCTGAGCGTGCCACCAGCCTTGGGCTATCCCTTCCCCTCTCCAAACCAAAGGCTCTCCACCACTTTTGCCAAGCTGCCTGCCCATCCTGATTCGAGACGATGAGAGCCACAAGCAGGCGGCCCAACTGGACCCACTGCACAGGTTATCAGCCACGGGACCCACAAACAGGCCAAAAACCAGCTCTGTAAAACAGAACAGAAGAAGAAAGAGGAAGCCTTCACCTCTGTTAAATATCAGTGTAAAGATCACACATATTTTTGCAGGAAGGCTCTCACAAATACAGAGCTGCGATGCCAGCTGTCTGTTCCTTCTCTTTTGAAGGAATGGGGAGCTGGGGATTTTAAAGGAATCTGGGTAATGCACAAGACAAATTGGTTTTGCTCTCTTCAAAGCAAAACCTTCAACTGAAAAGAAGTTGCCACCAGACTTGTCACCGAGTCCATTATTGTGATTTTCTCCCCTTCTATTCTCTCCAATTTTCTTCCTACAGCCCTCCGCCTCGTCTTGAATTTGAGCTCCTTCTCCCACCTTTAGAGCTCGCACGTTGGTTGCAGGGAGCTTCGCGGGTTAATGCAATGCAGAAAAAACCGTGCTTAACCTTTCACTCCTGCAACAGAGCCTGGCCAAAGCTGAGATCCACGTCACAAAATCCAATGCATTTACCTTCCCCTCTCTGTTTGCTGTGGGATTAAATCCTGGCCATGTCCTAAGAGTTTGGTTCGGCTCCTCCTGTGGCTGGACTCTCCCTGATGCTAAGAATATTGCCACGAGTGCTCCTGGGTAGGACTTGATCCCTTGCACACAAGAAGCTCCGATGAGGACGACGATAATGCCTGCAGCAGGGGCAGAACGCCAGCCAAACCCCAATTTTCTCAGATGTGGTGCAACCTGTGTCCTTTCCCCCAAGGTTTCCTGAAGAACAGCACGCTCAGCGCTTATTTACCATAAAGAATTAGGAACGAGAATTAAACCCGCCATCCCTTTTCCCTACATGCACTTACAGACAAATGGCGAACCATCCAAACTTTGCATGAGAAAGGCTGTGTCTGAATCACAGCTCACTGTTCAGCGAACCTAAAAGAGCCTCCCGAAATCCATCAGCTGCCAGATGTAAACGGCCCTTCCCTCGTGCTCCGTCTCGGTGCCTCTGCGCTGAGCCGAGCCCTCGCTCCAACCGAAGGCCAAGTTATTAAGAAATTGTTTGTCGCCTTAGATTGCATTGATCATTCATTTCCCAAATTCCTTTTCCCATCATTTACTCATTATACGCCTCCTCCTGATGTAAGAGGACATTTATTAGCTCCTGCATTTATTGTGCTGGCAAATGGAAACATTCTGCAGCATTTCCTGGGGATTCTCTCATTCATCTATCAGTTACGGGCCTGAAGTATTTTTAGGGGCAGAAAAATTAAAATATCACTCAGAGTGACAGCAGTGAAAATGAAGTCGGTGTGTGCTTGGGAAGGCTATTTCAGCCTTCAGCTTTACCAGACGATTTACAAAAAACGCAGGGCAACGTTTCACATAAACGTTATTGCTTTGTATTGAGAAAAATTACTAACTACTGCTTAGGCAGAAAAGTGAATGTTTTAGAAAGAAAGGCTGCTCAGAGAACGTTTTAATGCACATAATGTCACTGATACTCCTCTAAATAGGTGTATTTAAACAGAGTACTTCTTGTTTTCAAAGGCACAAAAGAGAGGGAACAGAAAACAAGTGAAAACAGGGACTGGCCTGTATCCTGCTTCTTCACATCCCTGCTCAGCTTGCCCAAAAGCAAAACCACTGGGCCATTCGAAACCAGTATGTAATATATTAAAAAGCTAAATACTTTCAAGGGAATACGTACCTGTTAGATTCCCAGGTAAGATAAAGAGACTAAAGAATTGCTCAATTATTCATAGTATAACCAGTAAAACCTCTAAAAGAAATCCTAAAATTCAGTATTTTGCCTGTCACATGATTCCATTTACAGTTGCGGTATTTTCTAAATGTTACCCTGACAAAGAAATCCAAGTTGTTTTAAACCCATTGTTAACTTAGTACAGCATTTGTACCAAATCTTCATCTTCTGGAAGGAAAGAGGGTGGGAGGAGGGAACAGACCTGGGAAAAATGAAAGCCGCTTATTCATTAACCACACATATGTTAAAACATTTTGCCATACCCTACGAAATGCGATAAACACTGCCTTTTGACATTCAAATGACAAATTTCTTTGGTTTGTTCCCTTTTGCCTATTTAAACATTCTCTCTCGTGACACTTTTCTTTGCTCCTCAGGAAGGGGAAGGGGAAAAGCGCAGCTGAGACTATCAAGGAAAACAGATGCAGACACAATCACTAAGGGTGACTTAGGCAGCGCTGGCGTGTTTACGCTCAAACTGTATGCATCCACTGCTTTGTATTCATTAAAGGAGCGGGGCTGGATGAACAAACCTCTTAGGCTGACGAGGACTCAGCGTGTGCTCGTGGGGGACAGCCGTCCCGGGGAGAGATGCGCTCGCTCCCCGCCGCACCGCGGTCAGGTCCCGCTCGCTGCCTTCTCCAGCCCTTACATCAGACACAGCCAGCGAAAAGGAAGGGAAAAGGTGTTCTCCAGTTCTCCTGATGCAATGCTTTCGCACGTGGGAATGAAGAGGGAGACCAAAGGAGCTGCCCAACATGCTGCTTTGGTTTCTTTGGTATTGCCCCGCATGCTCCCACTGTCTCATATTTTATCCTCATCTGCGTTTTTTATTCACAGGACGAACACACGCGTATGTGTTCAGACTCTGCAAGCACCAAGATTCAAGCAGCTTTAATAAAAACTGAAACAATCGCAGAGAAAAACAGCGATTAGCAATGACCATGGGAGCACGAATGAATCCCTATTGTTAAAACACGGTAGGAGGCCAGTAAATGCTGAGATCCAGAGCGATGATAATGGTATAACAGAGGAAGAGTTAACAAACATGCGTGATTCAAGCAGTGAGGATGTAAAAGCTGCAGGACCGGAGCTGGGTTTATAAAGAAATCATCTTTACAAAGCTACACAACAGTCAGGTAAACATATGGCACTACATAAATAGCCATTTCATGAAAAACGGTATTTCACTGTTTCTTAGGTCAGTAAATCCCGTATAAATTATGAAAACCTCTAAGAGTTTGAACTTTAGAGGTTTTGAGCATCCACATTTCCAATAAAAGTCCCTGCTCAACCATTCAGGAAGCTCAACCCAACCTCTCCAAGCACACACCTGTGAAACACACACGGAGTTTGGTTTTACCTCGGATCTGAAAACCGGAATTTCACTTGGGAAGAAACACCACCCTCCCTACCTGAGGAAATGTCAGTGCAGAAACTCTGTAGGAAAGGACACTGGGGTAGCCTGTAGGCTTAGAGAGAGACTTCAGCATGATTTTAAAACAGCACTGTAGGCCCCAAAGCACAATGAAATAAAGCAGAAAGAGTGGAAGCTTGAGGTTGCCTATAAAAATAAACAGCATCAGATGAAAGGACGGTAACTCTTATGAGGTTAGCTCTAGCTGAGACTAGAGGTGCAATATCAAAGTCAGCTCTGACCAGCGATGCGAGAAAAATGTTCTAAACCAAAAACTACTCAGGAAAAGAAAGTTGCAAGAACGATGATGGCTTAGAGAAATACACTAATGGAAATAAAATAAAGAAAAAAGCACAACTGCATTACAAGGAGCAGGGCGCATTTGAAAAAAGTCTTGAAAGCTCACAGCTCACAGTCTCAGCAGCATCGATGTATTGAAGTTATGATTTTACATCCAGCATGCTGTTATCCCTAGGTCTTCCACACATTTTTACAAAATGTGTAAGCATGGAACTATCCACCTTTTGCTCCAAACTGAAAGTCTGGAGTACCACAGAAAAAGGGAAAGGGAAGAGGGAAAAATAGGGAAAAGCAGGGAAAAGCGAAGAGGGAAAAAAAGGGAAGAGGAAAAACGGGGAAAGAGGGGAAAGAGGGGAAAGAGGGGAAAGAGGGGAAAGAGGGGAAAGGGGAAAGAGGGGAAAGAGGGGAAAGAGGGGAAAGAGGGGAAAGAGGGGAAAGAGGGGAAAGAGGGGAAAGAGGGGAAAGAGGGGAAAGAGGGGAAAGAGGGGAAAGAGGGAAACCATCCCCAAACACGGTTTTGCACATGTGGAATAAGTAAAAAAGGATTGCAAACAAACTATATGGAATTGCTGGCTACATGTTAACGG
Organism: Anser cygnoides; assembly: GCF_040182565.1. Taxonomy (NCBI): domain Eukaryota; kingdom Metazoa; phylum Chordata; class Aves; order Anseriformes; family Anatidae; genus Anser; species Anser cygnoides. Next base: position 2,687,238 of record NC_089873.1, on the reverse strand, counting down.
TTATCAAGCATCTTACTGCACAGGGAGAAAAGCCTGGTATATTACTTATCACACTTGGTTTTCTGTCTCCATTTATATAAAGACACACATGCAGAATGGAAAAATAATCTATAAACAAACATTTAGAGAAACATTAATACCTACTATTCAGTGTGGAACAACTCGTTAGTTTGTTATTAAGCAGCATTTCAGCATTGCTATTGATTGGAGATGTGATAGTGAAAGATGAGACTGAAAGGGGCATTTTTTAATAGGAAAATGTCTCTGAACAAACATTTTCAGTGGTTTTAGGGAAAAAAAAAGGATGGGTATGTATTTAATAACTAATATACATATTAGCTGCTTATTCAAAAAACAGTAAATAAAAGGTAATGAGCAGAAACAAAAATCAAGGCTTAAAAACAATTATTTGGAATAATGATTGTGGCTCAGCGAGATACGGAGGTAGTGCATTAATGCAGAGCTCCAGTCACAAGGCTACAGCTCCGTCTGTCTTTGTCAATCAGGTTGAGGTTTCAGATATTGTAATTGGTAGCAAGTTTCCTAATCTCAACCTGCCAGGCAAGAAGCGCTCCACAAAAGCTCCATCCCCAAAATATAATGAAATTTGAAGAGAGAAATTTTCTAATATTGGCAACACGAAGCAAGATCACAGGTTGGGTTGACAGCTTTATTATGCTAAACTGACAAAAACATTACGCTTTGGTCAATACTAAGAAGGTGGGGGGGGGATTCATGAGCAGTATGGAAATACAAAGCATCGGGAAACTATCACGAACTCCTACTTTTATCTCATTGGTGCAGCACATGAGCTCAGGCATAGGAAAGTCTCCTGGCCCAAGCACAAAATGAGAAATTAATGTACCTTGATTCTACACTCAGGTCTCCTGCTGCACTGATTCAGGCAAAACTGCAAGAACTCTCTGTTGCAGTTGAATATCCATTAAAAAAAAAAAAAAAAAAGACAGCAAAATCCCAAAATCATTATTAATGAATTACATTACCTCTGCAGGGTTACGGTAGGATATACTGTACTATTCATCCAGTGGAAGCCATAATATATTTTATTGATCTACCTGAAAAGTGTTTGGAAATAAGTGTTTGACCTTTTACTTTTCCTCTTATTCTTGAAGTCAGTTGAGGAGACTGAACTCAAGTACAGCTGGTAGATTAACGTGATGCTTAGGTGGTTTTGTTACACAGACAGAACCATCTACTCAGACAAATACCAATGAAAGCTTTTCCCCGTATCTGCAGCTCTACAAGAGAGCCCCAGCTTGTCAGGTCTGGATAATTTTTATTAGGGTAAGTGTCCTTACGGCTCTTTGAGGGGGAAAAAGAAACAAAACTGAGGTTAAAATTCAATTTTGTTAAGCAATACAGCATTGGTAATGCCCACTTTGATTTTAAAGAGGTCTGTTAACTGCCTTGCAACAAGTTTTTTCAGAAATACTGGAGTTTGGTTTGGTCAAAGCCAACACAGGCATTACTGGAAGCATCAGTTTAAATCCAGCAGAGGCAAGAAAAAGACCAGGCATTTTCAGCCGTACCGCATTTACCAAAATCACTTCTCTAGACAGAGAACTATGAAGCATCTCCACAGGGGCAAACTGCGGAGAAACTCTGCAAGCTGAGGAAGTCCTAAGAGATTCCTTTATGGAACATGCTCTCAAAAAAAAAAAAAGTGGCATCCTACATGAAAGCTTCTACCAAGAGGTTATTTTACTCATCTGTGGTAAAAAGGATGTCAATTACAATGCAAACATAAACAATAGTGGTTATTCATATACATTATGTTTAGAACAGAAGTCTGTTGGGCCAGTACTTTGCATTGCAATGGACAGTTTGGAAAACCCTACTGGTATTCCGGGTTTCCAACAAACAAAGCAAGCATTGCATTTAATCAACAAGTACAACTTAGCAAGTCTGTCAGCAATGTGCTAGAGGTAATTCCATTTCTTCACGGGAACAATGACAAAAGGTTTACTGAGCTTTCTCTGTGCCTCCCCTAAGAGCTCAGTACCAAGTATCATCAGCCCAAACCTTTTTCTGCTTTGCGAGATGCAGCCTGAAGTCTTCAAACACTGTACCTACATCACTGCTATTTGATTTTGAAAGACATGAAAGAATGCAGTACAAATGTGTGGAGTGTAAACATGTTTGCTCTGCTGAATACAAACTTCTAAACACAAGAGGTGAGAGCAGAATCAACTTCTGGTTATGAAATTTTTGCCGATACAGTCATGCACGATCCGAGAAAATAAACAGACTGATAACTTAAAACAAATAGAAACAAAAATGTTTAAACTGCTAAAATACATTGCAGGAAATTAAAATGTTTGGAGCTATTATACCGCTTCATAACAGTCCCCCTCTGTTATCTACATCTTGCAAACCACAGTTTACAAAAAAACACAGTAAACAGATTCTGATTATTTAGTTGTTGAGACTTTGAAAAGGTAAACAAGATTCTGAAGCATCTGAACAAATGTGAAACTCGCATTGTTTGCGCCATAGCACTTATGTTCATTATAAACACATACAAAAAGCCAATACTTGGCTGTGAAGCTGAACTGTATGTTATCTCCTTTTCTGAGCACTGGGTCTATCACTGCAAAGCACACTGGTCCATTTTATGCCTTGAATAGAAAAAAAGGAAGAGATCATTAAATTATAATTTTCCCTGCACAATTGGTATAAGCATTTCCTACCAACAGGATTAGCATGAACACAAGATCCCAGAATAAAGCCGCTCAGCAGTGAGGATGGCAGTTTAGCGTCTAGTAAATTTGATTTCTCTGAAAATCCTGACACATCATAATAGCAAAATCCTATTTACTGTAGCAAGCAGGATGGATAATACTATTTAACACCTGGTATAGTATGTGCCATCAGCTCACAGCTTCATGCTCTGTGTGCTCGTCTTACCTTAAGGTTAATGCTCCTTGACAGCCTACATGGTAAGTAGAATCCCCAAATTAAGTGCCGAACCTACGATTTGCAAATCCTTCCTCAAAATTTAAGTCATGAAAAAAATGGATGCAGATAAGAGGATCACATTTGCACAACTTATGTCTGTATTCTCAGGCTCTGATCTGGCAGTGAGCCTTGCGTAGTGCAGGAGGCTCCCTCCACAACGGCCACTGAAGTCAGCACGGGGATGCACGGAAATTACAGCATTGGCAAAGAAGGAACTATTGTGAGCAATGACCTGTTGACTGCTAAACCTGGGGAGTACCTAACATAATGCTGAAGCCTCCCAATGCTAACAGAATAGAATTATCTTATTTCCTTGCACAGTATGCATATTCACGTGCATACTAACCAATACTCAATGAAAGTACTTCTAGGAAACTTGCAAGCATAGAAGCTTAGCCTGAGTGAGAAATATCCTTCCTAATATTGGGATACACGTCTTGCTCATTCACATAGATAAACTAAGTAGGTGTGTCATACAGCAGTCTATTAAAATTAATTTCCTTCTGCTCCTATGACTAGAGGCATGATTCTCCTAATGACGCATAATAGTATTATGAAGCGGTGTAACATGAAAATAGTTGGGTTTTGCTGAAGAAAGCTTGAATTAGAGAGTTGCATCACTCTCGAGAAGCTGCACGCTGTGTTGTGAATGCCTGCAAAATGCCAGAACTATAGGCAGAATGCATTTCCCATGCATTAAAAATACTCTAAAGCAAAAGCAACCGGGTGAAGGAATGACAGGGTGTCAGCTGCTCTGCAGACAAAATTAATGCAACAGTTGATGTGGGCTGGAACCTACACATCACAGTGACACTAGGGATCCAAAGGTAGTTATAAAGTCTACGGCCACTGGGGCTTGGAATTCACATGTAAAAGAGTGACACAGTGGGAGGATGATGGACGTGGAGAAGCTGAACAGAAAAATGATGAACACAACAGGACAGAAATGTGTGTGTGTGTGTGTGTGCACGTGCACTTGAGACAATGTTAGAGAAAGGCCACAGCATTGCTGCGCAGCTCGGTACCTTGAAGAAGCTGAGACGTTAGTTCTCCCTTTTCTCGCTCCACTATTTTAAAAGGAAAATCTAATGGCTTCAAATACCACTAAACCGAGCTTATTACAGTAAATAATTGAAATAATATAAAATACACATATGAAACAATTTGAACACTGCTATCTGACCCTCTGTTTATTTGCTTTAGTCAAGAAGCACCATTAGCCTATAAACAGACAACAAAGACCACAGACAAATTTTTCTCAAAGCTTAACGTGTGAACTCTTAAATAACAGCTTTACACCCCAGTCAGATATACAGTATGAGAAGGTTATTCCTTAACTCCTTTGTGAAACCATCTCATTTTGTTTTGCTGCCGTGGAGCACCTAATAACTCACAGCTTATGTGCCATTTTTGACCTAGAAACACCAGCAGCTGTTAGGGGAATCGCTGGGTTTTGGGAAACTATAAAAAGGTTTTTAGCACATAAACCAAATTTATGAACAGATACTGCCCTGGAGAATAGAATTGTTTATGTTTTAGTATCACAGCCGTCACTTGTGCACAGTTACTTTGTCCTGTATTAATCCCCTGAAAAGGTTGAGCACCTTCACTCAGTCACTGAAATATTTTATAATTGACAGACTTCATCTGGCACTGAATATGTATAATAATTTTCTCCATAAGGAGCACACTGTGCTGACACTAATCTGTTCTGTTGTCGTCTTCCTTTATTATCAATGTCTGCATTGTTTTTTCAGCAGCATTGAAGAACACAAATATGAAGCTTCTAATTGAAAAAAGCTAGGTAATCAAAAAGCCAATTAATCATACAGATGAGCTCTGACATTCAGTGATGCAACAGACAGAAATACCACATATGCGTAACTGCAGTATTTTTAAAGTGTGCTTATTTGATGTAAGAACGATCTGAGAATGTAATCAGCATTCTTTGTCACAGGTGACAGACCAATATTGCACATTTCCTCGTGCTGACATTACTCCTCTGAGCTCCACTTGCTCCGCTCCCACCTTACCTCCGTTCTCATCTCCTCTCTGTTGAACCACATACTCTGACTTTGTGTACCTTTCACTGAAATATGACAAGTTTAGGAACAAACATCCACCTGTTATTGCGCTCTGTAATTTCCAAAATATTAGGCCTTTCCAGGCCTTCTTTTTTTCTTAAAGCTCTATTTCCATCCCGATGCTCAAAAAAATCACCAATACTGAAACTTCCAAACGACCTAAATAATAGCTGCAGGCACCAGCCTCAGTGAAGCCAGGATTGCAAACTACACGACCTCCCTGCTTTTGTAGGTTTTCATTCTGTAATCTCTGCGTCTCTGAAAAAGTTCAAAGCCAGATATGGAGCACAGAGTTCAGCTCCTCTCAGAGCTTGAACAACTCTTTCTTGTGTAGAAGAGATATGCACGTGTACTTTGAAAACAAACCTGATGACAACTTCGCAAAGCCAAGGTTCCTTGCCTGACAAATCAAATGTCAGAAGGAAAAAACTAGCCTTAATTACCACGGGAACTCAACTCTGAAGATGGAGCAAACGTCGTCCATAGAACAAGACAGTCAATTCAGAACTGCCCGCTGTAGTCCTGGAGACTTCAAGTCCAAGAAGAGAAAGCAAGAGCTGGCAAAGATCAATTATTTCACATCACCCAGGGGACAATATTTCAGCAGGACTCAGACACAGGTACCTACAGTTCATTACCTCATTTGTATGCAGCAATGATATATTCACATGCATGTTAACATAAAATTCCACACTGGACGTGGTCACTTAACAGTAGTAAGTGAAGGCACTGTACCGGCGACCTACTACAATATTAAAAATAGCTAAGAATAAAAGCCTTATTTGCTGCATATCACATTGAAAAGGTAAAATAAAAGCTTTCCAGCAAAGAATCATAGTTTATTATATGTCCTTTGCCATCAGTTACTCCAGCACTACTTTAACAATAAAATGGAAGAGCAATAACAAAGTGTACAGGTACAACCATGCCATGAAGACCCAGCTTGGGTGAATTACTGCAGATGCTTTTGCCTCTAATACCAGCCCTTCAGTAAAGAATAAGGAAGGTATTTTGTGGGGTTTTTGTCTGAAGGATCTTCATTTTAACTGTACAAATAACATACAGTTTTAGAATCATTAAAATAATTTAACCTCCTCCTTTCAAACTATTTTTCATTGCCAAGAATATGACCTCAAGTGATATTCAAAAAGGTTGATCAAAATAATGAGATGGTATCTGGTATGCCCTCCATTTAAAATATTAATTAAGATCAATTATACACACTGATAATTCATGCAACATGCTCTTCTTTCTAATCCAGGAAAATAAGGGGTTTTCTTCTCTCTATCCTGTTAAGCTGCATAAATGAATATATATCACATTAATACTGTTTTCAAAACTAACAAAAAAAAAATTGAACAATAAACAAGCTCAGGCAGAAGGAAAGAGAAGGAGGCAAATGTATTCAGGCTGAAGGTTACAACAAACCTGGGATCTAGAACATGATGCCAATAACAATTAGTTTGAAAATAACTTCCTATAAAATAGCACCCTATAAAGAATGAGAATGTTAACAGCAATATGTTAAAGCACTTCTTATCAAATTCATTGTAAGCACTTCGCACAGCTTACCAAACTGTTTTATATAGTTTAGTCTCAAGCCTACTGCAAAAAAAAAAAGAAGATGCAGAAGTGCTTTTTAAACATGTCGTAAACAACTTGCAGTTAATGTTAAACTTCTCGTGTGCAGGTAGGTTTGGAGGAACCACTAACTCTGCCCAACAAAAGGAACTGTGGGCCACAGCAAAAGCAGAAATTCAGTATGCATCTTCACAGTTCACGTGCAATTTTAAGATTGCTTGGTGATACTCATTCCCTTGCACCGGTTCTTCATCTGTACTGTTGTAAAAGTAATCTTGTTAGGTTTATTTCCCTGTATATAACTATTGTGACAGATGAAATCTCATTGCAAATGTGAGAACTTAGTAAAGAAAACAACATTCTCAGCATTAAAGCCTCCATCTTGGCTATATTAAGCCAGAAATAGCAGCAGTTAATATTGAAAACAAAACAAACAAACAAAAAAACAACCTCTGGCCAGTTTTATCTTTATCTCCTTAGAAAAGTCATCTTGTTTAACAATAAACATAACCAGAAAGTCAGTAGCAGAAATGAACGGAAACCTCTTCATTAAAAGGGAAGGAAGGCTTACCCTTTCTTCCAGTCGAGCCAGCTGCTCTTTGTAGTAGGCATCATGCTTCTTCAGTTCTCTGTCTTTCTCTTCCAGCTGCTTGGCCTAAAAAAAGAAATAGAGAGATAAAACTGGATCAAGAAAGAGCATCACTCACAAAGCAAAACATCTACTATAAATTGTACCAGCAAGGAATATACAGTGATTGAAAACTGCAGTCTATTAGTTTTTGCCAAACACTACATTAATAAGATGATGATTGCTGCATTGAAAATGTAAAGAGATTGTCTATTGTACTGTTTTTTCCTTCCCTCCTCAACAGCTGTGCCATGGTTTGTTCAAATGTACTTGGACACGTCACAAAGACAGAACCAAGCGTACCATGCTGGGATGAAATTTTTATTAACTTTGCAGATCACTTCTGAACTTAGGGAAATGTACTCCAGCTACCGCACAGAGTACATGCAGAGTTTGATTATTTAACTTTCTTTGTAAATTAATTGTTACTAGGTGGACATTCTGACACAAGAATAGCCAAACTTGCATCTGTACATTTGTAGGCTGTGGTAAAAAGATATTCTATTATTTTTTTTAAGTATTCAGGGATACATTTAGCATGTGCTTAATGCTGAACATGCGAATGTTTGGAAGAACCAAATACTTATATATTTGCAAAAGCAAATCTAAAAAGTGTATCTAAAACTCTGCTGTCCTCTGTACTTAACAATTACTCTTCTGGGAACTCCTACGTTGGCTGAAGTACCCAACTAGAGTAAGCTGGAATCCTTTACCGTGTGGTTACTCGTGTGTCCAGTAACTTAAAATAATATAGAAGCATTGTGAATGTCGGTGTTTTCAATACCATTATGACTCGAGTATTCATGTAAGACACATTGTTTTCAGCACTATTGAGCAAGTCAACTTTTTTTTTGGCTTTTCATCTGTAGTATGCTCAAATATGTAGTATTATAGGGACCCATTATGAATTACAGAATACATTAAAACTGCACACATACAGACCAAATACATATACACCTCAAGTATGAGTGCAAACACATTCCAGGTAAATAATGTTTAATAATTTTTATTCACTGAACATGCTTTATGAACTATCAGTGGTCATTACCACAACTGCCTACTCAAAATTAGTCATTTATCTCCAACATATTTTCACCCAGGTACTGATACTACGGAGTTAACTGCAAATAGTTCCCCGTTCCAGCAGCATCATGAAAAATGTGAAGTGTAAACTCTCACTACTAATGATGGCACTTCCAGTCATGCTCACAGAAGCGTGTCAGAAGACTTACTTATGCTACACATTGTGCTACGCTTGCTGTCTAGATACAGGGCTTCTCTTTGTCAAGATTTGTTTCTGCACACAGACAAAGAATAAAATAAAAACTTTGGGGTTTGGGTTAGTCCTAACTTAAAAACTTACCTTTTTTTCTATCTCCTGAAGCATGCAAAAAGAAAAATCAAAACGTTCAAGTTAAATTTATTATATAATGGTGAAGAGAAGGAATGCAGAAAAATACACGCCTGTCAGGCATATCTGGAATGTAGAACAAGGCTAAAAACTATACATAAGATGTCTTTTATATGCAACTTCACAAAAAAGTCCCTGCTCATCAGAAAAGCACACAGCCAAGTTGTAATGCTACTTGGATGAGTCAAACCTTGCTATTCCTCCACCATCCTTTCTTCGGTATAACACCGTGGAGCACACGCTGCAGCCCTGACCACCATCATTTAAATCCTTTATTCACTACAGAAAACTGATTACAGGTTTTTCCAAAGCTGATTACACTAAATATTCTACAATCTAACTACCACGCTTCGTATTGATCACGGTTCTGCTTTTCCCAGATAATCCCTGTATCACCTCTCAAAGCTGCATCTTGTCCTGGTTCAGACAAGGAAACAACTGAAAATTCCTTGCAGGTTGCGCATCCCCAAACCACCCCCTTCCAGATATTTAATCCTATGCTTCGATGCATCATCATGGTTACCCATATGCTGTCGTTTTATGCATAACCACCTCATGATCCCTCAAATATCTGCAAACTCGAGAACATGCCTTTTGTTCAAGCGCAGTTAAATAGGCCAGTGACAAAGAAATTGTAAAATTAATGTTCCATTCCTCTCCCAAGAACTTTGTAAAGTTTTACATCTTAGAATTCAGAAGTGTTTCACATGATTCTATCGATGACCTGAAACCAAGCAATAAAATTGACTTTGGAAAACCAGTAAGATACAATAAAAAAAGTGCAAGAGTGCTGTGATTTAATTCACGTGCCACATTTCTGACGATTCACAACAGCAGAAATGTTCAGGGTTTAAAAACACAACAGGTCAAGGGTACACTGTAACGACCAAGGAAAAGAAAAGTCCCTGTGTCAGAAACCTGTCCTCTCCTCCAGGTCCAGCTGATCAATCAGGATCAATTCTCTCATCTCAGAGAAAGAAAACAATAGCAGGAGATTAACGGATCCTTCCTCTCACAGATAAAGATGAGGAGTGAAAGAATGAGAGGCAATCTTCGCAACTGCTGCAGACCATTTTATGAAGCAGACAAATCCCACTAGGTTCAATCAAAAAATCCAAACATCTTGTACAGCAATGATAAAAACATTGATTATGTTTAACACTCTGCCATCAGAGCAGAGCTAAAGACTGCACCATGCTACAGCTGCATTTCTAATTTATAGAAGAGCTTGCAGCTCTTCTGCATAGTTTTTGCATCTTTTATAAGAGCAAAATTATGTTTTATCCTTGTTATGTGGCTACTATTTTCAACTCAATTCCCAATATTCTGCATGTTAGTCCTTGCAGTGCTGAAGGATTTAAGACCCACTCATCGTAAAAGTTTATATCAGACTGGCTCCATCCACATTAACCATGGTTTAGTGTCCTAATACTGTCATTGTTCCTATTGGTCCTCATATTTAATAGTGACCAGGCCACATGCACATCTAGTCTATTAAAAAAAAAAACACATGTCAACATGTGATTTTTTAATTTTACTTTTTATTAAAACTCTTTGCAGGCAAGTTAGGGCTAGCTTAGATCTTAGCTCTGAAAGTGTTTGAAAACTCTCAAGAAATTTCAACTGGACAAAGAAGTGACTGATGTCTAGGAAAATCACATTCCTAGAAAAACACCCCCAAAAGCCTTAATAGGACATCACAAGTTGTCCAAAGTGTTTCATGAAACAGAAATATAGAGCACGGAAGCTGTGAAAGCTGAAGAAAAAGAATGAATGAAAAGTTTCCAGATCACAGTATATTGGTCAGGACCTCTCTGTAACTGAGGAACTCAAACAGAACACATTCATATAAAAATTACTTTAAAAACTCTGGAGTGTTGATTTTGACTAAATTACCATGAGACACGCTTGATAGTAAAGTATGCTTCAGGTCTCACACCATAGACGAGCATGTTTGAACTGGATCATTTAAGATACTGTATCTCCAAGTCATACGCCTGCATTATCCTATTACATGGGTCAGCAGAAATAAAGGAAGGTAGAGAATGATGAAAAATGGATTAAACAGAATTAAAGCGTCATGAAACATTCCTATTTAAATAAAATTTGAGTACGTATAGGTAAAAACTAAAATTTTCTTAAAAAATACTGCTTTTCAGGTTCACATCTACTGATCTGTAATTTTCTCCTGTATAGATACGATTAATTCTGAGACAGGTTTGAATTGGCAAAACTTTCCAGAGGACCTCCATGCGCCTCTGCGACCAAAGTCCTTCCACCTACGTCAATCCTACTGATCAAAAACCATTCAAAATAGAGAACTGGATTTAAAAAAAAAAATTTTATTTGCATCTGATCACTAAGTTTATATATGTGGAAGACAGAATGAGCAGGGGAATGCAAATAATGTTTGTTCCCAAGACTTGTATGTGAATGAGAGTTTTTTCCCTGGCAAGTTTCTTATTTTTCTTTTTCCCCCAAGATAATTAGCGATCAAAACAGCTGGATTTTACTGCACTAAAGGACATGGGGGCCAAGCAGCAGAATATATTCACAGTGCTTTTTTTTGCCCTGAACCTAGCAGAGCTTTTATATCACTGATAAAGTAGAAATACTAGATTGTAGGGACACAAAAAAATACATTAAACCAAAGGTTTAGTTCCCTGTATTGTGAAAGTAACTGGAAGATTTGATAGGCCAGTAAGAAACTCAGCATAGAAGTGTCCTCCATATAGCTAACACCCCTGGCATTTGTAAAATAATGCAGACAGAGCAAAAAACCATAAATATTTATTTACGCGCACATTTATACTGGAGACAATATAAATATGCCAACAGAAGAGAATTCACTGCAGAAATAAAAACTTGTAAGGTAATGTTATATTTATGGGGCCGCAGCAACATGATCCCGGTGAATATCAATTAGCCGTAACAAAATAATTAACAGTAGCCATGTATTCAATTAGCTGAATGCTGCACTTTAGTTGTAAATGAGATATTGTAACAGGTTCGTTGCTTCTTCACAAGTGGCTTTAATAAACAAAGCATTTACTTGGGTGTTATTTAGAAAAGAAATCTAGAAAGTCGCCTTTGAGAAGCAGCCCACCTTCCCAAGATAATCCAAAATTAAAACCAAAAAAAACCCAGATCACTAACATTAATTCTTGACTTTCATTTTAGAATTACTAGAAACTCGGACCAAGACTTAAAGGCCAAGCTGGATTTTCATTTTCAGAAGTAGCGCCTGGATCTGGCACAGCACCGGGATGAGTTTCTATCATCAGAGAAAAGAACGCCTACAGAAAACTCCTGCACGTCGCCTCGTACACAGCCGCAGGGAAATTCAGTCTACGCTCATCAGAGCGCTCACATGACAAAGCCAAACCCTTCTCGTGCTGGATATAAACACATGAAGAGAAGTACAAAGACAGAGCCAGGCTCTGTTCAGTGGTGTCCAGTGCCAGGATAAGAGGCACAACCTGGAGCACAGGAGGTTCCCTCTGAACATCGGGAAGCACTTCTGTGCTGGAGCACTGGGACACTTGGCTATATGTACAGACCAGACGAGAGGCTGGAGAGCAGCCTCACAGAAAGGGATCTAGGGGTTCCGGCTGACAGCAAGTTGGACATGAGTCAACAGAGTGCCCTGGCACCCTGATGTGCCTCAAGCACGTCATGGCCAGCTGGACAAGGGGAGGGATTGTCCCACTCTGCTCCACACCGTTGTGGCCTCACCTCGAGCACTGTGGTGAGGTGCCACACCATAAGATGGACATAAAAGTATTAGGGAGTGCCCAAAGGAGGGCTATGAAGATGGGGAAGATATATGAGGAGCGGCTGAGGGCCCTTGGTTTGTTCAGCCCCGAGCAGAGCAGGCTGAGGGGAGGCCTCATGGCGGCCTGCAGCTCCCTCACGAGGGGAGCGGAGGGGCAGGCGCTGAGCTCTGCTCTCTGGGGACAGCGACAGGACCCGAGGGAACGGCATGGAGCTGGGACAGGGGAGGGTCAGGGTGGGGGTTAGGGACAGGTTCTGCACCCACAGGTGGTTGGGTGCTGGGACAGGCTCCCCAGGAAGCCATAGCACAGGGTCACAGCACCGAGCCTGACAGAGTTCAAGAAGCATTTGGACAACAGACACAGGGTTTGGTATTTGGGTGGTCCTGTGTGGAGCCAGGAGTGGGACCCTTGTGGGTCCCTTCCAACCGAGGATAATCTAAGAGGTTGCCCAGAGAGGTTGTGGTGCCTCCTCCTTAGTGAACTCCAAAAGCCACCTGGACGTGGTCCTGGGCACCCTGCTCTGGGTGGCCCTGCATGAGCAGGGGGGGTTGGACCAGATGATCTCCAAAAGTCCTTGCCAACCTCAACTACTGTGATTCTGTGGATACAAAACATACACATTTGTTCTGTCCTTCCTAGCACAAACAGGCAGCCGGTTGAAAACAAATGATTAACAGTTATTTTAAAAAAGAATAAAGGAACCCATGTAGCTGTATGCAGCAAGGTTGGAGCTGTGTACAGTTTATTATTGCTTTTCTTTAAGAACCTTCAGCAGATAAAGCAATACCAGGTAGTTTAGGAGGGAAAGTTTATAGGCTGATTTCAAAATTAGCTCTTGAAGCACTCAGCAGTCCCAGGGTTGCAGCTGCCCCTCAGTGAGGGCTCCAAGCTCCAAATTCATTAACATCCATCGAGTTTACAGAAGAACACCCCTGAGATCACTTCAGTTTGCATTTTTCAGTTAGAGAAGAATAATCTGCTTCAAAATAAGAGTTCAACACTAAATTTATAAGGCATCATCAGCAATCTGAAAGGGGTGATCTGCCTAGTCTTGCCAAGCTGCTTCATGGTGATTTCCCCACCATCACAATAAAAAAGGCAGAGGAAGGGGTAAGTGGATGACCAAGGGACGAGGTTTTCTATGTGACTTTCAAGGCTGCAAGTGGCTTTTGGTCCAAGGGCTGAAAGAGCACTCTGACTGTCAGAGCGAGTTTACAAGACTACGGGGATTTGCCCGATGAAATGCTAACTAAAAAAACGAGGGCTTTTTTGCCACTGAATAATGGGAAAGGTCACAGAAAATATCTATAGACCTTCAGGCAGGCCTGTGTAGTTTGAAGAAAAGGTTAATGGATTAACAGGCAAAGAAAGCAGCGGTAGAGGTCTGGCCTTCAGCAGCTCCAGAAGAGGAAGATCTGGCGGAAGAACTGCTGACAGGGCAGGGAGGATATGATGCACCAGAACTGCAGGAGAGCAGATCTCAAATGCCATTCCAAAAATCATCTTTCACATTTATGCAGCGAAAGACTTTCTGTTTGTTTTACAATTAAAGTTTGTTGGATGACTGTACCTGTGCATTGAAACAGGGTGTGAATTCATGAGCTCGTTGACACTAGTGTCACTCGTGCAGACTGTGACTGTCGTGTTGTAAAACAGCTATTCTGCTGGTGAAACAAGTATTCTGCTTCTGATGTCCACCAGGCTGTTCTGCACAGAAACACTTCTGCAGTGGACTACATTCATCTATCATGAATAATCCCATGCATTCGTATTTGCACACTGATTAACAACAAGGATTAGTTACTTGTATTCATTATTATGGTCAGCAAAACTACCATCTTCAGTCACTGCACATAGCATCCCAATAAATACGATTAATTTTCCACATTTAATGTATGTTGGATTACAACAGCTTTGAATTTGTCTTCTATCTCAACCTATATATATATCTATAATATAAATAATAATTTATAATAGTAATATATATACACACAGACAAGTATGTATACACACCATCCTGAATGGGCAGTAGAAGTAAATTATCGATATTATTATGAGTATATACTTCTTCCCTACCCCCCATAAGAACTTATTTTGAAGATATCACTATTCATAAAATCATTCCTAACCACAAAAAAAAAATGATCCAAACATCACTTACAAAAAAGCTATACTAATTTCCATTTGTAAAGGTGGAAAATAGCTATGAATTAGAAACAGCAGCAACAATAATGCGTCATAAAACATATTCTTTGACAACTGTAATTAAAACAAGCTTTTGTAATTACCAGTAAATGTGCTACAGTACGGTTTCTAAAAATAATGAAGTCCTAAAAGAACGAGTAGTAGAAAAGATCACTCTGAGAGGAGGCTAATGAAGAAAATTAAAAAATTGAATTTATGAACAAGTTAGGATCTATTCTACACAGGACACGACATTAAGCTTCATTTACTACATCTAGTTATAAACCAATGGAGTTTAAAAAAACATGAGTATGATTCAGGGAGAATAAACAAATACAGCTTAGGTACTCAATGGGATCGGAGGATAGCCCCCATCGGAAGGCCACTTACCACATGCTCCTGATCAGAGCAGGATCAACTAAGAGACCAGACTGGGCTCCTCGGGGCTGCACCCAGTTGGGTTTTGAAAACCCCAAAGCATGGAGACTGCACAGCCCAACCTATACCGTGCCTTCATCCACAAGGTCTCTGTACAGGCGAGTTCACAGAGGAGATGAAGCAACAGCATAGACAGGGTTTAAGTCAGCAATCGCTTGAGAGACTTCAGGTTTCTCCCCGCTTCAATTATGTTATGATTCTGTCCCCAAAACGACAGACAGAATAGTCATACAATTGTACCACACTACCATGAAATGAGCAACATGAGGACTAAAGAAAACCTGCACTCATCACCAGACTCTCTTCCTCGCTGGATAAACCATCTGGCTTGTTCAGCGTGAAATCAACATGGTTTGAAGATTTTACTTCCTCGAAAATGAAAATTAAAATACATTAACGACTATTACATTCATTAGCAATATGCAGAAAAGCCTCATGTTTCCATCCAATCATAGTTCAAAGAAACAACAGACACCAAGCAAATCTGTATTGCATATATGCATGCCAGCGGGAATAAAAGAAAAGCATGACTTATTTCCAAAACTGTATACATTCTTTTCATTTAACTAATACAGTCCAAAAAGATCAAATATATCAAAGACTATCTGTACTGCTGCCAGGTATTTGTAGTAATTCAAATAATGTCTATAACCTTTTCTGACAGCTTCTGATGTTTCAGTCATATGTCAAACATTTACAGTTTCCACTAATCTTAAAGAAGCAGTCATCGACTGTTCCATATGTGCCAAACTGGATCTCTCTACATAAAAATGGAGCAAGAGAACTGTTATTCTGTAAAATTCAGAAGGAAAAACTGTCAGTAAACTGATTTAGGACTATGTTCTACTTCCAGCTGTGCTATCATATCACTATTCTAGTCGTTCCTAACTTTTGTGTGTTTTAATTTATTTTTATTTTTATTTTTACTGTGTTCTAAACTGATCTAACAATAATTTTACAGAAGTACTTTGAAATTCCTAGTTGAAATGAACAACAGAAAGACAAAGAAAAGGTAAAAAGAAGCACTGAAAATTTGATGTACTGTAAAACAATACACCACGTAAGACAAAGGAAAGCACAAGGAACCTCGACCCTTTCAGAAGATATTCTCATGCTTGACCACAGTCCAAAACCAAGTTAATAACATATTTGCATCTCAGTTACCTAATAGCTACTATTTAGTCTAGAGCTAATTTTGACATCTTTTAAGCTGTCTATCTAGGAAGTTGTATTCTTGCTTCAGGAATCCAACATCTTTTGCTAACACTTTCATATTACATTATTATATTTTTTGAAGCTTTGTAAACTGAAGATTCAGTAGACTGAAGGCAAACAGTGAAATAATTCTCATAGGCACTGCACTAATATAAGCAATGAAAACTCAACATCTCACTGAAGCCCACTTCAAAGTCAATCTCATCTGAAATCCCACAAAAACTTACTCTCTATCCTCTATATTTGAGGTCCAGAAGCATCAGGGACCACACGTTCTCTGGCATTATTTTCCATCTGCAAATATCCTACTTCTTGTATCAAATAATCAAAACTATATCTAAACTGATGTAATTTCCTTCAAACAGAAGATGCATCATTGAAACTGGCTGCTTGGTTATCCTGGTAACCAGTTTCCAGTAAAAGCAAACGGTGATGATGCCCAAGAAGGTAAACACATTTTTGAATACAAGATAAGAGTACATTTATTTCTGCCCAGCTATTCAAGTTATTGATTTCTGCTTAAGACACAAAAGCACTTGTAACTAGTAACTACTTCAGGTGTTTCCCAATTTGAAAAATACAATATAAGCAGCACCTTCATTTTTTGATATTCGAGTAGCTACCATTTGAAAATATTTTTATGACAAGAGATTATCTGTATCTTTTGGAAATTAGATCCAGTTACATTGAACTTTTCTCTTTAGTAATAAACAAACCATCAAAATTCATTGTCTCTCTTTCAAATAATTCAGCCATACTGTCTGCCATTATCTTGAAACAGAGACTTTCTTAATCAGCTTGATAGAAAAAAGAGCTGCAATCTGTAGATAATTTAAAATAGAAGTTGCAACTCAACAACAAGCTGATCTTTTAAATGGTGCACATGAATTAATTAATCTGTAACAGGGAAATACTTAGGTATTTATTGTCAGCATTGCCAAAGGAACATCAGTTTGGTCAGTTCTGTGAAAGCTACAGCTACAGCTTTCACAAAAGACCTTTTCCCATCAAGACACGTAGAAAACTAACATGGTGAAGAAAATATTTATAGCTAGTAGGTGTGTCATATATACCAAGGCTATACAAAATGTTACCCCTTGAATACATCATTGCTTTTTAGCTCTTTTGTTTCATTCCCTGTAACACTTCAGAAACTCAACGTAAGCAAATTATAGTACTGTTCCATCACTCTTTTCATCACCTCTCTGAAGTATTCTCTTAAGGTTGAAAATCCTATGTGATAAGAAAAGTTACCTGTTTAAAACATTAAATATAAACTAACATTCAGCACAGCTAGAAAGCAAAACCTTGGGAAACAGGTGGAAAAAAGGCAAAAAGCATATTTATACACAGCAAGAGTGAATGTTTATTTTTCCTTTAATTAGCAAACGACAATCCTGGTCTTTAAGAATTTTATTTAAAGTTTTAGCAAATTATTCTGAAACAAGACCACAAGAGAATCATTGCCCTGAGTAGAATACCTCTGAAACAAGCAGGGATTGATTTATACATTGATTATTGGTGAGCATCTTCCTTTTGTAAAATCCTATAACACGTGCCATCGAATTTCTATGTCCAACTTCCATTCACTGCACTTTTATTTCTCATCTCATTTGATTGCTAAGTCTCTAGGGCAGATCCTGGAACTCACTACCTACCTGTGCAATGTTTAACATAATTAGACTTCAAACTCTGCTGGTGGTATTATTCTATCAGAAATAAAAAATATTCTAAGCACAGAAAAATTATAGCATGTTTTTTAAATTATAGAAAAAGCACAATTAATACAAGACAGTAAGGAAGACAAACACTTGATTTTTGTAAAGAGCATGCTGGAAAAACAAGTTAAAAGAATTTAGGTTTGTTTATTTTGGTTTGGTTTGGTTTTTAAAGCCCTGCCCAGTTCTAAGTATGCCAGTAATATGGGACAGAGCAACTAAAAAAATTTATGCACACCAATAACTAATTGGAGGCAGTAAATATATTTAAAAGATGGTCTGATTTGTATTCCTTATCTTATTTTGACTTCCTTGTCATGTCAATTTGTTGACAGAACATTTAGAGAGAGAGAAACATACCATGGCAGAGACTGGCTGTTATAAAAACATGGTGCTACATTTTACTGTATTTTTTTTTTGGCAGTAAGAAAGCATAAAACCGTTGACTAATGGGTTATTCACAAATAATTCAGCAATATCTTACAGGGAAAAAATGAAAACCAAATAACCATAAAATCCAATGAAACTCAGTGAAAAATCGGGTATAAAAATGACCAGAAAGACCAAACCCAAGATGATGTGGTCAGCGTCCCACCTTTCAGGCCGTTTATAATTCAGATGACTTCAATCATCTAGAAAAAACGCTACATGGAGACAACCAGAGCTGGAGACCATTTTGTGTTATTAGAGACCAGAGAAGACCGTGTAGAACAAAACCAAAGCTATTTCAGTTACAAGGAACAGGCAGCCTGAAGAAAGGGGAGATCCAATGAGGACGAACAGAAAACGATACAGCTTGGAAGCAAAAGCCTGTTCCAGCCACGTGAAGCATTTTTAATCTGATTGTAAACCCCAAGAGAAAGGCTTTATATTCCTGCAGGCAAGCCAATAAAAACTTGTCCGGTGCGTAACAATAGCAGAGCTAGGGCAGAAAGAGATTTATGAACGAAGGAGGAAAGAAGACAGCACCACGCTGCGATCGCATTATTTGATGTAGGCTAAAAGCAGATCTTCCCAGAGCTCTGGTCGCTATACCCAAAAGCTTCAGAGGAGTAAGAAACTGGAGATGTCTAAATACCAAAACCACCAGTAGTGCCTCTTGTGCGTAGAAGGGTACATGATAGAGGTATACAAAATAATTAGTTGTTCAGAGAAGGTAAGTCAGGCTCTCTCATTTACTCCTTTCTCAGCATACCAGACTGAGGAGATACTCAGTGAACAGTGAAATTGAAAAGCAACAAATTTGGAACCAATTAAATGCATAATTAACCTGCAGAACTCATTGCCACAAGTTATCAGTGAAGCCAATCGCTTAGCAAAATCCAGAAAAAGTTGAGATGTTTGTATTAACTCTGAGAACATCCACAGTTATACCTACGAAGTAGTTGAGACTGGATTCCTTCGAGGGCTCTAAACCTCATCATTTTGAGAACAATTAAAAATATTGAAGTCTGTCAAGCATGAATTATAAGAGATTAGGAGGAAACTCCCTGTCCTTTTCATGCTCCCTGGATGCTACAAAGTTCCTCCAGACAACTATGCCTTTCCCTGTTGTGTATGACAAAAAACATTATTTGAGTCCAAAAGTTCGGCCACTTCAGTCAGCTGCTGTCAGCCTGTAGTTACAAAACCAAAAAGAAAAAAAGCCTGAAATACACATTGCCAAGTCCTTTTTTTCTTTTAGGATAACAACCTATCTAGGGATTAAGCAGATCCATCCACAAAGCTCCAGGAAGTCTTCTTGCAGAGCCGCCTCTCATCTGTGCGTTAGTAAGGGCTAAGATGCTACAAGGAGCCAACCTGAAATGAAACTCAAGGTATAAAGCAACACAAAATATCTCATCAGCAGGAAACAAATAGCTAACAAGTAAATTTAAATACTGCTGAAACCAGAATGCCAAACTGGTTAACATGGCTTTTGCAGAAAGAAAGACTGCAAAGTTTCTCAGCTCAGCAAATTTCCTACCATTAGCCTTATTGTTCTTAAGACAGAGAAATGCACGCAGCAAAAAGCACAATTTTCCAGGCTGGAGAAGAGCAAAAGTGCTGAGAAGCACAATGAAGGACAGCGAGTCCATGCTCTGAGTTTACAGAAGCAAACCAACACTGAAGTCTCCTCTAGCTTCCTCTTCCTCATCTCTGCTCTCCGCCTTTCCTCTCTTCACCTCTTCACCAAAAACACAACGAAAAAGGCAAAATTGTCACAGCCATGGTTTCCGCTCTTCTTCAACCCCTCTGCCTAAACAACTACCTACGGTGAGTATAAATTAGGCCTGTAATTTCAATAGAAATAGTAATGACTCAATCACTTGAAAATCAAATATTATCACCATAAGAGCTGGGTAGGAATGGATGAGAATGTCTCATTATGACCCACCACTAGAGAAACTATTAATTACGATGTTGGTTTTTCTTATCGTTTACTGCTGTAACACAAATAGAGCAGCTCAACCTTAGACATCGATTAGGATTCTGCTGCGTTCAGCACTGCACAAATGCAATATGGACAATTAGTGGAAGGAAGAACACCTGCAAGATTTAATGTAATATATATTCAAGAGATAAGAGGGTAGAAAAATATACTGCAGACAATAATTAACATCCAATAGGCCATTCCTTGAGGTATTTCAGGAATTCTTCCATTCTTGAGAACAGGAGTGCTAGAAGGCATAATAACAATTAAGCTAAACTTGTGCTCCCTTTTATTTTAATTTCCAAAGCTGTAAATGTTTTTAGTGATCAGAACTATCCCGACATTTACTATTTTTTGTTTGCTTGTAGTTTTAAGCAGAAGAGAATTAGGACTCCAATGCAAACAGCTTCTGGCTCAAGGGCACCCCGAATAAATGACGTCCAACATAGCGCCCTGCACGTCAAGCAACGTGACCCTAAAATGGAGCAAGCATGGTCCTGGGGTGCAGGTGTGTGAGTTGCACCCTGAGCTCGACTGCCTGTGCAACCTCAGGAAGAGCTTCTTTCCTCCTGGGTATCGGTGATGTTTGCAAGGACTCCAGGGCTGTCTGTGCAGTGCTCAGAGAATCTACAATCCATACATTTTGATAAAGGAATACTATTATTTTAACATGACCGTTTTATGTTGTGGGTGAGCAAGTCCGCGAGTGAAAGCAAGCACTTAAAAGTGCTTTACAGAAAAGTGATTTCATCCCAGTCAATAGACTGCTTCAGGAAAATATAAGCTGTCAAGTACTTTTATAATAATGGACAAAAAACCTCCCGCATTTTGGGAGTTGCTAAAACATGTCAATTTTACGCAATCTTTTGTGTACTGCCCAACATTTAGAGTGCTAGAAAGCAAAGCTCTTCTCTGAATTTGTGAAGTGTTTTTTTACCACATACTTAAACCTTATTTGTCATGCAATACAGACTGTTCTAGGCCACAGAGAGAATTAGTGCTTAATTTTCTAAACGTGGAGAGACATACCAACTACTTGCAGAAGTAACGTCTCTGGTATTTGCATGAAATTGAGAATAGCAAGGAATTGTTTAAATTAGATTAATTCAGCAATGGTAGAAAAGTAGCAACTTTTCTCTGTCCTTAGAAGAGGAGGAAAAAAAGATTCTGCAGAACAAAACATGACTGATCATAAACAGGCAAAGATTAATAAAATGTTAATTCATCCCTCATAACAAAGAGTACATGACACCCAGTTTCAGGTTACTAAATAGGGTATGGCCCTGCAACGAAACAAAAAGAAAACTTATTTTATCCACTCTTTTCCGCCCTCGCATTGTCTTATGAATTGCATGGGAGATCAGGTTTCAGAGACAAGTAAGAGATAAATACAATTGACTTTCTCTACACTCTTCTCGGAATATTTTTGGAATTCTTCCCCATTCATGAGTGCAAGCATCTACAGCCACACTAAAGAGATTCTCCTTTTTAAATTTTGGATCTAGAAGAACACACTTAATATAGGTTAAGAGACATTTATTTTCAAAAAGACATTATTAAAAAAGAAAAATATTGCATCAAAAAAAAAAGAAGAAATAATCATTATAACCGCTAGTGTTTGCAAGATATCAGACAGCAGCACAGCTATTCAAGCCATACCCGGTGTTCTACTTTTATTTAACACTGATACACATGCAAGGAGATGGAGAGGCTAAAGAACTGAATTTCCAACAGAAATCACATCTTTCTCACAACTGACCTCATCGTGTGACAATCTCTGAGCATTCAAAAAATATGTAAATATTATTCACATGGGAGAAAAATACTCACAGGCACCCTCTTGTACATGTATCACCACATAGTATGACCCTGCTACATTTTAAAGTTTTAAGGAGATGAGGTCAAATTGTTTTTTGAGACAACACAGCAAAGTTCACGTTGACCACTGCACCAAATGGTGTGGTTACGTTTAACCTATTACTGAATCTGTGCCTCCAAAAGGTGCTACAGCAATGCAAGACCGTTTTTAAATGGGACATACCACCTCCCATAAGAAAAATGTCTGAAGGGCTCCTGTAAAAAGTGGGTTCCCCCGTTACCCTAACCAACCGTCAGCTTTGTTAACTGCAACCTACCTTTCAAAATGCAGTAGGCAGTCTCGGGCAATGACTATTTTTCACTTCTTTCTTTTATGCTACTGAGCATTATTAGCCGTCTGCCACGTTCTACGTTCGCAGCCCAATTTATAGGTGGAGGAAGCAATAGATTTACATGCCGAAGTTAAAATGTATTCGGGCACTGAAACCCTGACAAGGTAACCGTGGAAGATGCACAAACGTTATTACCGGCGGTGACATACAGCCCCAGCCCAGCTCAGACACACTCCAGAGGAGAGGTGGAACAGATGAGCGTGAATCTCCATTACGCAGAGTACCAGCACGGATGCATAAATTCTGCTCCTATAAACTAAAATTAAAGACAGTCTTATTTGCTTTTATGAAATCTTCATCTGTAATACACAGCAAGCAGTATTTTTTTTTTTAATGGTGGGGAAATGGCCTCATATCTCCTCTTACTTAAGCGGAGTCAGTAAAAAAAAGGCCTAAGCAGTTTTCCTAGGAATTTAAGCTGTAAGGTTTTACTACTGTAATAAAAAATAACCTAATTTTAAGACAAACCTGAGCTTTTTTTCAGTTCTGTAACAAAAACACCTAAACACACACAGTCCATGGCCCATGCAAGCAGAGCTGCTTCATCAACCAAGACTAAAAAAAACAAAAATATAAATAAAATAAAGAGAGCCATTGTCAGACTGGAATCCACCTATTCAAATCAAACCAAACACGTAAACTCTGGATATTTTTTATTTTTATTTTCTACTTAAGCTGCTGGCCCATGCCAGCTTCAGCGGATCCGATGCCCTTGCGGTCACACATTGCCTCCTCCTCCACCGGGAATCCGCCTGGCCAGCCACCGAGCGCCATTTCCTGACCCACGGGCTTGGTGCCCAATATAGGGCCAAGAAAAAGGCCTTGCAAGTGACTGCTCACTCAAAATTCCTGGGGTTTCCGCTGCAATTGGGTCCTACCCTTTAGGAACTGCACAGACGCCAAAGGCCTTCTTACTCTAACAACTAGAGAAATATTCTAGAGAAGGTGTTTTTACTCCAAAATAAATATTCTACTAGCAAACAAGTAGGTAATGCTGGTAGTCGTTAACATTCAGAATGCCTACATTAAAACAAAGCTAATATTGTAGCTGTGGCTAAGAGACATAAGAAATGCACACAGGGATCTGGACTTCTTAATCACCTCAAATGCTACAGCTGGAAAGCAAATATACCTGCTTTGGGCATATAGGCTTTTTTTTACCCACCCGAAGAATATTACTTCTTATATATATATATATGTATATATATATATGTATATAAAATATAGCCACTCAAACATGTAAGTATACACTTTTACGTATACTCCGTGAAAAACCTTTCTTATTCCATACCTTGATCTCAAAAATTACAACAGACAGTGAAGATCTTACATGTTTGTCCTACCTGCGTGTTTGCAAACACGAAAGGATTAAGAGGAAAATATGAGGCTTCTACAAAATACTACATGAAAACGCTAATTGGCACTTCCTTAAAACAAACAAACAAACAAAAAACAGCTCCTTTTTGAAGCCTGAAACTGTTTCCACTTTTATCCATGCAAAAGGCTTCCAAGTGATACTAGAATTGAATCTGAATCAAAATACAGAAAGAGCAGGAATGGTGTATATAAATAACAGGGGATGAAATTTTCAAAAGGATCAGCATTTTTGCGAAAACATTTATCTACACATCTATGAGCAAATTTAGTGGGACCAAGACTAGGCCCAGGTACTTCTTCAGGGATTTTTTGTTTGTTTTTAATATAACATGGAATCAAAGACACTGAATATTTGACTAATATTCTTTGTTCAGCTCCCAAAAAAAATTTCAAAGCCTTAACACCAGCATTCCCAAACTGCTAAAGAAGTGCCAACGGTATCCTTTTTAAATGTCTTTTTTGCACAACAAAAGAAAACAAAATAAGAAGCCACACAGACAAAGATCTACCCTAGCAGTTAGAGGTTCAAAAGGATAATGCGGGTGGAAATAGTACAAACTAACAGAGCAGTGAGCACAAGCACAGGTACAGCCGGGCTCTTTAGAGCTCTGTAAGAGCAATGGCTTTTATCATCATATTCCCTCCACGTAACTTAGATTTTCTGTCTAAAATTTATGGGAGGAATAATTCTGACAAATATTTTATTCCTCTGTCTGCTCGTAGACATTTGCGGGCTTAACAAGCAAAAAGCCAGTCACATCTGAGGCTGAGGACCGGGGAAGACGCGGGTAAAATCACAGTCGCAGCTCATCTGCTCCGGGCAACCTGAGCCACGTGCTCTCAGATGTTATTTGCAAACCAAGACTGTGATAAATGAAGAAGACGCAGAGAAGACAGAAAAACTGAAGTATTTATTATGGGAAAAATGGGAAAAACAGAGGGTACCTGCAGGAAAACACGGAGGGTAGGTATAACGCTCTCCCCCAAGGCGCTAAGTTTCCTGGTCTGGCTGGGAAGGTGGGTGAGGAGGTAGAAGGCAGAGTCCTCTAAATGCAGGTTGGAAGAAGAACCAAGACCAGTGTCCAGCTACTGCTGACCACCACTATCAGGGGAAACTCCTGCCAAAGACAAGCACGAGTATTTCCTCTCCATTCCCACAGGCACAAACATGAAGCACTCCAGACCAGCAGACCAGGGCTAGCAGTATCATGCAAGAAGGCACTCTGATGAGAGAAGCTTCTTCGTATCTGACTTACCTTGGCTAAAAACTCATTTTTTAACACAGACCGGTTTGGGTTGGAAGGGACCTCAAAGCCCATCTCGTTCCACCCCCTGCCATGGCAGGGACACCTCCCTCAGCCCAGGCTGCCCCCAGCCCCATCCAGCCTGGCCTTGGGCACTGCCAGGGATGGGGCAGCCACAGCTCCTCTGGGCAGCCTGGGCCAGGGCCTCAACGCCCTCAGAGTAAAGAATTTCTTCTTTAAATCTAATCTAAATCAAGCCTTTTTTAGTTTAAAGCCATTCACTCTTGTCTTATTAGCACACCCCCTGACAAAGGGTCCCTCCCCAGCTTTCCTGCATCCCCCTTTAGGTAGCGGAAGGCAACAGCAACAGAAAAAGCAGGAAGCCATTTTCTAAAGTTAAACTAACTGTAAATAGTAACACAGCTTGTGAACCTGACAAGGCAAGGAGGAAGGCCTGCAGACCTCCTGCACCTGCAGCTGACCCCCTCCCAGAGAGCACACAGGAGACAAGCAGCAGCGGGCACAAGCCACGGCCCTACAAACGAGATTTATGACGTGCCGTCAAGAGAAAAGCACCCACGAGGAGCAAATCAAACAGGGATGGTGACAGTGCCAGCAGCAAAGTTTTAGGTGAGGGTCTGCGGGTGGCCGACAGCAGCGGATGAGACGAGGCACTACAAAGGACGTCGGTAACAAAACCCTGCACTTCGGTTTGGGAAGCCGGTTTACCCGAGCACGTTTCTGAATCGCACTGGCATGCTTCCTGGAGCTTCGTTACTTGGAGTATTCTCAATTTATTTTTTTTATTTTTTCTAAGTTCTTGATGGATTTTCTTAAATTAAGATGCACCCACAGCAGGAAGGAGTGAAAGATACAATCTTACTGCTATTTTCCTCATGACGGTTGAAGTAAAATTATTCCTAATATTTTCAGGGCTAGGAAAAAAATACATGAAATGTTCACAGATTCATAATTACATTTGTAAGCAATTCAAAGACTGCCTTAATATTAAAAAAAAAACTTGGGATGAAAAGGAATAAAAACATCTGAGAGACTAAGTTAAATGCAATAGGTTAATAATTTCTATTATCTTATCACTAAGGTTTATACATTCATAAAACCATAATGGCAAGAAAAATTAGAGTTAAAAGAGAAATATGTCTACACCCTTACCACTGCTCTAAACATTAAATTTTGAAAAAATGAGGATCTGCTTATTAATAGTATCATATCAGAAACACAGTGAAGCTGTCTCCCCGTTTATTTTTAAACTATTCCTACTACTAGAGCTCATGGATTAAGGCAAACACCCTTCGCAATAACATAACATGGCAGCGAATCAATAAAACTCAGCATCATAAAACCCAATTCCACTCTGCCCTACTACTTTTCCCCCCAAAAAAATTATGTATAAACCTACAGGAAAAATAATCTACATGCTGCCATTGCCTACATTTGGGAACAGACGACCCTAAAGGCTGCTCTAGGTGTGATGAAGTTGTGCAGGTATCATCCTTTCTGAAATCACCATTGATGGACCTAACCTTCCCTAAACGATTCACGAAGAAAGAAAATTGTGACAAAGAACTGAGTTTCAAACACTCTTGATGTAATAGTTTTGAGTGATTCTTGTTAGCGTAGCTTTTTCCCACTTTTAAACATTTTTTAAGAACTATGGAGTGTATTTTTATTTATAAATAAGAAAAAAAAAATGCGACACACTCAGCATGCAATAATAACCAACCATCCAAGTGCCACATGTCTTGAGAGAGATCTAAGACAGGAACAAATTAACTTAATCCTATTACTTTAAGGTCCAGGATTGAAAAGAGCTGCTGAACACTTGTGGTGAACCTGTGTCACTTTGATCTTCATTGTAACAGAAAAAGCAAAATGACATGCTGAAATGAAAATCATTTATAATAGATGAAAGCAAGGCTGAGCGCTCCATGGATTAAATGTGTTTAGGAGAGTCAGTGGGTGAAAAATAAATAAAAATTACTATTTTCTCCAGCCCTCTTTTCCCATCTCACATCCTTTTCTCAAACTCAAGTTCAGCTCCAGCTTCCCAAAATTACCTTTAATTACTACATATATGAAAACCACAATGAAAAGAAGAAAGCACATTAAAATATTGGTCGTACCTAATATGTCATTCCGTACTGACTCCATTGCATGTGATTAAACAAGTAAATCAAACTAGAAACAGAAGCATGAATTTTTATGCTGTAAAATTAAAAACGGGAAGAATAAGAGTTTCATCTTTCTACCCCTCTATTACTGCTGCAGCTTGAACTTAAATTCATTTCTCCATATTTCAATCTCGATTTCTAGATATTTTAATGGAGCATTTCACGGGCTGCTACAAAAGGATGCTACGAATGCAAAGCAAATACTCACTCTTATACACAAGCAAGATCACATGACACACATTAAAATGAAATTATATTGATAATTTGACCTTAGGGTACCTTACAGACTTTGTGTTTTTACTCAGTTGTGTGTGCTTCAAGTAATATCTCAGTGATGATTATGTTACGATCTCTATCATGAGTCAATGAAAACATCATAATTCAAAATACGGTATTTTTTTCAGAACTAAGTTTTTGTCTGTTTTAATCTTCTTAAAAATATTGCTGCTAATGATGAATTTTGAGGAAAGAAAGCAACCTGCTCTGGCCGAGCCAGCCTTTGGCAGGGTGGCTGGACCACATCGCCTCCAGGGGCCCCATCCAGCCTCAGCTGCTCTGCGATCGCACAGAAATATTCCTGCTTTTCTTTCTGAATAACTGCTAGCTGCTAAAAAGTTGGCAGTCCTACCAGTGACATTTTTATCCGTTTCTGGCAGATTGGAAGTTGTCAGGACTGCGCTGTATATGCCGCTTCGTTAACTGCAGACCCTTTGGTCAGCCTTGGCTACAGTGACTGGCAGCTGCCAAAGCACCAGTTCCTGCAGAAAAGCAATTTATCAGATGCTGCTCCCACAGAAAAGAATTTTAAAAGAAATTTAAAACTCTCATATGCTACAGTCAAGCCACAGATAATAATTTTACTCCTAATATCCGCATCTGTAAACAAAGACCTGTTTAAACTGCGTGGCAAAAATCTTGGCAGAATTCTCCGGTCGTCAATTTGCTGCAGCAACGTTGTTGTAACCCTCCAAACCTCAAGTTCATGGCTCATTTACAGAGAAACAAAGTAATGGGCACTCTGAGGCTATCTGCTTCAGTAGCCATCCCTCGAAAAGTATCCCTCTTGAAAAATTGTTCACTCCGAGCAGGAGCTGAGGCACTTAAATCACCGGTTCTTTCTCCACCCACACCCCAACGCAATGAAAGCATTCGGCTCGAGCCCTACAGGTATTACGGAACAACCCAGAATCACAAGAGCAACCCAAGCAGATGAGAAATGACCTGTACTCAAGTCTGGTAAAAATGAAAGCTTCAGCAGCAGCTCCGGATTTCTTTGCTTTTATAAGACTACCCAGGTTTGACTATGAATAATTGTGGAAACTTCTATTTTGTCTGGAACTCGTCGCTATTTCCAAGTTCTGGTGGCAGAAAACCCCACACCTGAGTTCGTCCTTGCAAGTAGAAGTTAAAAAAATCAGTTTAATTAAATAAAAATATCTTAGCCAACAAATTACATCTGACCTCAGAATATTAGCATTTGCTCCGAAGTTATCAGCATGGTAGTTTTCCAACATATTTTCTTCCTTTACGGCATTACCAAAATTCACTTTTACAAATCATGAGCCTGACCAACTGCAGGGAGGATAAAAAACACATTATTTGAATCCTAACTATTAAATTATGCCACAACATTGGTGCTTTTTTTCTGCATCTGTAACTCTACAAAATTCTCGTGTGAAAGTTGCAGGCGGGACACCACAATTTCAGTGGTTTCCCTGCGAAACAACATCGCGCACAGCTCACGGGTATGTGTTGTGTGGGCTTTTTAATTACCGTTTGTGGGTATAATTCTGCTATCCACTAAAGACCACATCAGCTCTAAAAAGGAGAAACGTCTCTATCATCTTGCCGGCTTCTGTTAACTGAACTCCCTGGTGGCTTGGAGGTTCTGGGAGACGTTCGGGGCACCACCTGCATGCAGGAACTAACAAGCAGCTTTAGCAATAAAATTTAATTAAGAGTTTTTACTGAACGTGACAATGATGCCTAAATCTCAGCAGGCATGAGTAGCTTTCCCTACAGCAGAAGTTTGCCACTTAAGAAACCCTCTGAGCACTCCCAGTTTCACAAGTTACTGCTAAAATCTAAACTTCCCTTCTCTCTTCCTCCCCACCCCGATATTCAAAGCTCGACATCGATGGAAGTTTCTAAGTTCAGCCCACGGAAGTTTTGACTTCAAGATAACATGGAGATTCCTCATGGTTATTTGATTCTTCTCCAAATGAAAAGAAGTATTAATGAAATCTGCCGAGCTCTCAACCACATTTGCCATTTCTGTACAGAAAAGCGTTGCAGAACCCGGTGTAAAGCAACAGAGGCTGTAACAAGTCCAATATGTACAGAAAATAGTAATTTCTCTCTTTTTATTCCAAAATACTGAAGTTAGTGTTTGATGATTATCTACCCTGTGGACAACTGTTATATGGATTATACCCAAATGATAATGGAAGGTCATGTAAACGGAAATTAAATACAAGAGACGTGATGATGGAAGGAAGGCTCCGTTTGCTGAAGCTTAGTCTCTGAAAATTACTTGCTATCTGAGCTATCATCTGCACTCACCAGTTTAAGGTTACAGTCTGTTTCTCAAAGAAATCTTTAATATCAAATACAGCCCTTAATGTTAATTTAGTTGAGCTAACAAACAAGAACTGAAAACAGCTGAGAAAAACTTTTTAAAATGAATTCTCATTACACATAATACTGAAAAAAATAAAAAATATGATAAAAGTTCTGTGTACATAACATTGTCCCCAACCACTGAGTCAACAAGCCTGAAAAAAGCCAGCTACAAGCACTTCTGCTCATCTCTGCAAAGCACTACAAGAGACACAGCGTGAGAAACAAGAGCTCCAGCCTCGGAAAGTAAACATGCATGGATGTGGAGTTCTTCAGGGGCACATGAAAAGAGGCAGTAGAAAATAAAATACCTTTGCTGGGGAAAAGTGATTCTACAGAGCTATTAGTATAGGACTGCGATTACTGAGTTAATGCCTTGCACGTGCCTTAGTGCCAGACGAAATTACTTTTACTGTTAAAAACTACCCTTTTCTTTTGAAGCACAAGCTGTCATTAGTCTAAGTCGCTTTTACTCTATTTTTATTGCACCCAACTTGAACTTCCAAATGAAAAATATGTATTTTAAACAACAATTAATGGCTAGAATACCTCTATTTGTAAATCTTTATTATAATTAAATATACAGGTTGGGGTATTTTGTATATTATCACACCATCCACAGCCTTAAAATAATTCCCCTCCCTCCTCACAAGCAGAAAAAGAAATAAGAAATAGCAAAAGGACAAAACATTCTCCATTTGTTTTCTGTTATATTTTTTTCTCTAAGTAAAACCTGTCAGTTTATATCTCCTCGATCCCTTCTCATTGCCATTTCTGACAAAAGATATTAGCGCTGAATCCTGAAAATTAAAGCAGTAAGGTTGCTGCACTGCAGGGAATTGCCACATGGGGGATTCCAAACTGACAGGAGCTGCATAGGAAAGTCAGAAAAAAATAAAAAGAGATGATGATACAGAAAAGGTAGAAAATACAGCCTGTACTCTTTAAAATGACAGCTCCAACTACATGCATTTATACAGATGCTCTGTATATTTCTCACTTTCTCCTCTATAAAATAAGACTGTCCTTTCTTTCCCCTGAACCTAGACCTGTATTTACATATTGCTTCTAGAAGGGTAAAATGACAAAGCGTTAATCTAATCTATTTTCAGTATTTTGAGACTTTTCTATTTCACAGAGATGTCACCTGGCAAAAAAAAATACATACATGTAAGTATACCCCTGCACACACATTTACATGCACGTTAGCATACCTTACAAATCCCTACCTCACATTTAGTAATTTTGGCATTATCCAAGAACTCACATCTGCCACACCTGGCAGTTAAGTCTGAGGTCTAAATTATGAGTGACCTCATGTTTTAAGGAAATTAAAATTTCTTTCACTGACTACTGCTAGGGATTGTCTAGTGCTGGGGGATAACTTTTTTGTTTCTACATAATTGCCATTAGCACTAGGAATTTGGTTATTAATTTGTGCTTTTTGTCGTCCCAATTCCTTTAACTCCCATTACTATTTTAGCAGAGCTCAGCATGCAGGTGTCAGCTTCTCAGAGAGAAAAAGACAAACCATTCAATAAATGAAATGGCAATGTTCAAAACCATTTATTGAACATGGTAAGCGATAGAGGACACTGATAAAACCACTGTTTTTTAAATCTTTATATATTGTATTGGGTTTACGTGGCAAGGCTTTGGTAGCAGTGGGGCTACAAGGGTGGTCTCTGTGAGCAGAGCCCAGCAGCTGC
Organism: Anser cygnoides; assembly: GCF_040182565.1. Classification (NCBI taxonomy): domain Eukaryota; kingdom Metazoa; phylum Chordata; class Aves; order Anseriformes; family Anatidae; genus Anser; species Anser cygnoides. The sequence goes on along the minus strand of NC_089873.1, from coordinate 2,655,460 downwards.
CCCATGGCAGATCAGAGCCAGCTCCAGCTGCTCCAAAAGGACCCGCTGCTGGCCAGAGCCGAGCCATAAGTGATGTTGTTTGAGCCTCTGTGAGAGCAGATTTTAGAAAGGGGGAAAAAAAATGCTGTGTTACAGCAGCTGGGAGAGCGAGGAGCGAGACCCAGCCCTGCAGCCCCCAGGGTGAGTGCAGCAGGAGGGCAGGAGGTGCTCCAGGCACGCAGCAGCAGTTCCCCTGCGGCCTGTGGAGAGGCCCCTGGTGGAGCAGGCTGTCCCCCTGCAGCCCATGGGTCCCACACGGAGCAGATCTCCACGCCGCAGCCCGTGGAGGAGCCCCCGGTGGAGCAGGTGGATGTGGCCTGGAGGAGGCTGCGGCCCATGGAGAGCCCCCGCAGGAGCAGGCCCCGGGCCGGAGCTGCAGCCCGTGGAGAGGAGCCCACGCAGGAGCAGGGGGGCTGGGGGGAGCTGCTCTCCCTATGCCGAGTTTGTTTTGTCCATCATGATAACTGTGGATAATTGTACCCTTGATCCCTTTTTCTTGCATTTTCTCCCCCTTTTCCTTTGAGGAAAGGGAGTAAGAGAGTGGTTGTGGTGGAGCTCAGCTGCCCAGCAGGGTAAAACCACACATATCAGTGGCATTTTGCTATTTTACCAGTTATAAAGATACATTGAACTTTCTGAAGGCCACAATTTGATAAAGTATGTGCTTCTATAAATGTTATTCTAAAAAGCATTTTAGATCCAAGCCTGAGAATGTAACAAATTATCTGTAGTAACAACCTAGCACTTGCGTAAGAACTACCTCCTGTTTTTAGAAACCGCTTTCACCCAGCATAATCCTCTCAGCAAAGAGGAATCTGTTTTGTCAGTGTACTCAGGCATCGCATCAATGATGGCGAAGTGAGAAGCTCAGACACAGACACCCATACACTAAGGCACATCACGTTAAACTGCTTTCGTAGGTTCCAAAACAAGATTCCTACTGAGCGAGTAGGTGTTGTGAGAAAAGAAGCCCATTTCCCACTATGTAAGGAGTCAGGAAAACAACCTGCTGAAGGTTTCAAGAGCACAAAAATCTTTGAGCTAGAGAGCTTTAGTTTTCAAATTAGAGTTACCAGTAAAATTGTTTCACTGTAGAGATACACACCATGTCTTCAACGCTTTTTAAATAGGCTCTACCTTTGCTTCGTTAGGTGGAATTTCCAAGAAAAACTGCCTTGGCACCACACGACTGCAGTTCTCCTGCAGCATTTGCTGCCTCCCGCTGCCGTCCCTGGACCATCCCCATTATGTGCTGCAGCACCTCGGGGGAAGGAGAGGAAGCAAAGAAAGGTGCCACTGCTGACATCCTAAGTGAGGTCACTTCTGTCACCGGCAGGTAGGCATCATGACGTTGTTGAGTGTATCACAAAGCCCAAGACTACTCCAGGCAGTGACGGGTCCCAGCAGGGCTGCGAGGGAAGCAGCCAGGGGCAATCGCTTCTGCTCCTTACTGAAGAACTTGGTGTCCCCAGGACAAACAAAAGAGGGAAAAGCCACTGATACAGGAGAAAAAGGCGAGAATGTGGAAAAAAGAGAGAATACAGAAAAGAGAGAGAATATGGAAAAAAGAACCAGATCAGTCTATTAAAAAAAAAAATATTATCACCTTCTACAACATGCTTGTGTAACAGTACTAAAGCTGATCCATGTTCTTTTATTTATTCCATGGACTAAAAAAACATGCATCTTTTTAGGCTTCTGTACCATGTTACCCATCATATATCAGCCCTGAACACTACATTTGAACACTCGAAGTCAGAGCAGAGCATTTTTGAGGGACACTTCATTTTGTGATTCTTCTGCTGCAACCTCAGCTCTCTGCCAGAAGCGGCCCCACTCTGTTTCATCCACCGTAACGCACTGCTACGGCTGTTTCCAGTAACTTAAAGTTAAGAACTCTGTGGCTACACAATGACTGTGTTCAGTACGGTGCTTCTGCACAAAGTTGGTCTGGAATAAATAAATAAATGCAGTTATCTACTGCTAACCCAGATCAAATACGACACAAAAGTATGGCATTCGTTAAAAAGCAGTAGGCTTGCAATTACTACTTCTAAATAAAGTTAAGGCCCTAGCTAGACAGTATTAAAACTCCATGCAAACTTGCAGACCATAATGTCCTGTCCAATACTTGCCTTGCCTGTCTGAACTCATGTTGCTGATTCATTTTAGGCTGAGCTTAAATTCATCTTACTCTTTCTGTCTGTCTAGCACGTAAGTCAGCTTAGTATCATTGAATTTCAACAATACTAGAATTACATTATTCACATTTAAAGGAAACTTCCCATAGTGGGTCTACACACAGTAAATTGCTACTGTACGTTCTATCATACAAAAAATATTTCTATGAATAGTGTGAGATAATATAGTTAATTATATATTTAAGTTGTAAAAGCCCTTAGAGAGCCCCCAAGATAGAATTCATTCTATGCAAGCTCTCTTTATTAATAAAAGTACTTAGAGCAATTACTTTGAACTTCTGCAGACAGAGCCTTATTTCAAACTCTTTTAATCAATCCTCACCAAATCTCTTGGCAACAGCGTGCAGGAAGTATACAGAGGCAAGGGAGTTGTGGCGTTTCAGTCAAGCTACCAATTCTTTATGTTTATTATTCATCCCCACCATGGTTTTTAATTAATGAAACAAAATAAAACCAAATGTGGCTTGCCAGCCTCAAAGTTCTCATTTATTAAAAAAGTGATTACATCCAGTAATCTGGAGGTAATATTAAAAAGCCTCATAGAATTTTCCAGGCTGTACTACTAACAAAGTAACTAATCATTCAAAGAGATTTAAATTAATTTGGGTCAAATGAAACTCAACATCATCTTCCAGGTTGCAGCTGCTCCCACTGAAAAGGTTACTGATCCCACTGACGTGCCTGCAGAGTTGTGCAAGTGAATCTGGTGGTGGGGGAATTAGTTTAGCTCAAGACACTCGTTTAAACTATTTCAGCAAATAGATTTTGCCCAAAGCAAATTAGGGAAGAGTTCAGGTGAACTGCTACTAGGCCAGTTGGTGAGGGACACTCACCTCTAGCAAGGGGAAATGATGAGGAGCTGCCGAAGCCTCTAACTTTCTCTTTTAATACTACTGGATCTAGAAGACGATGCTTGCCAAAGAGACCAGAGTCTTTGTAGGCAGAAAATGATACGGATGAGATGAACACTCAGCTCCCATTTCAACTTCAGCCCTGTGACGTTCTAGCTGCCAACTGAAATAATGTGTAATGGTATATGATTTATATTCCACAGGGTTATTAAAATATTTGACACAAGGAGAAATTACACGTCCTAAAAGCATGAAGTCATTTCTTCAAAAGAAGTTTAATTCTTGCATATCATAAAAAAGCTTAATTTTTACGTGTACTAATTTTATCATCTACTGAGATATAGTGAAACTTGCCACAGAAGTATGGGTTACTAAGAATTCTGTATCACATCTTTAGACCAAAATACATGCTTGAAGATAAAGTACACTACTGGTTTCTTTCAAACTGACAATTTATGTTAGACTAAACACAGGCTGCTGGCCATTATCAAGGAAATTGGAATTGCTCAGGCATAGCTGCAGTTACTGATGTTACTTGTTTGGGAGCTTTGTGATTTAGTGAAGTCACTAGCAATTGTTTAGCAGGTAATTAAACTATAAAGCCGAGACCTGTGATTTTCAGTCTTTTGAAAGCACTAATCAGCAGAATTCCCAGCCCCATTTAAATGATTTCCATTTAAGATCACTGGTAACATTTGCATTATCATTCATTCCCTTCATATGCCTGTATTAATGGCTTTACCCAAATTGCACTCTACTGTTGGCTATTTTACTCAATCGTCACCATAAAGGTCCCCCTCTCAACAGATCTGGACCCATTTCTTAATCGTGATACCACTTTTACAATTTCTGTTTATTCACTCTGCTCCAGACTTTGATTAGCATACAAAAATATTTAAAGTCAAATAAAACTTGAAAGACCGGACAACTATTTTCTTCACATTTTTTAAACCAAAGACAGCATTATATAAATTTCACGATTCCCCTAAGTGCCTTTAAAATTACAAGCAATTTAGACCATGATTCACTTTCATGCAGTCTCTGACTGCATGCAATTTTTTTCCCCCCATCTCAATTATATCTTAATATTATGGGGGCTGAAATGCATTAAATAAATCATATTTCATAGTAAAGCAATAATACTTACATGCATTTTAGAAGAAATTGTCCTGCATTATAAATGTATTTATAATGTCATTACCTTATTTTCCACATTGACTGAAATATTAGGCAGCAGCGACTGCTCCAAGCTACGGATGGAAGCTTTTAGCAAACCTTATGTTTATTCTGCTGCTGGTAATTAGCTGTTTTAGTTAATATAATACAACATTTACAAACAGCAATTTATCCAATATATAAACTCGCTCCTGTAATTAGCGAAGCATTGTTATTGATTAAGATTTAATATGGAGGTTGCTGTTTCTGCAATGTACTATATAAAGAGAACGATCACTAATTTGTCAGAGGACCGTTTCTAGTCAAAGTAATCTACTGGCAGAGTACCATGAATTTAATTCTCCATAAACTATTTTCTGCAATAGTTTATCCAATCCGCAAAGTTTAAAATGCTTTAAAGGAACAGGAAATAAAAGCAAAAAAAAAAAAAAAAAAAGAAGCAATTACGTACCTATTCTTTCTCAAAGAGACAAAACCACTTGATTTGTCTTTTAATGTTAAATCAGGTTAAGGTGATACTTTTAAGACCAAGAGCAATTAATCCCCATTCAGAAACGTTTTGCAGAGCACAGACAATCTGTGCCATTATTTCAAATTCGAGAACACTAGAACAGCATCAATTGTTCTATCAGTAGTACCCATGAAGTTTCAGGCACTGTATTTGTGTGGGTGTATAAACAACAATATAAATTAATTGTCAGAAAGAATATTCTTTCCAAAGAGATTTCAGTTATTACATTCAAGAGCTTCGGGAAGGAGATTTGAGGGCACTGCATATCATGCAAAAATGAAGAAAAAATTGAGACTATTTCATTACAAAGTATAAGGAGGACTTCATACTATCGAAACGTGAACCCGAACAGTAATTTCTACTACGGGCACTCTCTGGATTCATGCTTACATCCAGGAGTGACACTGAAAGCCAAGCACAAGTCCCTTCTCCTGAATCACTCACCTGAATAGATTGTTACCTGCTAGGAATATCACATTTTATACTTTCATTATCAAAAGGAAATGAGGCAATGCTAAGTGAAGTACAATTTCAGCTATTTAGATTTTCAGAACATCAAGCACATTCCACTAAAATAGACAAGTTGCATGTTCAGAAGCACCAAACATCATACACAAGATGAACGTAGCTTTATGAATGTGGAGCTTGTATGAATATAGAGCTAAGTGTCTATAATTCTGAAAAATTCAGTCAAACCTGATTTTAAAATTCCACATTAGAAAATGCTGTAGTCTAAAAGATTTTTATCTCCAAGATCTAACAGCAATTTCTATTTTTTCAATGGTAATTTGATTTTTTTAATTAATTAAAAAGCAGGAAGTTTTCACCAACAAATAACATTAAAAAACACAAATTAGTTCAAAAAACTAAGGCTGTCTGCAATGAAACACGGAAAATATATGAGAAAAAGTATGCATTATCTGTAAGTTTAGTACAAACCAGAAAAAATACTAATATTGCAGTCTGGGAACTCAGGCAACCTCATTAGGTTGCATGAAGTGCTAACACGCTTCTGGAAATGACAGAAATAACCAATATAAACATATTATTGTAAGCAACATGAAAAGAAAACTACATATAATTTTGATCCATCCTAGGTACCTATGGAATTCAGACCGAAGGACTCATTTCTAAATGTATTCTTATTTAATGCACTCACATACACATAATGACCAGGAGAATACAGAAAGCACATGGTTTCTGTTACAGAGAAAGTCGGGAAAACTATTATATTCATTAAAATGCTCCTAAAATGACTAGTTTATCATCTTTGCTGCAGAACAGAGCGAGCCGAGCATAAATTATTTATGATGTGTAACAGTTTAATGGAGTATAAAATGTTTTTTTTTTCTCCTCACTAGTAGTACAAGTTCTGATTTTTTTTTGTTGTTGTTGTCAGCTCCACACTGAGCAGCATACTCTACCCATTTACAATTATGACAGACACAACAATCTTAAAAATTGTTCTACATAAACACTAACTTAGAGTCAATACTTATCCCACCTATTTATTATTACCTTAAAGTGTTATCATAGTACCCTACGGGGAACGCACTGTTGAGCTGCATGGACTTCAAGTAAATCACAGGACTGTTCTCAGTTCCTCCAGAAGTTTAGGGAAATCCTGGCATCAAAACCTGCATAGGGTCTGACTTTGTAACATCGAAATCATCGTTGCGGGAAGATGGGAAGATACACTAAGATCAATTTTCATTTCCCTCTGTGACCACAGTCACTCACTCTGCAAGCTTTTGGAGCATGCTCAAGTCTCCAGGAATGTGTGAATGAGTAGGAATTTGTGCTCATTCATGGGCAAAACCCAAAGGGATTTAAACACCAAATAGTTAAAACCTTAAAAAGCTACAACTGCAGAACATACAGTGCATCACAAAGGAAAAGGGAAGCCAATAAAAAACAGTGGCTCCCACCAATTCTTTACAGACGATTGTGAAGAACAGAAGAATTCCGTGTGCATTAGGCAAAGTTTTCCAAAACAATTTAAGGACAAGGAAGAGGTCATAACAAAACGCATGCCATGGGAATAATTTTCATTATGACTCATTTTCTAATTTATTATCAGCGTATTTAGCATGACATGGGTGCAGGCACCATTACGATATTTGGATGTTTCTTGTCCAAATCACCTTCCTTACTTAAGGAATTTACCCAAGAAGACATCCACACTTAATCTCGAGCCCCAGAAGGTCATGTGCAGCGAAAGAGACACTTCTACAAGGTAATCCTCATCATCATAAAGTTGACAACTGAATAGGTCAGAATCAAATACTCAAAGAACCTATTTCTCCTCAATTATAAAGAGATCCTAGGGTGCCAAGTTCTGGCACACCTGATTAGACCTGTAACTAGCTGAAAATGTAGGCAGAGAAAACGAACCTCTGCTTGCAAATGACCTGTGCAGTAATACCTTGGATGACAGCCGACAGTGTAAAGCGACTACACACTGGAAAATCTAAACACTCAGCATCTAAGGTAGCACAGCTTGGCGATGCCCCTATTTCAGTTGGGTCATCCTCTGCTTAATTAACACCATCACGCACACGCAAATAAACCCGAACTCACCATAAAACTTGTTTTGTGAATAACTGTGAATAACCTCCCCGTATTCTTCTTCCAACTTACAGATCAGACTTACACTGAAAGCTATCAGGAAAAAAAAGTTTTCTCCTTACTGTTCCCCCACCTGTACAAAAGCCTTGTGTCATCCTCTCCACAAAGGAAGATTGCTTTCCATCCATTTCCCACTCCACACAGCCTCAAGCTACAGACTGTCAGAAGCAAGAGAAAGAAAAGATTTAAAGATGTTACACTTCATCTCCAACTTTTCTGAGGGCCTAAGCCAAATTCATTTCATCCGTTTAAAGAGAGAGAAAACTGTCCGCTAACAATAAATGAAATTTCTTTTTGTTCTGCTGAGAAGTTCCAGCATTCGTGTAGCTTCCAAAGGAATCTGATATCTGCCAGGGGAACAGCGCCGATCACACCAATTTCAGGGCACATCCTTCTTCCACCTCCAATAAAACCAAATTAAACTTCACCATGTCCATAAGCCTCTGGGATAAAAAGAAAAAAAAAAAAAGAGAAAACAACCCACAGCCCCAGTTCAGTACATTTTTGTCAGAGCCTGGCAACAGGGTTCTGTATGATTTCATTGCCGTATGCAGGCTCCATCCCCGAGAGCCCCCATGGGCTACAGCCTGGCTACCTGCCTCACTGAACACGTGCCCTCCCTGGACTGCAGGGGTTATCGGAGATTTCTCCTGCAATTATTCCTTCCGGCAGCTCCAAGGCACTGCAGCGTCAGGCAAGAGAAGCGAAGAGGGCAACTCGCTCCCAGGCATCACAGAGGAGAAGCGGTAGGTTGTCCTGAAGGTAAGAACTGAAGGACTCGGAGGTTCTTGCGGAGGGAAAGTAGAAAGGGAGAGAGAAGGAAGTGAAAGAACATGACCAAGTAGAATGAAAAGAAGAACTGAAGAACTGGAGTGGCCAAGGACAAGAAGCAGAAGACTTGAGAAAGAAATGGCGTATTGGGAAAGGATTAGACAGAAAAAGGTGTCTGAGAAAAATTGAACAGAAAAAGAATTTGATCAAAAAATACCCACAGCCAAAAGAAAAAAATGGAAGAAATAAAAACCTGAATACAAACCTACACAAGATATGGATTAACCCAGAATTCCCAATTGTCAATACTCCTTCTTGGTTTTTGCAGCCAAGATAAAATCAATGTAGTTCACGTGCAATAATACAGTTATATCACTCTCCCCAGTACATAAGTCTCAGGTGAATTTAAACATCTCTCCTGTCTTGGGACTTTGGAAAGATGAAGATGAGAAGGAAGACATGATTATTATTATTATCTTTAAAATAATAAGCAGAGAAAACTACAGTTTCATAAGCTACATCAAGACAAGAGTAACACAGCAAAATCAGGATTTCAGAAGCTATCTTGTGTCGTGTTCCTTGTCTGTTGAACATCAGTTCCAAGTGCTGGGCTTACACAATCTTTACATCCAAGGTATTTACTACCTTTCTGGGGCACCAGGCAGTCAGTACTCTCTGAGTTAGCACTTATACACCGCTTTTTCCATTATATTCCACATGCAATGGCTACTACAGGCCTCTAAAAAGAAACACACCAACCCAAATGACATACGGAATTAACAGAGAATTTATAGTGCTTTCAGGTAAGTTACCGCTTCATATCACATCCCTAGAAAGAGACATCAGAGTGAAGAAATCAAGATCAACATGTACAAGTTCATAGGGTCTGGGGACCTCACTGAAAGTTGCTTGGAGCCTAATTTTTAACAGTACTTGTGTCTTTTTTTTCTTTCCTTTTTATTGTTACTTAAAAAGCAAATAAAAAAGTAAAACACTAAGAGAGCAAAACATTTCTTAACTTCGATGGCACTAATTTTGCAATCTTAATAGTCCCTAGCAGACCGACAGATTTGCTTGTTGGGGCAGCCAGAATCGTTGTCATAAATGTAAAAAAATAAAATACTGCACACAAACGCTGCAAAATTCATAGAGCCAATTAAAAGTTATCAAGTGGCTGAGCACACTACAATGAGCAACTTTTCAAACCGGGCAATAATGACAAGACAGAATCGCATTGCATCTGCCCTAGCAACAGTTTAGCCACTGTCTGTAATAGGCACTGAAATTTGTTCAAAATCTGCTTTGTGTGATAGTACATGAAATGAAATGTTGATCAGAATCAGCGCTATCTGATAGTCTGTATTGCCACAGATTCCTGTATCTGCAGGATGCTTCGTGCTCATCTTCGACAGCGTATCTCGGTACTCTCGAGGCTATGTGGAGCTGCTCTCCTGCCATACGAGGACTGACCATCAAAAACAAAAAAATCAACAAAATCGGGATGTCAAACACACGGCAGACTTTGAAAGATCTGTCAAGGTTTGCGACCTCCCTCTCACTTCGAGGCAAATTCACACCCCTGCCAAAACAGCTCTCAGTAATTACGCAGTCCCCCTCCCTTCCTGCTACAACTAATTAATGGCATTTATACTTGATGGGTCTTGACCACCAGCTTTTTAATGGTTTACTGCAGGAAAACAAGGCTTCTAGACAGGACAGCTTAATTTTCCCTTGAGCCTCCAAAATTAGCAGGAATATGGGAGTAAAACTGGCAGCACTGGAAAACAGCAAGTAAAATAGAAAATCTGTTTAAGGAAAACGAAGGTTTGCCTTGATGCCCCCCACCCCCTTCTGTTCATTAAGGTCGAATCTGTCCATATCCAAATTTTAAATGAATTTTCAGGCATTGCAAACCACAAGGGAAAATGACAGGCACTACGTTTCTGCTGTACAACAGCTCACTTGCAGATAGTATGTTCAAAGAAAGATTTTCTCAAGTTCGGTATCTTCTACCAACACCATTACTTCCAAAAAAAAAAAAGAAAAAAACAACAACATGTTTTGGTATTTTTTCTTCCCCATCAGGCAGATAAAAGTGCAAAGGCAAATTAAAATATTACAAGAGTTACTACAATGTAAAACAAAGATCCGGCTGACCTACTTATCCGATGGCTTTTTGAGGTCCCCATTTACTAAGGTAGGCACGGCACCCACTCATCCTTCCTCCCAACATCCCTCCTGCCTGCCTTCAAAACCATTAAAAGAAGATTTGATAGATACTATGCACAAGTATTTCTTCTTTTAAACCAAATTAGCGTGAATACCAAGCCATCGCTGTGATGTCTGCCATCACGACTTCATTTTGAAAATCTGGCAGCCCTTCAGTTTTGCCTTACACACTAGAAATGACTTGGTGTTACTGCAGAACTACCCCTTCCCTCTGAAAAGATTGCAGATCAGTCTTCCTGCGGATGTAAATGCAAGAACCACCCCACAACACAGTGCAGAAGGCTCCTGGTTGGGCTGGTCACAGGCTTAAAGGCAGAGACCTGATCAGAAGCGGGTACTGAGAGTCACAGAATCATAGAAACACAAGGTTGGAAAGGACCTACAAGGTCACCTAGTCCAACCATCCAAATACAGTCAACCTGTATTCACCTTCAAAATTGCTTTAAACAATTTTCAGTTCACTCTCACACCCTCTGCGTGTACGCGCTCCGACAGCAGGCTCAGCCAAAACCATCCACCTACACCTCAAACTCCTTTTTCAATGTCAGGGCTTTTTGCCTTTATGTATGCTGAATGCCCTAGTAGAAATTATTTTGAAATGCAACCATTAAAGGTATGCTAATGACTATAAATTGTGACAGCTGCTGAGGAAACAAGCCTGTTGGCTCAGGCGCAGCACCATTAACTATCTATCATAAAGTACTCTGGACTTGCTCATTTATTACTCCTGCATAGCCCAAGGGGGGAAAAGGGGGAACAGCACGAGTTTGTTTCTCCGAGGCAAAATCATAAGCCACTTACTTATCCTAATGTCACGATCCCCACTGTTTATCTGCATGATAATTAGGAAAATGAGAAGTAATGAAATTCTGTTATTTATTTATTTACGGACGTGATTTGAATTCAACCGTGTAAGAAAAAGACAATGCAGCATCTTACGACGCAAGCTGACAGGTGGATGGATCTTCCAAGCTCACAACTAAGTTAGAAGCATCAGCCATATGAATCAAAAAGCAGAGTGACAAGCACGTAGTATCACCTCTTGCCGCGGCTTCCCAAAAATGAGCGTTGACACACTTTTACTATATCACTCTTAAGAAATTGCTTAAACAGCAGACTTGACAACTAAGAATAGTTTTTGCTTTCCAAACTCATGTAGCAGGGACTTCCTGAACAGAGGATGGCTTGGCTTCAACTCGCTACATCACTTGCATAAAGCAACGTTTGATTTTAGTCGGGAGCAGCACAGCCACCCGTATGTCACATTCTCCAAATACGCAGCTTTTGAGCAAAAGAGGCCGACACGCACCCATACGAAGACCACCATCCATACATTTCTTGGAAGGAGGCTGGATTCCCAGCTACAAACCCCACTGCACTTTGCTGGACGGAAATGACACACTATGCTATTGGGAGCAGTGAAATTAAACAGTCCCCAGTCTTCAGAGGACAGTACTATCAAGAGAATAATTTTTATTACCGAAATAAAATGGTGCATTAACATTCCCAATTCATCAACCCATACACTTAAAACTCTTCCCTCCTTTAAAAAAAGGAGGCAGACTATTTCTCTCCATGCACACGCTAGCGTACGTGTTGCAGAATATCTCACACAAGTAATACCTGGATATGACAAAAATTATTTGAATATCTTTATAAAAAAATCAAATTTAACTGTGACCTGTCATTTTCTTTCCTCACCCACTCTCTGATAGATCCTTTTAAATTGGATTTGCATACACTTACTTTAGATACATTTGCACCTATTGGTTCAATACATAAATATCCCAATATATTTTAGATACCCAGTGAAAAGACTTGGAAACTTAAAATTACATGAAAAAGTGAGAATATTTGTAATTTGTCAATTCTCTCCCTTCTTCCCCAAATACCATTCCCTACCACTATGTGTTTTCTAGAACTCGTGTTATCATCAGCTCTACCAGGGTAAGTCCTAGCTCACGTTAGTTGCCTTAAACCACCCAGCATATTCTGGGGGCATTGTGTAAGGGAATCTGTGGCAATAATTATGATAATGCCAGTAGCAATTGTATTATATGGCACTTTTTGATCACATTTTATTGATTCTATGATTTATTCTAACTTTTGATAAAATCACAAGTGTTATTTTGATGAGATGTGAAGTCTTTTATTCCTGAAGAAGACAACAGCATTTCACAGTCGTCACTTAGTTCTGCTCTGGAGACACTGAAGTTTCACTACTTCAATAACTCATAGCAGAAATAGAAGTCATCCAATTTTGTACTAATAAATAAAGAATATGTCAAAGTGCACAAAGAGCAGAGAAAATATTAAAGAGCAAAACCAATAAAAACATCCCAGGCATCACTTCTGTTTGCGTTTTGGTTTAAGCAGAATATGACATCTCTGTTGAAAATGCTGATATGTAGACAGTTCCGCTCACTTTGGCCTTTCCAAACATCCAAGCTTGTTTGTTTGTTTGAAGGTATTTAACAGAGCCTCCCGAAAATATATTTTCTCTCTCTCCCTGATACAGCACCAGACTTAAACTTTCAGAAATGCCTGAGGAATGATACTTTGATAATACTGTCTTTTTGGTACTAAGGCTGGAAGGTCACCTCCGTGCCTTCTAGCACTCGAGGCAGAGGAAACTGCAGCTGGGTCCATCGCCTAATTAAGGGTACTACAAAATGAGCATTCAGTGGGGAGAGGGAAAAAAAAAGAAAAAGAAAACCATTTTCTCCTTATAGTAAAGAAAGTAATTTTCAAAATGGGAAATAGATGTAACATAAAGCAGTAACAGGTCTCCTGAACACAAAAAGAGCTCCAAGAGTAGACCACAGATGAAAGTGGACATCTACCGCTGGAGTTCCTGGAGTTCCCCAAGGAAGCCAGCTCCTCCAAAACAGGACACAAATGTAGTTCACTATTTACCTGCCAGTCTCTCACCCTTATTTACTCTCAATTTTGAAACCCCGTCTCAGGCATAGTTGTGAATATAAATATTAGTATGACGTAGTCTCTTAATCTCCTTAGATGTCACAAAATCCTAGGTTTTGTAAGAAGCACACATCCCACATATTTCTAACCAAGCTCTACCACAAAACTCAGTATCCAGATTTTCAACTGTTCTCAGTAAAAGGGGAGGCATACAAAATTGATGGGAGCTACATTAAATAAAACTACCCAATTAAGCCATAAAGAATATTATATGTAGCAGTTTCTCATTTTACTACTATTCACAACAACCCCTTGGCTTTTTGTAGCTTCATTCTTTAAAAGGAATGGCTCTTGTCTCAGAGCCTGCTTTTCACGGGATATGCAGAGTCCTGATTACGGCAAACACTACACCAGCACACAGACCAAACACCACAGAACAGCAACGTAAAGACCACTGATCAATCTCATGAATGTTTTTAAGATAGGTGGCTGGATACCCTCCAACTATACTCTTTCAATGGTTCGGTCCCCTTCTCTCAGCTGGTTTTCCCCAACAAAATATCCATGTTACGCAGTGAAGAGTCCCAGGAAGACTTAAAGGTAGTGGTCATCAGTAAAACAAATTACTCTTAATTCCCCCCACCTCCTAAACAACCTTTCTTTTCTTAAGTCTTCTAATTCAACCAAAGGGAGTTAGACAACCTAAGTATTAGAAAAGAGAGACATGAGGACTATCTGCCCAGTCAAAATTAACCTAGCCTGAGAGTAAATAAATATTAAATAGAAGTCAGAATGAGAGTCCAGAAAAATTGTTTTGAAGAAATGGGGAGACTGTATGCTACGTTTTTAAGACTTCTTTCAGAGGAGCGCATTTTAATCCACTGCATGCATTTGTACCACATCGTGTACAAGGACAAGTCTTGACGACTCTTTGATTTCGGCTTTTGTTGTGCCATACAACCAGCAGGGCGTACATGCTCTAAAGGCCCAGAAGAAATCAAATGGAGTCTGGATAGGAATACTTATACACAAGCATTGTGCCAAAAGCTTCAAGAGAAGGTTATTTAAAGCATCCTTTTCACAGTATCTTGGGGGCAGAAATGGGTCTTCTCTCTGGAAGAAGCAAATGTATATGTAAAAAGAATGATATGCTTACTTTTCGTCCATGCATGACAAGGAATGATGATATTCATTTGAAAAGATAGCATAGCAATTTTGTTAGCCATTCAATAAAAAGGGAGTAGCAAGAACAAATTGGTTAATGAATGAGGGAGGAGAGAGGAGAGTATTATGCAGTGAATCTATAAAAATGAACTCAATTTGAATTCAACCAAAAGAACAAATTGATGGAGCAGCAGGCTTTGTAAAGCACTAGATCTTCATCTGGATGCTGAGATAACACAGTGATTAATTTTGCTTCTGTCAAATATCTTGGGGTTTGCTATATAAGAATTAAAAAACCAGCATGCTTTTAAATGCTGTTTGACTAACAAAACACATTCCTCTAACCATTCAAAAAGAAACTTTTAAAGAGAATAAATATTCATTTTATGTACCTTACATTTTCTATTTTTACTGCATTTTTCTTCTTATATGCCTCACTTTGAGAAAAAACAATTGATCATTAGCTATAAAAATAAAAAATTACAGGTCTACGACATGTCATGAAGTCAAAAACAGGAGGAAGGAGAAAATTATTTGTATTGTTCCATTAAAACAACTATTTTAAATGTCAGAATGGATGTTACAAAGGAACAGAAGAGAGATACAGGTGAGCAATTTCTTATTCTAGTTTGCAGGCACTTAATGGCAGTTTCAGAGATGAAATAAAACATTGCTTAACTGTTGACGTGACAGAGGTCGTACTGGGATTACAACCTAGAGCAAGAACAGTACTATCACCCACAGGCTATTTTAAATTGTTTATTACTGTTTAACTACATCTAGGGGGAAGAGATTGTTCTCTCATTAATAAAATAATTTTAGACATGCAAATGGGTCTTTACCATTTCCTCCAGGCACATACATCTGTCCAGCTAAGAAAACCACTCATGGTTTGCAAATATTTGGCAGGAAGTCCCGTTTCCTGCATCGCTGGAAACAAACGTTATTGATTTCTATTTGCACAGCAACACCTTCTTGTTCGTACAGCAGTTTCACATCACCTGTTTGACATCCCAAAACAGTTAGAAAGCCAGATTCCAAACACCTTACTGCTGCAGTAGAAATGCCAGAAAGAGAGGGAGAATAAATGTGTGCCAAGAGAGATGTAAGCCATATTCACAACATTATGTTTATTCAAATGAAGGTAAGCACATACAGTGCAACGGAGTTTAATATTTTTAAAATGCAAATGACCTTTTCAATGTATCCCACTTCCTTCTGCAAAAAAGCCACCAAGCCCCTCTCCCCCAAAACAAAGCCAAACAAAACCCAATGGACCTCATCCTCAACATTCACAAGTAACTTCTTCCTCCTCGTTTTAATTTTACCCTGTCCTCCAAAGCAGGAAAGAACAAAGCGAAACAGATGACTTTTGCCCATGTCACCAGAGTACTAATGCAAAAAGACCATTTACTGCAACAAAACAATGATTTCTAAATGGCAAGGAGAACAGCACTTGGCAACAAAGAACCACGTACATAAACCCGAAAGAAACCTTATGAGTAAATCTGCAAAGATACCTGCTTTCAAGGAGTAAAGATACTTCTACATTATAAAATCTGAAGAACAAAAGAACTACAAAAGAACTACTGCTAGATTTAATTTTGTACCATGCTGTTTCCAAACCTTAAGTCTAATTTTCAAATGTGAGCCTTTAATATTTTCACAATGATAAATTGTAAGTTACAGTCACCAATCATACTGTATTTTTCAGAAACAGCTTGGTCCTCTCTACAGTAAGCAATCATGTTTTGCCTCAGGCTATGTAGTTTACCTCAAATTATTTCAGAATCATCTAAAAAGATTCATTTTTCTATTAAAATGATGAATGAGCTAAATGAGGTATGTAATAAATACTGCAGGTTTGTAAACAGACTTCTTTTCTCTTGAGAACTAATGCCTTAACTCGTTTAGTAATTTTTCCCCCTGGTATTTTCTAGTGAAGTCATCCTTAAAATATGGTTAGCACAGGACTGTTTGGAAAGAGCAGGAAGGGTCAGTATATAATCTGCTTATGGAAAATAGAGGACCTCCTCTTGACAAAGCTAATGAATTGAGGACAGGAAAAATAAATGCAACACTAAAGGAAAGGTCAGTGCATAGCGCATGTACCTAGTGATTTGGACCAGCCACCCAAGGATGATAGGGAAAACATCTAAACATTTGAGACACAGAGGAGTGAAACACTCTATTTTAACAATATGTATTCAATTATGACAATAGGTCAAATTCACTCCTAACATAACTCAACATGTTTCAGCTCTAATATATCAAGGAATGTATTTTGTCTATTGATTTCAGTGCTCACAAAAGTAAAAGAAGAACTATACATCTCAAATTTCCAATAATCTGATTACCACATTCACCTAAGGTGCAAAAACTGCTTTTTAATATAAGGATACTTCTGCTAAATTGATTTTTTGATCACAGAATTTATTAATAGACTTTCTTGTATAGAAAATGATTTACAAAACAAAAAAAATACCTCTGCAACAACAGACTTCGTTCTCTAACAGGTACTTTTCAATGAAAGCCTGGAACAATACATGGAGAAGTGTATGTAATTATATTAGTATGGATACAGATTTCTAATGATAGCGATAATCAAATTTTAATGTTATGGTTACAGCAAATGAACAGAACAATATTTCTGTGCCTCTTCAAAGGGAAATGAGACTTTAATGTCATTGGCAGCTCAATAAAACCATTTTCTAACATATAGGGTCTTAATGACAGCTCGTTTCAGTCCAGACAGTGAAGTAAACATGTTAACAGTAAACTCCAGGTCATTATAAGGAGATGGAAATACAACAGGTCCTCTGCACTTTGGATAACTATTGATTTTTCACTCCATGTTCTCTGTGTCTCACCCCAACTCTCATAATGACTCAAGTGATGGAACATCAATAAGCTATTTATGGCAAAGCTCCCACATTTAAAGCCACTCAGCAAGACTCTGCCCGGCTCAACTACCCACAACTTTCAGGTGTGCAGCGAAGATCTCCAATCATAAATAGTGTAAAGGAGGATGGGTCTGCTGCCTAGACGAGTAAAACTTAACACCAGCACTCTTGGAGCACTCAGAAGAATGTGACCCTTGGCTGCATCAATCCTTGCCAGAGAGGATCACGCCGGTACCAAAATTCTTTATGGTCAGACTGAAATAAAAGCCTTAAGTCATTATAAAGTCCTCCTTCAAGAAGGATGGGCCGGAAAAATATCACACGGTAAGTATACATGGTAAGGGTATGGAAGAAAGAAGTATTTTTTGATGTGCTACACTGCTACAGACAGTTCTCAAGCACAACTTCAAGCACACGGCGCACTTGAAGGTCTGGAAATTCTACTCTAAATTTTGATTTCTACCTTGGTCAGTACAAACATCAGAAATACTGTTTTGTATACCTCTGGATCTCCCCCAGAATCATTTTTAAAGAAGCTGACATCCCATCAGCCACTTTCCAGTCCACTTGTACTGAGGGAGCTCTCTGTAAGAGCTTACACAGCACATAAGCAGTTCAGCTATCATTAGCTCATCTATCATCACCAAGTTTCTTTCAAAGCCTTTATGACTATCACCCAAGCCTGAAGAGCTGTTATTGGTAAAACTGTCAACTTCCCTTAACATTTTCTACTGAATCTTCAGATCTGAGACCTCATCTGAGGAGATCTCTGCAAAGAAAAGTTCCAGCATGGGAACTTTCCGATGTTCCTCCACTTTCAAGAGACACGTGAAAGAATTAATTCATGGTATTTTGCTGCTGTGGTTTCATCTCTTCTGATCACTACAAGTATTGCCCAGTCATCTCTTGGCCCTACAGTCTTTGGTAGGATTTCTGTTCCACGGAGGCTGTGGGATTGCACACACACACACACACGTGTGTTAATTTTTAAACCTTTTCTTAAACGGTCTTTAAAATCTTACCTGTCATACTTGGGTTTGGGGGGTTGTTTTTTAACACTTAGCCTAGCAAATGTCATGATGTTCCTCATTCTGCTCACTTAAAAATTGTTTCAGATTGCTTTAAGGGTGCACTCCCTTGTCTTACCTTGCTGTTCAAGCTCTGCTGACTTCCTTTAGATTTCTTTTTCTTGACAAGTGGAATACTTTTGCTTAAAGAGACAAATGACATTTCTCTCTACTTCTTGTCACCTGCAAAGCTTTTACTGTCTTAGCTGTCCATTTTAGCTTCATTTGTATCAATTTTCTTCATTTGTATGAAAAGTTAGTATTAACTTTTGGTGTGCTGACACTTAAAAGTTTCCTCTGTCCAAACCTATAAGCAGCAGCTGGTATTAAAATGGTTTTAGAATGGGAAATATTCCTTCAATCTAACAAGGTCGTGTCTGTTTATTAAAACTGAATTAGCAGCCTTTATAAAAAAAATATTCTTCCTTTATAACCATAATATCTATTCCTGTGCACTGTTTAAACAATTTAGTGGCAAAGGAATTAACTCTGTAGATAATGCTATTGACATTTCCGAAACACTACTTTTTTCTCCAATACTTTTTTCTCTGACAGATGCAATCAAATCCAGGCTACATAAAATATCAGCCTACTCCAGCAGTTAACTAGCACACGGGATTATTCACCCTACCTGACAAATGGCGCACACAGATACATCCCCATGTTACAAATTCTATAAATTCAAGCCTGATACATTGAAAAAATATATACTGTTGTTTATAAGTTATGGTAGAAACAAAAAAAATGCAGTAACAAAAGCAAAAGAACATAGGGATCTTCATGAAAGAATCTCAAGACAATTTCATAGATCGAAAATTCACGGTCTTGGCAGGCAGCTCCCTAAAATGCCAGGCTGTGGTGTTTCTACCTTGAAAGGCAGCCAGTCACTCTACAATTCCATGCAAGAGGACATCCTGTAAGATTTTAAGGCATTTGCTTCATTTCATTAGCAACATTTCTATGTTCTTTTTTCCAAGCCCACCTCCATATGCATTAACAGCACATACCTCGAAACAAGCTGATAAGGCCCAAAACTAGTTAATAGCAATTCCTGATTGCTTCACTTAGACAGTTCTAGCTTAAATATTCTGGAATATGTGAAAATTATCAATAAAATTGACTTAAAGGCTAAATATACCAGTTTCATAGTCATAATATGAAATCTATTGATGTTGATATGAATATGATATTGATATCGATATGAAATCGAGCATTCGGCTGATGAGAAAGGCATCACACAATTCTCAAAAGCATAGTGCTAGCCCCAGTAGTAAATGAAAGATGCAAAAACCCGGTAACTCATGCAAATAATATTCTCCAGTATAAATCTTCAGTACTTCATTAGGCTGAGGCCACAAAATCCTCATCCATACTGCACGACATTAACAAGCCAAGGGTTTAAGGCATAAGACTAAGACCGTATCTTGGTCATAACTGCTCTCCGTTTTCCTTTGTTCCTATATTTAAAAATGAGAAAATAGTAGCTATTTGTCTGCCATATAGTTATTCTTCAACACCACCACCAGTAGAAGTCTGAAAAAACATTGAGAAATGTCTGCAGAAGACACTTAGACTCAGCTATACCTAAATGATTTTATTGAGCACTGGAACAAGTTGCCCAGAGAGGCTGTTGACTCTCCATCCCTGGAGATACCCAAAAGCCGTCTGGACGCAATCCTGAGTGATGTGCTCTGGGTGGCCCTGCTGGAGCAGGGGGTTGGACCAGATGATCTCCAGAGGTCCCTTCCAATCTCAATCATTCTGCAATTCTGCGACAATGCAGGCAATCGATTCGTATTTACATAGCATAGATAAAGCTACTGAAGGGACTGCTTTGCCGTGTTACCAACCAGTAAGTCTTAGAAAGGTTTGATTTCATTTCAGATACAGAGGGTCAAACGTATTTATATAGATGTTGTCATAAATAACCCCATTTATTTTAAAAGGAATGCTCACGTAAGTGACTTGAAACTCTTTTCTTGGGAAGACCAATTTGTTTACCATTTATACTCCACTAATTTCTAAAAAAAAAAAAAAAAAAAACCTAAAAAATTTCTAAGAAGTGATATTCATACCTCAGAGAATGATTCTTCTTACAAAGAAGACTCAATACAGCAAGCAACTGTTATATAGGAAGCTATAAATCTGCCAGACATTTGAAATGGGCTGAAATATATATTGTCAATTTTAAAAAGAAAACAGCCAGCTGCATTTTACAACTTCCTTGTCACCAAGTCTTTATACGTCAGCTCTAATGAAATAGGAGTCTTTGATACAGATTTTTTCAATAAGCTGGTTCCAAGATTTGAGACAATCAAAAGTTAGACAATTCTTTTTGTTTTCTAGAACAAAAGAGACTTCAAAGTTACAGTTTTTGAATCCCTATTGTTAGCCAGCCTTCTAGCCAGGAATATTATGGATTCCCTTCCAATATGAAGTAATTAATTTCCAGAAGAGCATCTCATATGTTGTAACTACTTAACATACAACAACCTAATTTTTAAATAGACCTAGACAATCATATTACTCTTCATCTGAAAACAGAAGAAGGCTTTAATATTACCCCTCAAAACAAGGAGATGTATTATACTTGCAACCTTCAGAAACGTTTGGTTCTTTTTACTCATCTGTTCTTAAGATAGGGAAACTTGCGAACAATAAAATAAAATGATAGAATTTAGTAGTAAGGAAAAGAAAAAAAAATCACAAGATGAGATACGCTTTCTTCTTCTACAAATAGTTTGAAACAAGCCTGAAGTCATGATTGTTTAAAAATCCAAGACTTCTACATAAGTTTTCGAACTTACAAAGCGTTGTGCCTTCTGACGCTCCTCTTCTGTCGCAGCTCTCTCTCGAAGAATGGCTCGAGTCAAATGCTCATTTGAAGAAATCCTTTCTCGTTCCAGAATTTTGCCAAACTCATCACGTACATATGCTTGTTCTTGCTTCAACCTACAGGAGGGAGGGAAATTTAGATTGAAAGGTTATTTTCCAAATGCATTTTAAAAGGATATAAGCACAGTCACTTCAAAAGCAGTCACTGAAGTTACTACAGGAGTCTTAAGACAGCTGAATATGAATTCAGTAAAAATTTCAGAAGTTCATTTCAGATTAGTGTTAAAAACAGAATACGTAAACTCAACACATCTTAGTTACACTATTTATTAAATCATATAAAATACAACTCATTTAAAAGTTTATGAAAATGTATCTTTTAAGTACCAAGGATATGCACAGAGCTCTGTTTGTAGGAGGGTATTGGTCTTGTTTGTTTTAAGGAACATTTTTCAAGGAAACTCCTTCTCCCCGCCCCACCACCTAACTTCCAGGTAAAATCTCCATTCTTTTCTGCAATGTGATAATGTTTTTTGATCTCCGGCCACACCATAAACCCAAACACTGCATCTATTTACCAATCTGCAAAAAGACCCAACAACCATAATAAACCTTCCCCAGAAATTTGAAAGGATGAGATGGAAAGAGCTACTGAACTTGTTGCAACAGAGTTAACACGGCTAAAGCAGAAAATTCTCACCATTTGCATGTCACAAAACCATAAATTTACTAGAAATCACAGAATTGTAGGGGTTGGAAGGCACCTCAGGAGATCATCGGGTCCAACCCCCCTGCCAAAGCAGGTTCCCTAGAGCAGGTAAATCTTTACTAGATCACTCTATGTAAGCACACCATATTCAGTTTTCATGGAAATGTATAGATATAAATTGGTTAACTAATAAAACATTTCTACTGAGCATGTTGTGACATCGAGCACAGCGTCAGCATTAGGGAACTCGGAATAGTAATGGCACTATCACACAGGTTTTCAAATACACTTTCAAAAGAGTGGAAGAAAGGAAGCTTAAGGATTCTCGGCGCATTTATACATTGTCAAGGGAGCTTCAGAGAACAAATCATAATGAGTAGGGTCACTTTGTAAAAGGTACTAGCATTACAGTACATTAGATTCTTCCCCAGGGAAAATATTTGAGTGGGGTGGGGAGGAAAAAGACAATTACAAGATGTATTACTTCTGTGCTCAGACACAACCCTCTGAAATGCAGCAACCAACTGGGAGTCTTTATAAAAAGTTTATTAAGCAGCATCTTCAATTACTCCAGCAGAAAGTCAGATTATGCAGCCATGGACCAAATTCCATTAAGTGATTTCCCAAGGTCCCCCAAATTATTCCAGCAGCATTGGTATATCGAATCATTCACACAATCAATGCTGCAGTCAAAACATTCTGGTTGTCTTTTCCATTGGAGAAATAATGTTTTGTCTAAAAAGAAAAAAGTGTCAAAATAGAAGTCTCGGCAGCTTTTTCTTGTGAGAGACAACAGAGAAAGCACTCTGTGTTTCCAGAGACTGCAGTAAGCTCCTTCCTCATCCTTTATGGATTTTACTTCCCACTGATGCTTTCCCCCTAAAAATCCATCTCTTCTTTATGTATATTGTACCTAGCAGAGTAATTAAAGTATATGAAATCAGATAATATCTGAAAAAGCTGCTGGAGGCTTCCACATTACAAACTCTCCAAAATTAAAGTGCTTAGGTGGTTACATCTAATTCTTAGAAATTATTCCTGTTTTTTCAGGAGCTCATTGAGTCTTGCCCTTACGAACCTCAGCGAGGTCTCCTCTCAACCTCCCTTGCAAAAAGAAGAAAGCCAGCTTTCCTAACACTCAAAAATAACAGGTTCCCAATGTCAAGATAAACCCTTTGATGGCTTAACCTGACTACTGTTACATTCAGCTTCCCTGCTAAGTACACTACAGAGGGACGGGCTGTTCTTTTCTGCTTTTGCCCAAACTCCACACACCCTTTGCTGCACACTTGCTCCAAGACGGTGACCCAGAATCTCGCCTATGTACGCGTGTCATCTGATTTCCCACCTTACCGTGAGCTGTTGAGCAGCTTTTCATCAGAAACGGACATCCCACAGAATTAACAGACAATGACACAGCTGTGGGTACGTCCACACGAGAGACAGGAGGGATGGATATGTAACGCTGGTTTCATGCGAGCAGAGAACTCACTGCAAGACTTACTGCTTTGACCTGAGCTAGCCAATTTAAAAATCAGTTCAGGTATCTCATCCTTTATCATAGCTATTCCCATCTTGAAAACAGTCCTGGGCATGAACAGCTGGAACGGCTGGGGACAGGACACCCAAAGTTGGCTCCCAGAAAATGCCTGCCAAAGCCGTACAACCCACCTGATCTCACAAGTTGCTGGTTTCCAAGCCCACCGCATACTAGAAACTCAAAAAACGGATTCTGTGCCATCCTTT
Source organism: Anser cygnoides (assembly GCF_040182565.1). Taxonomy (NCBI): domain Eukaryota; kingdom Metazoa; phylum Chordata; class Aves; order Anseriformes; family Anatidae; genus Anser; species Anser cygnoides. The sequence goes on along the minus strand of NC_089873.1, from coordinate 2,631,708 downwards.
GCTGTCAATCATGTCTCACCATCGTTAATAGACCAACCTGCCAGGGAAACTACTGCAATAAGGTAAGTGGTGGGAGTACAGGGAGAGACCCTACTTCCAACTCCTACCTCCAGCAGTAATGCATTATAGGATTTCAACAGATTACTGTCCCCCTTGCCTCCTTTTCCACCACTAGGCATGTAAAGTGAAGACATTATTACTAAACAGATAAGTGATGTGTTCTTTGCAAGTAGCTGAAGATTAAAAGAACATTAAACACCGCCTACCTCGTTAATACCAATAACGAGGATATGAAATATCTACATCAAAAAGTGAAGATCTTTTCTGTGGTGGTTATAACAGCTCACACAAATGCAGTTTTGTTATTTACAGACCACCCTTTTTCCTTAGAAATGCAACTTCTTGATGTCTTTTAAAAATGCACTCAAAATGGTATGAAAATATAACACGATCAGTGTAAATATCCAAGCAGAAAACTCTTAAGTATTCCCTGGGTCATCGGGTAGTTTCCAGTTTTGCAGCTAAGCCACAGAAATACTTTGCATAAACTCATCAACCTCATCAAAAAATAAAATATAATTTTAAAAAACTTATTATTGTCCCTATTGGACCTGAAAGACTGTTGCAGATTCCAGAGACTAGCAACATTTTTGCAATTTCCCAGCTGACTTTATGGTTACCCCATTTAAACACATTAATTTTGGGGCCAACAAGGTTTTACCAAAGATCTTTTTAAGACAACAGTTTGGCTTGCTGTTCCCTGAAAATAAAGTCCACATTTTAGCCTTATATAAGAAATGTAGCTTCCTTGATCAGCCCTGCAGCTGGTCCAGAACATCATGCTATATTTCCAGAGGAGACCTCAGCACGGCTCTTACACTGGCAAGGATATCTCTCTCTCCATCTCCTACGGTATGAAAGCAGAAATGTGTTAGACAAATTATTTGCTTTGTAAATTGCACAGTCACTTTGGTGATTAACTAATACTTTGCAGGCTTTTTACTCTCTGCTATTCCTAGTTAGCAGATTTACAATGCCAACGTCTTTGTTAGTTTGTTAGCAGATCTACCTTGCACTTTCATAACACTTATTAGTTAGTAGTTGTCAGTCATTTATTTCCCAACATGATCCTTTGATCTTTCTTTTGTAATATTATCACTAAATGTAGTACCATAAACATATCTGAGAAATAAAAATATTAACATCAGTTCCTAGACTGCTTTCTGAGAAATCCCATTACAAACCACCTTCTAGCCTAATAATCTCTATCTGTCATTGTCCACAAGCCTCCACCTTCTCCAGTTTAACTAGTAATTTTCTAAAACTGACAATTAAGCCACTGAAGAGATTATGGCTACTTTTTAATCTGTTGTTTAAAAGCTATGTTGTAGCTATGTTGTTACGGGGAGGGGGGAATAAAAATCAAATGATGTATCATTAATTTTTCCCTTAAGTAAAGACGACTTTGTCTCACTTTCCATTCCTTTCTCAACCAGTAACAGGTCTTCTCTTCCACCTTTGTGATATCTTTGCCACTAATTTTACTTCAACAGTTCCAGAGCTGGCTGGATTACCTCCTGGTCTCCCCAAAACACCTTTCTTTGCAAATGGGGAGAAAAAAAAACACACAAATCTATTTAGTTTAAGACATACCAGAGTAAAGAAACTTCTGCATATTTAGGAGTTTTATCTAATTTTTAGATCAAGACACGTTATCTCAGAGAAAGAAGGAAGCACAGCAAATATTTTGCCATTGTTTTTTCCTACTTGGGGTGGCATTTTACTATAAAAGAAATATATAGTATTTCATGGTGAAACTTTATACAGTTTAGGCCAAAAAGGTACTAATTTTATGTTCTTCAAACACATCCAAAGCTGAGTTGCACGTAACTGCACCTTAAAGCAAAAACATTGTCTTTTCTATTTACTCAAATCCTCATTCATGTGATCTGAAATGTATCTCACTGTACCTACAGAATAAAATTAGTTAACTTCCTGAAGCCCCAACTAGACTTTCTCCACTTAGAGCAACTTTTATCCACAAAAATGTCCTATATGCCCATCACAACTGATTTAAATTCACCAGAGTTTTAAAAGAAGAAGTAGGATTTTGAAGTAATTTTCATTTATTTGAGTTACATAATTGGGTGGCTCATAGGAGCTTAATGAAACAAACACAAGGCAGCTATCTTCTGATCTCAAACATTTGCTTGCATCAACTTACAGTAGTTTCCTTCCTTGACATTACAAATTCATTTTGCTGGCATTCAGCATGTACTGCTGCTGAGTGAAGGCAAACATCAGCTAAATCTACAATAATAAATTATATTATCACCTAGCCAAAAGTTTAAAATAAATAAATAAATAAATAAATCCATAGCTGCAATTTATAAGCAATTAAATAGCACAACTTGTCAGTACAGTCCACTATTCCAAGAAGTCCACATAAATAGACCACTTAAAATGACATTTTTAATTACAACAAAATTAAAGGCTCAATATAATGGTTCTCACATTTAAGCAGAAAGCTCTAGTTAACAGACAAAAGACATTATGCATTACACTGATCGTTTACACAGAAAGTGCTTTAAAAAAAGCTGCTGAAACAGCAGAGAAGGTTGCTTGCTATACATTTTTCTGCAAAGTTGATAGTTTGAACAAAATACTCTAATTATGAAATACTGTTTCAAGTGTACAGCTATCTAGTTACAGTAACTGATTTAATCAAATAAAGGACGCAATGCTATCTCTTTTCCATAGGGCTTTCGAAAGTACGTAGGGTATTAACAAGAACCTCTAAATACTAAGGTTTGGATTAACACTTTGCAGTATTTCATGTTCTGAACTATTTCCTTGCATACGATTATATACACTGAAACCAGAAGTTCCTGCCTTAATCCAGCAGACAGACCTTTGTAACCATCTTGCCCACACTCCCTGCTCAAGCAGGGTCAGACAGAGCAGGATGCCCAGGAACACTCCAGTTGGGTTTCGGTTATCTCCACGGATGGAGACTTCACATTGTTTTTGGGTAACCTGCTCCACAGTTTGACCACTGGCCCTTGTATTTTCCTGTGTTTGGATGGAATTTCATGCTTTTCAGTTTGTTTCCATTGCCTCCTGGCATGGTCCTCAGATCTCCCTGCTCATCCTTCATGAAAATCGGAGTGCCATTTGCTTTCCTACCTTCTTCGGGAACCTCTTCTGACCACCACGACCTTTCAAAAATAACTGGCCTCGCACTGATGTAAGTCAGCTCCCTCACACCCGTGGGTGCAACTTGCCAGCCCCCATGAACTTATCTATGTCCAGTTTGTGTAAGTGTCCTAACCTGATCCTCCTTCTCATGTAAGTCGTCAGTGCTCCCTTCCCGCTGATCTCAGGGTGCTGGGATTCCTGAAAGCTGCCTTTCAGAAAGATGAAGACAGCACAGAGTATCTCAGCCTATTCTCTGTCCTTTGTCACCGGGACTCTGCCCCACTTAGCCGTGAGTGGGTACACATTTCCCCTAAATTTCTTCCTTTTGCTGGTGATTTTCACACTGCATTTTGGTATCCATTAGAGAGACTTTTCCATCTGTCCCGAGATCTGCTGATAGATAAAGCGTTTAATTACGTAACCCCATGAACTAAAGCTTTTGTCAGAAGAAAAGGAGCTGCACTGGCTAAAATTGGGCACACCTTTGTACCAATGGACAGCGCTGCTAACATCCTGCTTATCCCAAAGCAGAAAATAAAAATTCTCTGCTCTGCCTAAGGCTCTTATTGCTTTTAAAGACTGGACTTAGGAGCTTAGCTAGAGGAGAAAATATGATTGAATTTCCTTTGCAAATGAATACTGTGACAGCTACGAAGCTTACCCATCTGAATGAAACACTTGATTTGAGATCCCTTTAGAGAAAATTCCTAAATTCAAGTAATTCCCATCTCATTGGAGACAATACCGCTCATAGCCACTCTGAGCAGGACACTGCTGCATGCATCAGAATTACTGAACACAAGAAGCAGATCTAAATAGATGAAGTTTGGGTTTTCCTCAAAAAACAGACAGGAGGATGATTGAGCATTCCTGTCACAAGGAAAAAAACACACATGAAAAGAAAAGAAATGGAAGAAACTGCAGGAGGCTAGGTAAGTTGTGATATAACATTCACCAAAGATTTATGGATCTCAGGACAAACAGAAGCAAATAAGAATTTGGATATTTTTAGTTATCATATTTAGGTCTTAACATAATTTTTGACTGCTTCATTCCTGAGGTCTTTTTAATCAAAACAATGTTTACAGGACACTCCATCTAAATCAGATTCTGTTCAAGCCCAACATTAAACCTATCACATTATTCTGAAGGAGTGATCTTGCACCCACCAGGCAACAGATAAGTAAGATATCTGACAGCTGCTCACCTACATGCAAGCCAATTTGTTCTTACATTTAGATTTTGTGGGGCTGGGCAGGAGGGATTGAGGGAAAAAATCAAAAGTTAGGCATGGCCAAAACATCTGTCCTAACCGTCTCCTTTGAGTAGATCTTCAGAACAAAGCCAAAGTGGAAATACCTGGTTTTAGCAGAATAATCTTCTCGCTTCTGAGTTCCTTTTTTTTATTAATCTTCAGTTTTTTCTACAAAAGCAGTGATTGTAATATTCCAGGTGGCTGGCATTTATTACGTGGCTTTTGAACTAATTACGAACACGCTACATGCAAGTAACAGAACCCACACGTGGATACACCAGACTTGTCAGAGCACGGTAAGCCAGCCTGAAACGCTTACCCCACTCCTCCAGAAGGAAAATCTCTTTCTAGAGGTTCTGACTCGTCCAGACCTTAAGGAAGAACCCCTGGAATATCACGGCAGTGATGCTGTCCCGCTCTGTCACCAGAACAGGCTGCAGGTGGGACCACCCAGCTAGCACCCAACCACACCATCAGTTATCGGTGCCCATCACAACTACCACGGGACATAAAATGTCAAATGCTTTGTGCATCTCGGCCATCTACTGAGGTTGACAGTAGAGGGAAAGCAAATTTGCCTAAATTGAGACATATTAAGAAATAAATCGAATAAATGTATATTTAAAATCTTACGTAGAAACCAGCTATTTTAATTCTCATACTTTTAAACTTTCTGTACGTATCATAGAATGGTTTGGATAGGAAGGGACCTTAAAGATCAGCTTAGCTATTTGTGCTCAAATGGAACTAGGGTTAAATGCAACTATTTCGTGGGCGTATACTGGCAAAAAAAATACAGAATTGAGTAATGACTTAAAATGAGTAACTGACAGCTATCATACAGAGTCCAAAAAAAAAAAAGATGAGGTCAAAATTCCCAACCAGCTCCACTCTCCAGTCACTGTGAAGCAGAATCAGGAATTTAAGAAACAAACAACAAAGCCCAAAGCCTCTCTAATGGGACAAGTGGTACATTTCCTGTAATCTCTTTTTAAGAAACAGAAACTCTGAAAAGAAATAAAACTTCCGTCCTTTTATCCTTTTCAGATCCATTTTTAAAAAGGGTTCAGGAAAATAAAACTGTTAATTATACCATCTGAATTTACGACATGGTACTGTAATCTTGCACAGCATGAACCACGTTAGCCACACTAACAAGATGAATAATTTAAGCCTCAATCCAGAAGAATTCGCTCAATTGTTTACTTCGAAATATCCATTTCTGTCATTCTTGAAAAACACCTGCAGACATTAAACATTATCACTAATGAAAAAGCACCTTTTAATTCATGGACAACAACAACACTGAGAAAATGCTAAAGAGCAAAACAAGAAAAGAAAAACACCAACAGCTTTGTGAGTCTTGAGCTTCGATGGCCACTACGTGCTTTATTCCAAACTAATCCACAATGCACGGGAAATCCAAAACTGGCAAACAATACAGTATTAAAAGCAAATACAGCGATGTATCATTTTCAGCCCTTCTTATTTCCAGATACTGAAAATTTATTACGCTATCAAAGATTAAACATTTTCTTTTTGTTACTTTTCAGGGAAATGATTACTTGCCAGTTGTTATATCTTTATTACAGCTCCAAGTTACACAATCCGATGGATTTGTGGTGATCCAAGATAAACTCACTCAAGTCCAAAGCATGACCCGTGTCATTTTTCATTACCTCCAGCGAACCAAAATCAAAATATTTCCTGTTTCAAAGTCCACTACTGGGAAAATCAGAGTCATCCCCTCCTTTTCTCTACAGAATGTAGAAAAATCTAAAGATGTGTTGGTCTTAAAAGCTGGAAACAATCCTGACATATGAAGTCCATGTAAAAAGATATAAAACTCCAACACTTCAGCACTGAAAAAGTATATCTGTATAATTCCTTACACTGAGAATTCACAAAGCTTACACTGACTAAAAATAAGAGTACAACGTATTTACAGTGGAAACCGTTCATCTTTTTTTTTTTTTGCCTAGTTTGACGCAACCAAGAATGTTAATGCATTCTGACAGCCTTGCATAACATCCAAAAATGTTTTGAACAATGCAGTTTAGGCCACGATGCAATATTAATGAATGAATAATGTTTCCCAGTACTGACTTTCAATATTTAATGAATGCATACTGAATGTGCTATACGAATGTTGTTGAAAATCACTGTTGCTGACAAGGGATTTGAAAAGACGCTCGAGAAATCAGGAAAACCTTTAACCTAAACTTAAACTGGGAAGTGTGAAATGGATATTTCTCTTACTCAAATTCACCAGGCTGCAAATTCAGATACATTACTTACCTAATGCTTATCTGCTTCTACAAAACATGGTTAAGGCCAGAGATATGAAAAATAAATTACCTGAATCACAGAATCACTGGCAATGCTTCTTTCTCTAGCAAAGTCTCAGAATGACAATACAAAAAAGTTCTGCTGAATTGAAGAGATTTCCCAGCATTATTTGCACGTTTTAAAAAAACTCATCTCTATTTCAGTTTATGCAAAAGTTAACAGAAAACATCATTCCTCTGCACCACACATCCATGTTATATAAAGCAAACCTTTTACCTTCAATTCTTGCATTATCTACTGCCCACTTGTAACAGATAGGAAAAATGTAGTGTTTTTTTCTCTATTTGACTGTGTTCTTTTGGTGACATTACATGTGACTTGTATTATAGATTATGCACTGCCCTGTTGTGGGAAGGGAGGAGAACCCAAACCATTACTAAAAAACATCCATAGGAGAACAGAAACCTCTTCTAAATTTAAGATTGGAATACATCTTCCCCAAAATTATGTTCCACCCAAGTGGTTTTTGAGACCTCTCCATACTAAACAGATTTTATTAAGTAAGAGACAATTAGGACCGGTAAAATAGAAATGAAGCAAGGCAAAGGAAAAATGCTAAAGCTTTAAAAACATGGCATTATAAAAATCAAAGAAAGCGAACGTGCAGGTCATCAAATCCCAATCTGCAATCACTTGATGGCTGCTTACTCCAAAACTATTCAAGTGGGAATACGTGGATCAGAATTGCTATACTCACTAGAGACCACAATATTCACAATCAAAATTCTTATCACAAATTCACTGCAAATCATCAAAAGCTCTAATGGTGATGGTGTGTGGAGGGAGAGAAGAGAGATCCAAGGTGCCAGCAGTGCTCCCCTTCCCTGTCCCACCGAACAATTTGGAGTAAGGCAGTTTGTGCTACACACCAAAAGGCTGCAAAATTTGAGCCCTTTGCATCTAACCCGACGTATTCCAGACCCGGTGTCTGGCTTCCCCCTGGACTACACAAGCAAAGGGTATCCAGGCACTTGCCAGTACCACTGAAACCATACCAGCTGACTGGCCATAGAATCCAGGCAACTTCCAATAGCTCAGAGCCAAGTTAAAATGCAGAAACAGGAGGAAGAAGAGAAAATGAGAGAGGCCACGTTACACACTCAGGATATGGACTAGGAGGTCTTTTTGTCCTCCGAAGAGAGCTGGCAGTCGCTCTGGATCTTGGGAATTATTAATATAACAAAAACAAATGTGATCATCATCTCTTTCACGCATTTTTTTCTTTTTGGAGATTTTAGCATGGTCTCGTAGTAATTACTGTTACTTTCCTGTGCTTGTACTTCATATTATAATATTTAACAAGAACTCCACTACTCTAGTCCATGGGCATTTCTTCCTCACAATGACCTGTCCCTCCTTAATGCTGGCAATACACAAACATGAAATTTGTGGATCACTCATTGGAAAATATATTGAAAATACATTTTCAAAAATTATATAGAAAATATACTGCAAGTAGGAAAGTGGCGGTAATTACAAAATTGATCCCTAAGCAACACAAACTTTCAATACAATGTCAATTCCTCCCTCAAATACATTCCATTACAATCTCATCTTTGGTCAGTCCCAAATCATTTTACAGTTCTGGCATTAGTTTGGGGGATTTTTGTGTCTGGTATTAATATCCAAGACAGCAAGATACTGAGTGTTCTGCTTTACAGTATGAAATCTGGTTTGCTGTCCTTCTTTAGCCTTTTATACAACCCAAGAGAACACCAACCTACTCTGCCCAATTTATCTTGGTAAAACTATGTTCCACCCTACCTGCTTAACCATTTCTCTGTTCTCTCGATCATCCTCTGCTTCAAATGCTGTACTTCCAAAATCAACCATAACAATGAGGTTCAAGCAATAACATTCAGCTGAACATTTCATGCATTTCCTTTTCCCTGCCCTCCAGCCTCAGCATAACATCTGTCAATTGAAAATCTTTGCTAATGGCCATGTTATTTTATGTGCCAGTGCTTGATCAAGAGATCAAAGACACTAATTTCAAGACTTGTAATTATATACAGCTCTTCAATTTATCAACAAGACTTCCACAGACAGCTTGTTAATACCTAGTGCAAAATGGACGCTAACTCCTGTCGGTGTGCTGATACCTTACCGAAGTTGGCTGGGTTAACTTTCTTTCTGGGGTGCTGGGTGTTTTGTCGGTTGTCCTCCTTTTCTAGGGTAGGATAGAGGTGGTTGAGCAGAAGAAGAGTAAGCAGGAACAAGGGAAGGCTGTTTAAACAGGGGGGTTGTAATTATACTTCATATGGCCACTGTTTTTTAAAATATGTGCATATAAATCAGTATTATATAAAGACAGAATAGATGAACAAATTTCTACCTTTATGCCAGAGGCATGCAGAGAACCTAAATCAGAATAGTAAAACTGTTTTACATAATTTGTATAAGTATTTAGTTGAGACTTTTCTTGATATTCTCATAACTCCAGTTGAAATTACTTTCCAATTTAATATCACTCCTCTTGGGATCTGCAAAGGCAGTCATGAAATTATGACAACATTAATTCTCCATTAAAGTGAAGGGGTAGTTACCTTTTTTTTTTTGAAGTGTTTCTCTGCTATGTCTACTTATTTGCTACTTTTCAAAATGAAAGAGCTCAGCAGTTTGAAAGCAAAGATTTGTTTTAAATTGCCATGGGGGAATAGTTTCCCTCCTCCCTCCTTGAATCTAAAACTATAAAACTATGAAGCAGTGTTATTTTTGTTGATGCTCTCTCCAAATAAACTCACTGGCTTCAAGTCATTTTCCAATCTCCCTGAGAAATAAACTTATCAAGATGAAGCTTCGTATACCATTGTCAGCTGAGATGCCAAGTTTTAAAATCAAAGTGAAAAATAATCCCTTGAAAATGGGGGGTTTATAAAGGTAGGAGTGAATTATAGCACTGCTTTCTCCAATTTCTACTTCCTGTCTCCAAGATTCATCCCTGCATATACTGAGCACCAGACGTAACAGTATAAAGAGAGTGGGACCAATAACAGAATCTTGGAGAGTAACTTGACCGTTGCCAAATATTGTTTTTTCTTCCCAGAAAACAACAAAGAAAACAATACGGGCTCCTCTGACAGCCTGGTATCTCCAAACCTTCATCCTCCTAAGCAGCATGCCTGCAAACATTTTTGTTTCCTAAGCATTTTGCAGGTAAGATAATGTGTTACGCTTTTAAGACTATAAAAAACAGAAGGTGCAATGCAATCCCATTCAGGTGACTTCACCCCCACTATAAAATTACCTCTTCAACAGTTGGCTGTTGGAAGAGGGATCAGTTACAATACCTCACCTGACCGTAGCAGTGTTTTACAGGAAAATCTGGGACAAAACCTCAAACATCTTCACATTTAATCTTAGTTACTTCCCTCACATGCAAAGGATCTTGACCCAGCCTGACCTTGCCCGTTCCTTTTTTTCCTCTGGCAGAGCAGTGTTATCCCATAACCCTCCAGACCTCAGTAACATTACAGCCATCGAAGAATAAATTCACATCTAAATCTTTTGCTGGGTGTCAGACAGGACGTGGGATATTTCTGCTTTGAGAGGGGTGAAGGGCACGGCCACGCAGGGAGAATAGGAGAAAATGAACTTGTGGAAGCAATGCCAAAATTTGTCCCTTTTTCCTTGAATGATCCCCAGCCCTGAGGCTGAACTGCCACTTTGGACAGCCAAAGCAAATATTTTTTTGGTTCTGTTTGTTGTTATTGTTTTGTAAACAGCCACAAACATCAAACTTGTATATTTTGTTCTCGTAAGTGAACAGCCCTCACCACATCGCTGTGTAATCAGATGTCCCATTCCATAAAAGCTTACTCGACAATTCTATCCAACTGCTATTTTAAGTCCTCTCTCTAGTGTGCAACGAACTATACATCTTCAAATATGGAATATGAGTTGCACATATGTGCATGTCGCATTCAGAGACGGGAGGCCCCTTCTAGCTGTCTCATTAGCCTCCCTTTCCAGTTTATATGCAATTTAGGGCTTCTCTTCCAAACTCCTGTTTGTAACTATAAACGACCAAGTTTTGTTCTCTCAAATCAGTAGCCAGTTTTTTTTCCTAATACACTGAATATTATATTAGAAAAAGGCTAAGCATCCATTGAAGACAAGTCACACTGCATGAAGGTGTACGAACAAAGAGCAATTCTCCACAGGCTACATAAATGTGGCAGTGCTGACAGCCGAGCTTTACTTCACACGCAGAGCTTCTTATACTAGTGTGCAATTTAATTTTATTTTTTCCTCCAGGAATGACAACAGTAATGGAGAAACTTTGCTCTACAAATAATTTCTCTCAATAGTATTTTTAGACAGTTCTTGAACCTCTGCAGTACTTCATGGAGACCCTGTCAGACAAAGGCCTACCACAGGAGGCAAGCCTCCAGCACGGCCCTGTTGTGACGACGCCTGTGTTCCTAAACCCAATTACCAACTTTAGCCTCTTTTTAAAAACAGTATGGTCACTCATGTCAGACGATATAAAATTCTTATCCCTGACCTAGCAGAAGTTGAAACAATTGTATTCACTTTTGCAGTTTCACGGAAGTATTTACAGCTTTCTATCCTACTGTCAGCAGTAGGGATGAGACAATTTTCCTGACTGTTTTCACACTATCAAGAGGCCCCTGTGGCAGAATACTAGATTATAACTATTTTCTGACTAACAAAGTAGCTTTTTGTCCCCTGTGGGAAGAATACTGGGAGAAAAAGCCACTCTCCCAATTTGACATAGCTAATTACCTCGGAAAATAGAATCGTTTAGGAAGAAAAAAAAACCTACTTCAAAAATTTTTCATCACATTTAATGCACTACCCATATGAACTGAAAATAAATTAATGTGTTCTTCATAAATTAAAATCTCAGTAAAATATAAAATGAATATTCTAAATAAACCATTTTATTTTCCTTTATGTTCTGCAGACCTGTGCCAGTAAACTATAATAAGCATGTTATTAAAACAGAAATCAATAGTAAGCTTTAAAATATACAGTACCACAAAAAGGTCGAGCCCCAGTATTGATTTTAATATAACATTTTTGGTGAGTAGTTTCCCAAAGGGTTCTCCTCTAATATTGTTCTTCATCCTTCTTTCACTTTGCATTTGCACTGGAGGATTTGTTGTTCTTTTCTGCAAAAGCTGTCCACTCCGTGAAGTTTACTAAGAGCCTGTCATATATGCAACGCACTGCTGAGACATGCCAAAACAAGGTCGGGGGGGAAGCACTCAGACACATCAGAGTATCAATTAAACCGTAAGTGAATCGCAGTTACGGAGACCCTCCCCAAGCACAGAAAGAAAAAAAAAAGAAACTAATGGCTGCAATCTGATAACCTACCACTGAGAGCCACCTTTGTGCACCACTGTGTACATATTTTTAAAAGCTGATTTAGAGTTTAGAAAGATTTTCTTTAAACAGATGAGGATGTTTAGAAATACAGAGGCTGCAATAAGTTATCTGGCTAATGACAGATAAAATACCACACCATATGGAGCCCAGCTAGCCAAGTAGAACAGACTCCAACAATTCATTACCAGGGAATGTTTGAAAATCTATGATCTGTTTTATTCAAAAAAAAAAAAGAAAAAAGAAACAAAAAACATTTTTCAAGTGGCTTTCAAGACAAAAGCTTTCCAAAGAAGTCATAGGAGATGAGATAGTCAAAGCACAGCAAAACTTTAAAAAAGCCATTACCAACTAATTGCTTTTTTGACCTCACCTAAAGTAAGCAGAAGCCAATCCAGGGAAGTGAGAACAGGGATTGCATTAAGCACTCAGTAGAAGGCCCAGGAAGCTGGGCAAAGACTGAGTAAGACTACAAAACAGAATACAGGCTTGTAGCTATAGTACGAGGTAGTTAGGAGATACTGAAACACTCTCCATACTGCAGCCAGAGAATTGTTGGTCTCCAACCACCACTTCCCATCTGCTGACAGCTACCACCCACCCAATTCCCTCCACAAGGGATCAGGGGACCATTTCTTGCTCTGCTTCAGATGAAGTCCCATGGAGAAGCTCAAGTATGTGCTTCGGATCTTTAGGTCAACCCCGTTGGACCCTAGCTGAAGAACTTCCACCTTCATCCCTGCTGAGCAGCTGGCTTTGGTGGAGGCTACACCAGAAACGTTTGTCTGTAGAACTCACCTGGCCATGACCCTTATTTAAATGGAACTGAGCTTTCAGGGTTCAGACCATCTAAACAGAGATTTTAAAAGATATTTCATATACTACTGTAACTTCTACATACATTGGATCCTTTTAAATAAGATTCTGAGCAACGCTTACATAATGCTCAGTGCTGGTTCCTATAAATTTCTACCTTCGTCGTGCCTTATAAACAATTTTAGAGCAGACCTAGAAACAGTTACTGAAGGGCCACTGACCAAACAAAAGCCTACTTTAAGCCTTTCCCTACCTTAAAATTCCTACTTACAGCAGGTACTGTTACTCTATGAAACAAATGCTGGAATCGTGGGAGATTAATGTAGGACAATTCAAGCACAACTAAACATAGGGAAGGGCTCTTGGGACACTCGTGCATCAGCAAACTGCACAGGAACATACACTTAGCATGATAACAAAATTATATGCAGATATATATCGAAGACCTGAACAAAATAAACTTTCTGCAATACTGAACGGACTGTCAAGCACCAGCATTTTGCAAAAACACCTCAATCTACATATAACTATATTTACCATGTGCCAAATTATATAGAAAGAGTGGAAGCCGGGAAACACTTCTCAAGCAAAAGCTACTGAAAGCCCACAAATATAATCAGCCCACGCTAAATGAGTTGCAAAATAAATAAGGCTGAATTTTCCTTGATTTTCAGGGGGGGAAAATGCTAAGTATTCATTTATGAAAAGCTTCTGTGGGAAATCACATCCTTCATTTGCCTCTTATTTAAGTATTTTTATGTACATCTCAATGGAGGCATCTAGTAGTCTAACAAGGTTGACAGTAGCTAAAATTTTTATCATTATGTTGATGATAGTAAAAGTGAACAACATTTTTTCAAGGTATCTTTTCTTCTGCCTTTCGTAATGCAAACTCTTTATAAAAAAATTATCAGGCACCATCAGCATGGCATCATACATTCTGATAAATGAGTAGTTCTAGTTCTATATTCAAGAACAAAGTATGTGGCAGATAAACTTCAATTTGCACATTAAAGATCAGAGGAGAAAAAGTCAGCTACCTCCCCCACGCTTGTTCTCCAGAGCCACAACATTTACAGTTTTTACTCATATTTTACTCATACAAATTGACCTCTTGGGAAATTAGGAAATATACTACATATTTGCTGAGCTTGTCCAGAGTAAGCAGAGAAAAGGCAAAAAGCAACCTATTATTACTATAATATTACTATGAATACTATATATGTTACTATATATTACTATAATATATACCATCTATAATATATATATTATAGTAATATATCTAATTTAGATTCAGATACTCAGGTTAACAGGGAAAGTCCAACAGTCGCAGTACCATGTTCTAGCGGTAAGGCAAACAGAGCAAGTCACAAAAATACTGAGGCACAACAACAGTGAAAACTGGAAATCTCATGATTGATAAAGTTTATCAATAATAAATGCCTTTATCCTAACATCCTAAAACTTTTTTTTTTTTGTATTGCAAATGTGCATTCTGTGATCCCTAGGGCTCACTTACTACTGTCACGTTGTCCCCTATCTACCGGTCCAGTGAGTTGTGCAAACCCCTCGGCAGATCTCGATGGAGCAGGTGCATCTGCTGACCAGAAGCAGCTTCTCATAGCCGAAGTTCATGAGCCACGGCACCATCTCGTTCAGTCTCAAGCATTGGAAGAGGCTTCCTAGTGAAGTGGTTGATGCCCCGTGCCTGTCAGTACTCAAGAGGCATTTGGACAATGCCCTCGATAACATTCTTTAACTTTCGGTCAGCCCTGAAGTGGTCAGGCCGTTGGACTCAATGATCTTCGTAGATCCCTTCCAACTGAACTCTGCTATTCTACTCTAAATGCTCTTAATTACTTCAAAGTCTTTTGACACAGCAAAGCTATTTAAGACTCTCTCATTAACAAAATGATTCAAATAAAGCATAACAGCTGTGACAAGACATAGCGTAATGATCCATGTCTGTAAGACTGTACCCCAGGAAGAAATCCAAACAGCTAAAGGATTCGGAAGTTTCGTTGTCATATTTTGTATGATTTCATGTCATGGCAAATAACTAGTTTCACAAATTTGGCATCTCTTCCTATTATGACACTTGAGAAAAGAAGTTA
Source organism: Anser cygnoides (assembly GCF_040182565.1). Classification (NCBI taxonomy): domain Eukaryota; kingdom Metazoa; phylum Chordata; class Aves; order Anseriformes; family Anatidae; genus Anser; species Anser cygnoides. The sequence goes on along the minus strand of NC_089873.1, from coordinate 2,616,621 downwards.
AGAACTTCGTGGAAAAGAAACTATGCCAACAATTATCTTTTCTTACCTGTCACAAATGTCAAACTCAGGTTCTTGTGCCTATTCTCTCATTTTTAGGAATCTTTTCTTCCAGAGCTGCGTAACAGAGGTTGTGGCATGTATTTCACAGGGGCCAAAAGCTTGCTTTTTCATTTGGTCTGAAGGATCCATACACAACAGAGGTAGCAACAAAAATCACCCCCAAAAAGCCTTTTAAAAGTGCCAAAAGTAATCGCCCAGTAAGCCACACACGCATCATTAAGGTACCGACTTGGACTCTGATTTCAGGAATAAGAAACCTTACAAAGAGCGGAGTTTCTCTGGAACACTACAGGGATAGGACATAGTATTGGTAGGTACTGACATAAAATGGAAAACAGACTGAGAATATATTTTCTCTAGGAGAAAAAGGCACATTACTCTTCCCTCTTCTCTCCAGAATATAAGTTCTCTATCATTTCCAACTATAATAATAGTATTACTTTATTTTTGTTCTAATACTCAAAGTATTACAACCTGTAAACTACCTTGAATATTATCGTAAGATTGAAGCTCTGACACATTAACTGGCCACATCCACTAAGGCAGTCATTGCAAATTCTTTTGCAATTGCATAATAATCGATTTAACCTTTCTAACTGAAAACTCTTAAGATAAAACTTTTTAACGTTCAACGACCAAAGTGAGAAACAATAGCTGGGCTGAGTAAAAGAATGAATAAATCAGCATCAACTTTGACTCTTCAGAGGGGTTTGCGGTTAATATGGTTTTATTGTGAAATTCAGGACTGAATAGTCCTAACTGCCCAGAGAGCACAAGAACCTACTAGTCCAACCAAATATCCCAATACCCCATCTCCAACACCACCCAGCAGATCATTCCTTCACATACAACTCTGCTCACGTCTGAGAAGATAAACATTGCTTTCACTTCAGAAGATGGAAAGAAAAGAGACTTCTATGGACAGTGACCGCACTCATCCAGTCTATCAGAATAAGTGGATGTATTCCCTGGGGAAATTCTGCCAAAAGGCAGCTTTATTAAAGCACTTCCAGGAATGTTTGTCCATTAGCGGGACTGTATAAACAGTAAGTGAGATGAGGTGGTGTCCTGGCTCAGTAAAGTTAGATATACGGAAGTTCTGCTATTGGTAGTGCTCAAATTTCCACCAACAGACCAAAAGCCCCACACATTACCTTGATGGTGGTTATTAACCTTTATGTTATATTTCCACTGCTGCTAATTTGAACTTCCAAATTGAGGGAAGAAAATCCTGGAAAGATTCATCATTATTTGTGGGGAAATTTAAGTTCTTAAGGAGCCTCCTGGTTTTATCCGATTCTCACAGAGCCAAAGGTTTCAGCAAGCTCCATATCCCTAGCAAAGAAGCATACAGGTTTATAACCATATTCAATCACACACAAAAGGGATTAAAAAGATGAAGCAGCATTCTCAAATACCTGAAAGATCAGTGGGCAGGCCATTTAGGCACACAGTCTAAAGTTGGGTCTAAATTATTATTATTCAAAGTCCCCTTGAACAAGAACTGTGGAATTGATGTATTATGAATGTATTTTAATGCCACCAATAATGCAAGCTGAACAGTCAGCCTTCGGTTCTAATCCCAGAAATAAGGACAGATCTTAACTTTATAAAGTAGAGCTGAAGTACTCTTACTATATATGTATGTGTGAATAAATAAATTATAAAGAAAGTTAAAGTTACAAAATTCTTCCTTAAATGAGTAGAACATACTTTGCAATCAGATCAAAACGTGGTCATACTCTGCATACAAACAGTATTGAAATTAGCCATTAGGCAGTTGCAATCAGACGACAAACAGTTGCAAGTTTCAGATATTTATGCTTAAACGTCTTTACACTTAACGATAAGAAAAAATGTTTTCAAGAAAGGAATGAAAACATACACATTCAAAATGCACCATCTTTGGTAAAAAAAATTCATAAATGGATGCAGAACCACAGAAGCTTTAATTATGGATCTCAGTGTCACATATCATCAGTAAGTGATTTAAAAGACAGTCAACAAAGGAAAGCAGTAGGTCAGCAAATTGCATTTTTAACAGATCAGAAGTGCAAGGTCTAGTCTTCAGCTACAAGTAGAGCACTCTGACTTGGTTTTACCCAGATAAAAGTTACGAATCTCTTGTCAAGGTTCAGGGGTCAGACTTCATTATCCTCATTTCTCTATCAAAGGGCCTGAAATATAAACCCAGAGAGCTTGTGAATTACAGTTCTACAAGATGCTATCAACACGGATATGGGACACCGCCACTCCCCAGTCCAGCCAGCCTTAAACAACACCGGTGCATTTGTACACTGCATCCTCCATATAGGTTATGGAACCTACGTTTACTTCCTTTTTTCATGTGTAACTATTGACATATAAATGCTATCAACTGTACTCTGTTAATAGTTTTATTCTGATACATGTTTTAAGCACAGTATAGCTGAGAACTTGGATTTTGTTCCATTTTCCAACACTGCATCAATATGCTTGCATGCTTTCTACAAATAACTACAGTTTAAAGTAGTCTTTTTCCCTTGTCTTGTTTATATTACCTAGAGTACTCTGCATTGGGCAGACATGCAAGATACAAAACATCTTACCTGAACAACATGCACCTAGCTCTTGAGTGTTTGCTTCAAAACTGAAGTCCAGTAATGATGACAAATTATACTGACTCTAAAAGTACATGAGCATCCACAAGACTGAGACATGAAGTTGTACAGAAAATTGCAGGCCTAAAAGCATGGATCCTGACTTTAAGAGGAACATTGCACAGACATTCCTCATGCGCCTGAATTACGGAGAGACTGCTTTCTGAACTGGAAGAAAACAGGAGGGGGTCGGTATATTTCTGATCCTGAAAAACATAAATCTGTTCTTAAAGTGGTCGACAGAGCAGCACTCGCTTCCTTCTCAGAACAACACGGTCTGCAGGAGCTGCAGTGCTTCTCAAATGCTTTTAAAACACAAACCTCAAACAGAATTCAACCTTTAAAACACCAAGTAATAGGTAAGTAAACATCTGCGTCTTTTAAAACTGTTTTATCCAACATGAAAAGAGCCTCTACGTTCCAGCTAAAGCATATTTTTAATTATGTATACTGTGTAGAAAGTAAAGTTATTTCTAAAAACCAAAACTAGAAATGATTTGAAAGCTGCTACCAAAACTTTTTGTCATTTTATTGTTGGTATTTTTATTTTAAATTTATTTTGATAGTTTGTATTTCAAAAGCACTGATTCTTCAAACTAATTTTAGGACAACAGGAAGACTTTACACGATCCTTTTCATATGTAACATCTTCCTTAGCCAACAAAGTCACAACAAAATAGAAGATCAGGTATACGACAAGTCAACCTGCTTCCTTCCTTTTGTAGACCAATGTACATCCAATGAAAACCAAATTACGGAATTATTAATTTAAATTAATTTAAAGCGTCAAGTGGTAAAACAGTGAAGTTACAAAACAAATAATTCCACACTGTAAACGTGTTTAGATGAAATCTGAGCAGTCGACATTCAGTTCGGATACAACACAAGTTTCCCTGTCAAAGCCCAGTTCAAAAGAGGAGAGATTTCACTATCCCATTGATTTCCTTTATTGCTGATTTTAAAAAAGCCTGACTCATTTTCTGGGACATTTATATAGTCCTATCTAATTATATACTCCATCAACCTAACACAATTAAATAATAATATAATGATGTGTAGGAAACAACTGATCTATACGCAGACAGTTTGAGCAGCACTAATTACATTCTAATTTTTAAAATCCATCATAATGAGCCTTTCTTCCCATTCTCAGAGGGCAGGCCAATGTGTAGGTGAATATTTATATCCTACGTGTTATATTAGCTTTATAGGAAAAGTGCTAAAAGAACGTATGAATTACCACACCAGCCCACCAAGTTCACTGTCCAGCCAAAGGATGTCAAATTCAAACAGGAACTTTGTAATTGCCAATGTTAACGCAGTACCACGTTTAATGTCACAGAGAATATTTTTAAAATGCTGCATCCAAGCTCTTCAGCTGCATTCTGCATGATTCTTTCGCAATAACTACGCTCTGAAAAAACACGCATAAAAAAGTATTGATATACAAGAATGATACCAAAAAGGTTTTCTGCTAATAAACTGTTTTATTACCACACTTTGTATCTTCAAAGCACTAAGCGATATTGAGTATTAAAGCAGTTGAAAACACTGCAGCACAGAGAAATATCTAAAATGTACAGATGTAACAGGAATTACTATTTCTACTGCTGTTAAAATTTACCTTTTGATAAAACAGAAGGGTTGTAAGTGACCCACCTCTACAACGCTCCCGAGCTATTTCTATCTCTACATAGCAAAGTGACTTTTTGGATTCAAGAGAAATCAATGAAAATTGAGCTTAAAAGACTGGGGAAGAAAAAAGTCCAGTTCATAAGGTCAAAAGGGATTCAGATCAGCATTTTATATCAGCTTTTACAGGGGAACGTCAGTTATTTTAACATATATTTTTAAAATATGTTGATTTTAACATATATTTACTATCAAAATTAGCAATATAGCCGACAGGTCTTCCCAGCTGTTTTGTCCTGAGGCACAGAATTCAACTGCTTATAACAAATGGATAAAGAGCAGTCATAAAAGCTTTAAGTACATGTTTGTTTTAAATACTGTTATTAACAAACAAACCTTCTCTTTTGAGCTTCCGAGTCTCTCCTGGCTCGTTCTAACGCCAATTCTTCAGCTATTCTTTTCTTTAGTTCTTCATCATTAACTACAATTAAAAGAAAATTAAATGAAGTGTTAACAGAACACAATATATTCCTACTTACAGAAACAACAGCAGAATACAGTGCACCATTTTATTTATTTTCTTTTTCTCCTATAAAGCAGTTAGAGCATTTTCTTGTGGTTTAACCACCTTTCAAATTTTAATATACAACACTAGAAAGCTTTTAAAAATTACCCTTATTAAACAACATTTCAATTAACAGTACCTTATGAAAAATTTAAAAAAAAACATACAGCACCATACAGTAAATGTTAAATTAAATACATTTTTCTTAAGAAATATGCTGCTATAAAGTAAAATCTGGGGTAACTAAAAAATCTTAGACCTAAAGAGTAAAATTGAACCGGTGGCTTTTATTCGTATGGAACCAGGGAAACATCTTCCCATGTAATGAATCAAGTACTTTCACATGCATATTCCACCCAACAGAGCATTTACAACATCCTAGATATTGATATTTTAGTTTCTATTGTTGGAAAAAGCTTTAACCTAAATTTCTCCTAATTTCGTCTAAGCTGGCAGACACGGAAAATACATTTTCTTCATTTAGACTCCATCAGATGAATTAGTTAGAAGGCTGGTTAAGGACTGACTTAAGCAGGTAAGCAACTTCTTCAAGTCTATGAATAAACTTTCCCACGCAAAGGTAGAAAGGTAGGAAGGAGATCCACCAAGTTTTAGAAGCTTGAAAGATACCCAAGACTACCAAAAGCCTTCCATGAGGATTTTGTTTACGAACACGTAACTCTTCGATATTTAAGCTCTCAGTCATGCAAGTTTCACTGGACTTCCAGATGAAACCACACTGAAAGGTTGTGGCAGCCAAGACAAAAAAAAAAAAAAAAAACAACCACAAATGCACACTTCGGAAATGGTTTCCTACATTTTATCTCCATCCAAACGCAACCTGACACGTACCTAGCAGAAATAAAACAGACAAAATCCCACTTACCCATTAATAAAGAACTATATCATCCATTTTGGGAAAATGTGCTAGCTTGGTAACCAAAAGGTACACAAACTTTGGGTAGAACAGCTGCTAACTTTGCATAAAATGTCAACTTGTAGCATTAAATAAGAGTGACTTCTCCTGTAGTTGTTTTCTTCTCCTACACAGTAGAGCTGTAGAACAAGATTAGAAATCAAATTGTATCCAGATTTCTTACCGATATAAACCTTAATCTTAAATCTCCAGAATACCAGGTCACCTACACCTCTAACTCTGCTATCCTCTTGTATTCCAGTACAGGCACATGGATAACTTCATTATTTCTGCAAAGCATCTGGTTCCAGTTCCACTCATGGAACCACAGAGCTACAAGATAGGCAATCTCACTCCAAAATGCCCATCATTTCGGTAGGGTATAGGTGTTAAACTCACAAAGGTGATACAACTCTCTCATCTGTCCTCAGAAGCAGGAACAAAACCACTTGCTTTGGTAGGGAAAAAGCAACAACGTCATTTTAAGACAGAGTAAGACGAGCAGTGAGACAGCAAGCAGTTAGCAAAGCACTCCCCTTACAGGTTGCATTTGTATTGTTTGGGCACCGAGGTGGCATTCAGTTGTCGGCAGCCAGAAAGCGGGGCCAAGGAGAATGAGACTGCCTCTCCTCTTCCATTGCAAGCTAATACTTAAAGCTCTTGCCCAGAAGTGGAATATCGGGATTTTAACCTCCTGGGATGGGCAGGTTTGAGCCCCTGTGCCGTAAATGCTCCAGTGCCCCCATCACCAAGCTGGTGCCTCATTTCACAGAGACAACTTCGCTGTTCGGTTTTGGGGGGGACAACTTTTCATCTAAAGAAGTGCTTTAGAAGGTGCCTAATGACCACACCACAAAACGGGGCAGTCTCCCACTCCTATATCCCCTCTGTGGGGCCAGCTAATCATTTCGCATTCGGCACCGATCCGATTTCATAAAACAAGGAGATGCACAAAAAAGCCAATGACAAACAGCCACGTAGCTCAGTGACCTGGTCCCCAGGAGCTGGCTTTATCTGCAAAAGTTACCCATCCAACATCATTAGCCCCTTCCCTTTAAATAGAGCCTGGCGTGCAATTCTTCTCATCTAAAGTAGACTTTTATAACAGCGAGCTTTATGAATGAATGAAGCGGCTCCATCGGCTGTAAGGGAATCTTGGGCAACTAATTCAGTTAGAGGCATCTTAAGGAAAGCAGGACGAATCGACAGCCACCCTGCCAGACGCAGCACATGCTCGGAGGAGGGAGCTGCACTGGGAAAGGGTGAGGGGACACTTGTGAGCGGCAAGTGAGAAGCCAGTCTGCAATCAGACTTGCATGCGTGAAAATCCAGGGGTAAACACGGATCTTCTAACAGACTGCTACCACAAACCCCGGAGGAAAAAAAAGCAAGTACTCATTTTATTGGGATTCTCTTCTTACTGCCACCACTCTTCCACCATTTTCGGATCCGAGGCTACACGAGGATACGCTCACACCCTCCGTTTGCACAGACACTGAGCTGTTGTATCACACCTGTATGTTCCCAAACAAGGATCAGATAGCCACACTCAACTCCCTTGTCAAAGGAGACAAAAAGTTTAGCAAAATACCAGGCAAGCACAAGGATCCCGGCTTTGTGCGGCAGCACACATTAATCTCCCCCACACCTCAGTAAGCATCACAAGCCAAAATGAAAGCTGTTAAGGTTCTGCATTTGTACCCTTAGAAATGATTAAGCTGTCATAAAAGCAAGGAATTTATTTCACATCACAGCTACCTTACTCACAGAACAAATCTGAAAAGCAATGATCAAGTGTTTCTTACTGCCGCTCTGTTCAACCCAGATACCTCAATATTTCACGTCCTTTTAATACTGCACCTGAGAACAGACGAAATGTTGCGTAAGGATATCGTTCACCAGCAATTGTACCTTGAATTTTATTATTCTGCCGTGCAAAAACAAATACAAGAAGTTTAACAGAGCAGAGAATGGTCTTTTAAGTCATAATAAGAAGAGATTTGGGCATCAGCTGATAAAGACGTTTGACCTTAACAATCGATTAGGTTAGCCATCGATCAGGCAGATACTAATAGGGAATAAAAGTGGAGCTATAGATCATTCACTAGAATTATTGTAGGATATAATTAGGTAGCTCCCAGATGGGAAGTTTATGATGTTTCAGTAAAAAATTGCAGTTCTATAAGTAGGAGGGGTTTGTTCTGGGGGAAGAAGCATTTAAAATGAGGGAAGTTAATTTATTAGAAAGAGGATCAGAAAAAAAATGGAACTGTTCTAGGTAAAACCCAATAGCATTTCCCTGTGATGACAAACTCTGCTCAGACAACAGGGCATTAAAAACAGCTGACAATTAAACTACTAGAGAATATCAGAAGCTGGTGGGTGGATGACTGCAGGAATAAGTGCGATCGGGAAACAATAAGCACGCGGCAGCTGCCAAACATTACTTAGCCGTTCCCACAACCCCTCTAAGGATTTTAAAAGTTCTTCAGTATCCTGTAAATCAGCGTCAAGCTCATTTGAAGCTCATCCCAGAGCAGAGAAACTTGGAAGATTTTCAGACAACTGCACTGAGGAAGGCCATACTTGCACCCCAGCGCTTTCTTTGGCTTTCTTAGAGCATAAAATGCAGCTTTAGCTTTCCCCAAGTCTGAATGTGTTAATGCACAGTTCACGTCACAAGACAATTTAGATAGATGGTCAGTAATGGCAACTACACTCCAAAAGCCGCAGAGCTGTGGCCAGAAATAACTCTGTCCTCTTAGCATCTGCACCTTGATAGGTGTCTGATAAGCAGCGTTCTCTGCAGGAGAATGGAAATCGAGGGCCACCGGCTGCATTGCCAACGGGCTCCTTACCCCGCTCACACCTAGCTCCGGATCTAGCAGCAGGTCACACGCTGCTCAAAGGACTGACCAAACCGTTCCTTAAACACCACCACAGACACAGAATACCTGTTTAAAAAAAATAAAATAAAAAAATACCCAAAGCTCTTGCCTGGAGCTTGACAGACCAAGGCCTGAGTGTCAGCGGACAAGGACACTTTGCCATTTGGACGGCCGGCAGGAGGAGGAACGTGACCTTTCCTCCGCGTCCACCTACTCTTCTGGAAAGGCTTGAAAGATACAAGATACGGATATTTATGTCTAATGTTACAGCACAAATGCACAAGGCATTTCCTACCCTTCTTGTAGAAAATGTAACTTTAATACAGGTACAGGTAAGTTAACCAGTTTTTATCTAAACCATTTCCATTTACTCCAAGGACATACTCATATGTATATTTGGGTAAGTAACATCCCCACACACACATTCAGCTCCTTTAACATTTTAAACAAAGCTTTAAGAAATCTGAAGAAGCCACAGATTACATCCAATACCTATCTAATGGCCAAAATCTCTAGGCAAGCCCAATGGGAAGTGGAGGCAACTTCCAAAATAAAAGCTGTGGCATGGTTACTCACATTTTCTATCAGATCGTTCCAGTTGACTTCGTACCTTCAGATGGGTACAGAGACAACAGCAGGGAAAGGGTGCGAGGGCACATGGCGCTGGAACAGGGTTTTAGTTTGACAAGAGCACAGATCAGACCAGCAGTTACACAAGTGTGACAGCACCCTCCACACTGCTGTATTTCAATGCCTTTCCAGGCAAGGAAGACACTCAGATTTTTTGTATTTATTTATTTTTTTAAGGCCACAAAACCTATCTAAATGGTTTGGGAAACCATTCATATACAGAAACTGTTTTTTGTAATCCACACCATAAATACTAACGCAATTGCTTAAAAAAAAAACAACAAACAATTAAAAGAGCGTGCAAAGCCATTTACTTAACCCTCAGTATTGATCCTTCAGAATCAGATGAAAAAGAAAGCATACAGCTGATATGTTTTCCAGGGTCCAAAAGACTTTGAATAATCACGGGAGGAAGCAATGAGGACCAAGGAGTTAGGGGTACGGGAGAGCTTCAGCAGTCACCAACAGCCGTGGAGGTTTCAGAGATGCAACCCGTGCTTCATCGTGGAACACGCAAAAGCCAAACAGCAGCAGGATGGATGCAAAGCCAAGACCTTTGTGACAGCGACAATTCTTGAGAAGAAAACAACAACCATATCTCTTATATCTACTGCAGATTGGCACATAAGGATGTACGCAATTCGGCTACTTTGATCGTATTTTCTCCAATTTCCTTTGCCCTTGCTGTCCACGCTAGTCGCAATATGTAAATCCGGAACTTGTTCTCACTCTGAAGCAGCTGCTTTATCGAAAAAAACATTCAGCAAATTACTGAAATGATGGCAACAGAGCACCCAAAGCTAACAACAACATACGTTAGGTAAAGCAGACACCTGCAGCCTCAAAAGGTTTAGCTTGAGAAACGAGAAATAAGGTATGGACAAATTAATGAAATAGCCTCGAGCCTGCAGAGCTGGGAGCCCGCTCATTAGTCTTTGGATTGCCAAATATCATTAATGGAAACAGCATTTACTAGGAGGCACCTTAACCAATCCCTCTTGAAAGGGCAGGTGCATTAAGTTATTAACGAAGAGACACTTAGGTTTGATATAATCAAACGTTTTTTTAGGCAATACTTAGCTAAACAATATTCAGAGAATGAATTTACATAAAGAGGAAAGTAACCAGGTCTGCTGTTGTTTCATTCAGCTCTGCTAAAAACAAAAAGTTAGGCAGAGAACAGGACGTCCATCAGACAGCAAGTTCTCAAAGCCGAGAATGAAATCATACAGATGTCCTCCAGGTCATTCAAGTGGCCTCCTTACAGAGAGGAATATTTGCTTTTACAAAAAAATACGTCCATACAGCAAAGCTGACAGGGCAGCATTTAGAAGATTTTATTTGGATTATTTGAAATGCACCATGGGCACCACTTTCCTCAATCATTCCACGATTCTTGAAGCCAAAAACAAGTAAAATCAAGGGTAAAAAGTAAAATCAAAAGACTAAAGAGCACCACAGGCTACAAAGTACACAAAGTGGAGTGGGAGGACATGCATGTACCAACCACTGCCACAGACAGCAAAATTTTTTTCCCCTAGAAAAACCATTCCCCAATGACTACAGAGTTTCTTGCATTTACCTCTAGCATCTGGTATTGACAACAGAGAGAGCATCAGGCCCTGCAAGCCATCGATCTGACCCAACGAGGCAATTCCCTCGGTAGGAACGCCAACCCTTGGGGCCACGCACCTCGGGGCTCCCTCCAGCCCCATCGTCTGCCTCGGGAACCGGCAGGACAACCGCAACCAGTAGCAACCTGGTAGGCTCACAGCATCAAGATATGGGGTTATAAATATGAGTCTTTCACAATTAAAAAATATTTTCCCACTCACGCTCCCATCAAATTCATAACGTGCGAGTACTACACTATGCACACACCCTCAAATATTCTTGCCACTTAATAAACACGCCAGTTTGGGCCGTAATTAAATTCCAAACAAAAACCTTCGATATCAACAGCAGGGATTTAAGCTGAACGGCAAAGATGAAATATTGAATCCGTGACTCCACTTCGAAAGGGGAGCCATAAGCAGGCACTCGAGGAGCATACAACAATTTTTGCTGGACCAGACAAAAAAAAGAAGAGTACGTACTGGATTCCTTGTGCAATTAAACAATAAGAAAATATCGCTTCCGTTACCGGCACTCTCGAAGTTGTCTCGGGGGCTTTGGCCCAGGTTGCAGAGTCCCGGTGAACTGGTGTGAGGCAGCTCCACCTCCACGCGCTACCCGTGTGTGCCCAGAAGCATCAGCCCATCAGAGCTGTCCATTTCTTACAAGTGTGAAATTGGGGCCGAATTATCCACTTCCACTTGGTTTGGGTGTCAGTGATGCTGTCAAGGAACTCTTATCTCTGACTCCTAAAAACGTAAGTTGTTAAGAAAGCCATACAAATATTCATTGTACACTAAAGAAAATAGAAAGACTGCTGGTTTTAAAACCAGCCTGTAGGATTTCCATGCTGATTAAAGCAGCAGCAAATCTATTTAGTGTGCTTAAATTTGGTGCTACAACAATGGCAATGTTTAAAGAAAAAAAAAGTATGTTTAGTTATTATTATTTTTGCAAGAGCCTGCATTTGCCGGTGGCAGCACACAAGAGGAAATAAGGAAGTGCTGTAAACAGTTAGTGCATTAGTATTCCCATCATACGACGCTTTCTTAAAAAATTAATGGTTTTCCAACACTGCTGTATCCAGCCTTTAACCCCATAATTGTACAAATTAGCCTTACACGGGGAGGGGGGGGACGACACGCAACCATCCCTTCGTTTCACCAGGGCTAGAAAACCTGCAGAAATAAATCATTTGCCTTAAGGAACAGAGTGTCTGTTTCCTCCCCAACAAAGGAATGCCTGCGAGGCCCTTGGGAAGCCACTGGTGTGTGCCCAGGTGAACTGCCAGGAACAAGAACCGAGGCGGGAAGGGTGCAGGAGCCATCGCTTCGGTGGGCGACCTTAATAAAACATTTAGGAAACGCGTAGTATCAGCCACGGAGCAGCGTACGGTCACCACTTGACCTGATTTTTCTTTTATTTATGATTTCTTTTTTCCAACAGCACCCTTACGCATAAATTCTCAGCCTCACACGACTTTAACTAGGGGCACAGAGAGCGACTCCTCCACTTCAGTTCAGATTTACAGCCGCTTCCAGCAGTCACGGGTTCGGTCTGAACACACAGCGCGCCTCCAAGGACAGGATTTGGTATTAACCGGTAAATATTGGTAATGTGCAGCGATACTTAAGCAAGCTCATCGGATAATGAAATACAAAAACAATGCAATTAAGTGTGCATAATTTAAAATTATTTAATATTTTACTTTCCAAAGGCGCTCTTGCATATATTACAGTATCTATTTTACAATGTAAATGTGGATATCAATCAATTTATAGTAATTTAAGTTAGCAATAAGCTGGTACACGAGCTAGAAATAAGAAAGCAAAGTTAGCTATATTATATTTGGAACATCCTCTCCTCAGTATCCCACTACTGCTGTAACTTCAGCAGAGAATCCCAACACTGAATTAATACGGATTATAAAGGGGGTCTGGAAAAACAGGAGGGAGGGGGATTACCAGGCTTTGCCTCACATTTCTTTGAATTGGGCCCTACCTGCCTGTGCTTAACAGCTTTATTTAACAATAACTCATTCCCGAGATTCATTCTGTAACGGGGAAAAGAAGACGAAAATTTCCATTACTTCCAACAGGTTCAGGGTTGCTTTCTAATAAACCAAGTGAAAAATCAAATCAAAAAACGGATGTATCGAAACCACAGAAAGCCAGAAATTTAAAATCACAAAATCCCGAGGCAAAAATTAGATCTTTCAACCGACACACAGACGAGAAATTGAGCACAGGAAAGCGGGCTATCGTGCGGCGGCGCGCAGCCTGCACACGCAGCACCCTTCTGCTCGCTGCCGGCGGGGCAGCAGGAGCAGGAGCTCTTCCACCACGAGATGCGTGTCTGGTTCTCCACCTGGGGTTTCACATCGCACAGAAAACTCCTTGAATCCTCCCCAAACTCAGCTCAGACTGAGCGGCAATGATCGTGATGGCAGAACAGACGGATGTGCTTATAGCACGGTTAAAACTGTGGTGCTGCAGCTCTTCGATCAGACTTCGTGATATTTCAAATATATATATATAGGAATATCTGTGTGTATACATGTATATGTATGTGCTATATGTATATATATGTATGTGCTACAAGAATTTCAATGCAGTATAGTGAACCCCAAAAAAATCTGTCAGCGGATGTTGTTTGTGCTTACAGTTTTCCTAAACAAACTTTGAATTATTTGTAAAAACATGTATCCTTTTGAAATAACAAATTCCTTGTCTTGAAGATATTCTGATCCTCTTCAGTAAAATTCAGTGTTGTCTCAATATACCTCTAATATTACAAAACTTGCACAACCGAACCCACAATTTCTGTTTTCATACAAAGAATAAACTTGAAAATGACGGCTTAAGTGGTACAGAATCCGCACAATGTCAAAGGAACTTATATTTAAAAAAAAAATCTCACTTCATAGAAGTAATAAGATGCAATCAAGTCCGTGATATAGAAGCTGTGAGAGTCGGCCTCATCTGAATTCTCACTTGGGCAGGCTGGGGAAATAAAACACCTGCTATTAAAAAATTATTTCACTGTGTGTACTTCAGTAAGCGACTTCTACCTGTACCTGGGACAGTGCACTATCAGTTATTTCTAACGTGTAACAGTCAAAAAGGTTTCTAAACTGAAACAATTCTTTAGTTTTATATTTAGAAGCCACCACTAATTGCAAAGGATTAGTTAGACTACTGCACAGGGCAGCTCTGCAAAATAGGACTCTCTGTATCGACAAGGCTACACAAATAGCAAAGTTTGATGCTCGGTCCATCTACTGCCATCACCTTTAGGAAGACTCTCCAGCCGTGACTGCACGCTATCCGTGGCACTGCAAAGTCAATTTTCCCCAATTCCAGCTCTGGATTGCCCTAGCTCTCAACAAGATTCACAAAGCCGCTCATCGCTCAGACAAAAAGCCCGCTGTTGAGAACATTTCACGTTCCTCTCCGCTGGTGGAACAGCAGTTCCCCGCAGCTCCAGGTATGGGATTTTATTGTCAAACGTCCACGTGCCAGCTGTTTGTGGGGCAGGGGAGCCCCCGTTTTTATATCTACGTGGGTCAAAGCGCTGGGAATGGGCACTGCTGCCAAAACAAGGTTAAGTGATGACTCTTAGTGAGTGAACAGGATGAGTTAGCATGGATACGTAAGGGGATAAAGAAAGCCTAATGTTATTTTCCGTTGTTGTGCATCCCATATACGCAGCACAAGTGACTATATATATTAATAAGAAACCAAATTTTTCTTCTTCAAATAAATGCCTGCAAGATACAAATTTAGATTCACTTAGCTTTCCAACCTAAATTTGACACGTTCCCTGTATTTTTGTGTTCCATTCATACTCATGTATTGATAACTTTCAAAGATCTTAACGCGCCCTGTAACATAGTCTGGCTTTTTGTAACAGCCACAAAGAGATCCCAAACCAAACCAATCTGAACAAGCAATCAGGAGAAAGAGGACAAGGCAAACAAACAAAACGAAAGATAACCACAGACCGATATTTGCTGGCGGATACAACTCCATGACGATGACGCTTCATCAGCCTTCTGACCTCCGACCGCTTCGCTATTGCTTACGCTATTTCCAAATCTGGCTGCACAATCACAGCTCCAAATGCCGAAGGAAATTCCCTACGGTTTGCAAAATTTAAAACCCACAGCACTTTCCTTTCCATGAGCAACAAAATTAATGATGCCATGGCTTCTTGTGGATTTAGGTTCTACTCCGCTTATATACACAATAATCCTGCCTTCTCTAATGTCACCATGCTGTTTGAACCAAGATGATGAATTCTGTGGCTCGTCCAAAGCTTCACACACGCTGACTGCCCATCAGCACACCTGTACTGACTCATCAGATGCAGTGTTATAGGAGAGTTTGGCCTCCTCTCCTGTACAAGGTCATAATTCACAGATTCCCCCAGACTTCCAAGGGGCCACATGGTAAGCAGTGCCATAAAACTGGTTCCAAGTGACCCTCCTGTACTGATACGATCACACTGATACAAGCATCCATCGCTAACTTGCAGCTACTGTTACCTAAAGCTACCACCAGACATCAAATTTAACAAGTCACCTTTGAATTTTGGTACAGAGCAGAGCAAGCAACCGCTTGTTTGTCCCACCCCAGTGCTGGTTTTGAAGAATGGCAGCTTCCTGCACCCAGTTTCTTCCTTCAGCTTCTGAATTTCAAATGTGTGCGACAGCCGAGCATCAGAGAGCACACCAAGAGCAGCACCAGACTCTGTGGCCTTCCAAAAAGGAGGATCTTCCCCCTTCATCTTTACCCACGCTCTCCCAACCCCAATTAATAAAAACAACAACAACAAACAAACAAATTTGTTTATTCAGCTCACTGATGCTGAGGCTTTTCTGCAGCCTTGAAACTCCCCAGGATTTCCCTGGCTCTGCCTTTCTTTATGAATCAGCAAGCCTCCGTTCCGTGTCATCTCTGAGCCTCATCTCCAAGCACATCCCTAGCATCGAAACATCTTTCCTTTCTTGCCAGTGGTGCTCTGAATTTTTCTAGACAGGGTTCCACAGCGGTGAACCCAGCAGAGTTACCCTTCCCAGCCACCGAGACTGGTCCTTTTGAAGGGAAGGGGCAAGAGAAGAAGTCCAGCAAGATGCAGGATGAAAGATCACAGTACCATAGAATCAGTTAGGTTGGAAAAGACCTCTAAGATCATCTGGTAGCCTTTAACCTGGCACTGCCATGCCCACCATTAATCCACGTCATTAAGCTCTACATCTACACATTTTTAAAGACCTCCAAAAAAAAAAAAAAGAAAAAGAAAAAAGTAGAAAAAAAGATGAATAAAGGAAAAAAATTTCAAAGCACTGATAAGGTGGAAGGAAAGGGATGTGGGATTCAGGGGGAAATCTATAATTAAACTAGTCAAAGAAAGACTATTTGTGAGGTATGGCTGCTTGCTGATAAGACGGATCTTCATTGTAGCAGCTGTACCACAGATCAACATCGCTCATTAAGAAGCATCTGTCCTGAACGTGTCCTCTTGAGGAAATTTCTAGAAGCACAACAAAAGGCTTAATGGTCAAATAAAGGAAGTCACAACGTGCTGCTTGTGGGAAAGAGAAGTAGTTATCTTCATTTTGCAAATCTGTTCAGCAGTGTGAAGACAATCTATAATACATAACGCTGATCAGGACATCTTATCAGGAAACACTCTGACAGTACCACTTGTCACCCATTTGTAAATGCTCAGAAAACATGCACAGAAGTTAATCACCCTCAAGAAGTTTACCTGTCAAGTTTGGATAAAACTGGTTCACAACCTTGAAAGTTATTGTGGGAAAGGGGGAGGATAAAAACAAGTTACATAAGTGGCCATAAGGCAATCACACTGCAGAAAAAGTAGGTCTTCACCTGTAAAGGTTAATGAAAGGAGAGGAAAAAAAAAGGAAAAGCGTTTCACCCAGAGATATCATTCATCAATACATCTGCTGACCCAGTTAACCTAATTTCTCAGTGGCTGGAGCCGCGTGCAAAAATAAATCAAGATGCCAAACTTCTGCTTTGTGCAATTAAAGCAATCTAGCATTTATCACTAAACTTTAAAGAGCAGGAAAATTTTCCAGAAGCTGACTACTCAGAAAAAAAAAAAAAAGTGGAACCATCTCCACATCGAGTCATGATTTTATTTATCAATGACTTGGGCGCTGAAACTGTGCACGAAGTCTGAAAGCAATCACTTCACTTAAAATTAGGTACAAAGAGAAGCCTGCAGTGATAAATAAGTGGATCTTTAACAGCTGTTGTGGCGCTCTCAAACCTAATCTCCAGTTGATTCATTCAAGTTACACCAGGCTGATACAAGGATGTTTTGTATCAGAGTAAAGAAAACAGTAATTCCAGAATTTGTTTATTCAGCTCAGATGCAAACTACAGCACTCGGTCTCGTCACTAGAACGAGGAGGCTAGAATCTGACGAAGATCACTAGGATTTAGAAAGAATCCAAATCCAAATCCGAAGCACGAGGACCTTTAATCAGCATTTGTAACCAGGTCCTACAGATCAGAATCACTGACTCACGAAAGGAAGCGTAGAAGTACCAAGCGTCTACCTTCTTAGGTCTCAAGGGTAACGTTTCCAGCTTCCTACATCTCACATGGCAGCATGTTTAGTCTGAAGAATAGTCTGAAACACAAGTTTTAATAACAAAAAAGTGACAGAACACTTATTTCATGTAATATCAATGAGAGGGCACGAGAAGCCAGATTAGAAATAGCTGATGTTTCACGTATACGCACTGCAAAGGTATGGAGGACGCCCAGGTTGTGCACAGGCGCAAGGATTTGTTTCTGTTCAGTTCCCTTCCACTTTCCTCCAAAGCACTGTAGTGTGTCTTCCTCCAGCTTCAGCAAACCTGGCTTTATATTTAACCGTCAGACAGCTACGGTATT
Source organism: Anser cygnoides (assembly GCF_040182565.1). Lineage (NCBI taxonomy): Eukaryota > Metazoa > Chordata > Aves > Anseriformes > Anatidae > Anser > Anser cygnoides. Next base: position 2,598,745 of record NC_089873.1, on the reverse strand, counting down.
GTTAATTCTGAGATGTGGGAGCTGAGGTATTCTCAACCCAATATTTTGCACCACATCACCGCTTCTAATACGAAATGAAAATTAAAGACAAAGCCATGACATTTATAACTATTTTCATTATTCAGAAACGATCGCAAAGGAAAAAATGCTGAAATGTGTAAAACTCTTGCAGTCATAATCTACTCATTATGAAAAATGTCAGTGTTAATGAGATACAGCAACAAGAAAAAACTTTTCTAAATGACTGGTCTCTAAATTGATGTACCGCCTCCACCGCTGATAGCTTTTTAATGGAGGAAGTTGTTAGCTGGAAGAAAAACCAAGACCCTACAGAAGGGTGCAGTGAACAGCAGCAGTGCCAAAAAAAAAAAAAAGCAGATGGGGTCCCATTCTAGATGGAGCTGCCTTTATTGGTCACCAAGCACTGGTTAGCCCAGCATGAAAGAGCAAACTCATGGGCTAGTTGCTCCTCAGATCACAGAAAGACAGGGCAGGAATTTAATAAAAGTTGGAGGGGAGTAAAAATAAGTAAAAGGCTGTTCTGCCAGGCGAAAGGTCAGAAACGAAAAACCTACGGACAAAGAGGAGCTGGTCAGCAGATGCTTCCCATTAATCCAGGAACAAGAGGCTCACTTTTTCTTCAAGTAAATCGCTCTCTCCCCTCCTCTGCAAATGCCAGTGCAGATTAAAAGGAGCCAGTGTTCAGCCCCCTTTCCAGCAGCCTGGCATAAAACCAGGTTGGTCCTCAGTCGAAACTTAACTGACCACGAGACACGATGGCAACATCCAGTGCTGCTTCTTCAAAAATCAGTTTCCTTAAGTTTCTGATTAGCATTGTTACACACTTAGCCATTCTTACACACTTAAGCCACTCTTACACAATAATCACTGCCTTTATAATTCTAATGATTCCTGCAGATATTACTTTTTCTGCTTAAATTTCAGAATATCCAGTCCTATCTCTGCCTGTTGAGCAATGCCACTTGGTAACATCAGGGATAAGCGAGTCCTTTCCCTTCAGTTAAGCCGTTCCCTTCTCACCAGAAAGAAAAATAGGAAGAAAAAGCCAATTATCTTGGATGAAACACAATATCTCACCCCTAGTTTAAATGACTAGCTTAGACTAGATGCTTATTTTTTAGATGATTAACAGTAGGGGAAATTAAACGTTGTTATGAAGCTAAAATTGAGAATCCAATAAACTGGCTTCAGGAAGCACTGTCAGGTGTTACAACAAATACGCAGATGTTGCAACAGACACACAACAAACCTCGAGGGCGAAGAGAAGAATGTCCTGCCTCTGGTTTTAAATTTAGGCTTCAAACAACAGGTAGTAATACCTGAAAGCTGCGATTTCCAGGCTGGTGTTCCTCAAACTTTACTGGTAGATCTGCACATGAGATCATTTAAAATGGAGAAATTTGGTACGCATGCAAAAACACAAAAGTCTCAGGAAAAAATAAAATCGTAGCAGGAGCTGGAAGTGCATAATGGTTCCCCGAGGTAGGAGGGAACATAAAGAAAAAAGACTGAGTGGTTACCTCCTGTTTAACTAAAAAAACAAGCGGTAGAAACCTTTCAAGAAGCAGCACTTTACAATATACTTAACCTGTCTGATCTGACAAGTGATGAAGAGGTTTAGTAACACTCGGTTGCAGCCTGAAGATGAAGGAATAAAACAAAGCTTTTCTTTTCATCTTAATGTGATAAACCATGCCTCTAAAGCATTCTTTAATATCACACTGAAGATTCCCTAACCTGTATATAAAGCATGATGGAAAGCGAAGTAGCATGATCTATTAAACCCACGAAGTTTTATTACTTCAGCAGGGTAACAAGACCTCCGAGTAACGTTACACCTAACAAGCGGTGTTTTTAAGTAATGCTAAGAAAAAAAAAATGCACTCAGAACCCCCTCCCACTTCGTGTGATTGGAAATGGCCTCTTACCAGTTCACTGGAGGCTTGGTTTAGAACTATTGGAGATGTTCTTCCCTCGTAACAGTCCCCACTCATTTCATTTTAGCGACAGCTGTAGTCAGTGGAGAGAGAACTTGGATAAGAACACATTTTACTCTCAAACTGGAGAGGATGTTCTATGGCAGGATGACAATTCCCTCGCACAGTGCTATCAAGACAAATACTGGTACAGGCAAACAATTCCCATTTACTTATCAGCTTTACTTCATTAAAACCATCAATATTTTTGATTGTATTCTTTAAGACAGCAGAACTATTCAAGCTGCTTCAAATGACTTTCACTCTAACCGTCCTTTAAATTACATACCCCTTTATCTCAGTCAGCTATCTCGACTTTTCAACCTATAATCCCAGGAAGGTCTCCGAAGGACAAAGGAGAAAGAGCTGGGTTTTGTTCCGGTGCCTAGACACAGCACAGAGTAGAGAAGTCAAAGGCTGAAATCTCACAGGAAATATCCAATTGTACAGAGAACATCCACTGCCGGCAATCTCCAGCACGTTTAACTCTCAGTATGAACCAAGAACTTCAGCATACATGAACTGTGATTTCTGCCTCTTCCCAAATCTGCCCTGTAACCATACGATGGATTCTGGCTGCATTTTCCATAAGCTTATCCCAAGGCTGAGCTCCGACCGTCTATGCTCAGAGGCCTAAAACTTTGCCAGGATTTAACTATAAAATCATTCAGTGCTCAGCGCTAGTAAAAGGCGATGGCAACAACTCCATGCATAAATGCAAAAGCATTTAGTCCTTAAAATTCATTATTACATGCATTTGGCAAAGAGCTCCATGAAATGCCTACAATCTCTTTTTCCCAGGTTATTTTTTTTCCCTATATTTTCAGGAACAATTTCACTGGCTTTCTTAATTCAGCTTGTTGCCGTACTAGAAATTAATACAAGAATCCCACGCCACAACTAATAGTTGTCTTTAAGCCTGATTTTCCCCCACCTCCTAGAAGACTGTATTTTAGCATGCACAAATCTTGTGCTTCCACATCAAAAAGCAGGCAGTTCTAACTTAGAAGCCATTTCTAAGCAAATTCTTTGGCTTTGCTTGTTATACTAGCTATGACAAAAATTGCTTTATGTGTGCACCGCGCAACTACTCAAAGATTTTTAGAGCAAACATCTGCACTCAGTAAACCCTAATAGAGCACATGCAGCCTAAAGCAGAATAGCATGAAATTTAATTTTGACAAATCCACTTGAGACCAGAAAAGCACACAGTATGCAGTACATAAGAATTACCTGTTTCAAAGAATATATGGAAACAAAAATGACACTTCTAAATGAGTGCCACTGAAAGCTAAATTCTGCCTATCCGCCAAGAGATGCACACACACAAAACCACTTGTGAAAGGAAAAACTGTAAAAGAAGCTCGCTATCATCGAATGAATCTAGCTCAGCCTAAGACCTAGTTAATTATGCTTCCAAGTGGGACAGGATTTGAGAGACTGCTCTTTCCTTAAATTTCATGTGGAATGTCAAAAGTTCTCTATCGGTTTTAAAATGAGATCCCCTAATTACATCAATCAGATGTCCACCTGAAACGTGACAATATCCATGGGATATATTTGCTTTCTCACTCCAACCTGCATGCAGGAGACAAGAAGGAAAAAAAAAACTCAATTCCACCAGCTCTCAAAAATTCAATTCTTCCATTTGCAGAACCCCTGAAAGCTTCAGAATTCGTTTCTTTAGCTCCCTTTACAACTCTGAGCAACAACAAATAAAGCAATAGCAGGAACAGAAGGAGAAAGGCGGGCTGGGAATCAATTACTTCAATTCCAGCCATAAATGCCTCCCACACATGGACCACTTTTTCCATACAAACTTAAACATGATTGTTACATTACAGTGAGAGAAACAAAGAAACAGGGAGAGAAAGAGATGCAGAGAGACATCTCCATTTGGCCCGTCCTTCTACTGCAAGCACAAACTTAATCCAAATCTGCACCGTGACAAACTCTGGGCTAATGCTAACACAAATGCCATTTCTCGGGGCACATTTAAGTGCACACATTTCATGCAGTCTACTTCAATACTGAGAGATGAGTAAGTTTTTTTAGGGGCTTACTTGGGTTTTGTTTGGTTGCTTTTAAATTGTTATTATTAATTTACCAGTAAAGGTTGTTTTTTAATTTAAAAAAAATGAATCTTCCCTTGAACAGTATTATTTCAGTTTTAGGGAAAAAAAATACAAATCTAGTCTATGAAAACTTGAAGATTTTTCTTTTCAATAAAACAATTTGTGTTGCTTTTCATTGAAACATAATCCAAACCATTTTTTGCACTATCATGCAATGGACTAAGCGTACTTCTGAGATAACACCATCAAAGTTAATACCTGAAAATATAAGGACTGTTGCACTGAATATAGCGATTATAATGTCTGTGCCACTCAATAATGACATTTGAAGAATTTCTACATAATATTCCCATATCCTAACCTGTGCTACAAATCACCTCTGTCCTGCTTTTCCCTAAACTGACAGTGTATTTCCCAGAGGTGTGCTCACGCTTGTTTCCTCCCACTTGCACTTAAGCCACAAATGCTGAAGTTGCTTAAGCAGCTGACTTAGGAAAGAAACCCAAGTTTGACAAGATCTGCAAAGCTGTTCCAAAAGCCAGCTGTCACCAAGAAGGAAGAGTGACGCTGGTGGTCCTTCATGTGCTCCTGCTCCTCCCGCAGACACTTCTCGGAGCACACGAGGTTCAATTCAGGGAGCTAAACCGGCACAAAACTCTTCTTGTAGGCGTTTCCTGATGGATTAGATCCCCTTGACACCACCTTAATTACAGGATGAGACGTGATCAGACATGAGACCATTAGATGAGGTTAGCTGTAAGAACATACCTTCAAATATCTGAAATTTGCTTGCGAAGTTCCAACAACTTCTGCTGTTAGTTCTTGCTCTACCTTTGGGCACTTGCGAAGTCTGCTGCTCCCCGGGTTTATCAGCACGCACAACGCAATTACAGCGGGCAGCCCAAAGGCACAGCCACGATGAAATCTCAAAGATGGTATTTCAGTGAAGAATCAAAGCATGTTTGAATTGGACAAGCACAGGGAGTATAGGACACAGGAGTACTTTGAGCACAGACAGGTTTTTGCATTCCCACCTTAAAAAATTCTGTTACCAAGACCAGCATTTGTAAGGCTCCAGGTATACAGTTGTGTAACTTTTCTGCATTCAACAACCCAAGTCTTTTAAACAACTACATTAGGACTTTTCCCCTATTCTCTAACACCCTGCCACACCCACCCAACCCTCCCCCAGTTACGTGCCACCTTTCTGATGAGGTTCATACTGTACTTTCAGGATGCAGAGTGAGCTAAGCCCTCCCACAGCTCTCCTGTCCAATTTCCATTGGCAAAAAGGAAACCAGAAGTGCCAGCTGCATTAGTTGCTAGTTTTTCCTTCTAATTTTAGTCCAATTTTATGAGGACGTACCCAGCCACCTGAAAGCATTCACAGCGCACCTTGCACGTCACACAGACAGTGAGAACTTTAATTTATGCAAAACTTACTTCATCTCCCATGCATAATTCCAGATTCCCTATACTCCTGCAATCCAGTGACATGAATGTCAGGCTCGAGTAAAGATTTGCTGTTAGAGTGACAGCACTAAAAGTTAGGCATCTTTAGCAGTCGAGTGAGTTACAAGACGTTTCACCTTTTGATAATAAAATACTTCCATCAATAGTGAACCTTTAACCCAAAGAATATCAATATACATCACCGAAAATAAAGTTATCTCTGAGAAACTCGGTGACAACTAAGTGGCAATATAGCAAGCCACATGAGAGCAGAAGTGAGTGCTGCAGCACCACGTGTAAGAATACCCAAGACAGCTTGTTCAGATTTAGATCATGCATCAAAAAACACATGCCCTGAGCAAACTATAGCCTGGGTATCAAAAGCAAAGATGTTTTGATGAAGCTACCCTCCCTCTATGTGTCAATATTTTACACCATATAGCCACTTACCTCACCAAGGGCAGCAGGATGTACCTTAATAAAACTGCTGAATGTTGTTTGCAATATTATCTTGCCACGATGGGAAGTTTAGAGGCTTCCAGGATTTTCAGACTGAAAGCCAAGTCTTAAGTATTCCTCCCAAACCTCTCTAAATCACTTCAAAAAACTTCTTTTGTAGAAGTAAGAAACCAAACCAAACCTACAAACACAGCAGTTTTTAGGAGATCCAAATCAGGGCCTTCCAGGCCACCAGCTGTCCACAGACCAGCTCAGTTTGTTGGCTGGGGATTCCTACTTGGTTGACTTCACAGAGGCTTCCAGTGCCAGTTAAGCTTAAGAACTTCTACTAAACAGTACCCAGATCTGTACCTAGAACAAGGGAAAATAAACATTATCAGAGAGACCGTGCTCTCCTGGTTGCTGCTGCAGGAGGAAAGGTTGCAAATTCATGTTACTGGCTAAAAGGAACAGCCTGAGATGTAGAGGTGTCTCACAGCAAGACAAAAAACAGGGAATCAGCCCAGGCACAAAAATGTCTTGCTAAAGCTTTGTTATTGTTTTCTTGTTTGTTTGTTTTTCCTTTTCTAAAAATAAGAGGAATTTTACAAAATAGCGTCACAGAAATGTCACTTTACTTCATCTTTCAATTTATATAGAGAAAAAGTGTTGTTGCAACAAAAAAGTGGATGAAAATAATACATTAAAGGGCACAGATCTAACAGGATTTATTGCAGAGGATTCTTGCTTAACTAGCATAAATTTAGCAAAACCCTGTAAACTTCCAGATACTCATAAGAAGTGCAAATCCAAATCAATTCAAAGTCACAAGAAATAAAGCAGAGCCTCCCACAACATTTATCACGAGGTACTCCAGTTCTAGTTTTATTCATGCAGCATCTGACTCTCCAGAAGTACTAGTACCAGCAGTAGGAGTAATGAGAATATATACGTGCTGTAATTCTTCAAACAGTGAGGAAAAAAATACTCCTAAAAGCTGGACAAAGAAGAAGGGCAATGGTCCAAGTAAAAAAGTCCTCAGATACGATCCCCTGGGCTGCACATTGCCCAGGTGATCATAATGGCCCCCACTTGCATTTTAAAGAATAAAATGCTTGGTTGCATTTAGGGTGAGAAAATAAGTTTGCTATCTCCAAATCTTAGGACTGCAGAGTCATTCGGGTTGGAAGAGGGCTCAGGAGGTGATTTTGCCAAATGCTCTGCTCAAAGCAGGGTCAGCCTAGAGATCAGAGCAGGCTGCTCAGAGGTTTATCAACTTGCACTTCGAAGACCTCCAGGGATGGACAGAGCACACTGCGCTGGTGCTTCCAGCTCACTAACATCTAGCAACGCTTTACTCATCTCATCATGACACGGTTATTCCTCGTTTCCAGCTTGAATCTCTCCTGCTTTCGTGTCCACTGTCTCATCTTCACACAATGCACCACCAGGTGCCTGTTGCCAGCTTCTCAGTAAGCCCCTCGCTGTTACGGGGATGCTGCTATTAGGTCTCATGTAGGAGTGGGTGACACACGTCCTCTACTGATTTGTTTCCTTGAGGACAGTACAGTAACAATAATAAATAACACAGTTTAAAAAAAAAATCCTCTGTATCCCCAGTGTAATCTGCTTCTGCAAAGGAAAAAAGAATGTCTGGCTGAGATGCAGAAACCTGATAACTTAAGTATTTGTTCTCCCCCCCGCCTCCACGACAGACTATTAGCCTTCCTGACATGCACTAAGCTAAAATGAATTAAACCATTCCCTTTGTCTGCTACAACTGAAGCTTTAGGTATAATATACCCTCAAAAAAAAAAAAAAAAAAAAGCTCTCATCTGACCAAATTACTTTTCATCAATATTGCTTTACGAATTGCAGACATGCTTTAAAGATTTTACACTTGTTAAATATTTTAGTGCGTTTAATATTACTCAAAAGTCATAAAATGATCCAAGCAAGCTAGGATGTTTTAAGATGCAGTATTTAGATGCCAGATTTCGTTCTAAATGTGTATGTAATTTCATTTTCCCACCCCAAACTGAAGTCAATAAATACATCACGTATCAGCAAGCAACAAGACACACACTTTCACGTGTAATCTAATCCATTATTCCTCAAACAAAAGCTATCAAAGACTTAAGGAAAGGATTGTTTTTAATAGCTTTAACATTTCTCCCTCTAGACTTTTTTTTTTTTTATGTAGACAAGCGTTATTTGTCTAGAACGTACAAAGATATAAACGCAGGCTGACAAACTGTCAAGTTCTGAAGTTGGCCAACTGGTGGTCCAGAAGCCAGAACCAGCCTCCAAACACCACCACCCTCAGAAAACTCTCTTCAGAAGCAGTGAGAGATCCACTCTGTCCCAAAAACCACTCACCGTCCCCAGATTCACATGCGGGAGGGGAGGAGCCACCTGGAAACAAGTCTCTTATTATCAGTGCAAGAGGCTTAATGAAAAAAACACACTACCAAGCACACCTGCATCACAGCAGAACGAGTCTCCCCCACAGCCATCAGCAGAGAAGTTGAACGTTAAGTCATCAGAGCGCTAGCTTTGACGCGAGTGCCGCTCCTGCAACGCCACCTTATCAGCCAAATTCAGACTCCTGACGAGCTAAGATGTAGCTACAAAATAAACAAGCAGGTTGGCTGCTCTCACGGCACAGAAATTCACTGGTTTGCAACTCTTCATCAAAAAACATCCGGCAGAGAACTGGATGGCAGCAGCAGCATGTACTTAGGTATAATTTAATCTTCTTAAATACAAATCATTGAGCAACGGGCGTATGACCCTGATTACCCTGCGTAAACACAAGCACTTCACCTAAATTACTAGTTCTCAGAGCAAAAATACGTGTAACCTTTCCCGAGCTTGCTAAGAGTCAAGCGATTCATTAGGCCCATATGTGCAAACTGTGAATTAGTAAAGAATTTGAGATATCACAGCCTTCATCTCCGGTGCCCACATCCCCAAAATCCCAGTCGATGTTCACAAGGTTATTGCCAGAACCCAGGTTTAAGGATGAAAAAGCAATGAGCACCACAATAAAAGCTGATAGAACGCACAAGTACTGTTTCATAGAAATCCTTTACCTAGAATAATTTAAATTCTGTACCTAGAATAATTTCTTTTACCTAGAGTAATTTCTTCACCACACCAAAACACACGTTACCTTGTCAGACGGACACTATTTAAACAACAAGCAAAGGTGGACAATCTGGCAGTTTGTGTGCCAGCCCTACTATTTCTAAATTTTACTTAAGCAAGCACCAAATTCTAGGCAGTTTTATCGGGCAAACTAAGTTTACAAGCCAGTTTAACTCCATTTTAGCACGGGTATTTTCCTTGTCTTCGCTGTGTCACAGTCTTCCCTTTCATAAAGGGGAAAGCCAAACCTCTAAAGCTGCAGCACTTGGGAGCTGGAATATTTGTGAAACATTCTGGGGTGGATTCACCTGGCCCCCTTAGACACTCGCATCTGCACTCTTTGCCCTGGCTCTCCTGGAGCCCAATTTGTCACATCCTCAAGTACAATTCCCAGGTAAGCCACACGAATCGTCCCCCCAGAACATCTTTTTCTTCCCACGGACTGCACAGGGAACCCAGCACAGACACAGCCACCTGCACTATAAACTTCTTCAGCCATGCGGCAGGAAACCACCCTTCTATGCTTCAGATGAAAAAATGATGTTCTGCTCGTTCAGGTCCTGCTACGAGGCCCACTGCTGCCCCAGTTGTCATCAGGAGGCTGGATTTTAGCGTTTTTTTGTTTGTTTGTTTTAAATAGCAATGCAGAAGGCCCCTTGGGAATATCGTTACCGTGAAGCACCAATAGGAAAAGAAGCCTTCCTCGAACCTTACAGGTTTCACCCAGTCAACAGCCGTAAATCACGAGCTCCAAGCCCTGCCATTCGTTTTCACTCCTTCGGTAGCTGCGTCACGTTCACTCTGCTGAACTGTTTTAAATTAGACCAGCGCCTGCCTGGCACGGAGCCCACTCGATGCATTCGAACGGACCTCAAGAACGAAAGCACAAAGAGGCAAGAAAGCCATCATTTTACACAGCCGGCAAGCTGTGTAAACTGCACGCAACTTGTTTCCACTACTCCATAATGGGGAAATATATAAAATATTAAAAAAATAAATATAAAAAATATATAAAAATAACACATCATTCTTTTATCTTCGGGTTAACCATATTTCAGCTGGAGCTTACTGTGCTAAACTTCAGCGTTGATTAAATACGCGAGAATTTTCACTTCAGGACTCAACGTGTTACTTCCATATTTGTTTTTTTCTAATTTTAGAAAAGAAAGGCCTTTAGATAATAAGTTAGAGATGATAACTTAAAAAACAGAATCTAATAAGCAGTTGTGTTGCACGTATTATTGTCAGAAGAAAAGGAAGAGTAATATAACTCGTCTGAAACTGCTTCCTACTTCAAAGAGACCAGCAAAAGTTAACGTTAAAAAAATCCTCTCAGTGAAATGGCGACGGGTTTGTCACAACGCTCTGAAAGGTAAATTAACTTTCCTTCCCCTCGCCAAAACACAGAAAATACAGGCATACCTGCACTGGATGATCGCTGCTGTCTTCCACTGGGTGAAGAAGGTTCCTTCATACGATCAATGACACTGTCGGAGAGCTGAAAAATACAACCCCCAGCCCAAACTGAGTCAGACCGCACCTTTCCTTCATCTCCGTTACCCCTCTCCCCCAACAAAAATGAAGTAAAACTTAAAAATAAAAGAGAGCATAAAGCCACAAAATGAGATATGCCAGCAGCTAAAATGTTATCAGCAGCACGCAATAAACTACTTCAACCATCCTTCCTCTTCTTCATGGGGTCAGCACTTAACTCCGAGAGCAAAGAATGAGACTGAACAAGGTCATTTTGGCTCTCGTACCACAAGAAACTGCTATGACCAAACAGAGGATACAGGGAACGGTAAAGGAAACAACAGCCCCTTGACACGCTGCTTGTAAGAAATCAGCTTTTTTGCCCTTCTCTGTTATCTGGGTACCAGAGGACCAGCACGCTGTGCAGTTGCAGAGGAGCTTCATCCCAATACAGGTCACAGCACGGAGGTCATCCACTAAGCTTGTCCTAACGCTGACACACGCACACCCTAAAGCCCTGGCACTGATTACGGGGACTCTAACTGGGAATTCGAGTCATGCCCGTATCAGATCTACCGTTGCCCACAATAAAAAATAAGAGAAGTTAAAAGAATAACACGAGACTTCTTGTTTTCCAACTTGGAACCTCCTTTTGGTTTCTTCGAACATCAACTCTACAAAAATATGCCTTTCACTGCCCATGAAAATTAATTTTCATTAGAGAATTCTTTACTAAAACATGACATCTCTCGCTGGTAGAAATGTGCGTTAGAAAAATTTTGCTAACATTTGCGGGCTAACATACGACTTCTAGTGTAAAATTCCTCCAGCGTAAGGTTTCTTACCTCCATCCTAAAACTCTGAACTTCACACGACACAGCCTTATTTATGTAAACGGACCCATTTACAGATGCCCTACTGATTAACATCAGTTATTTAATGAAGCTAAATCTTCCTAGGACCTGTGACATCATTCAGGTTACACTCCCACTATTTCAAGAGCTAGGATACCTTACAGAAATCTCAATAGCACTTCCTAGTATTCAGTCAACTGGAGCCAGCAATAAAGTAACAAATATTGTGCAGGAATCACAGAACACAATGTGTCAAAGAGGATGCTCTCTGCTGTGCACACTATGTTACTGTCACCTATTTGCCCAAGACCCTTTGATGACCAGAACAGGGAAACATCAGCATGCTGAAAAAAGCAGGAGTTACTGCCGTCCTCTGCTGTTCACCGCTTCTCCCCGTGAGCAGCAATAAAGGGCAGCTGCTTATCTTTCCTGCTGGGAACTGCGCCGTGGCACTGATAAATTTCTATGCCACAAGGTTTTGTGGTGCGGTGTCAGGAGCTTTCTGGTACGTTACTGGTAACAGCGTGCCCTATGTAGGGACAGAACAGGAATGCTTCTGTAGGTGCACAATCATAGATTGGCTTGGGATGGAAGGGACCTCAAAGATCATCTAGTTCCAACCCGCTGCCATAAGCAGGGACGCCATAGAATACGCTGTGTGTAAGAGAACAAGGGGACAGGAGGAGCTGCGAGACACAGAGACCAGGGGAGATGAAAGCAAGTTCTATGAGGTGCGGCTGAGGGAACTGGGGGGGTTTGGTCTGGAGAAGAGGAGGCTCAGGGGAGACCTCACTGCTCTCTACAACTACCTGAAAGGAAGGTGTGGGGAGCTGGGGGTCAGCCTCTTCTCACAGGTAACCAGTGATAGGACTAGAGAGGATGGCCTCAAGTTGTGCCAGGGGAAGAAATGAGGAGACATTTCTGCTCAGAAAGAGCAGTCAGGCATTGGGATGGGTTGCCCAGGGAGGTGGTGGAGTCACCGTCCCTGGGGGTGTTCAAGGAAAGGTTGGACGTGGTGCTTGGGGACACGATTTAGTGGGTGACACTGGTGGTAGGGGGATGGTTGGATCAGATGATCTTGGAGGCCTTTTCCAACCTTAACGACTGTAGGACTCCAAGCAGCTCCTCCAGCCCTCCCACCACCCTCACACTCCTTGCCTGCAGGAAACCAGAGAGGGGCCAGAGCAGCCAGCCAGCCAGGGCAGGCCTCTCACTGCCCGGCGGGGGAAGCAGAGCCGTTCCCCTGAGCGCCCTAAGTGACAAAACCCCTAATTAACGGGGCGGGGGGGAGGGGAGCGACCGCCAAGGGGCAGTGACGAGAGAAGGGCCGGGCCGGGCCGGGCCGGGCCGGGCCGGGCCGGGCCGGGCCGGGTCGCAGCGGCCCCTCAGAGGGTCCCCGTGCCCGGGGAGCCCCGCTCTCACCCGCACGCCCTTCACCACCGTGATGTTCTCGTTCTCATCCGCCTCGAAGGTGACCCGCCGGGTGCTGCCGCCGCCGCCCATCTTCGCCCGGCTGCCACCAGGCCGCGGCCCAGGGGACGGCCCCAAGGAGACTGCCCGTGCCCGCTGCCAGCCGGCCCCGCAACAAGGCGGCCCCTCGTTGGCCCGCCGCTCGCCTCGCCCCGCCCTCCGCGCTTTGAAGCCTGCGCGCCATTGGCTGCGCGGTGGTAGCCATGGAAACCAGGGAAAGAGCGGGCGAGGTACCCGGAAAGAGTGAGGAAACTTTTTCGGTTTAAACTTCCCGAGGGGTGCAGACTACAATTCCCAAGATGCTTAGCGCCAAGAGCGGCCGGCGAGGGGCGGGGCGGCCGCGCAGTGCCTGCTGGGTAGTGTAGTCCTCTGCAGCCCCGCGCTGGAGTAGCCGTCCATTAGCTATGGGGCCGGGCTGAGTGTGTGGAGAAATGCCGCTGGGGCCCTCCCGGTCCTCCCTTCTGGACCCCTCACAGCCTCTCCCGGGGGCGTGGAGGAGCGTGATTGTGCTCCTGTCCTCGCAAAGCCAGGCCCCTGTAATGGGGCCTCAGTGGGCCCCTGTGGGGTTGGGGCCTCAGGGCTGTGCTGGGGATGTGGGGCTGAGCTGGCACCCCCGCCCCTTTTTCACTTTATAACGCCATAAAATTACCCTTCACATTGCCCCTGTGGTCGAGTAGTCTCTTTTCCAAGAGCTGAGTAATGTCAATAACACAGAATACATTTTCTTTTCAGCCCACAAGATAAACTGCATCGGGATGTAACTGTTCAGATAAAATCTGCTCTGTAGGTTGGGGGAGTCCGATGTCTTACCTTTACCAATTGTCAGAGCTGCAGAGGTATGTGCTGGGCAGAGGTCCGAAAAGAGGTATTCTCTAGTGGGTAACATTAGAAAAAGAAACGCATTCTGGATCCCAGTGGTGTCAGAGACACCTCTGAGTCCCTAGGTATGAGGCAAGAAATACCATTACGCAGCTGATATATATGAATATACATTGTTTTTCCTCTCATACCGTCTGGCCTCTTCACTTATTTTACCCACTTACTGCATCTTGTTATTAGCCCAGATATAATGCACAGTGAACCCCGTCTTCTTCTGCGACTTCTTGACACTGGTCAAAAATATACAAATAATAATAACTAGATTATTTGGAAAACTGTTTTGTTTTGTTTTGTTTTTTTTCCCATTCCAAATCCTTCCTCTGCTTAGCTCAAGGAAGGCTATCCTATCTGTACCGAAGTGACCTGAACCCTTCCCCTCCCTTGCAAGACATCCGTCCCAACGTGTTGACTGCTGCTCACAATGGATTATTGCAGCTCATGTCAACTGACTCGTTTCGTTTCTCTGAATAGATGTAAACATCAGGTCGGTTGCATCAACAGCGCTGTTCACATGTCCTTGATATATTTTCAAGCAATTTTTATTTGGATGTAAAGTGTCTGTCAGACGACATTTGAGCAGTATCTGCCTTCCTTGGGGCTTAAGATATTTGCTGAAGCATTGGCTGATAGCCACTTCACTACATAATAAAAATTGCTTGAAAATATATCAAGGACATATGAGCTGTTCTCTTGAGGTACGTGACGTAATGTTTATGCCTGTTTTTATAGATGTTAAACCAGTTTCTGTGAGGGGGCAGTATTATAAATTCAACACCCTGGTAACTCTATACTTTTAAGGGAATAAATGGACCATGCATCTATCTGTCTTGACACTGTGTGAGCACCAGCAAGCTGAGGATATTCAATTTTTTCCTTCTGCACCAGGAATGTTTTTAGAGGGTCAAATTGTATTTATTCAGTTAGCTACATAACTGTTGTGGAAGTGCCCTTCTCCAAATCAGAACTGAGCTCTTCTGATACATTTGTCCTCTCCTCTGTTTGGAGAATTCTAAGAAAATGCTCTTGTCTTGCTGAGCAGATAGATTTCTATTTAGGAATTAAGACTTTAACAACAGCTATTTTCTACTATGCGTTTCTCTGATTGTTTTGTATGACTTGGAATTACAGAACACTATACCATATGTATAGATTGGGGCTGGGGGGGGGGGGGAGAGAACATTCTTAAAGAACAAATGGGTTGAATTACATCTCAAAATTTCTTTGGGTCATTTTAATGTGTCTATAAGGTTCACTCACTGTAGAAAAAGCCAGACTGAGGTACCCCAGAATTTATGGCTCCCCTGTAATAGGTGGAAATGAAAGACTTTGCTGCAGGCCAGAGCTATCTATATGTCAGAAGCTTTTCTGGTGGACTGTCAAACATATTTGAGAGCTCTTTCAAGGACATTGCTGGATGAAAAAAGTATTACAAAATAACGTTAGAAAAACATGCAACATATTTGCAGACCAAAAACCGTTCATTAACAACTGATTAATAAACTCACGTTTATTTTGCAACTCTCACAAGTAATTTGTAAATAGAAAAAGAAGTTTTTCTGTGTATAACTTTAAAAGGTTTATATGTTCTCATAAATAACATGCTTATTTTAAGAGTAGTGTCTATCAGTGTGGTATACAGATTTAGCTGTTTTGTGGCATAGAAAAAAATAGTTTAAACTAATGCGTGCAGGCAGCAGTTATAATCAAAACATCAAAAAAGAGCTCAGAACAGAATAATTTATGCTACTACTCGGCAGTGTTAATCCATCTACAGGAGTTCTGTGCAGCCAAGTCAGGCATCTTTTGATATGTGTGTTACCTCAAATGCCTGCGTCCTAATCTTCAGTCACAGTAAAACCTTTCTGAGGTACATATGATAAAGTGGCATGCCCAAGGTCATTCAGTAAGTCAGTGCCAAAGAAGCAGAACATTGGTCTTCTGTATCAGTTCTCTTCAGTGGTTACTAGAGAATACATTTCTACCAAGAAAGAAAGATAATGCAAGAGCAAAATAACAAATAAAAATATAGCAATCAATACAAACCCATTAACTGCTGCTGATTCTTGTTTGATCTGAACCCATTTATGAATTGTGTAAGCCAAAAATCCATCTCAAACTGGTAAACTTCAAATATTTCATCGTATATCTGAAAAACAAGCAGTGTCTTATTAGGTTAAAAACATTCATTTCTTATGGTGCTGTGTGCTTTTCCACACACCCCAGACATTTTTATGGCCAGATTATAAACAGTTGATCCTTCATTAAAAAACAATGCTGTTGTTCGGTCTTGATTTGTCCTTGCCTGGACATAACTCCTTTGTGGTAGAGGTATTTCTTGTACCACTTGATACTCAAGTGTTAGCTATAATGTGAAGCCACAGAGTAGTGAAGGACAGCATTGCCAGACATTCACAAACAAATAAATCCTAATGAGCCCAGGAACAAGTCGCTATTAAATTTCAGACTCTTGTCTCAAGACTTATAAAACGCCATGAAAACACTTGATAGGGGAGGTGACATATAAAGGCTCATTGCACACCTGCTGTGAGTTTTTATTCTGCCGAGGATCATCCTGCTCGGTCACTGCCACGGTGAGCATGTTGTACCGTATGACTTTACGTGGTTATCCCTTGATGGTAATCTATTGCTTAGAAATGTTCAGCATGGAAGGATTTTGATAGTACCTAGGTTACACCTATCAGCAATGACCGTAATAGCAAAGTCTGCAAGCTCTCCAAATCAAGATTACTCTTTCCTGTTGGATGCAACAATCCACGGTGCCTTGTGCCATAAGATGAGATTTCATCAGTAAATAATGGATCTTCCTTGCATTCCTGGTGTGCCAAATCCTGCTTCCGTTGATACTATTGGCACAGCTTTCAGTACCTGTTATAGCTGCAGGGCAAATTAAGCTAAGCCATCCCATTCTTCTAAGTGAGCTTTGCAAACACATTGAAAAGCCCTGGTTATATAAAGGGCAGAACACATTCCCTTTCAGTTCCATTTCAGTCCTTGCAGAGGCTGAAGGTTCGTGGCTCATCTCAGAATCGATGCTTCAATCGTTGTTTCACTTTTCACAGCCAGTGTGTTGTTCTCATTAGTTTAAGACAAGCGCGTGCTTGAATTTTGCCACGTGCTCAGTAGCACCCTATCGGCAGCAGTTACCAGTTGATATCACGGGGAGAATTGTATCTGCATGGTTTGAATCATCAAGGTTAACAACCCAATCAATGAATAACGATTAATTATTATTCTTTTTCTGAGCAAAAAGTTGACTTCAACTCACCATATTCATTGCAGGAGCGAGGCTGGGTTTAGTTATGTCTGAGACAGCCCCAGGTTATGAGTGCCATCTGCAGATCACCACCGCTTCCTCGAGATCAGTTCTGGAGTGCCTGGGATATTTTATTATTCTTTATTTCCCTATTGGCTGCTACACACTGTGAATTGGTTTAGGACTACATATAAATCACCCCAGAGATCTCCGCACTTCCACGGAGGTAGCCTGGATTCCTTGCAGCACTATCCACAGGAAGCTGTGGCAAAGCTGACTTAGTTAATGCACATCATGCAGTTCAGGACCCTCAGATTTGCCCGTGGGCTTCAAAGCTTAATATATTAATATTATGTCATATTAATATGGGATTATTTATGTGGATATACTTTTATCTGACTGGTGTGGTTCACATCAGTTGCAAGTGAGCAGCAGAATTAGTAGCCAGCCTGACTTGTCATTTCCAAGACCAGATTTGATTCATGGCCTCATTTCCTGTTTTTCCTCCCGCTGCTCACAGTCTTTTTTTTTTTTCCTTCTCCATGGTCCATTTATTAAATGTAGAGTTAGAAACACAATTAGAATTTACTCAAGTCTATAATGTCTGAATACTAAATCTTCGGAACAATAAAAATTCTTGCCCAAACCTGTCTTATCTGGGTTGCCTGTTCAGCTGATGAACTCAGCCTTCCTCACTGACAGAATGAATAAAAAGAAGCACAAGATTCGATCAATTCCGAGCAATGATGATGTGAATTATTCCGAAATCCCCAAGCACTGCAAAAAGGCCCGCAAACACAAAGGCAGAGCAACAGTATTCATTTGGCATTCTGTATACCCTGATATATGAAGCTGAAAAGCAGAAGTGTCGTGGTGCTAAACACTGATACAGCCAAAGAAATTGGTGAGGTCCCAAACAGAAGAGGGGAAGCTGTCTCCTGCGGACCATTGAGAGGGTTCTTCTTGAGTATGTCGCAGCAACACTGGATCCAATTCTGCCTCGAAAACATTTGTGCAAGACTGTTGTTGAATATTGGCAAGAATTCAGGCTTGGTTTTCAAAGGTGCCAGGTTTATATATGGTGTCCCACATCCATCCCTGGCCTCTGCCACCTTAGGAGCTGAAGTTTACCTAAGCACAAGAGCAGGTGCAGACATAAGGGGTAAGTTAAGAATATTTCCCTTTCTTCCCTCATCCTCTAGCACGCCACGGATTTGCTTCTAAAGGGAATCCAACACTCACAAAACATATATATATATATATCATTTGCAGAACTGGTTATTAGAACATTTGTTATGGGGGAACATCTGCAATTCAGGCACAGCCGAGTATATTGCACGGGGAGCTCAGCTCACCCTGACAATACGTTTCTTAGGCAATGGTTTGCTTTCAGGCTGCTCTGCGCATTCAAGCTTCCCTCTGTGCCTGGGCAGATGAGTCGCATGAAAGCATTTCTATTCTAGGTTATATTTTTGAGTTTTGTAGGGTGTGTAAATATCTTTCCCATTTACCGAGCATCTGAAAACATTTCCTAGTGTCCGGTATACCTGGAACGAATAGGTTTCTCAAATCATTTCAGAGGCACAAAGCCTGTGGTCTCTCTTGTAGAGTGGTTCATCCATTTTATGCTGCTTTTAGCCAACAAAATTCCTTATCTAGCCAAGCACGAGGTGTCTGCGGTGCAGCCCAGAAGAGTGGTGGTGTTCAAGCCCTGCAGATCACTGCAGGGTCACAAAAAGCACAGGTCATGGCCCGAACACAGCTCACTTCTCCCTCTAGAGGCTGGTCCTCTGCTCTTAAACTCCAATGAGCTTTGTAATGTAGGCACCCAAATCCTGAACTACCTTTCGAGAAGACTCGGCATCAATTACAGAGGCAACCCAGGGCGATTGTATTCCTAAAGAAGGAATACGTGCCTAACATTAAGTGGTCTAACTGCCTCCCTAACTACGCCAAGCAAATGTCTGCCCTAAAGAAATCAGGCTCGATTCCTGCAGACAGCTCGTGTCTTTGTGGCAATACCCTCAGAAAGTCTGCATTCGTGATGCTGGCCGCGAGGACACCTAGGAGGGAAAACCTGACCACCTGGCTGTGGAATGACTGTCTCAGGATGTTGTTACACTGAAATTTGCGTTATGGCCTGTAGGAGATGAGCTAAGAATTTATTGCTGCTAGACCAGATAATATTGGAGCAGTCTAGTAGTCCAAACTAATTGATATTTTTTTTAAGCCTCATCATCAATAATGCAATTTGAATTGTTATTACAAAAAGCCCTTCTTGGTCACTCCGCCTTCTCTCTGGTGTGATGCTCACCCTGCCTGCGTCCCTCTGCACCCCAGGGCTGACAGGCTCAGGCTCCCTCAAGCACAATCAGGGAGAAGGCTGCAAGTCATCACCCTGGGGTCTTCCTTGGGAGAGTGTGATGCTCATGGCGAGGATCTTCCTCCTCACCCTTGGCCCCCCCAGAGCTATCTTCATCCCCTCTGCCTCCTCTGCCCCCTTCCTGGTCCCCAGTGCCCATGGCAGAGCTGCCCAGTGCCCACCCGGGCACTCCAAGCATTGCTGTCCCTTGGCCATGGGACGCTTGTGTCACAGGGACACCCAGCTCAGCCCCCAGCAAGCCCAGAGCCATGCTGAGACCCTGTGGTGTTGGGTCAGTGCAAAGCCTGTGGCCTTCTGCTACTGATGGCACAAATCTTACTTAACAGGCTACAGTACCATCGTGACAGGGTCTGCGGGATGAAAATCAGACTAGCGAAAATACTTGGAAGATGGAAAAACGTGTTTGGACAGAGCTGTCTTCAACTCTGGCACAGCACAGGGCAGGACCTCACCTCGCTTCAATTTCTGAAAGCTTATAGAAAACAAAGAAGCAAAATTCAGTTTTATCTGGTTTTACTAAATTAAGATGCAATACAGAACAGAGAAGAAAGCTTTTTGTTTCTATCCTGCGTATTGTTTTTTTCCTGAACTTGTCTCTTTAATACACAGGAAGGTCTAATGGACTGCAAAAATGAATTGCTTTGTAGAGGAAATTCATACCAGAAGGTCAGACAGATTGTATCGGATGCCACAGAGATCCATGGATCCAGGCGATCATTGAAGACAGGGAGTTGCCTGTCAGAGGTGGTCTGCTGCGCCAGCTTCATTGCACTTGCCTTCGTAAATACGCGAGCGGCCGGGACTGCAGCACATCGCTGGGTTCCAGCTGCTTCGCTACAAAAGCAGAAGGATTTAGTATTTAACATCAATGTCGGTAGAATCGTTTCATGACCTTCAACAGGCCTCTGCCCCCTACGGAGTTATTCATCAGAAAACTTGGCTGGGCTGTAGCATCATCTTGGCCACGTTGAAGTGCCTCCCGCAGAGAGCATCAAGGGCTCGGGGACTTAGCATTGATAGTCGCTCTGGCCTCGCTCCTCTGGGGCCTGAGTCACAAGGGCTGGGAGCTGCATTTTCACAAGCAGTTTTTTGATCATTATCTATCCTTTCTGCTCTGCCTGAAGAGAGATTTGAAGTAATCTCTGTTAATATTTGACGCTTCTTCCATCATATCATTAGACGCCTCCTTCCCTCCCTCAACTCCTCTTGGTTAAAATGTACAATTGCTCTCAGGAAAACTGATATCTGATACTTTTGCATATTATTTGTGCTTCCTTAGCACCTAGGAAGACCAGCCATGGAGCAGGCCTGCACAGTGGTCAGAGTTGCAAGCAGCAGCAACAAGCTGGAGGGATAAGCGCTCCGTGAGGACCTGGAGGCTGCTTCCCTGGAGAGCTCCAAGGCTACATCGCAAGTGACATGGAAACCCTTCACTGCTGAGGAACTCAGCCTCAGCCCAATGGTGATTCAGACAGCATAAAAAAGACACAAGAGAAGAAGAAGAGAAACAAAGGATGAGAACAGAGGGTACTTTTCTGTGCAGTCATGGAGCTGGGATCTCCATCAGGGATCACATAGAGAAAAACTCAAAGGTCATACAGGATGGGACAGTCATTTACTACTTCCCAGCAAGGTAGCAAAGAAGTCAGAAAAAAATTGAGGGTGCTTGTGTACATATACTAACATCTTCCACCCTTCTGTAATGAAAGTTTCACTATGCTCTGTCTCTTTACATATTAGTACCGTGGGGACATCCTTCTACTTCCACCCTGCTATTGACCTGTATCCCATCCCCAGTCCTTCCAGCAGACATTGGAGAAGTCATCATGTGTTGGGACATCATCTCCACTGCTACTAAAAGGGACTTCGTTTCTTTACTACAGCTTGCTCAGCACGTCCAACATATTGTCCACCGTAGTCTGAAATAGCATTCTCACACACAAAGTAAAAAACAGAAATGGCGTAGGATGTGTGCAGAACTCTTCTGAGAGGGAAGGTCGTCATTAGTGGCTTGATATGCAAAAGAAAAAGCAACACTTAGCAGTCCTGGATATTCACTTCATTGAAACTCTTCCTATAGTCATTTCCGCAGGGAAATTCATGCCAGATGAACTAGCCTCAATATTATGGTTATTTTTTGGGAGAAATGTAAACCTTTGGTTAAATCCAATAGCCCAAGCTGCATTGGAGGAAAAAGGATCAACATCACTTTGCTAGAAATTGCCTGTAGCAAGAATTATTTAATTCTTCAAGAGATCTTAATTTCTTGTATACAAAAAGAAAATGGAGTAGCAGCCAGATTGTTTCTTTACACAATTTTCTGGAAGAATTTCCCCCAAGGAGATCATAGTTCGTTAATTGAAAAGTACCTGTATTTCTTTTATCTCATTATAGTAGCTTTAAACAAGACATAGTCTCGGGGAATCAATGGGGAAAAGTCCTCTATTTGCCATCCAGGGTATACTATTCACACTGTTTGCTTTTCCAGTAGTAAATTTTCAAAGAGGCTGTCAGCTAAGTTACTGAAGTGCCATAATAATTAAACAGGAGATTAAACAATTCAGGAGTAGAGCAACTAATGTAAGGAGATGAATTTACCTCTGCATATAACGTGAGTGACACCAGTAATGGCATTCTGCCCCCAAAATTAGAAGTATTCTAGAAGTAGGTGTGGGACTCTGATAAGAGTCCAAGAAAAAATTCAATGCTTAAAACAAAGCTTGACAGTGGATCTACCTGACAAAAAGAATACTGATGGGTTATTTGATTAAGTGGTTTTTAAGCAGTTTCACAAAGAGAAAATATTGGAGCTTCTCAATCTAGCAGAAGAAGGTGTAACAGAAGATGGGTGTTAAAAGAAGAGACATTCAATTTGCAAAACAGATCAGCAAGGCACTGGGACAAACCCAAAGGAACCGGTAAATCCTCTGTCTCTTGCCTGAGCTTCTACCTCAAAGTCTTCTTCAGACAGGCAGAAGTTATTGGTAAGTGGTTGAAACTGAACAGCAGGAGGTCAAAATAGGTGATCCAATGATTTCCTTCGGCATTAAAAAATATACAACTGTAACTGCTACGACTTCATAGTCATCAACTAATTTCCCTTGGCATTAAAGAACTCTACCTGTAACTGTTAGGGCTTTGTAGTCATCAACTAATCTGCCTATTTGGGGCATGTGGGAGATGAACACAAGGAACAAACTCTCGTGCTGCTTTGGAAAGTCAGGTACCTACTCAGACCTGAGTGGGGTTATCCTATGAAACACCAGAGTGTAATTCAGGGATCGGTAACTGTGTTATTGCCTGTGTTAAGCACCTCAGCCAGTCCATGCTGAAAGTGTGACTTCCAGAAATGCAAGCTGGCTGAGCCTCACATGCCTCAAAGCAACCTGTCACACCAATTCCTGTCAAGTATAATTCCTTCCCCCAGAGGCCAGAGTGTTCGATACGAGTGGTTACCAGTCCAGTTTGTCCGGCCCATTGCTGAGTTTGACTCCGTCTAGCAGAGGGCACAGCGGACACATATTGGCCCTTCTGCTCATACACCCCAGTGGCCAGAATTTTGTGCAGACACTTCTCTAGCTTCTCCAGAGGGTCATTCTGTTCAGTTTGTTGGTTTGCTTTCTGGAAGAAAGCGTGCAGTCGGCTGCTTGCATTTGCAACTGAGACAGCCACAGCAAAATCCAGAGAGCTGTGTTATTTGCCAGGACGGACAGGAATGGCTGAGTCCTCTGTGAAATAGCAGATTGATTAATTATACATGACCCAAGCTGATTATTTACTCAGTAAGAGACTAACACGGGATCTTTTGTCTTGTTTTGAGTCTTGCTGGCTAATCTGTTTGATTAGGCAGTTTGTAAATAACAGGTTAATAAAATTTGGGAACATTAAACCCGAGTGGTGAGTAAAGGGCAGCCAATGCTCACATAAAAGAGCAGTGAAAGAGCAAGATTTCTTTTGAAATCAATTGAAATAGGAAATAGGTAACAAAGAGAGAAACAAAGATGATTATCTAAAATGTAGGTTGTATTTTGAAAAATCCTTAATTATTTTGCAAATGCATCCACATGGCGTATTGAGCCTGAAAATCCTTTTGCCCAGCTCCATCATGCGCTCCACAAGGTCTCCTACCCTAAAAAAGGGGACAAGAACTGGAGGCCCACACATTGCTCACCTGCCTTACAGTGAGGACGGCTGGCAAAGACCCAAACCTTCAGGCTCGTGAGCCTGCATTCAGGCCGTAGTCTGAGTATTGCCCTCCTTCTACCATAAGCGAGGACCTTTGGGCTGAAATGAAGTAGTACGAACCATAATGAATCTTCTGTCAATGCCTATCTCTTCTAGGAAAAATGAATACAGATTTTTCATTCAAGCACAATTGCATGAAAGAGAATGCCGTTGCATAGTCAAGCACTCAAAAGTTCAGAGACGTCGGCAAGCTCTCAGAACATCCCCTGTGCATATGCATGATGGTAGGATGTTAATTACATGATCCCATACTGTTTCTTTCCACGGGACACCTACCTTCAGTGACCGGGATAATGGTGCTCCTTTAATGAGCAGCTATGTGATATTCTGCTTTCACATTGTGGTTCTGTGTGTGGCCCTGTGCTTTCTTTTCTGCACACTATTCAATCCAGCTCTCAAGGCAGTGATTAATGCTCTCAAGGACTTCTCCATGGCAACAATCAATCTGTCATTCCCTAATTTTCAAGTGCCTTACTTTGCAACATTAACAGTGTTTTCTGTTAAAATGGTATGTGTTATGCCCCGTATTTTTAATGCTAGGTTTTAGTCCTGGCTGGAAAGCTCACATTTATATATCTCTTGATTTCAGAGATTGCTGAGGTGGTAGTAGCAGGATACTTTCCACTCCATACGATGTGGTTGCCTCTGATAATTGGGAGCCACATTCAGTGATGTAGAAGGGACAGTTCTGTCCTATATTTCTATTTAGGTTTAGTAAATAAATGATTGCATATGACAAAGATGCAGTAATTGACAGGAGTTTGAGGGAGAAGAAGAAGCCAGGGCATCCATATGAATGAGGATGCCAAGAAGCAGTTGTCCTTTCAACCGTAAAGCCTATGCCCAGCAGCATGTCCTCAACAAGAGTCCTGGAGGTGCTCCACAGTCACCCAGTATGCAAATTTGCTTTCTATTTTCATTCCTTAGAGGTAACCATCAGCAGATGGTGTTTTGAAACACTCATAATTTGGGCTAATAGAGTCACTGTTGCCAACTGTCCTGTCCTCCAAGTAGTGATTAGATTTATTATTATTAATAAATAGTACATAATAATGATACAAACAGTCCAAACCCTGAAGTCTTTGGTCCTAAGCACCTCCCACACTCTTCAGTACTTTGTGCTCGTAGCTTTGGATGACTAAGTGTTTTACTGCACAGAGCCAAGTCGTCCCTTCTGATCTGTGTTACCAGTCACTATGTTTTTCATACAGATCCTCATGGCATCCTCCACATAAGCTCTCACCAATGGGAATTCCATATGGTGGTTAGAGCAGAATTTGCTCATGGAGGACTCAGCCATAGAAACTTTAATCCATACTGCTATTAAATTCGCAGAGCAGAGGAGCCAAAAACTTTTGCCTGCTTTATGCATTCACATCCAGATGGCCCCTTCCAATTCTACAGAATTCAAGTGTTCATTTGAAGGGAAAAGTGAAATCTCATCCTTTACAGTTATTGCGATAACCTTCTGTACATGGCTGGAAGGCGAGCCAATGACTTCTACCTGAGCAAATGTGTTCAGTAGAAGGCCAATCCCTGACAATAAATGAATTTCTTGTACTACTGACTGTTTGGAAACAGTACACAGTACGGTGAGAAAACAGCAGAAGGCGGGAGAAAATCCAATTTAGGGCCAGTCATCAAAAAAGAGAAGAGTATAACCCTGGAAGTCACTATTCTGTAAAAGTAACTCCTAGTCTTGGTGGAATTAAGGGGAATACTGCAAGAAAAAATGCACTCATTGTTACCCTGCAGGTACAGGGAACAGCCAAGCGAAGGGGAAATACATGAGACTGGAGTGACAGGTGCAGTACTAGAGTGTAATTAAGCAAATTGTATTTCAGGACTAGAGTATTATATTATTCCAAGTGGAGAGACTGAGCTAAAGAAAGGTACAAATGACTTGCAAGGCTGTGAAGCTCCTAAGAGGCCACGAAGTTCCCTACAAGCAGCAACATGATGCAACCAGGATATATTGTCCCTCTTCCAAGGAAAGCACTGTAATTTAAATTCTATCATATTTAGCATATGCAACATTTTTTAGGCAACTGTTTAAATAAAGACCTACCTGCTTTTACATTCCTGGATTGCTCTTAGTGACCAAGCGAGGCATACTGCCATTTCCTATAGTCCTGCTTCTACTTATATCCAGTCTTTAATCACACAGACCAATTTCACTGGCAGTTTTAACAGAGGAAGGGCTGATGATTGCAAAACTTGGCCCAAAACTTCAGAGCAGAAGTGGCAGTAAACATTAGTCACTGTAGCAAACTAATTTGTTTTCCATATGGCATTTTCAATGGAGTGTGGAAGATTCACAAGTGAAATAATAATTACAAATGAGGAATACTTTAAAAAAATGTTTTTCTCCCTGTGCATCACTTAAAAGGATTTTTAATTAAGTCAGTAGTTGATTATGTTGGATGTGAGAGTGGCAGCCAAATTATAGTTTGTGGGGCTTTATTCTCAGGGAAAGGTTGCTGTCAGGGGCAGTGAAATTCCCGCATCTATTCAGCCCTGAGTGCTGCTGAGACGTAAGAGAGGTGAGAGAGGTGTTTAATTCCCTTTGGAAAATCAGGTGGTGAATATTTTCTTAATAATGGTGCTGTTTGTAGTAGAAAACTTTACTCAGCAAGATGAGGGCCGATATTACTGATTAAGCCAAGTCAAAGACAGATGCTTTAAGATACCCTCGCAGTTATACCTGGCTAAGCTCAAAGCCAGCTCAGTGCTGGAAATAATGCTGCAGGGCAAAACAGAATGAGCTTTGTGAGATCTCAGCCCAAAGGTAACAAAAACCCAGGATAGCCTATTCACCTTCCAAGATGTTGTTATGGGGGAAAAAATAAAGGAACGTATAACAGAGATGGAACCAAGAATTTGTTAGTCAATTAATATTTTCAAAGCCAAATATTGCAAAATTCCCAATTAATGTTTTAAAAACCTCATCAGTGAGGCAATTTGAATGGTTATTATAAAAAGCCCTTCTTTGTAACTCTGCCTTCTCTCTGGTGTGATGCTCACCCTGCCTGCGTCCCTCTGCACCCCAGGGCTGACAGGCTCGGGCTCCCTCAAGCACAATCAGGGAGAAGGCTGCAAGTCATCACCCTGGGGTCTTCCTTGGGAGAGTGTGATGCTCACGGAGAGGATCTTCCTCCTCACCCTTGGCCCCCCCAGAGCTATCTCCATCCCCTCTGCCTCCTCTGCCCCCTTCCTGGTCCCCAGTGCCCATGGCAGAGCTGCCCGGTGCCCACCTGGGCACACAGAGGGTTGTTGTCCCTTGGCCATGGGTCGCTTGTGTCACAGGGACACCCAGCTCAGCCCCCAGCAAGCCCAGAGCCGTGCCAAGACCCTGTGGTGTTGGGTCAGTGCAAAGCCTATGACCTTCTGCTGATGGCAAAAATAGCATTTACTGGGTTGTAGTTTCAACCCAGACTCTAGATCTCTAAGAGAACTGGATCTGGAGACACAGTAATAAAATATAAAATGTAAAGTCTGAGGAAGGTCTAAGATCTGTTTCAGATATCAGATGCTTTTCATAGAATCGCAGAATGGTTTGGGTCGGAAGAGACCTCAAAGCCCACCCAATTCCACCCCCCCTGCCGTGGCAGGGACACCTCCCAGCAGCCCAGGCTGCCCCCAGCCCCATCCAGCCTGGCCTTGGGCACCGCCAGGGATGGGGCAGCCCCAGCTCCTCTGGGCAGCCTGGGCCAGGGCCTCACCGCCCTCTGAGTGAAGAATTTCTTATATCTAATCTAAATCTCTCCCCGTTTAGTTTAAGACCATTCCCCCTTGCCCTATCATTATCTACCCAAGCAAAGAGTCCTTCTCCGTCTTTTTTATAAGCCCCCTTTAAGTACTGAAAGGCCGCAATGAGCTCTCCCCGGAGCCTTCCCTTCTCCAGGCTGAGCACCCCCAGCTCCCTCAGCCTGGCCCCGCAGCAGAGGGGCTCCAGCCCTTCGATCATCCTCCAACACCCCAGGGCCTTCTCCTCAGGTATTCTCTCCATCCGTTCACCACCCAGCCTGGATTTGGGCTTGGGATTGCCCCAACCCAGACACAGGACCTCGCACTTGGCCTTGTTGAACCTCACGAGGTTCGCACAGGCCCACCTCTCAGGCCTGCCCAGGTCCCTCTGGATGCCATCCCTTCCCACACAGCTTGGTGTCATCAGCAAACTTGCTGAGGGTGCACTCGATCCCAATGTCTGTGTCACCGACAAATATGTTAAACAGCGCCGGTCCCAGTACTGCCCCCTTAGGAACCCCACTGGTCACTGATCTCCACCTGGACATTGAGCCATTGACCGCAACTCTTTGAGTGTGACCATCCAGCCAATTCCTTACCCACCAAGTGGTCCCTCCAACAAATCCATGTCTGTCCATTTTAGAGACAAGGATATCCTGGGGGATATCACTGAATTCACAACTGCTCAAATATGATGGAGAGTGGCTTAGCATCTACATCCACCAGTTTGTGCCCAGTCTTATAAGGACATTTTTTTCTGCTGTGAGTTAGGCAGCAACTTTCTACATGTAAATGGGAAGAAATATGAGGCTTATTTGCTCATACTCACTTGTAACCAAGGTATTTTACAATTTATACTCAGTCGTTCACTTTCTGTCTCACAAATCAGGCTAAAGACAGTCGTCCTTTTTGATTTTCCCTGCCACAGGGAACTTGCAGAAGTGTAGGGTTTTACATCCACAGATGTGTGGAAAGATTTAGACCCTTTACTTAGATCTTGGTTAGTAATACAAAATCTGACTGTACTTTTTATTTTTTTAATGCAACTCGGATCCTGTCTGTTCAGATCTTTATAGAAATTTAGACTACTTTTTTATCTCATAACGGTTGTCTAGAATATGCACAGAGCGGCCATATCAGAGCCCTGTTCTGAATGCAGAAATTCCTGACTGGAGCAGAGTGGGGCTGAATTAATGAAATGACCCTCGCTGAAAGACAGCTAAGGCCTGAAGCATCAGATCCCATGGGGCAAATGTCCACTTCTATCACATTTGCTGTTCATGGACCTCCAAACTTTTTAAGGGTAAGATTTTTCAAAAAAAGCCTGCAGGAAATATAATTCTTCCTTCTTTCACTCAAGTCCTTTTGAGAAATGCACACGTCAGAAACATACTGGGACTATTTTTTTGGCCAAGATTATCACAGGATAGGCCATAGGCCACATTTTGCTGCAGTTGAGCATGGGGGAACATTTTCTTTTTGCAGATATGTCCACTGAGTATAAGAGGATGGTCAAGTCTCTTCCCCCAAGATTTCCCCCTTTGATTTATATATTCAATCCACTGCCAGGATAGTACCAATTTACACTACTTTCACCTGTATGCATTTTTTGACATGGAGGGACCCAAGAAGGACACCAGGAAGATATGACACTGCTTCACCCTTGAAATGTTCTCTCTCACTCTGTTGCTGTTGCTGTAAAGGGCTTTTGGAGTTGCTGATTTGGGATCCGAACAGGTACATCAGACCTGCAGCTGACCTCCCAGAAGTTCACCTCACAATTTGTGATTCAAAACTCAATCACCAAGAGCCACAGAGACTGTAACTAAAACAATTTTTGTCACCAGTGCTCACAGCCAGGTCCATACCTTTCCATAATGACCTGGCTCTGAGGATGAAGGTGAAAGTTGCCTCGTCTCAGACAGTTTGCTGAAAAACACCGCAAAGTGGTTCGTTTTCATGCTTCACAGTCTCCCTATTGTGATTTCAGAGGTTTATTCCTAGGATGCTGCTTATATTCTTTTATTTCTTCCTTGGCATTTTTGGTACTGACCAGGCTATGAGTTAACATCCCCAGCACCTGGCATATGTACCCCATTCTGGGGTTGCCCCTCAGTGTGCTGCCAGGTCCAGAACAGATCTGCTGCACCGGGATCTTTCCAGAAAGTGAAGTTGCCTGGTTTAAAAATGCTTAAAACAGTCACCATCACCAAGACAGAACTTAACTGCTGTGCCTCAAAGCAATTTCAAGGGAAAAAGCTGAACAAGATTATGGGGCTTCCTACACAAGCCTAGCCAATAAAACTAAGACAGAAATGACTCCTAATGGTTTTGTCTGCCTTCTGGAGTCATGCAGCACAGACAGAGCTTGCCCCTTGGCAGAGGCTCTGTGCTGATACAGAAGACGGATGGGTTATCTTTGCTCAGCTAATGAAAAAGACGTGGAGAAATGGATTGAGCACTATATCTCCATGCTCCACCACAAAGACAACAGTGGAAATAGATGCCTGCTCTGAGAAACTCATCTAACCTGTCGTAGACAACTGTTTGTAAGATGTGATACATTGTCCTCTGGATGTGCCCATGGCCTTCCACTGTTTATAAGGGGAACCCTAGCTTAGATGTAGACATCTGACGGTTGAGTACCTAAGTCAGGGCAGATAAATCCCACCACAGACCTCTCATGAGCTTTGGCCACCTTGTATTGTATTGCATCAAAGCTGAACACAGCAATGCACAGGGCATTGGACAGGGTGCGAGATGCTGGGGCGGCTTTTCTCTTTTCACCTCTTTTTCACCTCTTTTCCCTGTCTGCCCATTTGTATTTTGAGATGCTCTGTCCATTCCTTGTGTCTGTAGGGTATCTAGCACGCTGAAGCCTTGATCTCCTATAGCAGTTTTTAATGCTTGGGGAATAAAAATAGCAATAACGGGCTGAGCTGGTGACGCATGGTACCAGATCACAGAAGGGGTATTGAACTTTCTCTTGATATAAGTAATTACTTGTAGTATAAGGCGTTGGAGACATAAGTACAGGGTGTCCATCTTTGGCATATAACTCTGATAAACATGCACAGAGTTTCCTGTTTTGTTGGTGCAATTCAGTTCATGGTCCAAGAATCTACGTCAAAACAACTCAATATTAAAGTGATAAATTAGAACTATTAAATATTTAATGATGGGAGGAAAAAAAGCTGCTAAAAACATAAAATATCTACAGGGTAATCTCAATTGTATCAGATAGAAATATTAGGTTAGCAGAGATGATTCTGAGTTTTAATATCTTATTTGAGGCTATTCCATTTTTGAGAACATGCAGTGCTATTGCCATATAAATTTATGAACAAACTCCTGAGGCCACATTTGTTTTCTGTCTGTTGTTTTTCCTTGACTTTCATGACACTTTGGGATTGTCAGTGCTGGAGGAGGAACGATATTAATTTTTATCTCCTGGTGCTGAATCCTTGCTATCTCACACCTGTTTTTTTGGTTGATGGAATCCCAGGACTTCACAAAGCTTGTTCCAAAACTCAAGGCATAGACCTCTAATGTGGCTATCAGAGATATTATCAGTAAATCGTTTCAATCTGCCTTTTCCCAGTTTTCCCTCACCAGGATTATGCCGCACATGACAGATTTGGTACAGAAAATACCTGAAGTGCAGCCTGCTGCAGGGACAAGGATGAGAGACGATTAGCCCTCATCAGACTACATGGCTGTGAGCAGACAGAGTAAAAGCCTTGCCCTCAGGACCCCTGGAGAAACAGACATAAAAAAATTAATTTACATGTCAAGATCCTTACTTAAAACACAAAAAAACATCCATGTGATTTAAAAGATGTCATAAGAGGATTCAATTGTATCATTGTGCATGTGATGTCCTTAAAGAACCTTGCCAGTATTGTTAAGGCTCTCTACATCCTTGAATGTTAATTGAGTGAGATAATGCAGACGGCATTATGGAAACGGTGAGGTTTTACCAGGATTTTGGTTTGAAACGGTCCCTGACAGCTGCTGAAGACTGCCAAAATACTGCCTTGGGCACAACATTTTTCACAATGTTGGTTTTCAGATCAGGGGGTTGAGAAAAGATGGCACTGTATTCCTTCTAGGTGTATGCGGAAGGACCCACCTATGAAACACCGTCACCGTAGAGCCAACCAAGCAGCTCTTTAACTCTTTGCATCAACAGCTCCCAGTAATGACAGCACGGGAAGGGAAGGAGATCGGGTCACGTAAGAAACTGCAGGGGGGGGATTTGAAATAGAGATTACCGGAGCTGGAATTCGGCCAGGTCGCTGGGGTTAACCCCCTTGCTGTTGCGAAATGCCGTGGGATCTTTAATGGCTGTAAGTGTTGAGGAGCTTGTCTTTCACATCTCATCTGATGGCAGGAGAGTGGGGAATTAGTTTACTCTCTGTAACACTGGGCTTCTGTACTGCAAGTGTCACAAAGGATATTTCTTTGCAGGCAGATGTCGGCTGCCAGTGGGAAGCTGAGAAATGCCAGTTTTAATTAAAAGCTTTATTTTCAAATACAATTCAGAGATTATAAGCAGTAAGAAGGACTTCTCCGCTGGGAGGCTTCAATGTGCGGCCCTGAGCAAAACAGCAGTAATTGAAAGACAAGGCCTAATTCCCCTTCTCCCAGCTGGGTCTAACCACGAGGCAGGGACATCAATCCAGCCCTTGAAGGAGGGCTGGGAGCATCTCGGATTCGTCATTGCCTCTATTGTTGGAGGGAAGGAAGCCAAAGCAAGGCTTTTAGATCTTCCTATCCTTTTTCTTTAAAGTTGGCTTATGAAGAGAAAACAAAACAGAGGGGCAAAGCTGTTAGAGAGGGCTGAAGGGCACCTATGTGACACATCTTCGTTGCCTGCACAAATTCCCATTATAAAATTGTGTTTTCGCGTCATTTAGGTGCACATTAGCACAATCTCAAGCACTCACACCCATTCTAATCCACCCCAGTATGGTTCTGGGCTGCAGGAAAGCTTTTATGGATTCAGCTCGCTATGGTAACCTCACACATTTTCCACCTCGTACAAAGGCATAGCTAAAAATGGGACAACACCAGACACAAGTACTCTATGCTGCCTTTACTTCGATGGCTAGCCTCCAGGGTTTTTATTGGCCACTTGTAAACAATTCACTGATTTTAAACAAAAAACAGCTGAAATAACAATTGCATCTGCTCTACAAAATCAGCCTCACCATGTCCGCCCTTTGTCTTTACAAAATGTTTGTGGTGCCTGCACTTCCAATTTCTTGATGGGTCTGTTTCATTACTCCTGATGCTTAACAGAATTAGAAATGATCAGTGGAGAATCAGTTATCCCTTTGGATTTAATGCAATTCCTGCTTCCAGTAATCTACATTCGATCCTTTTGTAGAGGGGCAGATTTACCAGCAGTGCCCAGAGTGAGTTTTATTTGCAGTTTTGTGTCATCCCACGCAATGCCCGCTCACACACCAGTAAGTTTGGGTTCCCTCCACGTGAGTCCCCATCCCCGTTCCTCAAGAGCGACGCTCCCATTTGTTGTGCCCACCGAGTGGAAACGGAGCATTTGCCATCCTCTTAACGGGAACAACTGCATGGTAGCCGCTCCTACAGTCTTGCAGAGTGACTGAATCGCTGAATCATTCTGGCTGGAAGGAAACTCAGGAGGCCCAGCCTCCTGCCCAAGGCAAGGTCACCCATCAGATCAGACCAGGTTGACCACTTGCATCTTGAAGACTTCCAAGGATGGAGATTGCACAGCTACACAGGGAAACCTCTTCCAGTGCTTGATTGGTCTCCCTGTAACAAAATTATTCTGGTCTCCCTTATTCCTTCTTTCTAGTCTACCCTGTTCCTCCTTACATTTCAACTGCCTCTTGTCCTCCTACGATATATCACAAGGAAGAGCCTGGTTAAGTTGGTTAGGCATGACTTATGTTTGGTAAATCCATGCTAACCCTTCCCAATTAATTAGTTCTCCTTCCTGTGCCCAGAAATATGCTCCAAGATGAATCACTCCGTGATTTTCCCAGGGACCAAAGTGAGTCTGGCCAGCTTCTGCTTTCCCAGACCATTCTTTCGGCCTCATATTTTGTGTCAGCCTACTCTCAGAGGAAAATCAGGTCATATTATCAATTGAGTTCCATTGAAAAATAAGAACCGGTCTCAATAGCAACAAAAGCAGGACAATGACACAGTTTTTATTGGACAGATAAAGAAATAGGGATTTGCCTTAAAGACATCGTGTTTCAGCCAACACAGCAGGGACACCAAGAATTAAAAGCATGAACTGCAACCACTTTTGTAAGAATTAAGGAGCCTTAGATGAGGCAGTAACAGGGTCAGATGTGCCACAGTCTTCATACCTGCACACACGTGTCCCCAGGTTGTGCTTCCACCACATTGCACATGAGGTGCTCGCCACCCTTCTCCCATGGAGCATCAAACCCAGATCTGGGTTTACAATGGTGTGAATTCAGAAAAAAAAAAAAAAAAAAAAAAAAGAATTAGGGCAGATCTGCAAGGTTTACCTTAATAACACATAACACCTAATAGTTATGTGCTTTTCCTTTCCTTTTCTCCTCCTTCCTGCACATTTTTCCTTGCCTCTTCCAAGCCCCACTGCTGCTGTACTATATCAGGTTCTGTACATATATTTAAATGTAATAAGATAGATTACAAGAATTGATTTTCCCCAGGGTCGGGTCGATAAGACTGTATAAGCAGGGAATATACAATGGTTCAAAAAGAGCTTGCTGTAGTAGATTAATTAATGATATGCAGTATAGAAACATCCAAGTAACCATAGCTCTTCTCAGCTCACCTGAGCTATTAGCTGAATCTCTTGCGGGATTGAACGGCTCGCTGCAAACCTAACAATACACAAATTTCTCTCGGAGACATCACAGCAGTGCCAGAGCTTTTGAAGATGCAGAGGTTACTTTGCCCTTACTCTTTCAAGGAGAAATCACAGTGTGAAGTAAATAAACTTTTGAACAGCACAGCACTGACCTGCCTAATCTGTATTGCAATCTAATAGGGAAAATAAAAAAACCTGCTGTAAATTCTTATGCGCTTTTTATTTCCCATAGATATTCAGCTTTTGGAAACAGCAGAAAAAATGGACACTGCTTTTTGGCAGTTTGGGAAGAAAAATATACTGGACCATCTGTATGGGCTAATATATTTTTATGAGTTGGGCTTGATGATTTTAGAGGTCTTTTCCAACCTAAATCATTCTATTAAAGCGGTCTGATGCTTAGAGGAGGGTTAGGAGATATAAGTCCAGCTCTAGAAAATACACGATTTACAGCTGGAATCTCTTGGAGGGAGGAGAGAAAGGTGGGGTGCATGCTGCGCCTCCGTCCCTTGCTCAGCCTCCTCTTCATGTGCTCAAAACCAAGGGGGCTGCATAGCTCTAGGGCTGGGTGCCGTCATGGGTTTGTGGATCTGGCCCAGATCTTATGGTCCTAGCTCCAATGAAGCAGCCCAAACAAAGGTCCTGCTGAGTATTCAAGAACGTTTAGAATGGCTTGATTCTGTCAGAAAAAAATCATAAAACATGGGTGTTTTTTTCAAAATGGTGTTTTTCTGAAAATAGAAAACAATGAAATGAAATGAAATGAAATGAAATGAAATGAAATGAAATGAAATGAAATGAAATAAATGAAATGAAATGAAATAAATGAAATGAAATGAAAAATAAAAAATAAAATAAAATAAAATAAAATAAAATAAAATAAAATAAAATAAATAAAATAAAATAAAATAAAATAAAATAAAATAAAATAAAATAAAATAAAATAAAATAAAATAAAGATAATAAAATAAAATAACAAAATAAAATGTCTTGGTGCAATCAACATTACCGATGAACCAAGACGTATAGTTTCCCAGTTCTAGTGTGGCAGCAACTTTCGGCTCTTTTAGTTCTGCTTTTAAAGACACAGTGGAAGATTTCGAAGCTTCTTATCTCAAAGCCAAATCACTTGGTTTCTGCAAGATCTAATAAATATCACCTATCAGAGAGCCTAGTCCAACAGTGAACTGCTCTGGGGAGAAAGGTGTGGGGATGTAATTGCCAGAAGAGCTACAGCAAAGGGCAAGATCTGATATAAGATGCAAACGAAGAGAGAAGTGATCGGGAGAGGTGGGTTTGAACACAGTAATGGGGTGGCGCTGCCCATGGTTGGGGGGGGAGCAAACTGAGCCAACCACACAAATCCTGGAGAAGTTTCCCACCTTTCGGGGTCTCCCTTGTCTCCTGCAAGCTTGGTTCCCAGTTCTGTCTCTTTCAAATTGTCTTTTGTTAAACCAACTCTTAAAATGCCGCCTTTGATGGAGAAATGAAGAAATCAACAGCATCTAACCTTTCCTGTTTAAATCTTAACCAGCATTTTCCCAAAGGTTTTCATTATATTTGGGGGGCCAGTTCTGTATTCTCACCTCTGCTGTAACTTTTTCCTGTTTTTTGCTGTTTTTTCCCCCCAATAAAACATTTGTTTCTAAAGCTTTTGAAGTTGTCCGTAAGAGGAAAAGGTGTGGAGCTCTTATACAGACCAAAGCCTTCTTGTTGAAGAAGTTACCTTACCAACAAAAATGGTTTACAAGTCTTGCCTAACCCAACTCTGGCACATCGTGCAGTCAGGATTGTTTCTGGATTCAGGAAATGTAATTCAGGATTATTTCTGGTTTCAGGAAGGACAGCGCGCAGCAGCATGGATTGGGGCAGGCCAGACACAAATGAAGCACCGAGCTCTAACACTGGCTTTCCACACCAGCTCTGATTCTGCAAGCTCGTTCACTGAGCAGTAAGATTTCCCTAACAGGTTGCTTGACCTTTTCATTACCATTATTTATGGGCCAGTAATGTGCAGCATCTTTTCAACTCTTAAATGAGCGCTGCTGGGTGAAAGGTTGATATTTTAAGGGAACTTTTCTTCTGCTTCAAGTTTATTATCACCAAATGTAATGCTGTCGACATCTGACATTTATAGAGGACGTTTAACCTCTAATAATCTCCGAATATCTTGCAAATGAATGAGCCAGATGCTCAGCTGCTAAAAGTTTTCAGACCTTTACTGATATCACCGGAGCCATCCTAATTCACACCAAGTGACTGATGAGGCAAGGTATGTGGCAAAGCGAGGTGACGGCCTCAGTCAGAATAAGTGATTCGGCTGGAGGAAACAAAGTTTGGGACAATAAGCTCCTTCTTTATGACTTTGCATGACCTCCAGGAGAGCCGTGGACCCCCAGATATTGCTTATTTCTTCCAAATTTGTCAGGTTGCTGAATAAATTCATCACCGTTTCCTCTCCCCTCACCTCCTTCGTACCCTTAGTCACAGGAGCTCAATGCACCTAAGGTAAATATCTCTGAAGTTTCTGCCTGCAGGAGGTTTGTGCTCTAGGGATGGAAGCTGGTCTGGGATCAAAGTGTTTCTTCATGTATGGTGACAGGTTCAAACAAACAGGTAAATATTCCCAGAGCCTGGGAATATTTAATATTAACATTTTGGTTATAAATATACAGTGATTTTCTCTGTCTCCAGACCATGTAATTCATAAAACATCAGACTCCCTATTCTGGTACTGATGTGAAAACAACTCTAACCCTATCTGACAGAGGTTGGGAATGCTTTGGGAAGACCACTGACTGCTCTGGGCTGGCAGTTTGCAATTACATTTGCTACCTAAGAAAAAGTAAAACCAACTCCATGCCTGGGAAAAAGTAGAGAGGAAAAGGACTATCACCCACCACCGTGCAGCATGAATCCTGTCTGTAAATGAGGTCCCAGCTTCCTTCCAGCTCCTGGTTTTCACGCTTTGCCTGCTAGAGAACAGGAAAGCCACCTGCAAGCTGTGATCATGTACTCTTCACCTTGGGACTGTCTGGCTCACCTCACTTTTCGGATGAAGCTGTTGAACCTGGTGTGTTTGTGGTATATCCTGATCTCTTCTGTCTCTCCATCGAGCCTTGGCACTGGTCTCGGTTGTGTTGGCCCACACAGCCCTGGTGCTGGACTTCTCTCCGATGCCTTTCTTGGCCAGGGCTGTCTGGTTGTTTCATCCTTATTATCCCCTTCACACCCACCCAAAACAGCTCTGGTGGCTGAAAACCATCCGTAAGGAGTTCCTTACTCAGACATAATCCAAACACCCTCAGACACACGCACTCAGACACACTCAGGCATACTGCAAAGCACAAAAGCCCTACAGAGACGAGCTGTCGTGCACTGTCTCTGTCGCCATCTCATGAGCTTGGCCGCAGTCTTGATCTGAGATGAAATCCTGATGAAATCTGACTCGTCCGCACAGGGAACCAGCTTTCTTGAAGCATTCCCATTTTAAAATGCCTTCTGACACGTCCCTAGCCCCTGCTCTGGGGTTCCCTGAACAAAAAGCCGTTCAAAATCAATAGCCTCTTCGATAGGAATTCATATGTCGTACTTGAGCAGGGCCAAGCGGGGGAATAATTTTGCTGTCACTACTTTCCAGGTGTAGATTATTGCCAATAGAGTAAAATACAGCATCTTGGAGATCTGCGCAAGCTTGCTATCAGCGGTGCAGATCAAGGACCAGAAACAGCCTGGCTTTTAGGGCTGCTCTCACAGGTAGGTGTTAGGCTCTCTGTTGTGAGCCCTTCCCTAAGCCATGGAGACATACTCCAACTTTTAAAGCATCAGGCTCCTAAAAGCATTTCAAGTCTTGCAAGTAAGTTGAAGCCAATATTCAAAAAGGAACAAAGAAATAAGAAGGATGGGGAGAGGCTCTGCTGTTTTCCCATCTCTTGGTTACTTTTTCTTTCCTGTCCCCGTTTGTGTACTCGGGGCTCACATCCTCCCTCCAAGCGACGGCATCACGCCGTGGGTTCACCTTCAGGTGAGGCTCTGTCATTGCCACAAGCCGGCTGCGGCATCACAACGATTTCAGGTTCTGTCTCCTGCCTGGTCAGCGGGACCTACGTTCCCCGGAGCTGGATGCGCGACCTTGCCGTGGCTCCACCAGCAGCAAGCTCAAGCAAGCCCACCTCAGCAGGTCGCTCCAGCTCGGGCAGGATCAACTTCTCCAACTTCTGAGGCATCTGCAAATGTGACCAGGAGTGGGTTTGCTTTTTCCACCAGAATTCCAACAAATTGGAACAACAAAATATTGATCACAATCCATCTCAGACTTTCTATAATTTTATCCCAGGCTAAAATCAGGCTAAGCATGAGTTTTCGAGGCCACCGCGCTTATCCTGTAGTATATTGGTGCAGCATGAACTTTTACCAGTCCTCTAGAACTTTTCCAGTGCTATGAGATCTATGAAAAATCAACATTTAATGGTTTAGAGAGCTTTTCAGCTATTTTTTAATAATCCTAGGAGCTAGGTACATGGCCTGTCAATGTAAGTATGTCTAACTTTTATAGTTGCTGTTTAATATGCCTCCTAGTTGCTCTTAAAATCAAAAGTATTTCCTCATTACACTAAGATATGGATATAAAATCTGACTTCTCTCTATTAAAAATGAATATTTATGAAACTTTTCATTTTTTCTGAGTCACAATCACCAATTTTATTAGCCTTATTTGGTATCGCACATATCCTAAAGGTTTCATTTGTTTCTTATATCTTTACATTAGCATTGTTATTAAGACATCTTTCTGTCCTTACTTCCCCCAGCCATAGATTTATTGTTGATATCCTCAAATTCTCTTTCCAGTTGCCAATACCTCCTAGCTGGTAATATATGCTATCGGCCGTTAACTTAAACTCTCCGATTGTGCTGTTTCCCCAAATCCCAATATAAACAAGGCCTTGCCGCAATTTAGCATGCAGGATTTTGTGTAGCTCCTTGCTCTTGCTTCGTCCTGTTTTTCTGCTTGCACTGTGCCAGTGAATGCTCTCCCCATGGCACGTGTGAAAACGCAGCAGAGCATCATAGCGTTGCTGAAGGTATCCCCAGCGTGCCATGAACTTCAGCCCTTCCCGTTATCGGAAAGGA
The DNA here is from genome assembly GCF_040182565.1 of Anser cygnoides. Classification (NCBI taxonomy): domain Eukaryota; kingdom Metazoa; phylum Chordata; class Aves; order Anseriformes; family Anatidae; genus Anser; species Anser cygnoides. The sequence goes on along the minus strand of NC_089873.1, from coordinate 2,559,319 downwards.
TAAGGTGGAGCTAGGAAAGGTTCGGGGAAAGCTGACAAGCAATGGCATGGCTCCCATGGCAAGAATGATTACATGGGCTACGTGGTCTCTGTGGATGGGGAAATGGGGAAAAAATAAGGGGAGGGGAGAGATGTAATAGAGATCTGTAAAAAGATGAAGGGCGTGGAGAATTTGAACAGGAGCCTGCTGTTCACTGACTTTTAAGCCAAGACCTAGGGGACATCGGTGAAACAAGGAGGTGGCTCATGCAGGGCAGAGGAAAATGCATCACACCGCGCACAGACTGCAGGGCTCGTTGCTGCAGGGGCTGTGTGCTGCAATTTTTCAGGAGCTCAAGGAAGCGTGAGTAGACAAAACCCTTTAAAAGTTGCTGAACACCAAAATGCCAATTACAAACTAACAGAATTCATTATCTGCAAGGAGGATTCATTAACTGCCAAGGAAGTCTGTTCTGGTGCTCACTCGCAGAAGCAGGATATTGAAGAAGAAGCTCTTTTAGTCTGAGTGATATTTGAGGGATATTTGTTCTTACATACTTAAGATCTTTTCTATGCACTTGCAAAATGCAGATCCTTTCATAAGTAGGAAGAGATCAAATCCCATACTTTTGTTGTTTTTTTCAGTGAAACAACCCAATTTTCCCCATTTTATCTGCATCTCTTTCCAACAGAGAGCTTGCAATTGAAATACATTTCATGTTAAAGCCAGAGTCACAGCTGACAACATAAATTGGAGTAACAGAACCACTGGGATGCCTTCTGGATGGGGATCGTCACAGCACATTTGATGCAGACCTCAGGTTCTTGACGTAACATGCTGCTCCACCTAGGAAACGCTCCATTTTTCTTTTCCTCCCAAAGGTGATTTTGCTTTGTGTTTTCATTCTGGGTTTAGAGAGCCAGTGGTGGTAGCATGACATGAAATCTAGCAGCTGTGCATACATTCTAGGGTTGTCCACTTTGCTCTGACTAAATTAATTATTCCCCACTTGCAACTGCAAATGGAAAAATAATTATATATATACGTATAAATAAATATATACAGTTTCTAAGAGAAAAGCTCCATTTCATTTCATTTATTTCCTTGTTGGACTAAGTGCACTGACATACTGCCACAAGTTCCCAGCATGTAACATTAGGGTAACACAGTCTGGTAGGCTGGATCACATCAGCTCAGGCCATGATGGTATCCAACGCGACATGTTATGACACAGAGCACTTCATTACGCACCGGAGTGTTTAACTTTGCACACAGATACATCTCTATTAAGACCAGAACACTCTTACAGTGGTTGTGCTATCAACAGACACTCCTTATCCACATCTCCACAGTAAACCAGGCGAGCTGGGAAGCTAATTTTTGTATTTTTTTCTGCCAGGAGGAGAAGTTTCTCTAGCACATGGCTCAAAGCACCTAACTAGCTCCCGTTCAGCACTGCCCCTGGGGAAGCCAGTCTTCCTCCAGTGCCTGTCGGGACAGGCAGACAAGTTGGCCAATGTAAATAAATGCCCGTCTCCCTAAACTCTTTGGTATTTGGATCACAGAATCACAGAATTGTAGGGGTTGGAAGGGACCTCAAGAGATCATCAGGTCCAACCCCCCCGCCAAAGCAGGTTCCCTAGAGCAGGTTGCCCAGGTAGGCGTCCAGACAGGCCTTGAACATCTCCAGAGAAGGAGACCCCACAACCTCCCTGGGCAGCCTGTCCCAGTGCTCCGTCACCCTCACCGTGAAGAAGTTCTTTCGCAGGCTGGTGCGGACCTTCCTGGGCTCCATTTTGTGGCTGTTTCCCCTTGTCCTGTCCCCACAAACCACTGAAAAGAGGTTGGCCAAATCCTAATCCAAGGAAAGTTGGGCAAAAAAAGGCACTGGCACCTCCTCATCGAAACATGATGTTCTTGCTCCGACAGACACTTCAGAATTGCAGACTGAGATGGTTGCAAAGCAGATTGCCTAGGTTATACCATCATTACCTAAATTACCCACTCGTGGAAGCATCAAATACAGCGCTGGGAACAACGTGGCCGAGGGGGAATTAAGTGTGAGACACCTCCTACACTGCGAGCTACCTGACTCCAGCTGGATGGAGTGCGAGTGGGAGCTATTGCTTTCTGCTAGTTGACATTTGAAATTATCACTACTATTTGTCACTCTTTTAGTCATAAAACAAGTTACTGAGCGTTTTGCAGAAAAGAGATGTACCTTGCCCGAAATAGATGCACTCGGGACACTTGCAATGAAATCAGCAATCCGTTACACGATCGCTTTTCCCTGGCTGAGACTACCAGGCAGAACCCGTGCTGTAAAATTAAGCACGTCGTAACCTGCTCTGTAGCATCTGACCTCCTCAGAAGTCATGAAAAGCCAGTCAAGCGTTTCAACCTGGGAAGAAGAGGGCAAGGCTCAGGAAGCTCCCGACGGCTCAGTCGCTCTGCATCTGTTGCATATCTCAGCCTACGTTGCTCCAAGTGCCTTGTCACCACTGCTGCGATCGCAAATTTTTATGGATTGATGAAGCAAAGATAGGCGGTGGCATATTGATTTAGGAAAGGTGGGGAGGTAATTTAGCTGTCAGGCCAGATGAGGGAGGGGTGGGATTTTGTGGCATTAAGTGAAACAGGGGAGAAAAGGGAAGTCAAACATGATCTTCAGCCTAACCAGCCGAAATGCAAGAAAAAGAATGGTATTGTTAAGTGTATTAGTTAACAGAGGTAATGGAAAAGGTTTAGAGAAAAGTGACTCCTCTGGGAGTCGTTTCAATCTGAAATGTACAGTTTCTGAAGTGCCCCGGTGGAAATTCAGATAAAGTTGTAAACAACAGCAAATGAGTGGAAGACAAAAATGAACGGCGGAATAAACACAGCTCTGAATACGAGCTGAGGTCTGCCAAAGCAGATAAATAATGCAAATAGTTGGTGATCCCGAACTGAAATAATGCTCAGCCTGGGACCTCAGAAAAGTGAAGGTGCAAGTCAGAAGCTTTGGACAGGGGAACAGAAGAGAGATGCCAGCAAGCCACTGAGGTACAGGACAGTTTCAATCCTGCCTGGGACCAAAACTGCCAGTTGATAGGAAAAAAAAATTAAAAAAAAATAAAACAAAACAAAAACAACTGGAGAAAGAGTCCAAAATACGAAGGGAATAGCTTCAGAGAGAGAAGTACTCAGCACCCACGGAGGTGCCACCAAGTCACAGAAGCCAAAAGAAAGCAGGAGCTCAAAGGGTTCGTGATAGGAGATGAAAATGAAGCAAAGTTTTGGACACTCATTCAGGTGGAAATCATTCCAAAGCAGTTTCCATGGAGACAGGGGATGTTGGATGGGAGTGGGTAAATGGGGAGGGAAAAATGAGCGCAGGAGAGGATAGGAGGAAGTTAGGAGGGATGGAGCAATAGCTGGAAAGGCAGATGAATCTAAGCGAGCGATGTTCATGGAGGCCGGGGTGTTTCTGAAAGTAAATTAAAGTAGGTGAGGCAGAAGGAAATGTTTATAGAGCCAGGGAAGTTGGAGCTGATTTTGAGACCTGAAAGTGAGAAAGTGTGAAAAGTTAATTAAGTTCAGACCAACACGAGAGCTGCACAGCTTCAGAAAGGGCATGCTGCATTTGTGCACATCCTGGCCGAAGTTTTAGGGAGAGCTGCATTTGCGCACAGATGAATTTTTCAACCAAACTCTTTTCTGGTTTATTCCCATCTGACGTCCATTCTGTCATAAGCTGACCACTGCTGGCAGCTGTGGGGCTTCCCGAGTCCCTCAGTGCCCAAACTGCAGTCCAGATTTTGTTTAGCGAGCCTGGATTATCATGTGTTTTTCCCGGACAGAAAAATTAGCTCTCCTCTTCTGTGCGCAGCAAAAAAATGGGCAGCAGTGGTTCAGTAGCGTGGTGGCCGAGGAGAAGCAATCTCCCCAGGGCCTTGAGAAGAGAGGGAAGGACTTAATGCAGGATGGAGAGCAGAAATCGTCGAGGGCTTCCTCGAAGCCAGCAGGCAGGGAGCTTTCCAGGGAGGGGAAAAGCCAACCGAGTGGCCACCACCTCGTTCATTCCCTTGCAACTCACAGGACCAGATCGCTGGAGGTGTGAGCCCTGACTACAACTGCTCCACGTGGACAACAGCAAGGTCTCTACCGTCCCCAGCCAGGATTTCCCTGATCTGTCCCAGCTAGGACTCCTTGCAGCAGCCAGCACGGACAATACTCATTCCACCCTGCCCCTTACTAAAAACGAACTTTCTGACAGTAACTTAAAGGCAGAGAAGTGCCCCTTGGTGGCTCCCAGCTCTGGGGCATGGCCAGGATGAAGATGCTACGGGAACAGCGTGCCACCCGTAAATCCCATTACACGCTCTGCGATTAGCCCCAAGTGCCAACAGCGTGCCACGCGGCTCGTGCTGCCATGACCAAAGCAAGGTGCTAAATTGCTCTGATTTAGCTGAAATCGCTAGTATATCTGACTAAAAAATACATGATTATAACTGCTCCTTTGTGTGTCTTTCCATGTTCATTTGAAAGAAGTATGGCAGATCATAAAACACAGCAACATCCCCCAAGCCCAGAGGGTTTAATGAAGAATTAAGGAGATTGTAACTGCATAGCTGAAATAATAGGGAGGAAATTGAATTATTCCACCCATATTAAATGCATATATTCGTGAGCATTTCTGCCAAAATTACTTTGCTAACCCGTGGTGTGAAATACAGTCTGTTTTCACATGGGTGCATTAAACAAAGATGCCTGCTACAGTACAACAGCTTTGAAGAGAATGGAAAGGCATCAGGATGAAAAAGCGCTCCCGACGTATGGTTATATCAGCTCTAAATTGTCTCACAGCTGTTTCTAGCTCCATTAGATGGAAGACTGGGTAATTTATAGAAGTCATTTTTAACAATTTGATTGTTGGTATATATCTGCTGAATTGATTGGCTGGGGAGACAGATCTTTATTTTTATAATAGCAATAACATCCTTTGCAGATTACTGCTCAATTTATCCCTGATGTTAACGGTGCTAGCTATCAACTATCCATTTATATTATGCTGTTATTTCTTAATTATCAGTCTACTCATAGAGGAGAGGAGAGTCCAGGATGTGTGAGATTGGCTGGGCTGGACAAGAAACCCCAGAACCTGGGGGTCCGGCTCACTCCCTTTTGATATGCTCACAGCTCTGGCCGAGATCAATGGGAATTAAACATTCAGGCTCTCAGGCTTGGGCTTTTTTTCTTCCTTTTTTAGATGTTTACTAATCTTCTGTGAGCTAGAGTGATATTCCCCACCGAAGTCAATGGGAGTTTGGTTACAGACAAGAGTGATGTACATGACACACCTAAGGATGGTGGAGGCAATCATCTTGAAAAACCATTAGACTCCTACTCAAATCAGAAGTCTTCGATAGTCTTTGATAGGCACATGGGGGATTGGTAGATGACCAGAGCAGCGGGATGTGTAATCCCTGATGGTGTCTTCGAGGGCAGCCAGGGTTGGTGGGCTCCCAAGAGGCTCGGCTGTGCCCCATTGCATCTCCTGGGAAGAGTTTGCTCCCAACCCCTCAGAGCCAGGATGTGGTTTGTACCTCAAAGCTTAAAAATATATGTTCTTTTCTGATCCCTTTTGGGAATGTGCATTTATTTCCACTGCATATTTTAAATTAGCACAAGGGTGTCAAATTAGAAGTGCTGGAGTGCAGATTAACTATGAAATCTTCGATAACGTACTTCTTTTCCTCAGCATTGAATTTGTTGCTTCTCAGTTATGTCTCTTTGCTCTCATGTGGTGGGAGAAGATGGGAAGTGTCACTCTGCTCTCCGTAGACTATTTGGTTTTCTGCAGATTTCTCTCATCATTAAATAGATTTACTATATAATTCTGAGGTAGTCAGAATAGTAGAGATTTACTATATAATAATAATTCTGCTTTTTCAGTCACTTCAGAAGAGACACCGCTCTAGCCAAATAGATAAAAGCTCAAGACTTCCCCAAACACCAGGCTAAGTGCCTGTGTTTTGTGCTGTTCAAACTGCAGTCCTCACTAGCTGAAATTCCTCTCGCAGGCGCTAGTTTTGAAAGCCAAATCCCAGGAATGGTGCTCCGTTTTTTCCTGACCTCGGTGAGTGTCTCGTTAAAGCAACAGGTTGGCGAGAGGTCGCTCAGTCTTTATGCTGGCAACCAAGGGGCTCTCTGAAATATTCCACTTTTATTGGAATGAAAGGATGGAGGAAAGCAGACCCTCTCCCTGGGATGGCTGCAGGTAGATAGCAGACTTGCTGAAAATTAATGGAAAGAGAACAATTTGTTCTCGTTTGGGGCTTTGGAAATTGAGAAGCAAGAAGGAAAAGCTGCTGGACGAGCGGCCACTCATCCTCCGCTTGCTCGAGGGATGAGTTAATATTAGCATTGTAGCGAGCACTTACAAATTCCGGAGTCATTTACCTTCTGTGCTATTTCTGGCGAGGTCTTATCCCTCCCTTTTCATGTCGCACCCAAGTTTCTTCTGCTCAGACAACCAGTGACACCGCTAATTTATGTCATACGCTCTTCGTTCTCTTTCATCTTTTCCTCAAGGGGGGAGCTGTTACATGTTGGGAAGTATTTGGTTTTCAGACGTTTTTATTAACCCTTGGATTGTTTGAGGATAGTCGGGAGCAGGACCGGAGATTTGCCTTTTTTTTTATAAGCGTGGATTTTGTTTCTATTAAAAAGAATAGTGTCCACAAAGCTTAAATGTCACCAAGCGCAGCAGGTTTATAGTGACATCAAAGGCTTGAATATACACACGGGCAAGCTCCCCTGGAGTTTATCAGTGCAAATCAAAACAGTCTCCACTCAGCTGGTAATCCGTGGCTTGTAAGTGATACTCAAATCCAATTTATTAAAAACACATTAGTTTTTCAAGCACACCAGATTCCTGATTAATTTCCAGCACCGTGGGTTATTTAATGCTGTAGGTTTCATTGTCATTTTTGATTTTCCACAGACTGCCTGATTGATAGAAGCTATTGTGAGCCTGTTCTTTGAGCACATTGTTCTTGTCAACTAACAATACAAATCGTATTGATGAAAAGTCAGTGTGTCTTTTATATATGGCAAAATCATCATGCAAGCTCTGGGACCGTGTGCTGAGCATATGCACAAATGAATGAAGGATGGTAAATTACGCCAGGAAAGTTTAATACTGTAGAGGAGTTACCGTGCCAGTTGAATAGCTGAATTCAGCTGGTGTAACGTACCCCAGCAATCCATGACTCAGATGTTAATCAGTGCTAGATGTTCTTTTTATTTTTATGCTGCTGCTGAAGGTTACAAAATCAAGTGTCTTGTACCAAGAGTGCAAATCAATTTTAAATTAAATTAGCCTTTTGTTTGGAGGGCACTTGGGATTTGTTTGGGTTTTGATAGCTGCCCCAAGCAGTGGCTTTATAAATCGCGGGTGGCAGAGGTGAAAATAAACCCACCCCCCTGGTCTTCTGCTTCATCCCTTTGCTCCCCGTAGGATTTCACCTCACACAAAACACTCCCTGGGCAACCAGGGGACCCGAACTCTTCCCATGTGCTCTCCCCTCTGCACTGAGGTGCCGCAAGTGAAGGGAGAACAAATTGCAACTTCTGTGAGCGGTAAGACCCTCGAGCATGAAAACCAGAACTGACAGTGGCTCTGTGCTTCTGTCAAAGTCCCCTCGCCACTCCTGGGCTGTGACACTGATTTAGCTCATCCAGCTGCTGGTATAAAGGTCAGGCGAGTTGGAAGTGGAGCTGTAGTCTAGAGGAAGAGGTTTCTCCCATACAGAGTAGCGATGCTTTTCACAGCAGGGCAAGTGACCTATAGATATCAATGTGCACCTCCACGGGTGTTTCAGCTAATGATGTCCTACGAGCTACAGAAGTATTTTCCTTTTCTCCTCTGTTAAGGATAAATACAGATGTATTGTTGAAAAGTAGGCTGTAAACTTAGTGTCTATAGAAATGGAGGGAGCATCGGTTTTAACCACCGACACTACCATGTTAGTCCTAGAACAGGTACAGGGTCTATTGACCTCCTCCTCAGCCAGGTCTCTCACACCAGTTAAAAATCTGTAAAAGGGTTATTTCTGTTTTCAGACCAAATTCCAGAAGCTCTGATCAAGCATCTGTTCTTGTCAAGAGCAAGAGTTCATGGAAACAGCCATGAAAATACAATTCAGTTTTCCATTTGCAATCTTGCAGGAGCGCCTTTCTCCTCCTGGCTTTGCTCGTGCAACTTTTGTGGATGTTTCTGCTAAGCAAAAGTCTAGAGTCCTTAAAAGATATCCAGTCCTAGCCTTTTATATGAGCCTCCTCTTCATCATTCTTACCTTTTTACCAACCTAACGCTCTGGCAAGCAAACTGTCCTTTCTTGAGGCAATGCCAAAAAGACTGCACCGTGCTGAAGGAGCTGCTGGGAGCACTTAGCACCAGGAGATCCTCTGCACTACTGAGCAGTGTAAGCTCTGTGCACAGGGAACTGCAGCCAAGAGCCCCAAGATAATTTCCAGAAGCAACTGTATGGAGATCACTGGAGAAAAGGTGATTTAGCTGAGGACAAGGAAACTGAGAGATCTACTAACATTGTTTTCCAAAACTGAACAGAAAGAGAGAGAGAAGAGGAAATCTTTCACTAAATGTGACATGTTTTAGAGATGAGCAATTTATTAGTGGGTTTGGTACATGCCATGGCCTCTCTCTGTTTATCTGTCTCAGAATAAAGTTTACTCATGTCACAGACCACCTTGCTTGTTGAGTTGGGAAAGAAGAGCCGGAACCTGTCATAGCCCAATAGACAACGACGACCTCATGGGATGATGTTGCCAAAGTTATTTTATCAGCTAATAAAAGAAAGGAACAATTTCTAGACAAATGTATTTAATGCACCTATTCACCTTTCATCTTCAAAGGACCTAAAAGCCCTTCTCAGTTTAATTCCACATGATAAAATGTAGGATGGGCAACACATTAGAAAGCGGAGGCTAGGAATTAAATTCCTTCTATAAGAGCCTGGAAGGCTGTAGGAACCACGATATTAACTTTCTCTGCTTCTTTCCACACTTCTGGCAGGGCATCTCTCAAGCATCCTTTGTAGGACCAGCAACTTTGTAAGACCAAGGCCTTTACACTGAGGGAGTTAAACTGACTCCCACCAACACTGATCAGATCTGTTTTCAGTTGCATTCACGCTGTGTTGCTCTTCTTTCCCATGTTCAGAACCAATAAATAAATATTTACTGCTCTGTCTATGCCCTTGGAGTGCTATGAGCAGAGACGTCTATCAGTGGGCGCTGCAGGTGTGGGAATTTCCAACACCTTTTCCCACTTACCTTTCTTCTTTCATCATTGTGATCAGAATTGTTTTTCTAAGGCAAATCATTTTACCTTGATGAAGTATTTCCTTAGCCTGTGTGTGCTGGGGGCAGGTTTGAAGCAGGAGGGGAAATGTTATCTTCCAACTGAATCCTCATCCTTACGCCACCGCACTTCTGCTTCATGGGAACTTTTAAATATTTGGTCTTATTTCTATGCATGAATCTATCTCAGCTTGACTTTTGGTAGTTTTTACTTTCTGACCCCCAAGATGAAGCTTTCTTGGCCCATCAAGCTACCCATAGAGGTGACAAAAAAATCTATTACTTCCACTGCTGTCAGCCAGGGCAGGCATGCATTTTTGGAGCTGAAAAGCAGGGTTTGCTTCCTTGCTGCTTGGGTATGCGAGGGATTTACTGCATCTATTTGCCAAACATGGGTTTGTTAGGAGGATGTCTGACTCAGAATAAGAAAAATGGCTGGAACAACACACTACCTGTGGAAGAAAATGGCTTAAATTTCATCAGCTACAAGTCAGCATCCTTGACTCGGGACTTAGCTCCTGCATGCAGATTCTGAACTTTCCCTTATGAATCACCCCCTTTCCACAGTTGCTTTAAGCTTTGACATGAAGTTGTATAAATCTCCTGCTAAAGTCCGTGATTTTCCCAGTGCTGGTAAAGGAAGAACATTAATTACCTGAAATTGTCTCTGCTCCACTGAGGCACAGCATTTGCCTACAGCATAGCTGATTTTCTGGTATGAAAGCAATTCCAGCAGATGCCTTCCTTTCCTCTTTACTGCTACCCGTGCTTCTTAAAAAATTCCCCCTGCATTCCCTAGCATACAATCCCCTAACTTTTAGATTAATCAAGACATAAATTACACTCCTGAGAGAGAAAAATCTCCATGTCTTGGAAAAAAAACCAACCCTCGCCAGTGTGCTGCAGTCCAGTGCCTAGGCTTCGACAGGCATGCAATGAACTAAGACCCAACAGATTGCCTCCTTTTAAACTGAGACACAGCAATGCATCAAACATGCAAATCTGCTCTGTTGCTGCAGCTCCTTTCTAGGATATTTGCCCAAGGGAGCTCAGCAGCTGCCTGCCAGAGCCTTTGATAGTTTTAGCACAGAAAATCTATTATTCATCCCCACACACGCACACTGAACCAAGGATTAATTTAGCTTCAAAGTTGTGCAAGGATATTCCAGTACTGTTCTAAACAACAGAGGAATCGCCAGCTGAAAGAACAGGGAATGGGCAGGGGCAGCTTTTGAGAGAGGCAAAGCTTGTTGTCTGCTAGTGCTCTGCCGCTTCCCACTGGATTGACGTCTTCCCAAAAAGCTGTTGATGCAAGCATGGTGACTGCCCTTCGTTACTGGAGATGTTCCCTCCTTCCAGCCCTCTCTGTATACATTTCCTCTTGAGATCCCCGAGCCTTTTGCATTTTTTCTCGCCCAATGCACCTTCAGGAGTGCCTTAGTCCCTTAGAAATGCATCTTCACACCAACACAACTGCAGTGCTGTCCATCCGGATGCAGGTTTGGGTGCAGGGCTTGTATCTACAATTTTGAGCACTCCATGGCCAGTCTCTGTGAGTACAGAATCATAGAATCATAGAATATCCCGAGTTGGAAGGGACCCATAAGGATCATCGAGTCCAACTCCTGGCACCACACAGGTCTACCCAAAATTTAGACCATGTGACTAAGTGCACAGTCCAAACACTTCTTAAATTCCGACAGGCTCGGTGCCGTGACTACATCCCTAGGGAGCCTGTTCCAGTGCGCGACAACCCTCTTCCTGATGTCTAGCCTAAATCTCCCCTGCCTCAGCTTGACACCATTCCCTCAGGTCCTATCACTGGTGACTAAAGAGAATAAATCCTCTCCACTCCCCCTCGTGAGGAAGCTGTAGGCCACCATGAGGCCTCCCCTCAGCCTCCTCTTTTCCAGGCTGAACAGGCCTGGTGACCTCAGCTGCTCCTCATACGTCTTCCCCTCAAAGTATCTCAATGTTTAACCCATCTTTTCATACTGGTTCCTTTCATTATTGCCTCCATTTTACAAACAGACACCAGTGAAACAAGAAATCCAAGAGTCACAGAACGGTTGAGGTTGAAAGGGACCTCGAGAGGTCATCAGACCCAACACCGGTGTCTGAAGTAGTGATGTGTCATTGGAAGTCTTTGGCTGAGCAGATACCTACATCCGTACGTCCTCAGTCACGTTGACATAAGGGCCTCTACAGAGTTGCACAACACTTCATTTTATAAGGGACTTTTTCACAAAGAATTGTGAGATCAAACAGAGGTCGTTCCCATTCACCCTGTCCCTGCTTTCTTTGTCCCTGCCCCAAAACTCTAGCTCTCCATCCTTTTTCTTTTTGCAGAACCTTTATTTGGCCTGCCCCATCACACAGCTTCTCATATGCCCCTTGCTGTCTTATTCTATTTAAGCGGTGGGAGGTGTGGCACACAGAGGTGGGAAAAAGTGAGCTGGGACACGAGAAAAGAAGGTTGTGTGAGAGAGGGACACTTGTAGAACTACCTGAAAGGGCTTTTTCGTGGAGCTGGGGAGATGAAGGAGAAGGGTGGTGGAGCAGAGCTCCCTCCTGGCAAGAATTATTTTCCAGCTGAGCCATGGGAGTTGTTTGGCTAACAGAGATGAAATGGCAGATACCCCATCATGCTGATGTCCCCAAATACATCTCTCAAATAAACAACGTTCACAGCATGCTTAGGCCTCAGGAAGGCACTTTGAGTACACAGCACATGAGGAGACCATGAGAATCTCATAGCATAAATGAGAATAATAAATTAAAAAAGGCCGTGTGGGGTCCTCTACCCTGGGGTCCTTCCTAAACAGGACAGATGAGGCTGGCATCTCCCTGTAAAAGCTTTTTGACATTCTGATGCATCCTTTTTAATTTATCAATAAAACCCTATTTCTTTGATCATCTGAATTTTCCTGAAATCCTGATTTCCCCACAGCATCTTGCTAAGAGTGCAAAACGAGAAGGAAAAAAAAAAAAAAAAAAAAAGGAGGACGCACCATTTTTTTCTCTTTAATGAGTTCATTTGCTGGCGTTCAACTCACAGATTTGCTATTAATGTTAAATTAGCTGGTGAAATTAGCTAATTATGTAAAACGTGTATAATACTTTCCATTTGGGACAATTGGCAAAGAAGGGCTACTCAGCTAAACTGGTGAAGAACTACTTTTTGGACCAAATGGGCTAGAAATACTGGAAATGTTCAGATCAATCAGTGTCCTCCATCTAGCATCCAAAGAACGAAAAGTCCAATGCTGCGTGGTTCTGAGGGAGCTGGATTCATATGCCATATACCTCTATATTTTTAATGCACATGGCTACAGGTCATGTATATGTCTGCGTCTACTTTGTACATGTAAGTAAATGGCAGAGTCCCTGTTAGTCCAGCACCATGGTGCATGTGGGACATCTGGATTCTCCTGACTGCCACCATTCGGTGGCCCAAACCTGTGGAAGTCCTCGTGGTGTTTTTATGTTTCTGCTGCCCCTGGGGTTGGTGTTTTCTATTTAGACTGCCAGTTGCCCAGGGCTGGGCACGCAACTCTGTTTAGGGAACATCAGCACAGCATGGTACCATGATACGAAGATGCTGAAATGGTCCCTTGGGAAGCTAAAGACCAGCGCAAGAAGAGCACCAGTTCATCGGGAACAACTGGTAAACTGAATTAGCTCTGCAGAGAAAGGTCATTTAGAGCCAAGGTATTCTTACCTGCCTTCACTGTGGCATTTAGATACCTGTATCTTACTCAACAGCATGGAAATCTGCAACTTACCCAAGTGCCGGGCTATTTATACAAACACCGGTGTATGCTGGGCACCCACAAATCTGATGTCTTGCAGATTTCGAGTGGCTCTCTTGAAGCTCACGACTTCAAAAAATGTGGACTGGCATGAATATGATGTATACAGGAGAAATAGGTCTCCTAACACTGAAACAACTGCCTCTGAAGAGGGCAAAAAGTGCTCACAGAGCAGCAAAATGGGGCTTTTAGCTTAGGCAATTGTAACCAAACGCAAGTCAATGTAATTCCTGGAGTTAACATGCTGTAATGACTCACTGTATCCCTCTGTGTCTTTTGCATTCAGGGATGATACAGAACTTTGTTTGACTGGCATTTGTTGACATTTTAGCATAAATTTACACTTTCTCAAGTCTGTGAAAGGGAGCAAATCTCATTAAAAAACGATATTGATACACCATTGTGCCACCTTGCTCAGGATGCAAATTCAGTTTCTCCTTGTTGCCGTACCCTGTTGAGCAAACATATGTCATGGCCTTTGAATATGAAACTGGCAGATGTCTAATTGACCTGAATAAATTTCCAGCATATACCAGAATGGGTCAATAGAAGGTCTTAGAATCACCCCCTCCCCCCCCCCCCCCCCCCGCTGTTCCACCCCCCCAATTCTAATCAAAACTAATGAGATGAACGAGTGAATGCAGAGATGAGTTACGCGACGCAGACAATGCAGGGAAGTTTTGCATCTAGAACCACAGGCAATTAGTTCAATCACGGTTTTCTCTTCCTGGAGCTCCAGAAAACTTTGCTTGGTTGTGTGGCAGGGAAGTGGCTGAAACAGAGCCATGTGAGCAGAGCCAAGAAGTCATCAAGGTGGACCCCATCCCAGCAAAGGAAATGAAAGATTTTTCTCTTGGGAGGGGATGGTCCTATCAAAGAAGAAGGTACCGGAGGTAGACTTGTCATGAAATGAAGTTCTATCAAAGACTTTATCCAGAAAGCCACTAAACCCTGCAGGACAGAAGCCTTCTGCTAGTAATGAGCCGTCTGCCCCTGGAGGAGAGCCAGAACCAGATATAGCCCAAATGTGGTCGTCAGACTTTGGCTTCCTCTTGCACCCTCCCAGCACAAATGCATCCTCCCAGCCCAGAAGACCTCTGAATCCAGATGTAGCTGAGATGTACATTCAAACATTTATAAAAGCAGCTCTGTCTTGTCAAACCTCAATACCAGACACAGAAAAATTAGTGATGCAGTCATGTGAAGGAGGAACTGGATCCTGTGTGTGAGTAGAGGTGGGTGAAGGCAACACACGTATTTTGGGTTGCATCCTTGGGAACGAGGCAAGGGAGCATCGCTCAGTGTTTGCCCATTGTATTTATTTATTCCATCCTTAGATCCAGCCCTGGGAGGCTGGTGGGTTGCACAGCCCCAGCTCTTGGCAGGCTGAGCCTTGTCATAAAACTGCGAGTGAAATAGTTCGCTGTCTGCAAGGGTTCACCAAAGGTGGATGTCTTGATTACCAGTCATCAGCTCTTCCACAAAACACTCATAGCATAAGACAGGGACATAAAAAATGAGCTTGAGAGCATGGGCCTGGGGTTTTCACCAGCGTTTCACCACCTCCTGCTACCCAGTTCAGCCAAGGCCGATGTTCCTTCTTGGTACAGCAATACCCACCTGTGTCAGCACTGCAGCACTGTACAAACTCTGAACGTGTTTTCTGCTTGCCTTGAAAAACTTATAGTCTCCTCAGTAGCTGAAGAGACAACTCTGGACTTTCTGAAGGTCTTTGTGTGTGAGAATCAACTTGTACGTGGTGCTGCAAAGACTCGGAGAGAAAGAAAGAAAGAAGAGAGTAAATATTCAGTTTATGACACAGATAACGGGCAGAAGATAAATGAGGCCGGTGTACAGTGGGCTATGGGAATTCAAAGCATGGTGTGTGCTAGACAAAGAGGTACTGCAAAGGGCAATGCTCTTGTTAACGCATCCCTGACACCATGGGGCTGGATTTTGCTACAGCTGGTGAGGTCTACAAAGAAAGAGCACCAGAGCTCAGCAAATTCCACATAGCTTTCATGCGTGAATCTCACAAAAATAGGAGTTTCCACTCAGTAAGTTTAGTTACCAAGAGTGTTTGTTGTTGGTGGTGGTTTTTTATTTTTATTTATTTTTTGTTTGTTTATTATGAAACCAGTAAGACCTGAAGAAGTAGTTAGCATTTTATCACTTTTTGTGCAGCCATCATTTGTGGACCAGGGCCCACTCATACCAAACCTTAACCACCATGTAAATACAGGGTGCCAGACTGGTCATAACTAAGACACCATTAAATTTCTGAAGCATTTATTTTTTGGGTACAGCACAGCATTCCAGCAAGAGTGAAGTCCAGTTCCCAAGAACTGAGTAGGTAATTCAGACAAAAGTAAGAGAGGCTGGAGAAAGAAATGCTTGGGTGGTATAGGTTCCAGCTTCAGAGCCCATAAGGCATCAGCACCCGAGAAATGTGGGGTGGATCCTGAGGATGTCCCTTGCAGCCGAACTCAGAGTATTCTCTGTAAATTCAGAGCTTCTGCCAAATTTCATCAAGCTGAAGTGGAGCTAAATTTACCATTTCATCAGAGTTTTTCTTTCAGATGTGGGGTCCTGTGATTTAAGCAACCCAGCACACCACAAGGTGAAATGTCCTCCGAGCCTACTGGGAAAATCTGCATCAACTTTTGACCACAAAATTTTGGAGCTGCCATGTGAGGTGAGAATGCCTCTGGGAGATTTAACCACATCCTTTTTGCTACGGCTTCCAAAGCAGAAAGAAAAATTGGCTGACTGACAAAAATCTGCCAGGTTTGATCAGGGAGCCACGAGCTGAGAGAAGGCAAAGTACATAAATGGGGGTGTTTTCTGTTTCCTGTATTATTGCTGCATTAGATGTGTCAATCCAACACAGGAACTCAGAAAGCAGAGAGACAGTACATTCAGATTTAGCAAAGCCCATTACAGCTACAAAGGCTCAGGAGAGATGTCCCAGCAAGCCAGTGATGTAATAACTACAAGAAAATGTATTTTCAAAAAGACAGGCCCTCAGCTAAACTGTATGCACCAGGGGATCTCTCTGCAGAAAGCCTCAGTTATTACTTTCTTAAAATCCTTATTACATTTCCAGCTCTATAAAAACTGAGTAATTACTGTCTTCAATTACCTCTCGGCGCCAACTCGATTAATGTCCTTTATGCCAATCGCTTTTTGAACTGTTGGAGAGAAAAGATGATCTGGGTCAACTCTATAAATGGTCCTTTCAACATCTTGCTGGCTGAGGAGTCGGGACTTGTGTTTTCAGAGAAATGTCATCACTCGATTGCTCTGAGAAGGTGTAACGGATGGACGGAGGGAGCTGGATGTCCAATACGGGGGGTCCAAAACTGTGATGATGCCAGTGGGTCAGCCATACAAGGTGGTTTGTTCTCTCTTCCCTGCAAATGCCCTTGCTCTAAACCCCTGAGATCTAGGCTAGAGAGATGGCACTAAGTGGGAGGATCAATGGTTGTCTGCACTGGCTTTAATAATTAAAGCTATTGAGCCATTATGTCTTGGATCAACAAACAAGGCTAACAGGTCAGTCTTCCCAGCCTTGTAAATTGATTATTTTTCAACGGACAATATTAGGGTCAGGGAGCTTGACTGACCTGCCTCCCAGGTCTTGGTATAAACAACAGCTGATTGGGACCATCTGGTCACGACTGGGCTCTGGCCATTTGTTATTCTCTGCAGGAAAATACCTCTCCAGCAGAAGAGAGCAGAGTGTCAGCACTGAGCTTGCATCCCCCTTGAGAAGGTCCCTGCTCCACGGAATGGGGCAGTGTGTAGGATTTGTGGCTCGTGGAGTTGTTCCCAACCTCTTAGGGCTCAGGATCTGATATTTCTTTATAATCTTAAATGCCGTCTTCTGGATACCCTTCATTTTGGGAATTGTGTGTTGCAAATAGCTGGGCAAAACGCTCCAAAACTTTATCAGCCTTTGGTCTCTTGCTTCAGTGCCCAATGCTGATTTACTGAAAAAAACAGGAATTTTTTGAATGGCCTGGAAAGGGGTACGATGAAGGTGGAAGAGGACAATGGCCGCTCCACCAGCACCAGGGATGCTCCTAAATGACTCAATAAATCCTAAAAAAAAACCACTGCAATGTGGCCACCTGCCCCACAGAGCACCTTTCCTAGCCCCGTTGGTATTTGGCCGGTTGCTGGGAGGAAAGCTGAGACAAACACCTAAAAAAGCAAAGGATGAAGTCTCCTGGAGGGCTGCCGGCTCCTTCCCTCAGCACTGTAGCAGTAATCCATGAACCACTTCCAGGATCCAGCTTAGGTCTTCTCCTCAAACTGCAGTCTTCCTTTTCCTTGTAAAATCAGCCAAGTAATTATCCTGCCTTCCCGACCCAGGCTCTTTCTTTGGGGGCACATCTCTTCTCCAAGGGTTTCCACGCTGCTGGCTCCAGAGTCCCATGTGGATCTGTCTGTCCTCCACACACAAAGGCCTCCAGCTAAGGATCCCACTGACTTTATGCCAGCTGATTTTTGGGGTCATCTGAGTCAAGAATTGAAAATAAAATAAAATAAAATAAAATAAAATAAAATAAAATAAAATAAAATAAAATAAAATAAAATAAAATAAAATAAAATAAAATAAAATAAAATAAAATAAATGAAATAATAAAAAATAAGTAAAAATAAGTAAAATACAATAAAATAAACCAAGAAGCTGCTCAGCTCCTGTAACGCCAGTCACCAGTAGCACTAATTGCAGGGGTTCTGCATGTGCTAACCACCGCACTTTTTGCTGTGTCTCAGGCAGGGTTTGCAGCTGGCACTGCAGCACTCACATTGTGGATGCTGCCCTGTTCTCTGTCCCCAGGATAGCTTTTAAAGCTCTTACAGGCATACCTGCATGGTCTGCAGCCACTCTCTGATCGCAGCATCGATGTTTCCATTATAACACAGGCCTTTGAGACACGTTCCAAAAAACTGTCCCCTCCTCCTGCCCGTTTCCGCGTGGCAGCAGAAGGTAAGCCTAGGAAGTGCTTTGCAGTCACCGAGGATTAAAGTTGCTTTGTAATGGCAAATCCAGATATGAGTTGCCAAAGGTCTTCTTTGCATAAAGGATTTTCAAGCAGAGACAATCTGAAATTTGCTCCTTGGGGTACAGTAAAACAATCCCCAGCAGAATATTATTCAGCGCTTGGGTTTCGTCGCGTTATAATTTCACCTGTCTGTATTTTGATAGTCTTTTCCTGGTGTTTAACTCAAAGCTCCCTGGTGCACTGGCAATGCTTTCATTCCTTCGTCAGCCCCCCAGTGCAACTTTCCAAAATCAAAGCTTTCTTCACCCCTCCTTCTCGGCCTGAATTTTCTCTCTTTCTCTTTGATACCTGCATGAGTTTGGAGCATGGGAATTTTACATGCCAGGTCTCGACTTTTTTGTTCATTCATTTTGCTTGTTTTGACAGAGGACCCTTGCAAAAGTGTATTCTGCTGTCTTTCTGCCCTCCCAGGTAGCACAGGCAGGGCGGCATCTTCACTACCAGGGATGTCAGCCTGGCATATTTCGCTGCAGAGAGAAAACAAAGTATATTTTTTCGAAAAACTGCAAAGTCAAATAGAAAAGAGCTGTTGTAAAGGAAAAGCTTGGGTACATAACAAGCATGTTTGTGCTCTTTCCCGGCTGATCCTTATTAGTGCAGGTGGCATTAGTCCCTTCCCCAACCCCAGCATCAGAGCTGCTGCCACGTGCGCAGCCCAGGCGTGCACTTCTCAGTCACCCAGCCCCGAGGAGTTCAGTTAAGTTCCTAGCCCGAGCATTCAATCAGCTCCTTGGGTGGGTTTTACGATTCAAAGAACATCAGCCTGGGAGTGAAGAGAGCAACCTTCCCTCTCCTGAGCCCTTACAGACTTCAGTCTGGAGTTGGACGTTCCCCAGGAGAGGAAGGGTTTGAAGCACTGCTCCAGGCAAGGCAGGGATGAGTGCTCTGACCCCTGTGCTACCACAGGAGACCACTTCTCTCTTTGACAGCGATTCAAGCAGTCAGCAGGCAACGTATGTGGTCATCTATATGTGCATTGGATGGGTAAAGGGTAACTCAACATGAGATTTTTTTAAGCGAGAGACAGAAAATTCCTTCATTCTGGGTGACAGCAAGGGCGGTGAGGAGCTCTGCTGGGATAAAAATGCTTCTGGGCTGCAAAATGAAAACTTCATGTATCAAGGGATAGTTACTGGTGGAAATTTAGGCTCTGTACCTGCAAGGATTTTGAAGATGAGATTTTTCCTGTATCCCCAAAGCCCATCCTTGTGCCTGAAGTCACATTGGGTGAACATACAGAGGGGAGAGCGGGACCTGTATCACCAGAGGCTGCAGGTGTGTGCCAGCCTCCCTGCCCCACTTACCCTGCTGCTGGCTTGGTGATCCTGGAGACCCCAGAGAGTTTTCTGCATTCACTGCTCTTTCCCAGCACAGGGGGAGCTGAGCACCTGGGAGTGGCCTGGAAGCACAGGGAAAGAGTAAAACCAAACAAAGGAAAATCCTCTGGATTTGGTTTTCCTTCTGCAGCATGTTGATTTATATTTTGAGCCAGGTATAAAATGGTCATAGATATTCTTGCCCCTTCTTGCTTCCATGACAGCAAAGGAATGTTGTCTTTGTAGGTATTGAAGGCAGAAATATACTGAGGAATATATCTACCCCTGTGGTTTTTCCTGCCATTACATCCCGGAGATTTCTGGACTCACTGAACTAAAACCACTTCAGACAAATGGTTTCTTACTGAAAAGGCAGCAGCAGTTTTCCAAAGGTTCCAAAATTTACTGAGCTTGTAATGACTGCAGCCAGTCACTGAGACTGTGATTGAGCGATCAAGATGTTCATAACCCAAGGCTACGCACTTATTGCTTTTTTCCCTTGGAAAAATGAAAGTCAGTTTGTGTTATACCATACCTTCTCCCATTCCTTTTTACCTCGGTGAGAAAAGCACGCCAACAAAGGCTGTTCAGTGTCCTGGTCTTTCCAAGTCTTTTCTCATCGTAAGCCTGAATCCATGTTCTGCCTCTGGTTTGTGTCACCCCCTGCACGCCCATGCGCATGGTTGGGAAGGGACTCCCAGACCAGATTTGCCATGGGGACATCTTCCTCGGAATAAGGGGAACTGTAGAAGAGTGCAAACATAGCCTGAAGGCTTCTTCTCGTCATTGTGGCTCTCAGCAAGACATGCAGGTCCTGGACCCGTGGATAAAACGCAGAGAGATGCATAGCCAGATTTGTCAAGTCACGTGCATTGCTTGTAAGATGCGAAGATTTTGCCTCCTGCACTCTGTTCGTCCAAAGCCAGGTCTGTATTTCATGCAGTTGTAGCATAACCCCCATTTTCTGTGCCTATCTGGGACACCAGAAGGGGTTGTTGCATGCCGGGGAAGTGACATAGGGAATGTGAGCACCGCTGGGTGAACCCAACATTTTGTCTGCAATATCCTTCACACCCCACAGCCTCAGATTACACGGTGCAAGTAGGCACAGGGGCAGAAGGCGGCTGAGAGGTCTGGAGACCTTCTGGCAAAGTCAGATAACCCCCAGCAGGTCGGTGTGAGCGGTGGGGCAGTGCCCGGTGTGAGTTATGCAAGAAGTTGGGCGAGGTCATCCTAGTGTTCGCTGCTCACCTTAAGAGGAAAACCAATGTAAACCCTGTAATTTACATTTCAACCTCCACTGAGGTGTACTTTATTACCCCAGTTAATTATACTACATAAATCTGCACTATACCAAGGTGGCCTCTGCCCTGACGAGTTTATAATTTAAAAAGATGAGATGCGTGAGTTTGAGAAGGAAGAGGAGATAGCACAGAAGTGTGCAGCCAATGATCTGTAAATCTGAATTGTGTCACCATCATTCTAAAAATATCGGTGGTGTTTAGCGGATGGGATTAGTAAAATATAAAGATGAAGGAAGAGAGGACACAACAGAAAGGCAGGAGATGAGTTGGGGAGGAATAGGGAACGGAGGGTAGTGTGATAGGGTGACAAAAGAGCAAGAGAAGCAGCTGAATGGTCTTCAGCAGCTGAATGGGAGTCTTCAGCACTTGTTGTGACAGATATCTACTAGTTGTGCTGACCTAATTTTTCACCAGATTCCTGGAGCTGGCTACTCCTTGAAATGTTTTTCTTTTCCAAAGCCATAAAAATAGGAAGAAAAGTTATCACATGGATGGTTGGCCTTGCCTTTCCTTAAGGGAAATTGTCAAAACAACACCATTCCCAACTTCACCATGTTTAAAGAAGGGATGATGAAGCGTTTTTATTTTTTATTTTTTTTTATTTTTTTGCTTTACATTTCATTTTATAGATGTACAATAGATTACACTCCATTTTCGAGCTGAGCATTTAATATTGCATCGCCAGTCTTTAAATGGGGATTACAAAACCTTCCTGCATCATTCAGAAATCACATAGTTACACCACCATCTCTAGGAACTTTTCTGGTGTACCGACAGCTTAAATTCCTGTTGCTTAAATCAAGCAACATCATAAAGCAGATCTCCAAGAGACCCATCATTCTTATTTTGCAAAGGCCACCCGAACCACATTTCTGTAAGGGTATGGGCTGGCTCTACTCTACTGACATCTCTTAATCCGTTGTCAGGTCTTCTGGTGACTGCAAGAGCATTCAATAAACACTGCAAGCTGCAGCGATCTTCCATCCTAACCCGTCTGTCTCAAGCCCTGCACCAGTGGTGATGGAGCTGTGGGGTTCATCTGCAAGTATCTGTCTTGCTGATTTTGTCCTTCTTGCTGACAATAACAGCAAAAATTAAAGACATCCATCTTCAGCCTTATTCAGTGCCCGCATAACACGGCTGTACAATAAAGTTGATTTAAGTCTGTTCCCGTAGATTTGGTGCTTCAGTTAGCTCTTTATCACGGTGCTTTCAAAGCGGCAGTGGCTGTAGCTCACAGAGCATCCTCACTCCGTGACTACCCACCACCACCTCACGACAACGCGTATTCTGGAGTTATCACTACTGCCATCTCGCAGACAGGTTACTAATGAACAGTTTTCAACCTGAATTTTGGAGCTGCTGGATGGATATGGCCTAAGATTTTAGTTCCGTCCAGCCTGAGATTCAGGTTGGTGACCACTTCTGGGCTCCCCTTGGCCACAAAAGGGGAGTAATTCAGAGGTGTGGGGTGGTAATGTTCTGGGCACGGGGAAAGTCAGCCCTTCTCCATCACCAAAGCAGTGGCGCTGAGCCTGGGCACATCACCCTGTCCCAGGCCAGGAGCAGCAGGAGGGATGGCATCATGGGTCAGGGTGGCAAAACCAACAGAAGCTGACGGGCCCCATCGAAGGAAGCACAGAGTGTACGTGGCCAAAAAACACAGCAGCACATCTGGAGCAGGCTGCTGCTCGGGTATGGTGGTATTACGCAGCAGAAAGCCTGCAGGTTTTTTCTCTGAAGGGAGCTCTCCAAAAGCAAGCTCTTTTCCTCACTGATATTTTGTCTCGGGATAAGGTCAAACACCGGGGACACTCAGATTTTGACCATGCATAGCACTGTTTAGAGCCCTTGCAGCGGCACCGACTCTCTGAAATATCCTTCAGCTTGGCCACCCTTCAACCTTGTTTTACTGCAGACTGAGCCTAGATCGTTCTGATTTCTTCTCCTCCTTGGCAGCAAAACTTTAAGACTGTAAGGTAAATGGGACTTGTTGTTGTTTGCTTGATTTTAGTACCACTGGGTCAGAGTTTCTTCTGTAAAACGGGGATTATGATGTTTGCCAGTGATATATTTATTTTGTCAAAAGTGCTATAGAAGTACAACAACTGTCATATTATCCTTCTCTTATATCACTTCATAGTAAATTAAATTTGAGGCCAAAAGGACTATTCAGCTGCTGAAAGTTATGCCCCATTTTCTGCAAGGGAAGCCTCAAAATTGGATGTCTGATGTCTCATTTTGGAAGGATTGATACCACTGCTGCTTTTTTTTTGAAAATACAAGCGTGTTGCCAGTATTGGGAGTTTTACTTACTTCAGTTCAAATTTTTGTTGTTTCTCTTGCCTGCAGCTGCTAGTTACACAAAGCAGAAAATATCCAAAGCTGTATTCAGTAGGGTGAAATACTTCTGTGAGCAGTGGAATTTATGAAATCTTATCTCCAATGGGTTTGTATGCTTGTCTGGCTACAGTTTAATAAGGTGGAGAGCTGATCTAAGTTTTTTTCTTGGGTTGAGGGATTTGTTACCTCTCCATCCCATGTGAATTTGCTGGAATAGGCAAGCCAAGCCTGCAGTTCCACCTCAGTGTAGGGAGGAATTTGGGATTTTCACTTCTTTCTGGGCACTTATTTTCTCCCGAACTGTAGAAACTTCCTGGCTCACGTATCACCTGAGGCAAGGGTTGACACTCAACAGATCCAAAAGTCATTATGTGGAGACTGATGGTCAGACAGACATGGTGAACTTACGGAGCTGGGTCAAAACGAGTGGTAGGGTAGGCTCATGGGTAGGCCTTAAGAACTCCTTAAAGAGGAGGTGGGGGGAAAAAAAAAAAAGCAAAATTAAGCATGAGAGAGTCGGGACGTGTTGCTTTTCATATTTTTTACGCACTCAGGTTTTCCATGGTTCCTAATGAAGGCTTAATGATTTGAGTTTCAACCAGCCATCACGCAGCCTGCTGTCACTCACAGTATAAGGAGAGGGAGGCTGAAGATTTCTAATCTGGAAGATAGCTGAGGACCACAGGATGCCAGACATCAAATGGGGGGGTTTGTCTTAGCAGTAAGAGGGAAGGCACCACCAGTAAGTCATGTCTAGGCTTCCTAAGCCAAGGCTTGGAGCATCTACAATACCCAGTAATGGTGGAAAACCTGATTTCATTCTGCATTTATTGTCACTACCAGAAAATTGTCTATTTGAATAAAGTTCTCATGGAAAAATATAGACATGTTTTGCTGAGAAGGCCACGGAGCATATTCAAGCTCTTGGAAGGTGAATGCACGCGCTGAGGCTCAAGCTTCACACGAATTTTTAAGTGTGATAAGGCATAACTAGGTAAGAAAGCTGATCTACCACCTTGCAATGTACTGTTTCTGAGGGAATTATATCAACTAACAAAGCAAGCCAGAAAAATAAAATAAAAATAATAAAAAGATTATTCCATATTCAATTACAGGGTTTCTGTCCCCACCTCATTCTGGCCAGGTCTGAAACTGAAACAGGGCACCAACTGCATGAGCAAACTGTCAAATTTTCTGGTTCAGTCTTGTCTCTCTGTATTATTACAGGCTGTACAATTGCAAAACCAGCATTCCCTTAGTAAAGATAAATCTAATAAAGAGGAAAAAATAAACCCCAATAATCTGTTTTTTAAGTTTACAGAAGGAGAACAGCTCATCTTCTTCTTTCACAGTGTGTTACCTGCATATGAAGAGAAATACCTCACACTTCTGCTCTGATTTCTTTCGGGGACTGCATTACCACAGGTTTCCGTGGCTTTGACGCTGGAAAAGCAGCAGTACTTTTCCACTTAGCTTAATCTTAGTTACTATTTTTTCCTGCAGCAGCAGTACACAGTGCAAATTGGGAAATGTCAGGAGGCAAAAAACAATAAGGAGGCATTTGAATCATATCTCTGCCTTGATTCCCAGCGTTAAGCCAGGCGATGACTTCTCCTGCCCTATGGGTTGCTTACTTCTTATTCACAAGCCGAGACAGAAGGGATTGATGGCAGCTACGTGCTGGGAAGAGATACTGATTGTTGTCATACCGAAAAAAAAATAAAATAACCCGAAACACCTTTAGCTCAGACTTACATAATGGTAAATAGGAATAACAAGGTCATTCAGACAAATGACTAACTGTAGAGCCAAATCCTGTTGTTTCAGCACACTTTTTTTTTTTTTTTTGAGTTCTTACTCAGGCAGATTTGTAAAGACTGATAAAGCTTCAGAAGAAAAAACAGAATTAAATCTCTCGCAAGAAGTAGGGGTCTGGGGCCTAATTCTTTGACCATGGACCAATTTCAGTGTAATGCAGCTGATGTCAGGGTGACAAACTCTTCAAGAAGAGGTAATATATTTTATTAAACTGACTGATGTATGCCAACTGAATTATGCTTGCTTTATACAAGTACAATTGCTCCTACAGACTTAGATGGAAACTCTGGCCTTCACTCTGTGCCCATTTACACTGATGCAAGTCAAAGGTAATTTCATTATAACTAATATAAACGCATTACAGACAAGGCAATTACACCTGTAAGACATCGGTGTGAGCTGAACCCTTCTCTGACATTTCTAGTAATGTTTGAAATGAAATAACGATGTAAAATGTGGTATTTTTAAAAATGTTAAACCTGTGGATGAGGAGCCTGTGTGTACAATGATGCTGAGCACTGGTAAATCTGTTAGACTTAGGAATTCATAAGTGACTCCTAGAAAATACCAGTGGATAAATTATGAAAAGGATTGCAGGTAAAACTGTCTTGGGAAAGGGGTAAAGCAATCCCCTAAAGTGACATATGTGTTGTGGGTAAAAGAGTCTTTGCCAGTGGAGATTTTAATGACTTCCTGAAGGAAATAAACCATATTTGCAAAAGAATTTGTCCGTCTTTGCCTATTTAGATTTCCTTTTGGCATAGCTCTCTGCTACTGCGGTGGCCCTATGGGCGACTGGCCCAGTGGATGAGAAACAGCAGAGTGTGTGCTCGCCTCCGCACCTAGCCTTTTAGGTTTTATTCCTTACAATGGGAGGATAGGGAGGAGGAGTGAAGCCATCTGTGCTTCCCAGTTCTTTGTGGTTCAGGGGAATTCTTTACTGAGCCACTCTGCATTATGATACTGATTAGTTTATCATCCAGAAGTTTTGGCCACCTTGGACCTTATTTTATTTGAGTAGTCAAGGAACCACTCATTCTACCAGATATACCTCATAGTACTAAAATGCTCTGTGAAAAAAACGTGAAAAGAAAATGTACATTTCTGTCCCCCTACCTCCAATCCATTGGTTTTCAGGTTGAGATCTTTCTCAGAAGCTGTGTATAGAGAAAATGCTGTTCTTGTAACCCTTCATCCTCATTGTATCGTATATTATTAACGAAGAGAGATCTTGGTGTTCATGTGCTGCATCAGGCGTATTGCGTCGATTTTTTTTTCCTTTTGTTTAAAGAAAACATAAATTTGCACCCATACCTCTGCTTCAGTCAGTAGTGAATGGCTTGTAAAAGGAACAAGGCTGTGGTTTGGCAATTAGAGATGAGGGCTGAAAGTCAGTAAGGTTACAGTTCTGGGGGAGATTTGTTGTTGTTTGTCCTGATGAAGTTCCTCCTAAATGAGGTGATTATTGTAGCTGTCAGGAATGAAAAGGCAGAACACATTGATTTCATCCCCACTGCAATCTCCAGGACGTGCCGGTACAGAGCAGTCAATACAAATTGCCAATTAACAAAAAAACAATATTGGCAAGTCGGCAGTTTGTGAAAAAACTCCCTCCAGCCAGTGCATAAAACTCACGCCATTCAAATCACCATCCTCGAGCAAAGGCATTAGCAAACCTCCCCAGAAAATCAACAAAGATAAGCTTTTTGGCATAGCTGGATTGCAAATTGTAGAGCTAAGAGCCTGTCTGCACAGGGGAAATGGAGCAGAACTGCTATAAGGGAACACACGTCACGTGCACTACCTATCTTGAGATAAAAATCACTTTACTTTGGAATAATTTTTCTGCTCTGAAAACACACCAGTTATTCAGGAATAAAGTACCTTTTATTTCAGAATTGAAGTGCCTGTGCTTGAACTTATTCTGCCATTTTGCTAATTAAAATAGATACAACCATTGATAAGATAAAGATTCTTCCACAATAGCTACTGTGGAAGAATAGCCCCTTGTAAATAAGCCCGAGGAATACCATGCTTCCAATTACCTTATATTTCAAATACAGTTTGCATAAATGGATCCCGTTAACTTACCTGCAGACTTCAGCATTTTTCCTGCAATTAAAATAATTAATGTGCAGCTTTGGGCTGAAGAAACACCTCCAGAATAGCAACCAGGAGTAGCGTCTTTGACATGATGGAGTGAGCCTGGTTTAGAAAACACTTAGTGACTATTAGTGCCTGGATATCTGTTACTGCATTTGCTAAGGAATTCCTGCCCCTGTAATGATAACCCAGGGTCCTGAGTGGTGCTTTTAACAGGGACTC
Organism: Anser cygnoides; assembly: GCF_040182565.1. Lineage (NCBI taxonomy): Eukaryota > Metazoa > Chordata > Aves > Anseriformes > Anatidae > Anser > Anser cygnoides. The sequence continues at coordinate 2,531,981 of NC_089873.1, read as the reverse complement.
TCAAAGCACTTCATTGGGGAGATATCTTTAGCCTTCATTTCCAAATGGGGAAAGGCAGGCAGCAGTTGTAAGAAAACTTTTTTACTTTTTTGACATCACACACAAAAACAACCTTTTTTTTTTTTTTTTCCTAACTCCTGAACACAGCAGCATACACCTTGATGTTTTTAAAGAGGGATGGTGCTGTGGCAAGACAGGGAGCTTATGGATAGTGAAAGAAGCAGACCTGACAAGGAGGTTGGCCTTCAATAAATGTTGAAGATCTAGAAACTTCTGTAAATGTCAAAGTTGTGCCAATTCCCCGCTGTTTTGTGAACTGACACTGGTTTGTCAGCTCCAGCTGCACAAAAGGGTGAAAATGCAGAAGGCAACGTAGGTCTGGTTTCCTTTCAGAGCAGGCTTTCTATCAGCGCAAAGTACAAGATTGCCTGGGCTATTTCAGCTCACCACACCTCACTGCCTGCCTGGAGAAAACAGGGGAAAGCCATTTTTAAAAAACACCGTGACTTAAAGAAATTAAATTACATGATGCTTTGGTAACCCTGCGAGGATGTCATTGCAATCAGCCTGTGTGAGGCTGTAATGCGCAGCCAGTATTTGTAGTGCGAGCTGGTTCATAGAACCCTGGAACCATTAGGGTTGGAAAAGGCCTCCAAGATCATCTGGTCCAACCATCCCCCTACCACCAATGTCACCCGCTAAGCCATGTCCCCAAGCACCACGTCCAACCTTTCCTTGAACACCCCCAGGGACGGTGACTCCACCACCTCCCTGGGCAACCCGTCCCAGTGCCTGACTGCTCTTTCTGAGAAGAAACGTTTCCTAACTTCCAATCTGAACCTCCCCTGGTGCAACTTGAGGCCGTTCCCTCTGGTCCTGTCACTGGTTACCTGTGAGAAGAGGCCGACCCCCAGCTCCCCACACCTTCCTTTCAGGTAGTTGTAGAGAGCAATGAGGTCTCCCCTGAGCCTCCTCTTCTCCAGAACAAACCCCCCCAGCTCCCTCAGCTGCTCCTCACAGGACTTGTGCTCCTGGCCCTTCACCAGCTCCGTTGCCGTTCTCTGGACACGCTCCAGGGCCTCGATGTCCTTCTTGTGCTGAGGGGCCCAAACTGAACACAGCACTCGAGGTGCTGAACTGGTGTACTCACCAGAGCAGAGTACAGGGGGACGATCACCTCCCTGGTCCCGCTGGCTGCACTATTCCTGATACAATCCGGGATGCCCTTGGCCTTCTTGGCCACCTGGGCACACTGCTGGCTCATGGTAAAGTGAACATCGACCAGCACCCCCAGGTCCTTTTCCTTTGTACAGCTTTCAAGCCACTCTGCCCCAAGCCTGTATCGCTGCATGGGGTTGTTGTGGCCAAAGTAGGATGCTGTACTCTCAGCAGCCAACATATTTTTTTCATTGTCAGTCCTATGGACTAGTGTAGCCACCTCATTTGGCTCATAGTGCGCGTGGCTGAGGCTGAGGCCGCCTCACGCCGCCATGTCAGGGCGTTGGGAGCACTGCCGGGCTCCTGTCAGCGGGGCAAGGGTGGATGTGGCCCTTTATGACCCCGTTTTATGTAATTTTCAGGAAAAATAAAAAGACTTCTGGGTGTTGTGCTTTTTGCAGATACATCTGTCAACCGTTTTGATGATCTCCTGACCAGTTAATGGATTTTAACAGCATTTCAAAGCCCCCGTGCTGCTGCAGGTGCTGCCTGCCTGCAGTTCGGGGCAATTCCCGAGCACTGTCTTTTTATTTTGCAAGCCTTCAGAGTCGTTTCGACAAAAATAACCGTTAACAAGAGGAATATCGTTGCATTCAGGAGGGAATTAGGGGGGAAATGAAGTTTTAATGAGAACAACGGGGAACGAGTAGACGGGGACGAGGTCAGCCAGTCACTGGCCCGCCCCGCCCATGCCACCTGAGGGTGAACCAGGCCGGAGCCACGCCCACAGAAACTACAACTCCCAGAACACCCCGCGGCTCTCCCCGCACGACGCATAGCAGCTTGCATCGCCCTCCCCGCTTTCTATTGGCTTGCAGCCGCTCGTCCTCCCGCCCCCCTGTCCTCTTATTGGCTGCGCCGCGCTAGCAGGGGTGGTTGCCCGCTGTTTGAGGGGGGAGCAAGATGGCGGCGGGCGAGTCGGCGGGGCGCTACCGGAGCGCGATGAGCAGGAGCAAGGACCCCTCGGGGCTGCTCATCTCCGTCATCAGGTAGGGGCGGCCCGGCCCGCCCGCACGGCTCCCGGGGCCGCGTGTGGGGCCTGAGGGGCCGCTGCTGACGGAGGGGATTGTCCCCCTCTGCTCCTGAGACCCCACCTGGGGCCTGCGTTCAGGTCCGGGCCTCAGCACCAGGACGGGGACGTGGCAGAGCGAGGCCAGAGGAGGCCACGGGGATGCTGAGGGGATGGAGCCCCTCTGCTGTGGGGCCAGGCTGAGGGAGCTGGGGGTGTTCAGCCTGGAGAGGAGAAGGCTCCGGGTAGAGCACCCAGTGGGCTGCCAGGGCCTGGAGGGGCTGCAGGAGAGCTGGGGAGGGACTCTGTGTTGGGGGGTGTAGGGATAGGACAGGGGGAAATGGCTTTAAACTAGAAGAGGGGGGATTTAGATTGGATATAAGGAAGAAATTCTTCCCTCTGAGGGTGGTGAGGCCCTGGCCCAGGCTTCCCAGAGGAGCTGTGGCTGCCCCATCCCTGGCAGTGCCCAAGGCCAGGCTGGATGGGGCTTGGGGGCAGCCTCATCTAGTGGAAAGTTCCAACCCCCATGGCAAGGGATTGGAACTGAATCACCTTTCAGGCCCCATCCAACCCAAACCGTGCTGTCATTCACCTCCCATTGCCACCTTGCTCTACAGCATCATGGGGTCACTGGAGCAAGACTACAGCAAGTCCCAACTTTGTGTCCTACTGGGAGGGTCAGTGCAATATTTCCCTACTGCCATAGAGTCCATAGTTGACCCTCATCCACAAACGCAGAGCAGCACTGGGTAAAATAGGGCTGGCTGGAGAAGTCAAAGGACTAGGAAGTCCTTTGTGGAGACACTGTCCTGGTTTAGGATGCGATAGTGGAAAAAACATCACCTCAACAAGTCTCACTGCCTTGCAGGGGATGCAAAGAAGGCAGTTGTGTTTAGTCCTGTGTTGGCTATTGATTTCTGTCTGCCTTTATTCCTCTTCTTTTCTGCTGGAGGATGGTTCTGTGATATACTTGGATCCAAGCATGGACCTGGCAGTGTGTTAGTTTCCCTCTGTGCCTTTTTCAGCTGCATATAAATCATTTTTGGGCCGCTTACAACCAGTGAGTTGGCGGCTGATTTCCCACTGAAGCTTTTAAACGCTGGTCTTAACACGCTCCAAATTGGGTGTAAGCAGCAAGCAATCATACTGCTCTGTTACTGTGCATTGTAATGAGCTTTCAAACTTCGCTTCTTCACCAGAAACTGCTGGAAACTGTAGTTTTTCTACTACTTTGGAGAAGTTAGAGTGATAATAATTCTGTATCCAGCACATTTTATGATCTAATTTAAAAGTATTGTGTGAACCATGGTGTTTAGGACAAAATCCCCGTTTCATTATTTCTCAAAACCGGTCTTTCAGATCTTGCAGCACTTGAGGTAGATGGCAGGGGAAAAAAGCGGGAGGTTCACACAACTGCTTTGCCTTCCCAGGGTCACCGCCGCAGCCTCGGAAGCGCGTGGTAGTAGGTAACAAAGCATCGCGCTGGAAAACGAATGAAAGGAGCTGCCTGGCACAGCCGGGCCTGTCTCTGGCTTGTTAGTTTTGTAAGAAAACCGGTTAGAAAAACAGATTTGTTTAGGCTGGAGCTGCGTGTACACGCAAGGCCAGCTTTTCTGCAGATTTATGCGTATGCTGTTACGACACGGTGTAAACACGAGATACGACGGTCGTAGCAGTGTGCCTTGATAACTTCTGATTTTTTTACATAACAAGTGCTGAATACCCAAGTATGTCGCTATTAAAATTTTATATTCAGGCCTACGTGCTCTCATGGGTGCACTTGTTTATGATTTCCCAAGGAATACTTGCATAATAAATACGTGAATAGTTGTGAGAACTGGCAAAAATCGGGCTTCTTGCCTGGATCCTGAGCTCTTACTGTGCACTTGCACGTTGTGTTTGGCCAAGGGTAGATAGCGTGGATTTGAAGTGCTGTGTGCTTGTTATTTCTTTGTTAACCTCAAGTTTGAATAATCGGGGGAGATAAATGTGGTAAGCTGTGGATAGATTGCTGTATTTTCTGTAAATTAAGGTTATTTGTGGGTAGTGGAAGAATGAATAACGTAAATGCCTTGTTGCAGCATTTCCTCCAGTAGTCTTCCTTTTTTTTTGTCGTGTTTTCTATAATTCCCGACAGAAACTGAAGAGTTGTAAGGGCTGCCTTTTCACCTAGGTCTTGACTTTAATAAATCTTAACTTGTTATTTCATTTATGATCTAAGATGAGAATGAGCTTATATTACTGTGTTCACCAAAAAAGAGATCATGTTTGTCTAATAATCTGTGGCTCGCAGGCACCGATAGCTCAGGTAGCTCACGTCCAGCGTTTGGGTGCAACCTTGAGGTTATCGACTTTGTGAAATTAAAATTGTTCAATAGACCAGCGCGATAACTAAACCTCCAAAATTAAATTAGAACTTGCTTTGGGTGTAGTGCTTGAAGTATCGTGCTGGGCCGGAGCATGCAAGCCTGGAAGTAGAACTGATTGCGGAGGCAGGAGGAAGCGTTGTGGGACTGTTCCCCTTGCTTAGGGTTAGCCAAGTACGAAAAGCAGGGAGCATGGAAAGGAATTCAAACCACTTTCTTCTGTTTGTTGTTTTTTTGTAGTAACTCGGGTGAGGATGAACCCGCTGAGCAACAGGTGACTTTTTTTTTGCTGTCTTGTACGCTCGTAAAATACCGTTGCAAACAAACTTAAACCTTTCCCTTTCTTACCACGTCATTCAGCTTCGGGAGGACGTTACGGATTTTAACAGCCCGCCGTTGGTTTGAAACGTAGGGAAGTTTTCTTTCCTTGGTAGCTTTATTTCCAAACACTTTGCACGGATTCTCCCGCCAGCCCTCAGAGCGTTACGCTTGCGTTTCCCTATTTATTTAGAAGGCTGCTTTTATTTCTCCTCGTGGCTGTGCGGAAGGCCCCAGGAAGGAAGCTGCGTGTGAAGAGCAGCAAAACTTTGCCTGCATTCTTCTGCTGCAAACAAACAAAAGCAGAGGGGCTTCTTCAAGCGTCGCCGTGTTTTACTTTGGTTGCAGCAGAGCTGGCTGTGTTTTTCGGGAAGAAACATCGCTTAGGTCAGCAATATTGAGCCTGTGTTTGTCTACAAAATGCTTTGAAACGCGGAGATAGGTGTTCTGTAAATATAAATGATTTTATTAATGAAGGGATGTATTTTTATCTTTACCCAAGCTAAGGAGCTCTCTACTGCAAGAGACTAATGAATTTACTTTCCTCTGGTGCCAGATTTAGGGACCCTGGGCTTCCTAGGGGGCAGAACCAGTCTCCTTTTCAGTGAGAGTCTTTAGGACCAGATCCTTGACAAAGCTCTGCTGTGTTACGGCAGCACTGAAATCGAGTGGGAAGTGGTCTTTTTTTTGCGGGCTCTGGTCTGAAAGGAGAGCTGCTGCTTCGGGAAAGTCAACTGCGTACGAGTCCATGTAGCTGAGGGTGTCTCGTGGCAGCGCTGGGGCTTGCTCTGTCGCACCAAGTGGCCGTGCGGTTTTCAAAAGGAGCCCGAGGAAGTTTCTGACGTCCCCCGAGCCTACAAGAACGGTCCTAAACTGTGTCTCTGTGCTGTGTGGGAGCTCGGGGTCGTTCCTGGTCTCTGCGATGTTGCTTTTTTCAGCTGCTCCGAGTGCAGATAAGTGTGGGGTGGAGGAGGAGAGCGCCGCAGGAAGAACCGTCCCGCTGCCAGGCCCTTGTCTCTCCCTGTGAAGCGTCAGCTTTTCCTGTTGTGCCGGGAACGCGTTTGGTCTCTGGGAGCTGTTTCCCGGAGGATTCCCGTACTGACTGAGTGCGCCTTGGCTCTCCAGTTACTACCAAGAACGGAGAGCAATTTGGGACGGCTTGTGGCCGGAAAACCTGTCCTGCAGCCCGTGGGTGGGATGTTTTATAAGGGGGGTGGTGCCATATCTGCCCTCCTGTAGGGCTGCTGTCAGGAGGGAGCGATGTCCGGCGCTGCCCCAGGAGGGGGCTGAGCTGTTCCCAAAGACCACGAGCTGCCGGGAGGGCTGAGGGGCGAGGCGGGGGACTCGGCCCCTCAGCAGGGCTGCTGTGGGGTTACGCTGGGTGCTTGGGCATGGTTTGCCTCTTCATAGCTTGGTTTGGAAGGGACCTTAAAAACCATCCAACTCCCCTGCTGCGGGCAGGGATGCCGCCCAAAGTCATGTTTTGGGGGAGAAACTCGTGTTTCTCCTAAAGGAGACGTGGGTTTTATGGCTTCAAGAGAGCACAGTGGGTCCGGGGGCTTTGCAGGTCCCATCCCTCTGCTCCTGCTGGGCGTAAAGCACAGCGCTAGCACTTGGGCCTCAGCGTGCCCTCTGTCAAACAGCGCCGGTTCCTTCGAGTGTGAGTTTTTGCTTCGGATTCCCGAAGAAAAAGCTCCTTCGTGAGACCAAAAGGGAGACCAGGAGCTTTCGGTGAGGTGCTCATCACGTGGGCTTTCACGCTGCCTTTTTAAAAAGCAGCGCAAAGAAGGGAGGAAATTCCGTTCGTCTGCTCGAGGACGACCGAGGGAATATGCGTATTAATCTCTCTGAGGACAAACACGTGTATGTATATTGATTTTTCTTAACCTTTTGTTTTGTTCGGAGCTGCTTGAAGCAGCTTTTGTAGTCTGAAACAAGCAACCTGGCATTTAGCGAACGCTAGGTTTTTTTCCTGAAAGATCTTGTCAGATTTTTAATTGGTGAATGTCTGCCTTTTATTTATTGCTAGGCGTTTCTCCTTCCAATTAAAGGTTGCTGTTTTTTAAAGCTGGCCTTTAATAGCTGCTTTAATTGGGAGAAAACAAACTTTCGCAGTGACTCCATAAGACCTTATTGAAATCTTTTAGCGAAGCGTTCACACAGGCAAACACACATGACAGATGTCAAGGAGAAGTAAAAGTGAGGCAAGACGTAGTGCGTTTCCTACTTTCGTGTCTGCAGGAGTTGAAATTGCAGGCAAAACCCTCGAACATATTTTATTTTTTCACAGGCGAAATTCTTCTTTTTCCCTTTTAATGGCTTCTGGCCGTTATTTTCATTACATTTACAGTGAGCTTCGTTAAATGGCTTCTTCCTAATGACCTGGCGTTTGATCTCCTCGTTCCGTCGAAGGCAATAGAAGCGATATCCCAGTTGGTGATGTAGAGTGGGAAAGATGGATGTACAGCTGATGCCCTCGCTCTTACAGCTGGGAAATAAGCTGCTACGAGAAATAAAGCCAGGTTATTCCGATCGGTGTGGACGGTAATGGTCTCTTAAAACCGCTTTTATTGCTAACAGTCTTTTCCAGCGTTATGAAAGCCGTAGTTCTACAAGATAAGTAGCTCAGAAACGCACTGGGAACAAATTGCGTACGGCAGAATGTGGTCCGAAACGATAAATTTTCCTGTAGTGGTCTTGGGACGCTTGTGGGAGGTGTGGGGCTGGGCGCAGCGGCTTGGTTATGTTTCATACGCTTTGGTTATGTTTAACGGCAGGTTGGGGTGCCCAGCGTGTGCGGGTGTGACCATGCCATGGAAAGCTCAAGGTGCGTGGCCTGGCAGGCTGTGTTTTAGCTTTAGGGACCGCCCCGTGCAGAGCCGGAGCTGGGCCTGCCCATAAAAAACAGGGAAGCAGACGAAATGAGTGGTTTCGTTAATAAACGGTTGCGAGTCCTGTGGCTTCTCCTCTTTCGAAGACATCGCCTCCGACAACTCTTCCTTCCAGGGCGCTAGTGAAACCTCCAAGTTAATGAGGAAATTTCCGAAGCCATCCATTTGCTGATGGGTAAGGGGCTGCCCTTCTGCTGCTGGGTGGTCGCAAGGACAGATTCGTGGCACGGGGAGGCCAGCAGCTCTGAAACACTCACCTCTTCGTCCTCCAGGTTGAGACAGCGTTGTACAGCTTGTACTTCTGCAGGTTTGACCACGTTGGTGCTTAGGACTTGGTTTTTCTCCCGGGAGCTGGCGATTCACCTAATAGCGGTGCTGAATTTTGGGGTCGTAGGGCAGTTGCAATAAAAGGTAGGAAATTAGTACCCGCGCTCCCAGCGGAGCAGTAGCTGCGTCACTCAGCTCATCCCTGGCAGTGTAACTGGATTTTGTGGCTGCTTGCGTCACTTCTCCAAGGTGGGAAGCGGTGCACAGGTGGTGCTGGTAGGGTTTTGCCTGGGTGGGAAACATTTTTGTATTAAGATGCTGCTGCTGGAGACATGTAAAAGTGTGCAACTTCAAGTTGTCATCCCGAGTGTCTGCAGTCTTTTTTTCCCCCTTTTCCTTTTTTTTTTGTTCTCCAGAAATCAGCTGATCACTAACTATACCCGCATTGTTTGCACTGGCCTGGGGAAATTTGATTAAAGGCTGGTTAATTTAGCAAAATAAAGAAAGTCCTGATGATATTTACTTAGGGGGCTGTAGTTGCTCAGCCTTTGCGCCGCAGCTCTCGTGCGTAAATGCGTAAGTCCTCGCTGATAAAAGATGATCAATTTCTGTCGAAAATGCTCTGACCGACTGTGTAAGCAGCATGAAAGATTAATAGGCTGTAAGTAGAGGAGGAATATCTTTTATAATGCTCTGTTTGCTTTCTGTGTTTAACAGCCTTTTGAAGAGGCTCAGCTCTGCGTTGCCTCGCAGCGAAGGAGCGAGCTCCTTCCCTGTTTGCACGGCAGGGATCTGTGTGTGGAAGCTGGAAACCCACCCAGCATTGCGCTTGGACTGTGCTGGCCTATGGATTTCACTTTTAATTTTTTTTTAAGGGAAAGATCCATTATAATCTTATAGCCAGTTTACAACAATAGCCCATTTTCCATACCTGTTGACCTGCACGGTACAATTTTTGGCTACCTTCTTTCCAGCACCTCATTTGTGTCTTGAAGGGAATTTTTTTGTTTTTAAATCTTCTGAACACTTTGATTCCCTTCTTCAAATCCAGAATTTCTTAGGAGCGATCAACTCACCTGTGAAAAGGACGAGAAAGCATTTAGCCTGTTGCTACAGAGTTAAATTTTTAAATACTTTTTGGATTTTTTTCTCCTTCCCAGAGCATACCGGGCTGGTTTTTGTTTCGTGGCGAAACAACTTTTCGCAGTGCCTCTGCAGAGGTTTTGCAACACGTCTCATCAGGTTGTGTGTTTTGAGGTTAAATAGTGCTGGAAGCTGTAGATCGCCCCGCTTGGGACTCGGCTTTTAAGACAACAGTTTTCAATTATAAAATTCAAATAAGCGCTTCTGGTTTAATGAACGTCTGGAAATGTGCAGAGCGGCGCAGGCAGCGGGCTGCTGGACGGTCGTGCTTGTCCCGGGGTGCCATACAACCTGTCTTCGTCGTGCCTTGTAGATATACAGCCGTGTGTGGGGTCTCGCGGGGCGACCCGTGGGCTGTGGCACGGCAGGCAGGAGGGGAATGCCCTGCTGGGCTCTTTCCCCATGCAGGGTTTTTGTTTTTCTGTTCTGTACACCCATAAAAACAAGGGGGAACTGATTTTCAGAGCGGACTGGATTTTGTTGTGTTTCCTCACATGTTTTATTCCGATTAGCTCAGTTTACAGTGAGTTTCATGGTGGCATCTTCAAAAGGCATGTTTGGCCTTAGGTGTTGCTTGGCATCGTCAGGAGATTATCCTGGAAATAATCCCTTGAAATTCAAGGAATGGTCCTTGAAATTATCACCATCACACCCCTCTGTCGTGTTCTGCTCCCTGCTACAGCTAGCTGTATTCTGGGGGGGGAGGAGATAGGAATAAATTAGTGCATTTTACCCTCAAGTCCTTCTTGCAGAGCACTTCTGTGTGTCTTCCACACGTCTGCGAAGCCAGTGCTTGATCCTCCCAACAACCTGCACCGCGAGCCTGCTGCTGCCTCAATCCCGTGATAACTTACAGCTTGACGTTGCCTGAGAAGCGTCGAGTTACCGCTGCATCTGCTGGACAGCTCTCATCTTGTTGGTTTTTTCCCCCTTTCCAGCGCATCCTGACCTCTTATCTCTTACTCACCTGCTGTTGTTTGCTGTCTGTCGGATTTCCTCCCGCAAAGAGCCCGGGCTGTCGGTCGTGGGGGCTGCTCGGTGCCTCGGTGGGGCTGGCCTGCAGGTGTTAGCGAGTGTAACTGTCCGGTAACGAGCCCAGTGGCTTAAACCACAGTAATAAAGCAAATGCTGTAATTGGTTTGTGGCCACGGTCATCAGCAAGAGACGCCTTGTGAGAAGTAACTGGATTCTAATGGGCTTCTTTCTACTCTCCTTCTTTTTTTTCTCTTTTTAATAGTGAAGTCTCCTTGGCACGCTGCAGCCATTTCCTGCAGAGAGGAGACCGGTCTTCCTAGACATCCACAGCGCTCTGCTGAAATGATGATTTGTTGCTTCTAGCAACTGCTTCCCTCGTTTAACTCCAGAAGTGCTTTGTTGGTCAAAAATTGTGTTGGTGAAGGCCGTGCTTCGATTTCTTTTTTGTCCCTGCATGTTATCGAGGCTTATTGTGTTCTGACTTGTGTTTTTAGGTCCTTGGTATGGTGTAAAAAGAAAAAAAAAAAAGAAATCCCTCCTCTGTATTTCCTTCCTGAAGGGTGTTTCGATGATCTCAGCGCCGTACTGTTCATTTCATCGTCCAGAACGATGCAGGTGTCTATGGTTAAACATATTCAGGAGGGTTTGTGTATTACTGGTACGTGGCACCTACCGCTCTTTATCTGCAAATATCTAATGTGCAGAGAGAGTTATTGTCCCAGTTAACTTACCCAAGCTGAAAGCCTCACCCAGTTTCTTTGGAAGGGATGGCCCACGCTGCATCCCTTCAACTCTGCATTTTGCCCAGGGCCGCAGCACGCACCTCAGAGGCTTCTTGTGGTGAACGGTTCCTGGCTTTGGTTTTGCTGGAGAAGAAGGTGACGAAGCGAAGGGCCCGGGTACATTGGGCACGCTTCTGAGCAGAGCCTTTCACCAGGACAAGCTCTGAGCCGGGCCGGGTTGCGTGCAGATGATACCCTGAGCTCTCTGTATCGTCGTGGCTTCAAAAGTGTTTGAAGGCGAGGAAGTGGAAGGCTTACCAAGGCATGAGATCCAGGGCAGAGCTGTACAGAAACAGGTGGCAGAAAATTTACTGGGGGGTGCTGTTAAAATTGGAGCTTTGTTTGCTCCCCCCGGGTGATGCAGCTTCGCTAAAATGTTCGTTTTCTCGATCAGGTGAGAAATGTTTAAGTTTGTTCTGCTTGCCTTTTCTCGGTGGTGTTTCCCACCGTCTTTAATGAGTGTTTTCGTGTGAATAAGCAGCGCTGGGTGAAGGCAAGTGAATTGCGCTTTTAAAGAAACTTGATCCAGACGTGATGGGAGATTGCTCCCAGATTTCCGGACCGTACCTGTGCCTCGTGCAGTACTCTTCTCATCTTTTAATCCAAACGTTTGCATGTGTCTGATCCAATTTTGGTGGGCACGGGAAGAGGGGGCTCTAAAGGGATGCCCAGATACTGAAAACCTGCAGCAGTGGTCAGCAGCTGCAGGGACCGAGCTGTTCTCTCCTCTTAAATAAGCCTCGGAGCTCCCCACAAGAGCTGCCCGGCGTGTTGCAGATGCCAGCTTTTCCTTAATGCTCTGCAGTGCGTGCTTGCACACCCAGCATCTGTCCTTCCACTTTCATTTAATAAAAAAGAGAGCCAACTAGAGAAGCGTAATGCCCCCATACAGTTACTACAATGATCTTCCTGTGGAACAAATTCTCCAGCCAAGAAATCGATGCTTAAGACTCAGTTTACTATCCGTAGCTTAGCAGTAATCATACTTAACAGGGCTGGCTTTAGGGTGGGTAAAAGAGGCAGGCAGTTCGTCCGCCCAGCCTAGCTGGAGGCATCAGGGAAAGCAAATTTGCAGGAATGAAGCAGTTATTATTCATTAGCATTAACAGTTTTCTCCTAAAATTGATGCTTAATCTAATCCTGTCAGCGTTTTACTGGGCAGGTAGGAAGCTGGCAGTGGGCTGGCAAAAGAAATTCCCCCCCCTAGAAAGCAGAGCAAAGCTCCTGGTAATACAGAGCTTGTAGGGGAACAGGAGCCTGATCAGTGTAAATAGAAATTCTTGTGGAGCCCCAGATCTGATTGCTGCTGGAGCTGTAACTTTGAGATTGCTGCCTGGGCCTGCGAACGAGTGGTCTTAAAGGTTAACGTTAACTTCTGTTTGCAGCGGTGCAAAATAGGGGGATGGCTAACTACAGGATTTAAGGAAAAAAAAAAAAAAAACAACAAAAAATGCTCTAGCAGAGGAAGCTGCAGCAAGGGTGGGTGGATCACCCCCTGAATTTGGGCTCGGAAGGTGAAGAGCTTGTGTACGCTGTAAGGGCACTCGCACTGTGAAGCACGGGGCCTGGGCGTTTGGAGGTGAGGAATTTGGGGTTGTCTCTCACTGACCTGTTTGTGTTAGTGGTCTCTGTAGAGTGAAACGGGGGGTAACAGAGCACAGATGCTTGCCCCGTGCTTCAGATGAGGCTCACTCACTCACACGTGGGGACGTAAGCTGAAACTAAATCTTCATTGTCAAGCAGGAATATGAATTGTTTCGTAGTTCTGTAGCTGATTGTCTCTGTAGCGTTCCTGTCCACCTGTAGGTACCTGTTGGGCCCCGCGATGTGTAGGACAGCCCCGTTTGTTTGCTGCTGGAGAGCTTAGCAAACCTCGTGCTCTTTCAGTTCACAGCAACACAAGGAATTTATTAGCTTGGGAAGAAACTGGCTTATTTTCTGGGCTTTTACACCGTAAAGCTGTGTTGAGTTTCTCGCAGGGTTTGAATGCTGAGAAGTTTGCAAGCCCTTTTTCCTTCTCCTTCCTCCTCAAATTAACACATCGTGCTGTAGGAGACTTACAGAAGAGGTGAGATAGCGTGGAAGTTGTGCAGCCCGGGCACCTGCACAGCTCGGATATGTCTTTAAAAAGCACGAAGAAATAGCCAGCACGAAGTCTGCAGCGTGAGAATAACTTGTTGTGCTTTGGGCGGAGGTGTCTGGTGCTAGTGTGTGCCGCTGGGGCCGGGCTAATTACGTTGCTCTTAAGGGAGGTCTCTTTTATCCCCGCTTAATATGGTGTGTTTTCAAAGCACGGTATATACTTACCACCGTAAATAAGATTATAGACTGTAGTATTTTCTGCATTACAAAAATGAGTGTCCTTCTCAAAGCTCTTTAGTGTTTTAGTAGCAGAAGTATTTCATTTTCTAGCTCGGGGTGAAAAAGCAGAAACTTTGAAGTTGGTGGAGGGAAAAAACAGTTCTAACGAACCAAGTGGGCTTTGCGACTGCTGGGAAGTACCACGTGGAGTGGTTCTGGGGAACATACCTAGGTCAGAAACCCTGCCTGCCAGCCTTCCGGACTGCCGTCCAGCTTTTGATGACTGCAGTCTGTTGGGTTCCTGGAAGCAACAGGTAAAGGTGGGTTCAAACGTACTGCGGGTCCTCGTCGTCCCAGCGCGTCAGAGACGCTTGTTCCTTCATCCGTGGTGCCGAGGAAGGAGCAGGGCTCTTCTGGAGCTGCGGGGTTCCTGCGTTCAGCTTTCCGGAACGGTACAGTCTCTCGTACAAATGGTGCAGCTGGCAGTTGCATCCGATCAGTGTGAATGCGTTTTCTTCTGTATTTACTGTTGGGAAGGAGATGTTCCCGTCTGATGTGGAGCTGCTGCAGCAAGCAGCGTAAAGCTTCAGGCGTCCCGCCGGGTGACGGTGTGTCAGGACTCCTCTGGAAGCCTTTCCACCTGCTCTGGTTATTTGAGTCGGATGCTGGAAAGCAGAGATGAAAAATGCTTGTGATATGAAGATCAAATTCCGCTGAAATGAATAGTCCCAATGGAGTTTTTTTTATTAATCTAATTCCAGTGTAAATTCAGTGACCTCGGGGGAAGTAGCAAGGTTCGCTTCTTTCTTGTAGGAAACGTGTTGTACATCCCATGATAAAACGTCTTTGGGATTGTGTCTGATCTTCTCCTCTATCCTCTCTTCCGTAGGTGGAAGCGACTCCAGTGAATTAAGCATTTTGCGTTTGTGTAATCTGTATTTTAACTATGTAAAATCAAAAGTCAATGAGATTTGGCTCAATGAATTTCTGTTTTACCGTAGCATAAAAATGGCTCTTAGCAGACGAACATCCAGTTGGAATTATTCTAATCCTATTGAGCTCTTGCTAATGAGACAGGCATATGCAGCCATCCAGCTGCCAAGTACAAATTGCAGGTATTTTACAGGAGAGGCGGGTTCTCATTTAGAAAAATGGAAATGAAAAAACAACTGAAGTGATGAGGGAACCCTTCTGGAGATCCTCGCCGAGTTCATAACCCGTACGTACTCGGTATCTAGGCTGGCGTTTCTTCTGTTCGTGACATGATTTGAAAGCTTTTGCTTTTCAAGGAGTTCTGAAAAGCTGATGTATATTTATCGCCGTTTCATAATCCCGTCCTGTTTTGTAATTCCCCCTTCAAAGTTCTTTCTGCAGAGTTCCCTTCCCAAACAATTTTGATCCTTTCAATTTGGCAAACAGCGTGTTGACTTTCCTTCTTCCTTACCACACACTTTAATCGAACTGAAACAAGCAAAGATGCCCTCGGCTTACTTTTTTTGCAGCGTTAGCAGGAACCTGTATAATCTCAAGAATATTAAGTATTCCTCGCTTTGCTCTTTGCTGTGCAGAGCAAGAAAAAGAAATGGCTCCCGTACCAAGGGGCTCAGGAAATTCAGGTGCACAGAGTAATTCCTCAGATTCAAAGTGACACGGCGCCTTTTTGTAGTTAGAGGTGCTGCTAGGCTTCAAGGATTTAATGTTGTGGCTTTTAAGAAGAAAAATGCACAGTAATGAATTACTGGAGTAGAGAGAAGGGGGTGCGAGGTAGTTCTGGTTGAAGTAGGTAAAACGAAGGCTCAGCAGATTGATGTAGTGACTTGAGAAGAACGTGAGCAGAAAGGTCTTGCTGGTGGCTGTAAGCGGTTGAAAGCAGTCGTGCTCCTTTAAAATGTGCTGTGGAAATTTGTATCTTGCAGCAGCGGTGGACAAAAAAGTAAGTTGTTACCTGGGAAAAGTGTAATACGATTTAAAAAAAAAAACAAGAGGAAGCATTTTCAGTTTTACGGCACGCTTGTTTCTGACGTTGTGGCTCAAACCAGCTTTATTTCAGCTTATTTATATGTTGCTGTTTGTGTCCTAAAAAACGTGTCCTTCGCTTTTCCCTACGTGCTCTTTGATGGTTCTTGAGTACACGATCACAGGGTGGATCACACATGTGCTGCTTTTCTGTTCCCCAGCTGTTAATCCAGATGCTTGTAATGACAGGAAATAACCAAGTCCTAAAACCCAAACCTTAACGTTTCTGAAACTTCATGGACTTTCAGTACTGTAAATGAAAAAGCAGTCTCTGGTGCTCTTCTCCTTTTAGCTTTGGGTTATGATTTGTATTTTATTCTGTTTATGAAAAAATCATCTGCAGGTATCGAAGGCAAGCTCACATGAGCGCAGAGAACTGTTGGGTTTAATTTACTTGCTTAGTGTGGAGTTATGTATCCCTTCAGGCGTAATAAGTGGTCCCTTTCATAAACTAGAAAGGAGGAAAGGGCCCCGGATGCAGGTAAATTATCTGGTCGAAGTGATGAGTAGGGTATTTTTGGTGGTGCTTCTTTCCACAACATTTTCCCAAAGCAGGTAATCAAAGGAGACAGGAGGTTCCCAGGACAGGTGTTAATTCTGGGCAGATTTCCCAGGTGCTGCGGTCCGACGGAGCCAGCTGGAAATCCTGGAACGTGGCAGCTGATGGAGCCTGAATCTTCCATCGAGTTCCACTCAGGCAGCACCCTCGCAGGTTAGGATCACAGCCTGGAGAAGCGTGTGACAGCCTGTTAATAGGGTCGCGTCCTTGGTGAGTGCATCCCTGGGGCGTGCACACAAAGCAGGGCTTCACCAACATCTGTAACACTTACCTTCTTCCCCCTCCTGCTCTGTGATAGCACTTTGGTTTAACCTGGGACTTGGCAAGAGTGGATCGCTGTTGTCTTCGTGCAGATTTGGGTGCTGAGATACCCTGGTAAGGTGGAGGGTGCCCTGCCCTGGCACCCAGCGTGCACGTTGTTGTGTGCGTGCGTAGGAGCCAGGTAATGTCACCTCCAAAACATCTCCCAGCTTTAGGTAGTCGAAATTACGGGAGCCTTCCAGAGGATAAGAACAAGTAAGTGCTCTGCTGAGGCAGATGAAGGGTTGCTACAGCCCACGAGTTTGTCTACAGTGGTGGCAATGCAAGATGTTAGTGAGGAGATGGGGGTTACCCACGTGGCCACCCCGTGGTGTCCAGTGCCCCTCCTGTTTCCCTCGTGCCCGCAGATGTAGGGTTAGGGGCGTGGGAGGATGCGTTCCAGCTAGTTTCCTTCAGTATCTGTTTTTTGTCCTGTTGTCTGTGAGCAACGCTTAGATCCTCCTTTGAAACCTGCTGGTGCTGTGAGACTCGTGCAGCAGGATTCAGGAGTTCACTACCTGTGGCGTAAGCGTGCCTGCTTTATGGCTCTTCAAACCGATTTCCTGAGAGTTTCACCAAGCCGGTAGTACACGACTTAGTAAAAAGTTGTTCTGCATTTACATTATTCACCTCCTTTCTGATTCTTGCAAGCATCAGATGCGCATCTCCTGTCAGCCTTTCCTCTTCCAAACTGAAGCCTTGACCTCGGCAGAGAACAACGGTGGCGCCTTTGCTGTTTAGTTGTGCTTCCAAGGCCAACTGAAGAGAGAAGAGACCCGAGCTGCAGACATCTCGCAGGCTGTGGGCACAGTAAGGTTTTGTGCAGCAGCAGAGCAAGTCCTTTGTGTTCTCATCTCGTTGGCTTCTGGGCTGCTGCTGTGCTCATGTTTTCAGAGAGCTGTGAGTGCAAAAAAGGCTTTGGCAACTGGATTCCCAATGTGTGCTGGTGAGATTCCAGAAGTCAGGGTGGACAAAATGGGGCTTTGAGATCTCCATCTTCCCATTACCCTTCGTTTTAGTAAGGATTACTGATATTTTCATGCCACTACTGGCTGTGTGGTGGCTTAAATGCTGAGGTCTTTGGAGCCTAGTCTGCGTGTGAGAAGGTGAGTTGTGCTCAGCCAGATGGGCTCTTTTTTTTTTGTGCTCGCCTTCTCCTTTTTTCAACATGTTCTGTGGTTTCTAAGGTAGGGTCCAGCTGTGACCTCACGTTTTCTCGCTGGCTTCAGAAATGTCTTGGTTTTGGCTGTGCAGATGTCTAGTGTTTTTAGCAAAAAGTAGTCATTCTATAAAGAGCAATTTCAAGTCAATTGCAAGGACGAAAACAAGTGGGCAGCACTGTCTGAATCTGCTTGAAAGCATGGATACGCCTGGAAGTTGTTAGGAATTAAACATTAAAAGGAGCCTTAAAAAAAAGACTTGTGATGTCCTCGGATATTACCGCGGTGTAGCCGTAACCTTGTGGAATGGTCTTTAGCTCCTGTAACTACTGCTGCTGCAGGTGGATTACTAAAGCCTGAGTAGCTCTGGTGAGTCAAGAATTTTGAAGTTTAATTAAAACCAGAAACTTTGCTAGTCGATGATGCAGGCAAATTTGGTTCAGCTTGCACAGTGTTTGCAGCGATCCACGATTCTCCGGCGATCCGTAGCGCAGGTGAGGGAGGATCGATGTTTTCATTAACCACGGCGACAGGCGATATCCTTCAGCATCCAACTCAAACCATACATCAGCTCCTAAGAAGGCGATACCTTTGTGTCTGGGGTGACCATGCTGAAGAACAGCCTTTTAGCAAAAATCAGCAGTTTTTCACAAAGAAAGGGTGTTCATCCACAAAAGATCTGAATGCAGTGAGGTTTACTGCCAGATACGTTCTTTCATGTGCTTTGGATTCATGCTATAAGAGATGAACAGAAGCTTCTCTGCAGCTCCCAAGTACCGTGTGTTTAATTCTGCATTCTGCGTGTGCTGAGCGTTGTTTTCTGCCACATCCTCTTACCTTACTTTGTCTGAAGTGTTTGCATGACCTCTGCCAGCAGCCTTGGAGCATCTCACTAGTGCTTAGCGCACGTAACCGCAGCTCACGTGTTTGAGGAGCCCGTGCTGTGCGTTCCCCAGGTAAGGAGGAGAAACCAGGCCCCGAGGATC
This sequence comes from Anser cygnoides, assembly GCF_040182565.1. Lineage (NCBI taxonomy): Eukaryota > Metazoa > Chordata > Aves > Anseriformes > Anatidae > Anser > Anser cygnoides. The sequence goes on along the minus strand of NC_089873.1, from coordinate 2,513,690 downwards.
TGCCTGGGCAGCCCGGTGGCTGCAGGGCAGCTGTTCCCATTTGGGCGTGGAGCTGGGGATGCTCTGAGCACCGTGGTATCCGTGGTAGGGCAGAGGCTGTAATCCGGTTTCCTTAATCCCAGGTTGATTTTCCAACCACCCCAGCATCGTTCTTTCTTTCCAGGTCCGTTTTGCACGATCCCAAATCACTTTGCATACGGTACGGGCTAATTAGAGTGACTTTTGAGACAATGTGATTTAATGCACGACCGGGATCGGAAGGATCAGAATCTTGATGCGGTAACACTGGAAAGCGTTCCCATTTCTACAGCGACCAAGAAGCACGGAACTTGAAATCCTACAAAGCGTATCTGTAGTATCTGTTCAGCCCTTCTGCCACTGCCAGCTGAAAGGGAAAAGGTGTGAGAATTGGGTAGAATAAAACACAGCACACGGGTGCGTTGTCGTCTTTTGGGGTTTTGTTGTACATTGTGGCTGAAATTCCTCTGACCTCCTCGGTACTCGGGTAGGACAGGCGTCCTCGTGGTCCTGTCCTGTCGTGCCCCGCTCCATCTGGCGGTGCAGATTTGCTTGCTCACTTGAGGTTTTTAGCTGCTCTTTCTGGGATGATGATCTCCTGTGAAATGCCAGTTTTTTCCTCCCTTTTTAAAGGTGGAGCCCTCGCGTGGGTGGCACAGCCTGTTCTTTTTCTTTGTAGGCAAGAATTGGTCGCGAACTGGAGATTTTGGCTGCGTCTCTGCTGCCTTTGAGGGAGAGGGAACATTTCTTGTGTGCTGGTGTGAAGTTCCTTGTTTGCATTCACTTGGGAAGAGCTTTTTGCGCTTGAGCTCCTACTACTTCTGAGATCGGAGAATTCAGAAAAATCTCTCAAACGTTAACCCTTCATGTGTCCCACACATCACTGAAGCCACTTGTGGATACCCCATAAAGCAAATTTGACCTTCTCCACTCAAACTGCTTAAAAAGTCCTTAAAAAAAAAAAAATCAAGCAGTTCTCTATTTCTCCTGGCATGTGTCTTTGTTCCCACTGGCCACGGGATTGGAAACGGTGGCTATTTTACTGTTTTATTCTTTTAATGCTCTTTAGTGTAACGTGTATCATCTGAAGATGGTGCCTCTGCTCGGCTGAGGGCTGAACTTCTGTAGTTGAAAAGGAATAATGCTCTCTGGGCCTTCATGCTCTGCTGTGTTTGTTTTTTAAGGGCATCTCACTTTCAGCAAGTCAATGTTCAGGACTTCTTGGAAAGTTGTGCTTGTTTCGTGTTGTTCAAGCATGCGAGCCAAAAGAGTTTGTATTTTTTTGTTTGTTTCCCTTATTTTGACCTCACAAGTTCTTCAAAGTGGTTCAGAAGTTTTCAAGAGAGCTGCAGAATCCATCACCCAGGTTCTTAAGGCTGTGATATACCAGAGTTCAGGTCATAACTACTGCAACTGATCCTAAATGACTTTTCTCTTTTTCTCTATGAAATATCCAGTTTTCTGTTGCTGTATTGCTGATTTAAGACGAAAGCTTTTGTGGACCGTGCCTACCTGTCCCAAGGATAAAGGAAGAGGAAAATTCAGGATGCCTTTTTTGCACAACCTGGCTTTTTTAGTGCTATGTATGAAATAAGAAGGTGTTTTTCTGCTTGCTGCTGTCTCCTAGCCCTTTCCAGTAGTGCCACCGAGTTACTGCAGGTGCGGGCTGCTGGATCTGGTGGCAGGAGGGGTCTCAAGTGGGGGCGAGTGAGGTGAAAGGAGTGAGGAAGAGAAAATTGCACTGATCTTTGTGCAAATCTGAGAAATTTGGAGTGATACCAAGAAACTTGCCCTCCCCATGCCCAGTTCGATTTCAACATTTTCAATTTTCAAATTGCAAAATTTCGATTTGAATTGAAATTTTCAACAGTTTCATGGGAATCTCGAAGTTTACGGCTTTAAAATAAATCAAAATATTCTTGCTGGATGATGTTACTCAGGTTAAAATCAAGACGTATGTGTGGTGGAAATAAGGGCACGTGGCACGTCTTCCCTGGAGTGGTGCCATGTCTGAAAACAGAGTGGCCATTGGAAGGCGTGGGTCAGCTTTTGGTGGGTTTTTATCTGTTCTGGTGGTATTCCTGGTGGGCTTTGGCAAATAAGTAGTAGCTGGAGCGTTCCTTACTGATAGTTGCGATGGTCTTCAAGTCAAAAATAGAACTTCTTCTTTGTAGTGCTCTGTAAGTAATAAATTGGGGTATATTTCAGATTTTATACTGTGCCCATCCAGTAGTGCACTGTAAAAGAAAAAAAGCTCCCAAGAATCTGAAAATTGGGGAAATAATGAAACACAATGCTTCTTTTTCCTTGAAGTGCATCGTTCTCTTTACCAGAAGAATTTACCAGAAATAAGCTTCACTCGCCGATGTGTCAGACTAGTAAGAGTGACAGGTAATTTCAAAATATCCCTATTTTTGTCATCTTTTTGCTCTTAGGACCCTGTCTACGAGTGATGACGTTGAGGACCGAGAGACCGAGAAGGGCCGCCTGGAAGAAGCCTACGAGAAATGCGACCGGGACTTGGACGAGCTCATTGTCCAGCACTACACCGAGCTCACCACTGCCATCCGCACGTACCAGAGCATCACGGAGCGCATCACCAACTCGCGCAACAAGATCAAGCAGGTGAGGACCGACGTTACGTGTGTTGCTCTCTTTTCGTCTGCTTGGTAACCTGTACAAACGTGTGCAACTCCTCTTTTTCCTGCGTACTGCTTTTTTATTATTAGTGCAGTGCGAGCTTACATTTTAACCTTATTTCTCTCCCTTTTTCCAGCTACTCGTCATCCTGAGCAGAACTAAAAATTAAACTGAGAAAGCTCTGCTACCTATGAATTGTGATGTGGCTGGGAGCGCAGCATTCGGTCCTAATACAGTGGTCCCAGCCTATCTTACCAGTAGTTTGTTTTCCATAGGTTCTCTTCTTGTTCTCTGAGAGCACAAGTAATTAAAGAGCAGAATGGGAGGTGGATATGAAGAGCAAAAGTTTGCAGTGCCCTCTGTTCATTTACTGTCTGGGCAAGCTGCTATCGGTTTTTGAAGTCTAAAGGCTGCTAAGCTAACACCTTTCCATCGAATCTGTTCATGTTTTTTTGTACGTTGGCCTCCAACAACCTCCTAAATAGCCTGGGTGATTCATCACCTTGCTTCTTGCTCAGAGAATATGAATTTTGGCGCTGTTTCCAAACTCAGTTCTGTTGTGTGAACGTACATGAACTCTGTGCCCCCGTGTATTTCTGCATTTTGAGTGCTCACACTTTAGTAGTGTGCCAGTAAATAACTCTGGCACTCTTTGTTGTGGACTTGTTCCATCTGCTCTCCCCCTGCAGCTCTGATTACTGTAGCAGTAGATTAGTTTTTTGGTCTCCTGCCCTGCCTTTTACTTCCTGTGTGGTTTGCTTTACCTAAACTTTGCAAACTAGGTACCAGAATTGTTCTTTTTTTTTTTTCCCCTGACTCTGGGGAGGTCTCAGCTTAAAACCTTTCACCGCATTGCTTTAGGAGCAGTAGGCTGTGACCCTTCTGGGGCTACGTACTGACCCTTCTGGCTTTTAAAATTCGTTTAGCATTTTCAAAGAGAATGACACCGTCCTGATGTTTTCCAAGGGTAAGAGTTCACCCTAGGATTTATGTACAAAGCTCAGCACTTTGAAAGCACAGATCAATTGCGCTAAATTTGAAACAAACTATAGCTGGTGGCCTGTTTTCACACAGTACGCTAAGCTTTGCAGAGGTCAAAACAAACATATAGGGGGGTGACCTTTTGGTCCAGCGTAGAAGAATGACTGTAAAGGTGAAGAACCTTTTGATATTTAAGTTTCCTTATTAGTTTTGGTCAACATGTATTGAAGTAGCTTTGACCTAATCTCCTGGGAGGCCCCAGATCTGGTTTGTCATCAATCTGTGTTACACTATCAGTCTTTTGATCTTCCCCTTTTGTAGGAGGTGGGTGATTGCGCAGGCGTTTACTCGCATTAGGACCCGTGGAAATGGCAGATAGTCCAGATCCTGCTATATATCTACCTTCTGTAGTTAATTCTTTTATGGGTACCTGTTGGGAAAGGCTTGCTTTTTGTCTTGGTTTTGAATCTAGCTTTAGAAGTGTTACCGTTGTAAAACTGAGTTATAAAGCAGAAAACAATCGGGTCTGCCAGAAGGAGTTTGGTTCTTAAAGACTAGTTCGTTCTTCCCCTTCTCTCAAACGTAGATAGAGTTCGTCATCTTTCTTGCAAGGACAGGAGTAGCAACGTCTTCTGAGATTCCTTCTAGCCCTGCAATTGTTTTCCTGACCCAGTTTTGCTCTGTGTAGCAGCAGTCCACTGATGATGGTGTGCTAGGCCGGTGAAACATTTTAAATAAAGGTATTGAACAGGGAGGGATTATGCCTGAAATGAACTCTCTATGCATTTTAGTTTGCCTATGCTTTTGCAGCGAGTTAGGACACCTTACATTAGCTTTTTTGTTGGCTGAGAGTTTTTCTGTGTTGCACTCTGAAATGTCTTCCTGAAAACAATAATGTTATTGTATTGAGATCTTAGTCTTTTCTAACTCCAGACGGAGGCTGTCCTGTGTAGCTAATTACCAGATGTTTGTATTTTGCTCTACGTGTTTGGGATGCGCTCATCTAAATGCTAACTGCCTTGAGATGGACAAGGATGAACATGCAGCTGAAGCAGGACTCCTGGAGCGCTTTGAAGGCTGAAATTTTTAAAAATAAATTGAAAGGCCTACTTCTCGTAGTCTCTCTTCATGTGTAATTCAGTGAGAGTTCAGCCTGAGAAAAGGTTGGACCCTGAGTATTCATAACTTCTCACAAAAACAAGAGGAGTGTGAAAGCTATGTGCGAAGCTGTGTTGTTAATTGCTTCCACATTTTAATATGTGATTATTGGTTTGCATTATGCAAGTGAAGTTAGGTTATGCTGACCTTATCGGGGGATATTGGGAGAACCTGAAAACAGGATGTAGGCAGCGGGTATGACTGGGGAGAGGGGATAAGAAAAACTCCTGATGCTTTTTATTAGGCATGCTAATGGGAGAGTAGTAAGGGACTTTGCCACTTAGAGAAGCAGCTGACAGGTGATGGCACGAGGCTCCAAAGCAAACTGGATGGCAAACAGCAAGGTGCTTTTCGTTGCTACGTAGTAGAAATGCTGAGCTGAACTACATCCTAACAGCTGTTTGTTCCACTGAAAGTGTATTTTGTAAAACCAAACTTGATAATGCTGAAGGTATTAGAGAAGTGGTTGTACGGTTGGATAATCAGGCTTCGAGAAACGGACGTGCGACTCGGAGAAAGGAGAAGACATGCCAGAAGATTCACTAGACAGATGGAAAATGTTTACAGCAGAAAAATTAGTAGTGGCTTATTTGCTTTCACTGCGAATTGGAGTCTTGCTGTATGCCAAAATACTGAATTGATTTTTGGAAAACCCACAAATCAGTCTTTGGTCACGGTTAATAGGATCCCTTGTTTTTTCACGTTATCAAACTTCCTTTAAATTTTCACTAGTGATAGGGAACTTGTACTAAAAACATTTAACTTTGAAAACAGTTCCTGTTTCTTGTAGCTAAAGGAATAGCCAGTAATTTTAAAGAACTTGTTTTTTGTTATTGTTTTATGGTATTTTTGGAGTTCCTAATAGAGTAAATGTGAGAAAGGGCTGATTAGTGTTAGAAGCGCAAGTTACAGGGGCAGATTTAATTAATCTTTTGACATGCTGCTTGTAGGTGAAGGAGAATCTGTTATCGTGCAAGATGCTGCTGCACTGCAAGAGGGATGAGTTGCGCAAGTTGTGGATTGAAGGGATCGAACACAAACATGTCCTGAATTTGCTGGATGAGATTGAGAACATCAAGCAAGTGCCCCAGAAGCTGGAACAGTGCATGGCCAGCAAGCACTACCTCAACGCAACAGACATGCTGGTAAGATGCAGTACCTTATCCTGGGAAAGTACCCACAAGAAACATAACTGGTCAGCCGTCAGATCATCTACAGGCATATCTGCCATCTGTGTGTTCTTTATTATTTGTTATTTCGCCCTGCTGAGTTCCTTGTTTTGTCACTTGCTGCTTTCTTATACTGAAACTTCTGTTTTGTTTTCATCCTCCTTGACTGGACGTCAAGTCACAGTCTCTGATCGTGTTCGATTATCTCCTCTTTTCGTGCTTTCAGAGCTGTCTGTACCTGTTGACTTCTCTTGATACTGATGCTTTCTATAACCGGCTGTTTCTTTACCCATTTGATCTGCACACAGGATTTCCTACTGCTTTTGGAACCTGGTGTTTCTCTGTAAGCTTTTTCTCTCAGCTCTTTACTGTAGCTTTCTAAATGTTCTTAGGTCTCCTGAACTGACCTGTATGCTATGATTGCCACTGGCTGTCCTTTCTTTGAAAGTGAATTTCTCAACTGTCTGCCTTTATCATCTCCTTTCTTTATATCTTATCAGTTTTTTCAGAACCATTTTTGGTATGGAAGAGCTGTCCTGTTTCCCTCCTGTTTCTGGGAGTACATCTCCCAGAATACACTCACGGCTTTGGTCATTACTCAAGCTGTCTTTCACCATTGAGGTGTTGTTACCTCTTACTGTCTTCCTCTAGGTCTTTTAGCAGTACTTTTGATTCTTATTCCTCATCCAGCTTGTTTTCACTTGTTTTTTTCCCTTCCTTCAAGTATTTTTCCCTTCATTTCCATCTCTTTTACAAGCATACCTTTCAATTCCAGTCTTATGTTGGAGGCAGAAGTTTCCTGAACTTCTGCAATGATATATGTCTGTCTTACTCTTGTTCCTAAGCTTAACAAACGTGTTTCTTAACCAGGCTCCAGTCCTTTCTTTCCTGAAACTGTCTTCTACCAGTAACTAAAAATTTTACAAGGGGAGTGATGCTCAGCCCTGACATGTGGGGTACTGTGTCCAGTTCTGGCTCCCCACTATAGGGGAGAGAACGACTTACTGGAGCAAGTCCCGCGAAGGGCCATAAAGATGGTTAAGGGGCAGGAGCATCTCTCCTCCGAGTAGAGGCTGAGAGTGCAGAGACTGCTTAGCCTGGAGAAGAGAAACCTCAGGAAGATCTTATCAATGTTTATAAATATCTGATGGGGGGGGGCGCAGAGGAAACAGAGCCAGACTCTTCTTGGTGTTACCCGGTGATGGGATAGGAGGCAATGGGCACAAGCTGAAATACAGGAAATTCTGTCTGAACATAAGAAAACATCTTTTTTTTAACTTGCAAGGATGGTTGAGCAGTGGAACAGGCTGCATGGAGAGGTTGTGGAGTCTCCATCCATGGAAAATTCTTGAGACCAAAATGGACACAGTCCTGGGCACCCTGCTGTAGCTGACCCTGCATGAGGAGTGGACTTAGATTAGATGAGTGGAGGCCCTTGCCAGCCTCAACTATTCTGTGATTCAGAAGTGAGGGCAAAAGGGATATGTCTGTTCATTTTCCTTTTTTTTAAGAGAATGCTTTTAAAAAAAGTCCTCTCATCACCTTCTTTTTTTATTGTCTTAGTCAATTTACTGTTTGTATTTCTCACAACTTCAGTCTTAGCTGTGCCTCTTCACTTTTTCTTCACTCTTATTCCTAGAGCCTGAAACAGAACTTTAATTTCCTTCTTTCCATTTTCTCTCATTTTACTTTAAATACGACTTTCTCAAACTTATTCTGTTCCTTCTGAAGTGTATTCAGCAGCTGGATGTCAGTCTCCTTGTTCCTTCCTCTGATGGCATGTGTAAGCCTATCTGGATTTTTGTTGTTGCTGTCATATTTTCTGGCCTGATTTCACTTTACTTTCGCTGACTTCACTGATCTTCACCTTCCTGTCCTTTTCTGTTGCACACGTCCTGTTTTCATGACGCATCTGGTGCAATCTTCTTTCTGTACTGTGGTCACAGTCTTCCCTTTTGTCCTTTTCAAAACCATCTTCCAGGGACACGCTCAATCTTACTCTCCTTAGATTCTCACTTTCCTTCAAATACGAACTGCTGTCATATATCTTTCATATGTTCTGTAAGTCATCTGGAATGGGCAACATATCCATTTCTGTTCTATAATATCAAGTGGAATTTTATGATACTTTACAAAGTGTGCCATAAAGTGCATTAAATTCCTCAAAATGGATCAGCGATGGAAGGACTGAGGCAGCATATCTGGGTGCAGTCAGGTTCTGCCAAAAGTTTCATCAGGTTTCTGGGGCAGGAGATTAGAGTGAGGTGTTAGTCTGATAGTTTTAATTATGAGATGAAGGAGAAGTGAGTTAAGGCTGTTCAGTTTAGGGGGAAAAATAGTACTCCATGTTAACATTGGTATTGATTGCAATGTTAATGTGTTATCAGTTTTTTTTCTTTTTACTGGTGGAGTTGACTTTAATCAGCATAAAAAGACAGGTTGCTTGTTGTGATTTTTTTATGTAAAAACTGTTTTTAGAGGTAAGTTCCAGAAAAATAATTAAATTTCTACCTGGAATATAAGATAGGAAGTGTAAAAAGAGAAATAACATGATTTAGGAATATACTTAATCTCTTACATATTATATTTTAGAAATGTTTTGAAACGTACATTTATGATAGGTTATCAGTTTGCAATATATTGTGTGCAATTTTTTTGCTGGTTATATACATATATACACATGTACATCCATACACATAAATGCTGTGTGTAGGTAAGCTTGCCCAAGGCCATGATATACAGCCAATATTAGGCCTCCCTAAGTACAAACTTCTGTAGCGTGCCACACTTTTTTCTCCACAATGGGGTATCTGTTCTAAGAAATCAAATTATAGTGATGCAAAAAGCTGCTGTTTAGATATTTTTTTAAGTCAAGGAATGCAGAGAAAACTGAAGTGGAGATTGAACACACTCTTTCAACTGTTCATTTACCCTTGCAATTTTCATTTGAAGGCAAGTGCACCTGTAATAAAGCAATAGTAATCTACCTGCCTTCGGAGCCTTTTCACGTACAGAAATTGCTGTGGGCTCATTGGTTTTTGCCATCTCCTGCTAACAGCACCTCTGCAAGACTGTGGTGCTGTAATCGCTCACTGGCTGCAGCATAACTCCTTTCTTCTTTTTTTATGATAGGAATATTCTGTAAAATAATAAACTGTCGGGTATGCGGTGTTTATAGATCTTTGTCCTTTTGTTTCGCTCCTCAAGGTATACAGATGCTCCTGGCTTATAAAAAGCCCAAAGTGATCTGACAATGAGCTTGTATCCCTCACATTGAAATTGGAGCACTGATTAATATTGTTGCCTGTAGCCTTGTGATATGTACAGTCTAAATTAGACCTTTGCAGCCGTTGTGCCGGGTTGATGCAAGCACACTAATAGCATAATTTCTGGTTGCTGCATCGCATTTCTGCAGTCTGTTCTTTGTATTCCACTCACATTAATTGAAGTAATTTTGCCACTGAAGCGTGTTTCAAACCTCTGCATTTAAATTGAAATTTTAATTCCCTTATTGTTTGGAAAAGACGGCTGAAGATGGCTTGTTACAGGTTTCATTATCACTCAAAACTCTCCAGCTGCTGGTTCTAATGTGCAATGACTGAGCAGTGCCGGGAAGAATTATTAATGTAAGAATGGCAGCTTTTCCCAGTAGCGTGAACAAAATGCAAAGGTGTTTTGTGACAGCTTACATTTGTATGAAGTTAAAATTTTTAAGTGGCTGTTTTTTTGTTTCTCATTCTGTATCCGTCTAGGGTAGTGCAAAGATGTGTAATCTGCAATTACAGAACAGCAAACCCTACTGGCCCTACGCACAGGAGTACGTACTATAAAGATGAAAGAACACAGAATGTGAATACACGATGATATTAGAAGTTCATTTGCACTACCCTAGTGACTGTTTCGTGACACACATCATTGCTAGAAGTGAAATCCACTTTAACGGGGCAATTGAGTGCACGTGCACAGATGTGCGTGCATTTTCTGTTAAACAAAACACGATCAGATGCTGAGAAAAATTCTGACACAACAAGAGCTTCATAAGAAGGTGGCGTGCAGTCTTGAAGAAGAAGAGCAGAGCTGGTGGTAGAGGCAAGTTGGGGCTGGGTTATAGCTTGGCACTTGGCCTGGAAGCATGAGCTTGGTTGCTGGAAGGCAGGAATCTGAATTACTCTGCTCTGAGGCTGGACAAGATGATCTGCACAGTCTACACAACTCTATAGCCAAGCCAAAACAGGAGGCAGAAGGCACAGCAGGATGGACAGGGGGCACAGCCAGAAGGGTTCTTGCTTGGTGAAGCAGTTCTGGGTCCAGTTTCCCTCACCACTAGGTTCTGCATTGAAGGGCAACGTGCTCTCACGAGGAGCTTCGTAATTAACTCAGGTAGCTGATAGGTCTGTGGTGTTGATCTAATAGTTCTGGCTCTGCTGTTGACCCATGCGGCATCCATCGGGAGGAATTAATATTTTCCATTTGTTTAAATAATCTAAGAGATGAAAAGCTAAAAACATTTGAAGGAAGAAGTGTTGTTGAATCAAGTAATTAAAGGTCATATCATAATACAATTAAATGAAAATTGCTTGGGCTACTTTCTTTGCATTTCCTGGCTTTTAAGTGTCTAGCTTTGCAATTTTAATGAGCTAATATCGCTTTGTCAAAGTATATAGAGTTTTTTTAAAAAAAAACTGAAGTCTGTTAGACCATGAAACGTTTGCTCTGAACTTGATTTCTTATCGTAAGAGCACAGTTCCTTCGAGGGTGGGATTGTATTAGGTAAAACACGGTGAAGCTGCAGAAATATATCCATAGGATAAGAGTGAGGATTACTGCCATACCCAGTTGAAAGTTCTTATTTTTTTTATTCAGAGCATGACAAAGCAAAGAAGAGCATCATGTGAAAGGAAGCAAATATGAAGCCCACTGACTAGTGTTCATTTCAGTTTAATATCCCACTTAGTTATGTTGCAGAGCTAGGAGCTGATGCGCATGTTTTACTCATGAGCACATCCTTTTCCTTTAGTTGAGGCATTTTTGTCCAAAGTAATAAAAAGTTAGAGTAATTTGCTTCTCAAGAAGTAGGCCAGGGAACACTCCAGCGACTCCTTTTCTTTCTTTTTTCCCTGTTAACAGACTTCTATTTCAGCTTCCTTCTGCGAGCGAAAGAGTAGTAGGTCTCCTGTTCTACTTTCTGTAGTAATAGCATCAGGCTTTGCTCAGAGCTGGCCGCATTCTTACTGCAGATTTGCATTGTTGCCAGTTTGCTCAGCTTCCAGAGTGGAGCGAGTGGCCATTATTGTTGCTGCGTTCAATTAACTTCACTCCAGCTGTATGGGAGAAGAGATGGGGCTGCAGGTAAATTAGGTCGCTTTCAGTTGTGCTCATGGAGCATGTGTAGAGCATGCAGAGTTCGCCACTTGCATCCTTATCGTGTGTCGTGCACAGCTCTGTAGGCTGCTTTGTTAAGATCTATAGGGTTAATATATGTAATTTTTTCTTGAGTTTATTTGTTGTGACATCTAACCCTTATATAAGGGTTATTCCAGTCAAATCTAACCCTTATATAGGGGTTATTCCAGTCTAAACTAGTGATGCTGACCAGCCCCGATGTCTGCATACCAAAGCATTTTACACAGAATTGGTTATTTTCTCTTTCTGACTGCAGGGCTTTACAACACAACTGGGTCAATCTAGTGTGTGAGAGCAAGGTCAGAATGAGAAGAGATTTTAATACAAAGAAATGCTGTGCAAAAATGATCGTAAAGCTACTGAGGCAGTTGGAAGGGCGAGGTGGCGTAGGAAAAGGAAATGGATACTTGGAGAACAGTGAATGAGGACAAGGAATTCAGCTTGCTATGGAAAGGGGAGTCAAACAAGGAGCTTAAAACCTTGAACATCTCAGGGGCGAAGAAGGGATGTTGGGGTGTGCATGTACACAAGCGCATATTTGGCCTTTTCTTGCCCATCTCGTAGTGGATGTGTCCTTGATAACAGTTGCCTCTACTGTTCGCATTAATCCTCTGTAATGGCATTTGGAGTGATTGACGTATTCCCAGAAAACGTTGGGTGTTCGTAACCCTGGTGAGGAAAATTTGGTTTTTGTTATTTGAATGTGGCTGCTGCCTGTGGCTCTCCGTAGCGTGGGCTGAGGAGAGGCTTTCAATTACAAGTACGGTGTAGCGAGCTCTCTTCTGAGGCTGTAAGTAGTTTGGAATAATGACATTGAAAACATGCAACTGAGTTCTTGGTATGCATTTTATTTACTGTCTGCCTTTCTTTCAGCTGGAACAATGAAAAATCAGTAAAATCAGTCTTTCATTTTGTTTCTGCATTTCTTATTGCAGTGCTGGGATCCAAGCACTGCTGTGGAAGAGTTTTGTTTCCACTGAAGTCACTAATTACAAAATATAAGAGTCTTTGGGATTCTATAGAATTTTTTTTATTACAAAACTTAAATTTTGGCCCTGCTTCAAATTCTTTCTGTTGAATTGCAAACATAGCAATATTTTTCATTACTTCTTGCCTTGAAGTCTTTCCACAGCTAACATTGTGTCGTCTTGTTGTAGACTCGATTGATTGCAAAGAAGCCTTTCAGAAAACAGAATTGAGAAGATGGCACCTCAAGGGTTGTATCTGATTTTAGATTTGATGTTTGTAAGCATTTATGCTTAAAGGAACTAATTTGTCCTAGTTTTTAATGATTGGCAAACCTAATGATTTCTGCTAACTGTATGGTTGAGGTACAGAAGAGAAAGAAAGCAGCTTTGTTTTTCTTAAGCTGCTGTATGGACGGGATATGTTCTAGTGATTCACGCATAAACGTGGAAGCAGTGAGCTTTTTTCTCTCCTTCCTGCTGATTCATTTCAAATGCTGTACCTTTACTCAGATGACAGTTTATTAGCATTAGTTGTTTGCCCCGAAGGAGCATTGTAAAGCTTAAGTAATTAAGTTTGGAAGAGTACTTGTAAGTTCCTTATATGAGAAGCATTGGTGCTATTTATTGCTAGCACATTTTTCACCTCTATTTTTTCTTTTCTTATAATTTGGAAAAAAAAACAACAAACGTGCACTTTGCTAGGCTACGGTTGAAGACATTATAAAATGGAAGTTTTCTTTCCCTTTGAAACACCTTATCATTTTTCACTTACTACGCTTATCAATAACTTTATCTCATTCTTTTCATCCTATAATTTCCATTATCCGAGGCAGTCTGTTGCATTAAACTGTTAGTGCCTAATAGTGCTTCATTTGCATTGACACGTGCTTGACCTCAGCCCCTCCGCTCTTAGTTAATGCACCAACAAGCATCGATACGTCTCTGGAGTATTATCCTGTGGCTGTTAGCTCAACTAATAACAACCATTCATTTAAGCTGATGAAAGTTTATTAAATAAAAAACACACACTGTAATGAAGGTGGAATAGAGGTGTCGAGCATCGTTTTGTGGTGAGATTCAGCCACACTGCCGTTAATGAAACAGGAGAAGTATTTGTAAAATGATGGTCTGTGCTTCTGGGAATGGACGTTTCTGCACGTTAAGCTTAATCTTTCCTGATCACAGATGCAGTGATAAGTTCTTTGCTCAAGGCAATTGTCCCTGCCATGTAATGATGCATCCTTTCTTTGGAGTGATCTCTTAACAGCTGGAGAGTTTTGTGTTCTCGTTTACACTGGCTGCCTTTTTAACTCATGAAGCTAGGCGTCTTACATACCTTCAGGTTAATATTTCTTTTGCCTTTGATATTGTTGGTAATTTTTATTATTGACATAGTTTATGGAGTTCATTCCGTGAGCCATGTATGTTCTTATTGCTTTATCTTTGAATATAGCTGATGTTTTTCCAGTAGTCGTTGGTCTTTCCATTAATTCTTTAAACTCTGGATTGTGCAAACATAATTCTGCACATAGTGAACAAACACCAACAGAAATTGTTGGAAGACCTAGTGGGTTATGGAACAATATAAAATATAATCTAGATAAATTTGCATTTTTAATGCAACTTTAAAGCCAGTGAATGGTGGGAGAAGAGGAACAATAAATTTGGTTTTCAGTGAAGAATTTGGAACACTTCGGGTGAATTTAGCCTGGAAGCCTTCCAATGAAGGAAACTGATTTATGGTGGGTGAAGTTGGTTACCACGTAACCTTCAAAATGGCATGAAAGATGAAACATTCTCCTGTAGACCCGGAGGAAAACTTATGCTGAACAGCTCGTAAATGAAGATCTATAGACAACGTGCCTGTTAGAGAAGGCAGTGGTTGTATAAGACTACAGTTTAATGTTACCTTCTGTGATGTCTTTATGAATTCTGTAATAAAAAAAAGTTAGTAAATTAGTAGGTGAAGAGCTAATTGAAAGGAGTCAATGATTCCTTTAACAACAGAGAGATGGGACAGGGAGTGTGAAGGATTGGAAATGTCATCTTGAAGACAGCAAGAGATCAATTTGGGGAACTGCAGGTTTGCATTTAAAAAAAAAAAAGTCCTGGTGTTTTACTTCAGTGCATTAGGCCCCCATTGGTCTAGGCATCATTCGTATAGGCAGAAGACGTTTGGGATGGATGGTCCTGAAAAAACACACTTCTCTTAATGGCAATTAAGGCTGAATGAGGACGTATTAAATCAGAGACAAAACATGGAAGTGAAAAGTAGAAGGAAGAGCCTTTTAAGATTATTTTTACTGCTTTCACAGTACCTGTAACAGTATCTCCAGTCCGTGCCAGTGCTCCAGTGGGGGATACAGATGGCAGAAAAAGGTTGGACCAGAGGTGAGCTTAGGAGGCCAGTAGTGGGTCTGATGGAGGGTGTGCTGAGCGGGAGAGGGAGGACACGGTAAAGTGATAGCAGTCCTTTTCCAAAGCAGTTGGCAGTAGGCAGCCGGCCATTGAAAAGCTGCTGTCTTTTGTGTTGAGTAGCACTCGGCAGATCTCTGCCTTGAATTTCTGTTGTTTTTTTGAACCAGTTTAAGTTTTTGGCCTCGGCAGTGTCCTGTGCCAATGAGGTATAGAGCTGAGTTGTGCGAGCCTCTTGTAGATGCCATCAAATCTTTGATTTGCTAATTTCAGCTGAGTGCTCAGGAGCTGCTGAGGATTCGAGGCACGCAGCTATCGCAGGCACCCCGGCGATACGTACCTCATCTCCAGCGAGTTGTCACTCTAATGGAGGACGTCTCGGGCAATCCTGCAATGCAGATAGGTACTTTGACTTTCCTGTTTCGGGGAAGTCATTTAACCATACCACTGTTGAGATTGCTCGGGTTTTGTGTTCAAGTCCAAGTGAGCAGTTGGATAATCCTCTCGTGGTTTTTAGCCAGCGTGTTCCTTGAGCACTGCCTTTGGTTTCAGCACTTTATTACTAGAAAGACATTGATGAATTACAGCAAGTAGAGGAGGAAGTAGAATGATTGATGGGTGACAGGACTGGGGAAAAATTGAAAGAATTAAATTTATGTAGGTGGACTAAAGGACAGCAAGCGAGGGATGTAATTCTATAAATATTTTAAGTTTGTAAAGGAAAGTAGTAAGTTCGGTTGGGTCACCACCGTTTGCATAAACATTTAAGAAAAGTAAAGGGTGATTGCACTTTGTATTAACATGTTTGTAACAGGTTTGCTTTGATGCTTTCATAGGAGCAGTAGTCCGACGAGCAAAAGATAGAAAGGCAAATTTTGCAAAATATAATTAAGGCAATATTAGAGTCACAGGGAAATGGCTTTGCAATATAATTGACCTCCTCCCAACTTGTATCAGATAATATAGACTTTTTTTTCTTTAAAGGAAGTAAGACTAGGTGGGATGGTTGGTTTAGAATGCAGAATTGTGTACTTCAGCTTGTTGGAACTTGATTCTTTGGAATACACTTCTACTCTGCTAAGGCATTAAATAAGTGTTATTCCTCTGCCATCATGTACACTTTCTTACTGTTTGGCGTTGTGTTGCGTGCTGGCTGCTTGCTGCCTCTTCTTGTGGAGGTGATTGCATTTCAGTCATGTTAGATGAATGTACAGGTGGAATTTCAATAAAAGGTGCTACATTTCAGAGAAAACAAACCCTGTAAACAAAAAGTAGTCCTCTTACCCTGCTTATATGTCTATATATTTCCTGTCCTTCCCCCACCAAAGGAGCTTACAGTGACTTAGGACTAGCTCCTTTCTTGCAACCTGAGCGTTGTATTTCGTGTGTAGCTCAGAAGCCATCAATCTTCTCCTCCTTTCTTCATCAGTGTTCAGCAAATCCCTTCACCTCAAGAAGGGAATTGACCTCAGCCATTTCCAAAATACTGCTGAAGGGGTTACTTTCTTATTTCTCCATCTCTTACAACTCTTCACATGCTTTTAGCTTGTTAATTCTTCCGAGACTGCTTAAAGGTGAGTAAAATTGCTAGCAGTTTCTTCCATCATCTTAATATCCAGTGTGTTAATCAACAGTCGGTACTGTTCATCATGAGTATTTTACAGCTGTTCATTAGTCTTCACATCCTGTGTGCCTTTTCCCCTTTTCCTGTTTTTAAGGGGAAAGAGGCAGTGACAGTCGGGAGCAGCTCTGTGATCTGTGCTTTTCACGTTTCCCATGCTTTTCTTTTTTTAATCTAAAGGCTCCCTGCTTTGGGACCGTCTGGGTGTTCCTGTAATTCCAGGGTCATCTTAGCTGGATGATGCTGCCTTGTCCTGATACCACACTTTCTGCTGCCCACTGACCTGTGGCAACTTGATAGCGAACAATTGCCAATCCTTGGATTTCTTAAATGCAGCTTTTGGGTGCAGGTTTTCCATGTGTTCCATTATTTGGATGTGTCGTCCTTAAGGACAGTGACTTATTAGCTTCATCCTAATTCACCTTGCTACCAAAATACGGAACAAGTTTACGGCTGAAATTCAGGTTTACTTGATAAGGCTTACGTCAAGCTTCTAATTAAAAAATATAAATGCAATTTTAGAGCAGGCTTAATCAGTTACTCATTATGTGTTTCCAACTCTGTAGGTACAAAATACTCAACAAGCTCCTGCTTTCTGGATGTCAGCACTTTTCCTCCATCATCCCTGGAAAACAGGAGTTTTGCAGGCAAAGCAATCTCAACTTGGGGAATTCTTAGTTTATTGCCAGTTAACACACACCCATGATCACTTGATCATGATTTGGATATTTGAGGTGGGGGCAGAGAAAGAGGGGACAATAAAAAAAAAAACACTTTTAGATATATTTTTTTCCACTCTTCTCGAGGTACAACTTAAGTCAAGCACCTTTACTCCCTTCCGTTCTCTCAACTTATTTTCTCTGTGGCGTATGCTCAGTCTGTCCCAGTTCCTCCAGTGAGGCGATGGATGGCACAGAAGTCTGGTGTCATCCATAAGGGTTTCTCTCTGCACTTTTTCCCTTGTAGGTTTTTTCTTTCTGCTGCTCTGCTTCTTACTGGTTTCCTCTGCAGCACTTGGGTTCTCCAGGTTTTGCACTGCTCTGGTTTTCCTGAGGACGCCTGCTTTGGCGTGGGTTGCCCCCATGCCACAGATCCTCAGAGCAGTCGCCACTTTGCAGTGGAGTGCCTCCTCCATGGACCTGTCTCCAGCTGCTAGCAGTTGCTCCAGCCTACTTAAGAAACAGCAGCAGAGCCACGTGCCACCCCAAACCGTAATGAACCACTGCAACATTCCTTGGGACACGTAAGTCAGTTCCTTTAGACATGCACATTTAGTGTTAGGAAGTTGGAGGATCATTTTTCCACATGCTTCTCAGTTTGTCCTGTTAAATTCTTTGAAGAGAGACCATCACTCTTAAGTACTTTACCTTTTTGCCCAGTGCAAAATTCAGCAGCTAGAGCCGTGAGTACCTTGCTGTTTCCTAAAGACTGCGGCAAACTTCCCAGGTTAGATCCTTATCTCCTGCAAGTCAGGTGTAATTGAATTCAGTGAACTGCTTGTTTAGATCTGGCTATACACGTTTCAACTGTTTTTTAGTCATTTTCCTTTCCTGTACCTTTTCAAAAGCAAGTTCCTTGTAAAAGCAGTAGATCAATTCTCTCCCTTTTAAATGTCAGCATTGTCTTTATTCATCCAGCGAGGCAGCTGAAACCTTCCAGGCTGCTGCTATTTGTTTGCTGTTTTATTCAGAGGGTTCAGCTTTTTCCCATTTGTCATACCGTGTTTGTGTATGACTTGGCTTTTTTTTCCCTTCAAATTGTGACCTACCACATTGTTTTACTTTAACCTTTCTCAGTTGTTTGTTCTTCATGTTTTTGCATCTGTCATCTGAACTGAGAGCAGGCTGGTGTCCCGGATGGAAAGCATTCGGGTTCCTGGTTTGTACAAACATTATTCTGCTTTGCCACCATGAAGGAGCACCTACTTGAGGGCTTTCATTTTATCTCTGCTTATAGACTTCCAAGATTGTGGAGCTTTAGAATTTAAATAAATAAATAAATCTTTTCACCCCTGTTTTACAATGCTTTTTGGAAAACTAAAATACTGCTGAGAACCCTCTTAAGGGAATCATGCAGTTTTAACTGGGAGCATATTTCCTAACTTTGGCCAAAGTTATCCAGACTTTTAACAAATATCTTGCTGGTACTTAGGTTTTGTGTTGTAAAATGCTAAATCAAAACCTTCCAAATTGGATGTTATGATAGGCAAATGTTTAACTACATCTTCTTTTTAAGGCAATTAAACTCTGCTATAAACTGATTGTGACCTTTAAACAAGCTGCATAATGGTTCTGGTGCCGTAGTTATTTTCTATAAACGTACAATTTTTAGCTCATACATATCAGAGCTCTTTTTTCAGGCTTGTTTCATTGATCCTGATTTTCTAAAGGGTCACTGTATATCACTGTACTTTAGAGATGAGTAGATTTTAACATCAGAGATGACTATCAGATTATCTAACCCAAAGTTTATTGTAGTGCAGGCTGATTTTTCTTTTTTCTTTCACTAAACACAGTAATTTTGTGTTTAGCATGACCCCATATGGGACGGAATACCCCTTTGGCCAGTTGGGGTCAGCTGTCCTGGGTCTGTCCCCTCCCAGCTCCTGCTGCACCCCCAGCCTGCCCGCTGGCAGGACAGAGCGAGAAGCTGAAAAGTCCTTGGCTTAGTGCAAGCACTGCTCTGCAACAATTAAAACATCAGCGTGTTATCAACACTCTTCTCATCCTAATCCAAAACATAGCACCCTACCAGCTACTGGGAGGAAAATTAACTCTATCTTAACTGAAACCAGGACAAGAAGTCATCTCTTGCAGGACAGTAGGATGAAACACAAGTTTGCCAGTGTGGTGCTTTGTTTTTTGTTTGGAACAGCAGGCAGATGTGAAAATGCAGCTGTGTTTTTTTTTCAAGTTTTGTGTTCTTTTTAGCCACCTTTTACATCATTTTAGTTGCTTATGGTACTGCTCTGTTAGGTTATCCAGCATACAAATTAGCAAAATGTTCTAATCTTGTGGTTTTGTATTCAGGGATGTAATCTAGGGTGGTGGTCTATAGCTCGCTTTTGCCAGGATTTATGTAATCTCTAAGCAGGTAAAACTACACAAGAGAAATTTTTTTTTAATGTAACATCTGTACTAGTTGTCACCTAAACCAGTTGGAGACCTTGCCTTGACTTCCAGGAACATGGATTGAGCCTGTAGCTACTTTCCAGACCCAAATTGTTCTGAACATAAAAAAAGCTTTTGTCTTGAGCTCTGTCTTGATAATTGGTGGTAAAAGGAAATCAAGTATTGGAAAAGAAACCAGCGTTTACGCGAGGCTTTCCTGGAGTGGGGCTGCATTGAATCAAAAGACTCCAAGTGTGCATAACGTTGAAACTTGCCCATGCTACTTCCCAGTGCAGGTCAATCTTTGGGAAAGTGGCATTTATCAGGGACGTAACTTCCAGCTTGTCTGACCCCAAATGCGGAGTGTCAGAAAGGACAACGAAAAAAAAGTCCAAGAGCGAACCCTGCAAAAAACCAAACCTGCTTTTTCCAGGAGAAGAAAGTTCAGTACATAACAATGTGGGGTTTTGTTTAGGTGCAATAAATGATTGACTGTGCTGTTTGTTTGTCAGGAGGCATATTTGGGAGCTGTATGTTGGTTTTAATGATTAGTTTTGAGAATAACTTGTAGTAACTCGGAAGGTAAAAATAGAGCCTAATGTTTCGAGGGGAAAGCTTTAAATTTTGTTGCGTGTGGTTTTGACGATACTTTTACTGGATGTCTGGGAACCTTTTTAATGCCGTTTTCCTCTGTGCTTTCAGTTCTTTCCTCGCTGCATTTTCATCTCAGCTTCTCAGTTTGACAAATGTCGTTCCTGATTTTGCTCCTGCTTTGGTGAAATTGCTGACAGCTTTCAGGGCAGCGATGAGTGCCTGCGACTTCCCTGAAGTGGCTGGGGCTTAAAGCACCTTTGGGATTGGGAAATTTGGGATACATTCCCACCTGCCAAAGGAAGGAGATAAAATTAGCACTTAGGTTTACTTCTACTGAAGGTTTCCAAGCTGTGTCTGCACTTCTTGTTGACCCTTCTGTCTTTGTATGTCAAGCTCTTTGGGGAGAAGTGAATTTGTTTTTCTGCATCATCTGTGCTATAGTTTTGTGGCCAAATTTAAATAACTGTTCAAAAATAGATTCTGAGAAGAAAGAGGATGGGTAGTCCTTTGGGTTAAGTGACGGGAACCCTGTACGTGCTGCTGAAGTTGTAGGGTAGGTGGGCTTATGAGACGTCCTCTGCCATCCTCTGGTCAACAGACAAATTCTTTCTCAAGGCTAGGAATACAATGACAAAATGTGAGCTTTCAGGAGGTATTTAACAAAATCACAGCAAACTTCACTCCTGTGGACTGCCAAAATGCAGGGCAGGGCTGCAGGAGTGGTGAGGCAGGGCACAGTGGGCTCTGTCCTAAGGCTGGCAGCAGATGCACACGTGCTCATCATCCGTGCTGAGAAGGGAATTTCATAATTAGAGACTTGGTAACATTTTTCAGGAGGAAAGAAAAAGTGCAGGTTCCTCTTAGGAACCACTCCTAATTTCAAAAGCCTGAGTGCCCCAAAGCTATTTCAGGGTCATTCTTGACTCGCAGGCAAGCAAAGTAATGCTGTGTTGATGTATGTTCTTTCGGCATAGTTAATATTTACTGGTATTAAGGGACCAGACCTTAGCTTGGCTGTCTGCTTGCTGTATCTCCTTGCTTTTCATTTTTAATGTTGAGCTGACAGGTTCGCTATAAGCTTAAATCCTGAAGTGCAAGCAAATGTCTTATTTCACCAATAACATCTTAAATTATTAGGGAATTATTCTTTTCTTTCTTAATTTAAAATCTCTGCACTTCTCTGTGTGTAAGAGGTGATGCACAGTCGAACAAGCTATGCTATTACTGTTATTTTAAGTTCCTTACAACATCAGCCCCGAGGTTTTGGATGCTGCAGAGGGATGCTGTATCTTTTTAAGTAACTGCGAAAGAGTTCCGTTAAATATTTAGGAGAACAAATAAACCGGGAGAGATGCAAATTGATAATGTTGCTTTAATGCACTAACTTGCCAGTCCTGGTGCCTTTTGTCCGTGTTTGTTCCTAGGATACAAATGAAGATGAGCTAGGCTTCTTGTCCTGGTGCCCACGGGCTGTCAGCTGGTCACTGCGTCAGCAGAGGAGCGTTGCTCGTGGCCTGCGTGCATCATTGCATGCGTGCATCCTCACCCCTGGCAGTGCCCAAGGCCAGGCTGGATGGGGCTTTGAGCAACCTGGTCTTTTAAAAGCTGTCCCTGGCCATGGCAGGGGTTGGAACTGGATGGGGGTTTAAGCTCCCTTCTGACCCAAACTGTTCTGTGATTCTGTCAGCCCTGTCTGGTACTCTGTTGCTCGTGTAAAATTATTTTTCGTAGCCTGAGGCTTGGTAAACAAGCATTTAAACAATAACCAAAAAACCCACCAAAACTCCTTAGAGTTGAAAAGTACCTTTGAACTAGCAATAGCTTTCATTAACGGGTTGGCTATCTTTATTTAAATTGTGTAGTTAGGTGACTTGGTACTTAACGTGGGCTAGAAGCTGAGGCTTCCTAAGTTTTTTAGCCATGCCATTACTTCAGGCAAATAAAATGTAAGCCATTTTCTCCCCATCTGTAGATATGGGAATAATATTTTGATGGCGTTTATGTAACGAAAAGAATAAAGATAACCAAACATCATTGTCAATGTCTTTTCTGACCACTTTTCCACGTGATTATCTTCTTAGTCTGTTACCCCATTCTTTGGTTTTATTTACCAAACAGCATTTAAAGTAGTTTGTTTTATATATAGGTTCAACGTGTTTGAAGAATGCTCATTAGATTTCAGTTGCTCGGATATTGAACCCTTTTTGTGTTGAATTTTCTTTTAGGAGGAGAAGTGAAGAAATGCTACTTAAGCTTTTGCTCCTTCAGAAGAGTTTGTAGATAGGATTGTCATGGCATTCAGACACTCCCCTAAGCAAAGGGAAAAGTCTGGAGAGGTGAATGAAGAGACCTTTAAAAATTGTCATCTGTTTTCCTTCCAGGTGTCAGCAGTGGACTCCTTGGAGGGTCCCCTTCTTCAGGTGGAGGGGTTGAGTGATCTGAGGCTGGAGCTGCACAGCAAGAAGATGAACATGCACCTAGTCCTGATAGATGAGTTACACCGCCATCTTTACATCAAGTCAACTAACAGGGTGGGACAACGCAACAAGGAGAAGGGGAGAATCAGGTTGGTTTGGTGTGATGCTAACTAAGGGCAAGAGGTCTGGGAGGGAAGGGGACGACCTTCTCCCTGTCATGAGCGGAAACTTTCTTGGGAAGAGCGACATCGATTGAAACTTTCATTTTTGGAAGCAACTTTCTTGTGCTTATGGCTGTGAAGAGCGTAAAACCCCCAAATATTTTGATGCACTTTTGAGCCTGCGAGCAGTCTGTTCTCCTTTTTTTTTTTTTTTTTGCTTAGTGATTCTGTTGCTTTTTGCTGCTTCCTACAGAATTATGATGAGGTCAGTTCTCCAGCATTCTTTTCCAGCTCTGGGGCATATACCTTTCCCACAAATGCCGTGATCATGAGGCTCAGGTCAGGCAAAGGGAAGATCACAGGGGAGAACTGTTCATCTTTTCTAGCAAACTGCCAGGGTTTAGAAAACTTCCAGATAACCATAAGGTTACTAGCCAGAGGCACAATATTGAAGTGCCTGGGCAGTGTCTCGCCTCTGTAGCATTTCAAGGGTGTTTTAAAGATTTTGAAATTCTGTGCCTGATTGGTGCTTCTGATCAGTGGATTGGGCTCACGTATAGGCACCTGGCTATTTTTACCTAATTTTGTGAATTCTAACTTGGATGGCAGTAGAGTTTTTGGGAGTGAAGAAAGACAGGCACTGTCTAGAAATGAGGAAGTGTCAGAAAGTGACTTTCGTAAAGTAGGAGAGAGAATAAATAGTGGTGGGAAGCAAAAGGGGAGTCAGCATATGATAAAGATGCAGGGAAAAAGATAAATGAGAATTTTGTTGTGAGAAAGAAAGAATAAAAACATGCTTAACAAAAATAAGAGGAGAGATAGTAAGTTTCATTAAATGAATTTATGAAATAAAGGATTGTTTGAAGTTGAAGCTTCTAGGAGAGAGAGTTAGCAAGTCCTCAGTCTCTTCCCTACTCATCTAGTTAATTAAAAACAGTCAAAAAAAGCTTTGGTGTTCCCAGACTATGCAACTACTAATTAACTGCAGTTTTGTACCACTGCTACAGGGACCCCTTATCTTTATCGTGCTTTGTCTTTTTCCCCATTCCCTGTTATGCATCATTGATATGATATTAATATGAACGCTTGGATCAAGGACAATCTTGTTGCTTCGTTTTAGTGTGCTGCCATAGACTGGCTGTCAACCAGGACGCAATTATGTTGATAGTTATTTCTCGTGTTGGTTTTAAGTGTCTTAGATCTAACAATGCTGAGCTGGAATGCATAGCTAATCCATTTAAGTGTGATATTGGAGGTGTGGAGAGAGTGGAAGTGGTTCTTAGGCAGGGTAGTAAGTTTAGCCCCTGTCTTTGCAGGTTTCTTTAAGTATTTTGATCTCTTAGGGAACATACAAAACTCGTTGTAGGTGCCTTCTCTCCTTCAAATGATTTCTTGCTTTTGTTCCCCTGCCACATCCAGCTTTATGCCTTTCATTATGTGTGCAGCTGAGGCAGCACGACACATTCTTGGCAAATAATACTCTGAATTTGTTATGGAAATGACAAAGTCTTTCTACTTTCAGGGGAAGAGTTGTCCTTTCAGAGGAAGAAGGTTCATTTGGAGAGGGGTGCATGTAGGTGTGCACAGAACAGGAATTTGAAGGGGAGGAGAAAGAGTGGAGGCTTCTAGAGGGTGCTAGGAAAGCTTGAAGGAGTAAGTAGTTGACAAGCCGTGGAAATGGGAGCATCTCTTCTCCATATGTGTTTTTCTAGGAAGATCTTAACAACAATTCCATGTCAGTTTATTATTATGCTAGCAGGATGTAGTTGTGCTGGAAGTGAATGTGTTGGGAAACAGTATCGAGGTATGGCAAGCTGTAGTGGGTGTGTGCCCTGATTACATTGCTGCCACCAGTCAGACATGTCTGCAGAGCAGTATCCCAAATTTGGGGATACCAAATTTTGTCTTTGATACAACAGTGTTCCCTTGTTCACTCAAATGTATATATGCACACCCACTTGTATCCGTCTATGGACTTGTGCTTTAATTTAGGTTTTGTAAACATCTTGTATCAGAACTGTTATGTATATCTCTGCTGCTTTTGCTTACACAGTTAAGAAATGTTATTTGCCAAGAACTAAGACTGTAAATGACAGTAAACCATTTGCTTTAATTCTCTCCCCTCATCCAGTTCACTTGTGAAAGATGCCTCTTCTGTACCTCTTATGGACGTTACCAACTTGTCTACACCTCGCAAGTTCCTTGAAACTTCACAGTTCAGTACTCCTGGAAGCTCCAGCAGTGAGTATTTGTCAGGTGCATTCCTAACAGGATTATTTTGTAGCTCTTCAGGTAATTTTGCAAGAGTAGTAGGCATATTGTCCCCTCTTCTTGGACGGGTGCTGGTGGGGGTCTTGAGACAAAAAAGATATGAAGTGATCTGCAGAATACTTGGAAATGAGTGAGTGATGCATCTAGGAGCAGAATTTGGTCGTATCTGCAGTTTCCTCTTGGCAAGTCATCCTTCCTCATCAGCTGTAATTAATGACACTATTTTCTGAGCCTGTCCTGGTGTTGATCATGTTCTTGGTATCCCGGACAGAAGAAAGATTTGCAGTCAGTTGAGTTGCCATAGAGGTCTCCTCTGTTTGTTTAATGTAGGCAGGCAGATATACATAGATGTCTCAAATATTTTGCTGCGTTGGAGCCAAAAGGTCAAAGCTTTTCCTCCTTGTAGCTTTGAGTAAAAGTCTACGTAGACACAAGATTAATCTGGTGGTCATCTTTGTACACCTGTTACTGCAACGGATACTAAGCAAAATACTCAGTTTTATTGGTGCTTTTGTATGAAGCTTTGAAAGTACTGCACAGATGGGGAATTAATCCTTGTATTGTTTCAGTGGATTAGTAAGTGGGGTTGTCCTTGTTTAACAAAGGAATAGAATAAAGAACACAGAAGTGACCTAGATCTCTCCTGCCTACACCCCTTTCAGTCTTCCTCAAATGGAGAGTCTCTCTTCTCATCTTTAACTCTTTTGTCCTTTTTGTTGTCTTGATTCTGTTGTTTCTTGACATGCTTGCCTCCTAGCTTTTGTTTGATCGTTCTTCTCTTTTGCTCATGTTTGTTACTTGATACCCTGCTCCTGCCGGGTTGGCTAGTCTCTGTCTGAGGCTGTATTTCTACATGGTGGAGGTTTGTGAGGAGTTACTCCTTTGTGATGTTCCAGTACAGATTTTCCAAGCTGGAAACTGCAGCTTGGTCAAGGAACCCTGGAATAGAAACCCCATGAAAATTCTGGACAGAAACATCAGAATTCCTGCACTTTTCCTGTGTGATCAGTAAGAAGTTCGGTTTCTTGACAAAGATCACATGATTTGGGGAGTTGAGGAAATAAACCAGAAAAGATGAATCCCATTCCTACCACTGTAAATATTAACACACTTCTGTAGTGACTTCTGCACCTACAATTTGAATCCTCCTAGTTTAAAAAAAAACAAGTCTGGAGTTACAGAGCTGTTGGAAGGCTCCGGTCATGCATTGTGATGGGGAATAGACAGCAGGAAAGGAGCCTGCTGAGAAGGGAAATCCTATCTTTCATTGTCTTCAGTGTCTTCCTTGGTTGTTTCTTATTGCTAATATAATAACAAACTCAAATATGCTTTGAAAATAAAGGTTTTGTTTTGTTTAGTTTTTCACTTTTGTACCTTTGGAGATTTCCACAGCCTAGCCTGCCCTCATCTACTCTCCTGAGATTTTTAAAGGACTCGTTATTATCCAGAGCTGGCTAGGAGGCAAGAAAAAACTGAATCAAGCAGACAGAAATAAGGACAAAATTGTTAATAAGGACGAGAAGAGAAAGAAGGATTGTTTTCGAAGAAAAAGGGGGGAGAAAATACAATAAAAGGGGCGCAAGGGTTGAGATAAGGACAGGGACATCACTCAACAATTATCGTGACAGGCAAAACAAACTCAGCACAGGGAGACTAATGTAATTTATTGCCTATCACTAGAAAACTAAACTGTGAGAAACTAAAAGCAAACCAAAAACACCTTCCCCTTGCCACTTTCTTCTACGTCCTCCCCCCGAGCAGTGCAGGGGAACTGGCCATGGGGGCTGTGGTCAGTCCTTGATACTTTGTCCCCGACCCTCCTTCACTGTCCCTCTCTGACCCTGTTCCAGGTGGGGTCCCTCCCATACTGATCCTATGGAGGCTTCAAGAACTGCTACCACACGGCTCTGTACCGTTCTTTGACTCCAAACACCTGATAATAAAGGCCCTGTGCCTTCATCCTCAACTCCCTTGAATTGGCATAGGTCAGTTGAGGATGTGCCATGAAACTTCTTGTTTGTGCAGATCTGTTTTGCTGTTCATGCTCATTTGCACCAGAAAATCTTTCACCTGGTCTCTTGTTTCACATTGTATTACTCAGCGATGTGCTGGCCAAGTGTCCCTCAGAATGGGAGAGATGAAGGATATAATAGAAACCATTTGATCAGCTAAATATGCATATGGTTTTGCTTCAAGTGCACAATGTACTTATGTATATTTTTTCCGGATAATTTTATTTAGAAGTAGCCTTTTCCTGGGCTGCAGAAGTATCAGATTTAAAACTTATGTGTATGCATAACAAAAGCTGTTTCTGCCTTTAGTCATTTAAGTTTTCGCTTTTTATTGGTGAAACAAAGTGGCCATGCATATTAATGCATGTCACTATAAAGCACTGACTCATTCAACCCATCTCAGCAAAGAAGATGCCAAGTTTTTGAGTCCTTTCTGCATTCGCTTCCCAAAGGAGATGTTACTTTGTGCTGTAGAATCTTTATAAGGAAATTAAAGCAGTTCCTGCTGCACTTAAAATAAACAAAAGCTTCAGTAACATTCACCTGAGGATTGTAGATACGGCAGTTCACCAGTAACTTTCCCTTCATGTCAGTTCAGAGAAATAAATTCACTTTTAAATTACATTTCTCTGCTTGAACCTTCAGTATTCCGAAGAGTATTTATGACAGTTCCTGCCTTGCCAATGTCTTCCTGGAACTGTAAAACGTGCTCGCCAAGTGCGCAGAAAACCTGAGAGCTCCCTTTCCTGAAAAACTCTTGGGAATGCATCTTAGAAACCCAACAGAAGAGAACCTGAAGTGGTGACAATGCATGTTGTGGTTGATGGGATTTGTAAATTTTATGCTGAACAGAGCAGATAATATTCTTCCTTGACCCAGATATCTCAGCTGTAAGAGAAGAATCTAGCTTCTAGATCCAATAGTGTATGGTGGTGGTGTCTAAAATCAAGTGTAGTTACTGCTCAAGAATGTAAGTCTGTCTTTGTACGTGAAAGCACTTGGAGACCCGTGAAGTTGGCCCTGTGAAATACCCTCAGGAACCCCAGAGCTTTAAGGTCCAGTTTTAAAGGTGGCTCTAAAAATGCCATTCTGGTGTTCTCTGTTGTCACGATTGCTGCAACTTTAAACGTGTTCAACAAATAAATAAAGGATGTTTTTTCTCCAGTAATGTCATCTGGGGATCTACCCCCAGCAGGGTGATTTTTTTCTCAATCATTCCTACTACAAGTTAAAGGATGCTAAACCTGAGTTGTCCTGTTAGCTGCTTCGGCTTCGCATTTGCACCGAGGACTTAACCAGAAGGTGGTGGGAACCTAACAGTGAGTCTGATTCTTTCCTGCCATCATTGTAGAGCTGTGTGAAAAGCAGAGCTTGTCCTCATCATCTTAGGGTAAATTTATTGTCTAGGACATTTAAGAAGTCTGTTCCTACAGTTTAAGAATGTTTTGCAGCTGTACAATGAAACCTGAAAGCCTACGAAGTAACTTTTTATGCATCATTTTTCAAGGCAATGCTTTTTCTCACTGATCCTCACTAATGGTTTGTATTGTGCTGCATGATGCATGTAATCCGTATGCATTTGGGGAAGGAAAGGGGAAAATCAAGAGGATTCTTAGAATTAAATGCTGTTACAATAGATTTGAGAGAGTGGCCATGCCAAATTAAAATGTGTTTGCTTTTGGAAGACTAACGTTCTTAAAGCTGTAGATGGAACTGTATGAATCACAGCTTTAGAAAGAGGAGATTTGCTTGGGGCTTTGACGTTATTCATCTCTGAGACCTATTTTCTTTTGGGCTTGGCAGTAAGGCAGATCAAGAAATGTCCAAAATCTTTAAGGGACCCATTTCTAAAGGAACTGCCTGTTTGTTGCCCATTGTCTCTACCCATGGGTCAAAGCAAGGCTTCAGCACCAGAAATAAACAGATAAAGTTTCTTCAAATATCAAATTATGCCTATGGGGCACTGTGAACTTGCATCCTCTTAGAGAAAAGGATTGAAGGCACAAAGGGTATAATCTGGAAGGACATAAATCATGGAAAATAGTACATTAAATTTTACTAGTCGCCCATAAATGCACACAGCTAATGAAATCTTCTCTAATAAGTAGCAGCAAATTTTGACCATTCATTGGAATGAAAAACAAGACCCAAGAGTTTTCTTTAGCTGCTTTGCTTAAATGAGTTATCAACACTGGCTTTTCTGGGGATCAAACCAGTGCTATTAAAATGTCTCTCGCAGCAGATTTCTTGCTTGCGAAATGGCAGAACAGCACAAATTAGGGTATCGTCAATTGGAACAGACGTTTTTATAGGGCATCGTCAAACCGGGGAGCCGTCAGGGAAACCTCTACCTTTCTGTCTGTGGAGGTGATGAATCAATGATGCACATGATGCAGCTTTCTAGTGGTTTAAACTGGATCTGGATTTTGGCTGCTTAAACGTGCTTTCGGATGCACAGCTCCCATGACGTAATGCTTCTGAAACTGCCTACGTATTTCATTAAAGAGGCTGTGGCAAAGACATTGCTCCTTTAGGTTGTTCTCAGGAGATCTTGGAGAAAAGGTATTTGAATGTTCTGCTTCCTAAGCAGTTCTCAGAGATCATTTGGTGTCTTCTTTGAATGAAATTAACCATAAAAACTGCTTCAAATTATTAGGCGATCCTGAAATTTGGTCATCTGGAGAGGTCAGTTTACTTAAAAAAGACCTTAAGTCGTGTGTCAAACCAGTATGGGAAAAACCTCAGTCGAATGAGCAGGCTTCACATAATCTGGTATTTCTGTTGGTTTGTGGGGGCCCACACACCGGAGTTGACAGCTGGGTTGGTAGCTGGTTGGTTGGTAATATGATGAAGCTGTGTTTAACATAAAACTGCAAATTCAAGTTAAAAGATATCTTTATGACGGAGATGAGAAAGGCAACAATCTAGACTTAGAAATGTTTATTCTTTGACATCACATTTTATTCATTATGCTCTCAAAGAGGGCAGGGAAGGCCAGTAATGAGTGGAGTACCGCCATCGTTTGCATCCAGTCCAGTTTAGCATCTTCATTAGTGATCTGGGCGATGGGGTAGGTGCACCTTCACAAAGTTCAGAGGAGCGGCTGCTGCACCCAAGGGCCGTGCTGCTATCCAGAGGGAGCTTGGCAGGCTGGAGACGTGGGCTGGCAAGGGTACCATGGAGCTCACCAAGGAGAATTGCCGAGTCCTGCCCCTGGGGAGGAGCAGCCCCAGCCCCAGGACGTGCGTGGGGCACCCAGGTGGGAAGCAGCTTGGCAGGAAAGGACTTGGTGGGCACCAAGTTGAACATGGGACAGCAACATGTCCATGCTGCTAAGAAGGCGAATGGTATTCTTGGCTGCATTAGGCAGTAAGTATTTCCTGCAGGTCAAGAGAAGTGTTTCTCCTCTTTACTCAGCGCTGGTGAGGCCGCACCTGGAGAACTGGGTCCAGTTCTGGGCCCCCAGAGACCTGGGCTTAATGGAAAGAGTCTGACGGAGGGCGATGAAGATGAAGAAGGCTCTGGAGTACTTCTGATATGAGGCAAGGCTGAGGGAGCTGGGACTGTTCAGCCTGGAGAAGAGGAGACTCTAGGGGATCTTATGAATATCCATAAGTACCTGAAAGGAGGATGCAAAGATGGACCCTGGCGCTTGCCAGTGGTGCTCAGTGCCAGGACCAGAGGCACCGGGCACAACCTGGAGCCCAGGAGGTTCCCCCTGCCCACCAGAAGCACTTCTGGGCTGGGTGGGTGCTGAAGCCTTGGCACACGTTGCCTGGAGCTGTTGTGGAGTCTCCTTCTTGGAGAGCTTCAAACCCACCTGGGCACCCTGCTCGGGGTGGCCCTGCTGGAGCAGGGTGGGACCAGGTGTCCCCAAAGGTGCCTCCACCCTCAGCCAGTCTGTGATTCTGTTATGCTGTGTTTCTGTGAAATTTAGTTCTCAGTGCTACTGAAAAAAATCCTATGGGATTCTTCTGTGGCGTTTTCTACCTGTGTTACTTTGTGAATAAAGCCAAGTTGTCTTTAACTGAAAGAAGACTTTTTTTTCCTTCCCTTCTCTTTGATGAATAACAAAGGAGAAGAGGTTAACCAAACTGAATCTAAACAGCAGCGCCAACGTCCAGGTTAATTAATAAAAACAGTCATTGCAAACATCCAAAGGACAATTTAATCTTTCATGGCTCCTCTACATAAAGCAAGTGCTTGTGGCACAAACGATGATCCTCCCCCGTAAAAGAAGGAACACGGATTCTGCAGATGCAGTTCAGGTGGAAACCGGTGCGTGGGGAAAGCGAGGAATAGCTTCTGCCAGTCCTGGGCTTTTGTCTTGATACCAACGAATGGTAAAATTATTCACTTTAAATGCAGACGAAGCTGTCGGTTCTGAGAGGCGATCTGTAGGGACATCTCCCTTCACCCCCCTGCCCACGGAGGGTAGTACGGGGGCGCACGGTTCGGAAGAAGATTGGAAGAAGAACTTCTCTGTAAACGTCAGGCTGCTTTGATGTCTTTTTCCAGGAGGTGAAGGACCGGTTCCTGGGCCAAGGCTTTGTTGGCAAATAACCCCTTGATGGCATTCAGTGGTAGAAGAGGATGTTTGAAGCGGGGAAGACGCAGAAAAAGAAACAACTCATCTTCAGTTGCCCAGGGCTGGGATCTCGTCAGATCTTACAGATAAATGGGCCCCCGAAGCTGCCCAGGATACCTGTTTAATAGGCAGAATGTGCAGGAAACACGGTCCCCACTGTTTTATCAAAAGACCAGATCTAACAAAACTTAGATAGCAGAGTGGTGCTGCTAGGTATTGAACTATTCACTGTGCTGTTGTTTGTAAGAGATGCAAATCGATGTCCTGGCTATCGGAGGGCGTCCCAAATTGGTTTGCTCTTTTGAAAATGGAAGAGGGTTCGTCCTCATCTGCTGGCAGAGTTCCCAGCAAGATTGCTGCCTTTGGTCCCCTAAATGCTGGCCTCACATTTGGATATAGCACTGCTTCCTCCCTCTCTGCTTCTCGTTGTGTGATATTAGGAATAATTTACAGCCCATTACAGAGGGGCTGCGGTGTACTGACGGGGACCTGTCCTCTCAAAGGTTGTTTTGGCTGCGAATGCCGTGCCTTGAGCTCAGAACAACGAGATTTTCATTTCTTAGCTTTAAACAATAAGTGAAAACCCTCATCTAGCATTTCCAGTGTTGTTTTCCCCCCAGCTATTGTTCCAAAGAGCTCATTTTCCATGTTTGGGCCCGGCATGCTGTGGTTTTAAAAGAACAGCAAGCGGCATTGACAAAGCGGGGTGGACCGCGTCCGCAGCGCACAAAGTGCTCAGAGTGCTTTGCAGCCTTGTGGGTTGGGAGGTGAGAGCCTGAGCGGAGATGTGTGTGCATCCAGTGGGACCTTCTGCTTGGTGTTATGGTTTGTGTGCATGCAGGGTGTTTCCTGTATTATCATTCCTTAAAAAAAAATTTTTTTTCAGTGCATTCTGGGTGTTTTTAGGTCGAAGTTAACACCGTAACTCGCCAAATTGCACATTTAAGTAGAATTTAATTTAAAAAAGCATGTGCAAGACGGGAAGAAAGCAGTCTGTGACCCCCAGACACTCTGCCCCGATGCTGATGACCTAAAAGCCGATGTCATTCTGCATTGTGGTGTGGGATGACCCCAGAGGGTCCCTTCTTACCTCCCTCTTACCTGGCGGCGTTGCTGGTGCTGGAGGCTGGAAGACGAGCGGGTGAGCAGCGCGTGGTGTGAGCTCGAGGTGCCGTGCCTGGGATTACGTGACAGCAAGGAGGTTGGTGTCAGCTGCCACTGAAATAAGCTTTATCTGCTTATCGCGGCGCTGTTCGTGAAGTGGCACCGTACGGACTCTTTGGGACATCGTTTTCTTGATCTCGTGCTGACTTACAGGGCGCTGCTGCTCTCTGCTCGGAGTGCCGTAGCTTTAGACGGCGACAGGGCTGCGTGCTGCTTGTGACGTGCCATTCTTCATTTCTGCCATGCCATTTCAATCCTGCCGGTGGATCTTTTGATGTTTATTCAGGTTCTTGGAGAAGTTTTTGATTTAAGCGAAAAAATCTGTTGAGCAGCAGAATCCACAGGAGTCATCTGTCATCCGACAGCCCTCGCCAGAGCTCGGTACCAGGAAGGCGAAGCAGCCGTTTGGTTTCCATTCGTATTGGATTTCCATTTCCATTCCATTTCCATTCCTAGGAGCCGGTACAGTGGATGGCACGGCTTCAGGCACGTCCTTCGGAGCTGATTCTCCACGTGCCACCGCTCTGTCTGCTAACGAGCATGGCTGGGGATCTGCCGGGATGCTGTGGTCAAGGTTCCTAGAAGACACTTACTTCTCACCGGTGTTTCGATATATTTATTAAACTCTTCACCCAGGCTTCAGCAGAGGCATCCTTTTGTTGTTGCTGGTGTTATCTGTAAATAAAGAAATGTTGATTAATGATGGTACTTAAAACGAGCGTGGTACCAGTTGCCTTTCTCCTCTTGTCGCTTAGCAACAGAATTTCTCCCTGTGCAATCCCTGGGCCTTCAGGAGGGCTGTATCCACCACATCCTCTCTAATCCTTCTAGTTTTTCCTGTCTGGAAGCCTCCCTGAAAGATTTGAGTAACTTCATCAACCCCTTGACAGACGTAATAAAGCAGAATGGGATAACATCGAGCAGTAATTCACCTCGGCAGGGTAAACTTTGCTGAATTCATCAGAAGTCTGTTAGGCTTGATCGTGTTTATAAGGAAAATTTCTCTCTTGTGAAGAATCTAGTGAAGGAAAACAGCTGGGTTGGAAATTTAGAGTTTTTAGCTCCTTGAAACACATTTGGGGGGGTTGTAGTGATAGAGCACCTCATTTGTGGATATCTTAATTGCACCAGGCTTCCTCTGCTTCCTAGCTAATATATAAGACACCATAAGCTCTGTTTTGAAGTCGATCAAATGTAGAGACTGTTGTGTTTGTAGGGAACTTCACAAGCAAAGTAAAACATCCACTGCCCTCTCCCACCTCCCCAAAATCTGGCTGCTGATGTCTCCTTGTTTATTCCTTGGTTGCTTGAAGTGTTACGCGTGGTGCTAAGTGTGGATTTCATTAGTTTAAATCTTGGTTTTTGCTTTTTAAACTATATTGCAGTGCGAGAAACGAGCCTTCTGGAAATTAAGGAAGATATGGATCTGGATCCAGAGGAGAACAGCACTGTCTTCATGGGCATACTCATCAAAGGGCTGGCCAAGCTGAAAAAAATCCCTGAAACAGTGAAAGCCATCCAGGATCGCCTAGAACAAGAACTCAAGCAGATTGTTAAGCGCTCCACAACCCAGGTGGCAGACAATGGTTACCAGAGAGGGGAAAATATTTCCCAGGAAAATCAGCCTAGGTAAGGATATTTTGACACTGAAACTTGGTTGCTGTAACAAGAAGTCTGGAGAAGGGTGTCATGTCTGCTTGCCATTTGAAGCAATGACAATAATGTTTTTTGCACCAGCAGAGATCTGAAATACTAACGTTTTGAGAAACGCCTGTGTCTTCATGAAAGGCTTGATGTGCCCTGAGCACCTGAAAGACTTGGGAGTGTAGGAAATATATTCAGAAAGGGGAGATATTTGTTGCTCTCAACTAAGGATGTGGGTGAGGGAGATGCTTCCTTCTGTGCTTGGCTGTAGAAGAAAATCTTTTGGCTAAACAGATGTTTGAAATGCAGATTTGAAGGTGGGAGCGCAGTAGAAGCCAGCATGACTTAAGTAGTGAGAGGTATATAACGTTAAGCACTTGATTATTTTTTTAACCTTAACCTTTCGTTTTAAGCAGCTTTACAACAGATTGAATGGTAATGCTGTCTCAGATTGCTGGTATGCATGGTGCAAAGAACACTCGGTGCCAAAACAAATATTATAGTCTTGTGTTGCACTGAATCATGACTTTACGCTTGGTGCTGATGCCAGAGAAATGTTTAAGTTCATACATAACAGAACTTTGAAAGAGAAGATTCAGCTCAGTTATTTATTTCAAGTGGAGCGGAGTCTAATTAAGCTGGTGCAGGTGCAAAGCTTAGAAATCATATATGGAACTAATTATATCAGTAAATATATGGCCAAGTTTCTAATTGTTTTGCAGCCCCATTTACATTAATAGCAAAGTGTGGAAGCCAACCAAGAACTACGTTTTTGCTCTTCTTCAGGAGTTACTAAAACAGGACTCCATAAGGTCTAGCTATCAATTTTAGCTGAAGTCTTAATTTGTGATACTGCACGTTGCAGTGATCACTGCCCAAAGGGAAATAGCGGAGAAGAAGACTGAAAACAAAAATGTGTGTCTTCATTACATGTAATATTTATAATGGAAATTGAAATTGCTCCCAAGGAAAAGTTTAGCTAGGTAAAGAATTCTTCTTCAATTCCTGGCATTATTGCCGTGGAAACAATTATGTTGTGAAGAATTAGTAGCCTTATGGTGCTGAAGAATTAGTAGCCTTATAGTACCGAGATCTTGATGAAGCCACAGCAAGGTTTTTGGGTGGATCAGAAGGCAGAATTTTTCTCTCTGATATCATGATGGAACTTAACGTATGCTTGACACTTGTTTTATGAATTGGTCTTGAGAGGTGACATGGGTATTGGTTGCCCATTGAAATTGATAAAATTGGATCATATCATATTTTAATGATGTTAACCTGCCCGGAGGGGTAGGTAAGGTACAAAAAACTTTAATGGGTTTTGGCATGTGATTAGTAGGAGTTTATGAGCCCTTAGGATTCTTATATTCCAGAGCTGTGGAAAGTGTCTTTAATTCATGTCGAATAAGGAGATAATTAGAACAGTTTCTAAACCAAAATTGCATGAGAAGTTTACAGCAAGGAGGTAAATTCATTTATATTGAAAAGAATAAATTATAGTCTGGAAAAGTATACCACCCCTTAAATTATCTACAATTTAAAATCAGAACTATGTGACTTTTTCCTGCTGTCAAGGAAAAAAACAAAGACATAACAATGAGGTCCTCCTGTTTCAAGAGAGCTCTGTAAGACCCCAAATTTGAGCGTGATGCAGCGCCTGAAACTACGTAACTGTTCATTAGCCTGTCAGCCACGATGCTGATTTGACCTTAGGATTTGGTGAGTAAAATGCTTTTCAGTTCACCTGAAAACTAGTCATGCATGAATGCCTCTCCGTCTCCTAACACTGAGCTCAGTGCCTCTGTTCTTAAAAAAATTCTCCCTTCTGGCAAATCAAACGACTAATGAGATGACAGAGGGGGTCTGAGGGCAGGGCAGGTTGAAGGCTGTGTATTGAACCTTCTGGTGGACAGCCTCCCTTCACTTCGTTAGGTACGCACAGAACACGTTCGATGCATTTCTGCATCGTCGTCTGGTGGCCCTCAAGGGTTGGCTCGTGTCTTATCCCTGTAAAAAGGGTGATGCTTCACTCCACTTGAAAATCTCTGCCTCTGGTATAATTCTTTTGGGGTAGCCACATAAAAATAAGGTAGAGCCCCCTCATTGTGCAAGAGCTGAAAAAGAGATCAGGCACCAAGCTTCCATTATTATTCTTTTTGACTACCTTCTATGTGGCCACCTTTTCCATTTATATATAAAAAACATGAATTGCCCCCAAATTTTTGAGATCAAGATTTTTTTTGTTATGACTCAACGAGCTCCCAGGGAGTAACGATGTCTCTCATGTACTTCCAGGTGTTGTCTTCACGGGGGCAACAGGCTCTTGGCCAGTGGGCTCTTGGCTTAGATCTTCAGAGGTTCACTGAGTTCATTCTCTCGAAGTCCTGTAGCCCCTGTATGCCTGCCAGGAGCAAATCTTCTCCGTGCTGTTGGGTACTGGGCTTGTTAATAAGCACAAGAGGAAGCAGCAATTGCAGCACTGATAACGTGTGGTCCATTCTGGCTTGGGCGTGTTGTCCTTGTCCTTTGGGTTGAGCACTCCTCTCCTTGGTAAGCAGTCTGGCTGCATGGAGAGCTGGTGTGAAACTGGAAGGACCTTCATATAGCAGCAGAAGGATGTTTTTACCAGTGAGCTCACAGAAGAAGGGCTTGCATGGTCCCGTGACACAGCTGATGTTCAGGTTTCCTGAAGCACACAACATGGGTGCAGTAATGCCATACACCCGATTTAGAGTCGGTCTAACTAGGCAGAACACGTTTGGCTGTACTTTGCTATGGAAATAAGCCCTCTTTACTCAGGTACATTTACCCCCATGAAATGTGAATGACATGATGTAGAAATTTGACACATGAACGTATTAAAACCTGTTAAGGGCAGTAGCAGGTTCCTAGTAGTTCCTTGTCCCTGGTGGAAGATCGTTTTGAAAATTAAACTTGATTCTCACCCAGCTGCAGTCGTCTTCAGCTTTAAGTGGCTTTTTTTTTTAATTGATATCTGTGCTTGGAGCAAGTTTATGAAAGAGTGCTTAAATGTAGGAGTTGCCATTGACTTATCTTTGGTTAGTGGCTCATTAGAGCGTAATACCTGCTTGTTTAGAAATGTGTATCTTGTTTGCAGAGGACAGGGTATCACAGATGAGCCCATGCTGCCTTAGCTTGGAGTACTGCTATGTCTTAATGAATTTGTGGGTATCTCCTGAGGTAAGGAAGGCTGCTGACTTTAGATGAGTAATAATCCAGACGTGTGCCCACTTGAGGGCCAGATTTATGGGACAGGTTTTTGGGAGGGATACATTGCCTGAGCTTTACTTGTAGCTGAAAACCCGACCAAAGACGAAGAGGTGTACTGATGATTTTGTACCTAAATCCTACTGATTGCATTCAGTGCATTTTTCCCTACATGTTTGTAAGACACTTCTGGCCTTTTATTTAATCTCGAAGCTCTAAAATAAATACGGAAATTATACACGCGCCACCACTCTGACCAGGCAAA
Source organism: Anser cygnoides (assembly GCF_040182565.1). NCBI lineage: Eukaryota > Metazoa > Chordata > Aves > Anseriformes > Anatidae > Anser > Anser cygnoides. The sequence continues at coordinate 2,475,863 of NC_089873.1, read as the reverse complement.
GGACATTATTGCTGCGAAGACGCATGGATTGTCATTAGCAACCTCATTCAGGTGTCAGCAGTCGCTTTGCATCGATTCATTCTCCGTTAGTGCCCAGACAATAGGAGTTGCTTCCGGGTGTGTGTCACTGTCTCTCAGCATATTTACCATATTTCTCGGTGAAGGGGTTATGAGATTGCTTTGACAAATTGCTCAAGCCAGGCTCCTGTCATTGTCTGTATGTGTTCTGCGTAGGTCACTCGGTGCTGCAACCCCGTGCGCATAAAATCTAGGCCATATTATTTTATGCTGTTTTGTCTTATTGGCTGTCTGACACTGCCTGGGTCTGCGTCTCTTTTGGGTCACCTTCTTTCAAAAACGGCCTGACGGATTAGTGTCCAGAGAAGGGCTACTAGTGTCCAGAGGAGGGCTACAAAGATGGTGAAAGGCCCAGAGGGGAAGACGTACGAGGAGCGGCTGAGGTCACCAGGCCTGTTCAGCCTGGAGAAGAGGAGGCTGAGGGGAGGCCTCATGGCGGCCTACAGCTTCCTCACGAGGGGGAGCGGAGGGGCAGGCGCCGATCTGTTCTCTTTAGTGACCAGTGATAGGGCCTGAGGGAATGGTATCAAGCTGAGGCAGGGTAGGTTCAGGCTGGACATCAGGAAGAGGTTCTTCACCGAGAGGGTTGTCGCACACTGAAACAGGCTCCCAAGGGATGTAGTCATTGCACCAAGCCTGTCAGAGTTTAAGAAGCGTTTGGACTGTGCTCTCAGTCATACGATCTGAATTTTTGGGTAGACCTGTGTGGTGCCAGGAGTTGGACTCGATGATCCTTGTGGGTCCCTTTCAGCTCGGGATATTCTGTGCTTCTGTGATTTAGAAGACTTTTAGAGAAAATAAAACAAAGGTTAGAGGTGCAGGCTAATTTGAAAACAGAAGTGGAAAAATGATTTTGGTTGAGAATGGAGGATGTACCACGGTGTTAGTGAGGCCGAAGGACGTGGCTGGGGGAGCTTCATTTCTGTCAGTCTGTGCCACGAGAACAGGCAGATGGGAAGACCAAATAACTCTGTTCAGTGTAATACTATCTTAGTAATGGCTTCATAAATAAGTTGATAATGTGAGATGAAGCTCACTTAGAATCAATAAAAATGAATTTGTCAAACTATCCAGCTAGTTTGGTTCTGCAAATTCATACTTTCCTGGGTCAATAATGAGGTATGTAGAGAATTAAATTTTCATTAGCAGCGGGATGTTAGTAGAGCTTAGGCTTGCATTGCTAATTTTTCTGAGTGGCAAAGAATCCATTTGACCCCATGAGGCTACCTTTTTGGCATTTCTATCAAAGCCGTGTGTTGGTTCCTCAATCAGGAAATTTCTCCTCTTTCCCAATGCTCCCACACCTGCTTTTCCTCCTCGTGTTGCTGGCTTGTGGCTGAGCAGCCACCTACCCTAGCTGGCTCTTCACCCCTCTCTGGTACAGAATCACAGAATCGTCTAGGTTGGAAGAGATCTCTAAGATCACCCAGTCCGACCTCTGACCTAACCCTAAGAAGTCCTCCACTAAACCGTATCACTAAGCTCAACATCTAAACGTCTCTTAAAGACCTCCAGGGATGGTGACTCAACCACTTCCCTGGGCAGCCCATCCCAATGCCCAACAACCCTTTCAGTAAAGAAGTTCTTCCTAACATCCAAACTAAACCTCCCCTGGCACAACTTTAGCCCATTCCTCCTCGTCCTGTCACCAGGCACGTGGGAGAATAGACCAACCCCTACCTCGCTACAGCCTCCTTTAAGGTACCTGTAGAGAGCGATAAGGTCGCCCCTGAGCCTCTTCTTCTCCAGACTGAACTGTACTTGCTGTGTGAAGCTCTACAATCCTGTAGGGGCTGTTGAAGCCATAGTCACCTCTCCCATGGCCCAGAATAGGTTGGAGAAGGTACTTGCATAAAAACGGTGAAAGGTTTTTTCAGGCAGCCTTTTCTGCACATTGCTGTATCTTCTTCACTGATAACAGCAGTGATGGGGCAACGGTGCTCAGGGAGGAGGTTGTGTTGCTCCTTCCTTCTGTAGGAGCAACTTCTCTGCCTTGGGCAGGGTAGTTACTGGGCTTTATACAAAACCTAAATGGAGGAAAATGACTTTCCTTCCACACCAAACTTTCTTGTATCACTTGTATGTCCTATACATTTGATTATCTCCTGACCGTCTTATTTAAATATGTAAACACCTGTAAAAAAATGTAATAGTTTTCTCTTTCAGTGCCAACAACACTTATTCATTAGGCATTTTCACATTTCCTAAATAAGAAGGATATTGATAGACCCACCAGTTTTTCGGATTGCTTTAATGAATGCCTTAGTTCTATAGCCACTTAAGGTATGGCAATATTAATGTCTTTGTGCCTTCTATGAGTACGACGATTCCTAAAAACACCAACTTATTAATGTTACATACATTCTGACCACAGAGCAGAGGGTACAGAGACCTGGTCACTGTACTCTCCAGGACTTATCCATGGGCTCTTTCAGTCGTATCAAGGTGCTCTTCTGCTTACCCATTTGAGCTGTATAATTGACGTCACTAGTAGGTGGATGGTCCGTGTGAGATCCGTGGGAGAGTTACGTATCTCCAGCATTATACAGCTGTGTGTGTGTGCATATGTATGTATAATGAACCGATGGTTGTGTTTTTGATTAATAGCAAGCATCTGTCCTTTGCAGGCTAGAAGTTTAGGCTAAGGTAGGTGGTTTTAGCCACAGCATCACGCCAGATGACTCCTGCTGTCTGGTGGTACCAGCAGCAAATGTGCAGCAGCTTCTCAGATTCTCCAATTAACTCTCCAGCTTCTGGCTTAAACAGCTGACGAAACTGGGTGTATGCAGATACTTTGCGTACTGAATTAAAGTGTCCAAGGCACAGATGCACACCTTATTAGTGGTTGTTAGCAAACAGAAGGCTGTAGTGTGGTGGTTAATGAGTGAAGGCAGCTCTGCTTCTCCTGCAGATCTTCTGTCCTCCTCTGGGGACAGTAACCTCTGCTGGGAAGACACAGCAAGTGCGTGGTAATTCCTCAACTGCTGTAGTGAAATGCAGTGGAGCCTGTCTGTCAGAGCTTGGAAGTGCCCAACATAGGGATTTGGGAAGTGTTACCTTCACATTGTGTTGGGGTTACACACGTACTTGCATTTCTCATTAAATGGCAGCGAAGTTACCAGAATGTTCCTTTTCCCAAATAATAAGATCAAAAATAACGAGTCATTGCCTTATCACAAAATATGTAGGACTTGGCAAAGGTACGTTAATTACAGTAATTGGGCAGTAAAGAAGCTATAGGAGCAGGTAATGTGCTGTACATTTTGATGAGGTTATAGCTGTAGCATGTTACAAAAAAATCTTTATAATTGACACAGCTGAAGAGCTTGATGTTTTAGGTTTCCTGTTGTTTAATCCCTTTTTTTTTAATCTTTCATGTTGTTTAAAACCTTCCATACTGCTTATTTCATCATTTAAAATGAATATCTTGCATTATTTTGTACGGGTAAGTAAATTCTTATTAGATTGACACTCTTCTTGGAGGCAGGTGGTCTCCATCCCCGTCTGCTGCTCTACCTGGGAACTTAAAAAGGTCTCTACTACTATCATGGTATTGAAATGTTGTGTAGTTATGAATGTATTTGTCTTTCCCACACCCCCAAGTTGAACACACTAAAGGTGAAGAGCTTGCGTATTGAGGATGGTGCTAAAAGGAAGGTGCTCAGAAGTATATGGGTGCCAAACCTGAGCTGCTAACAGCCGAAGCTAATCACCTCGAGCCCCCAGGGGGTTTGAAGCTTCCCTGGCTGCACAGAGCATCTGTCACAAAGCAGGGCCTGAAGTCACAATCCTGTGACTCCTGACCGCTGCTCAGGTGTGCAGCGTGACAGTGTGCTCTCAGTGTCTTCTGGAGAATGAGTGGACGTTGTTTTGGTGGTTTTCAGGTTGCTGCTGGAACTGCTAGAGCTTCTCTTTGACAAATTCAACGCTGTGGCTGCTGCGCACTCTGTCGTCCTCGGACACCTTCAGCAAACAGTGGCCTCTCCTTGCAGCCAGTATGATGGTGATATCAAGCTCTACGACATGGTCGATGTGTGGGTGAAGATCCAGGATGTCTTGCAGGTAAGAAGCCTTCAGGTGGCCACACTTTGAGCTTGGGACAGATTTTTTAAACTAGAATACCACAGAAAACAGTTCTGTCATGTTCAAGAGACAGCTGGACTGCAATTTGTCTTGATTTTTGGTAAGTGGGCACATTTATAGCAGACTTTTAAATTCCAATGAGCTTAAATATCAGCAAAAAAAAAAATCTCTGGTTTCGTCCTTGTAGTGTATGGAGAGGTTGATTCCTTTTGCCTACCAAGTGATTTAGCAGAAGCTTTCAAACAGTGACATTTTTGTTCCATGTTACCATGTCATGCCTGTCTTATAAAGTGTCACAGCTCTAATCGCTTGTCTTCTCTTGTCATCGTGCCTTGGTTATAGTCAGCTGAGACACTAGCTGCTAGCATGTTTTCAGGGAAGTCTTATTTGATTCATATTCCAAGCCACAGCATACTAAAGCTGTACCGTGCTTAGGCTTTATTTGGTACCACGCCTATCACCTTAGGATCTGAGGCTCTCCCAGGCAGCAGAGCTGTCTGTCACACGTCTGTTCTCTCCTACTTGTGAGGCCAACACACACTCTCATTAGATTGGTTTTATTTTCTTTTTTCATGTATTTATTTCGGAATTTCCCCTATGTCTAATACACAGATGTACACCTCACCCAGTATTTGCTAGAGGAGGTCGAAGAAATTAGCCTGGCGTAATTTACGAGAAGTGGCAAGATTTATTTTGATCATTACACTTCTGTCCTGTTCCTACACACATTAGGAGCTCTCTGGCTCCTACACACATTTTCATTCTAGGTCACAGGCCAGTTTTACTGCTTCTCTAAAGGTTTGTGTGTCTGTGCAATGATGCACACAGGTTTTTTTGCTTACATGAGTATGGCTGTGTGTGCGTGCACACACTTTTTGGACAGGGAAAACCTAAGTTACGGGCCTTTTGATCATGCCCACTCTCTCCTTCCCCACTTACATGTCTTTCTAAAGGAGTTGGTGCTTTCATTTAAAGAAATCACAGTAAGTTTTCGCCTTGATATAAATTTTCACCTTCCTTCAGTATTGTTCTTTAAAAAATTGATTGGGAATGTCCAGCCAGAAGTTAACGACTGGTTTTCTAAACAAAAGAATATCATAAAATCAAAGCTGTCTGTCCCCATTAAAGGGAAGGGTTAAGGACATGAGGAAAGAGTCTGGCAGGGGAAATCTCCAGCCTCCTTTCTGTCACCCACGAGGTCCAGAAAACCTTTAAGAGCTTTGAGTTCTGCAAACTTTGCTGTAGCAGGATAAAGCTCGGTACTAAGAATCTTCCAAGATTTTATCTTCAGTGAAGCAGAATGACAAGGCTGGTAATTCCCCCTTATCAGTGTGGGTTTGTGATGGTTTCATTCCTCATGAGTGGCGCAGTCGGGAGTGAGTTATGCTGGCTATTACCAAATAACGTTGATAAAACTTTTATGCAGAAGCATGTGTAGGTGTGCACGTACAGAGAATGAGTGAGCTTCCTGTGTTAGGGAGAAAATACGTGACCAAGCTTTCTGCAAGAAAAGTGCCAAGAGATATGTAGCAGCCCACTTGTAAAGATTTCATTGCCATTGGCCTGACAGCACAAGCGTCAGAGGGAGTCTGAACAGCTTCCAGAAGAGTCACGGATAGCTTTTTCAGTGCACAAAAGCAGCACTTTAAGCTCCATAATCTCTTGCTGTTTTAGGGTAAGAGATGAGCATTGACTGACGTGGAAAGGAGGAAAATCTTCCATTTCTCTATTGGAAGCCTTGTGTTTTTTTGTATGTTAGTTTCATATGAGCAGATTATTTTTTTTTACAGTAGAATAAAACCTTTGAGCCCAAGACAAAATTATTTCTATCCTGTGTTTTCAGATAGGGATAATTTTTTGAGGGAAGATCTTACGATAGTGGCAGGGGGAGCAGAAAGCTCAGGTTTAAAAGTATTTATATTTAAACGTGCCCGCTGTTGGGGGAGGATGAAAATCTGGAGGAAGCAGGTTAGTGGTGGGGCGCATCGGGGAAACGATGCAGTTCCTGCAGATCCTAATGAATGAAACTTATTCATCATGCCGGAGCAGCATCACGTGGCTGGGTAATTCACATGGGTAATCTTTGCCACATGTACATTGTGCAGCTCGGCATGGGAAATACGTTACAGCAAGGTTATCTCTTTGTAGTTGGGTACAAAAGTAATAATGCGCGCTCGTGGTGGGCTGGAAATTGTCCTTTGCGGAGAACATGAGAGAGTTGTTTTGAGCAGCCTGTTGTTTTGTTTTATTTTTTTTAAGCTGGATTTCTGAATGCTTCTAATAACAGCACAAAGCGCTGCGGTACGGTATTGGATAGGTGGCACAAAGTCAGGCAGTGTTTAGATACTGAACATGCAGATATAATATATTTTTGACCTTCTCTGTGAATAGAGGAGTAATACCGAACTCGTCAGGAAGAAGACAGAGTGACCTTTTCGAGCTGGATGCCAGAGTGCTAGAAAACAAACAAACAAAGAAATCAGTTCGTCGAAATATTAGGGCAGCCTTGTTCAGGAAAACACAGTTTGAAGTTATTTGTACCGGAGCCAGCCTGGCCTGTAGCTGTATCGCCATGCCAGCAAGAGAGATTTGGAAGTTATTTAAATTTTAACTTTCTCTTTTTATATATGGAGCTAATTTAGCTCATCAGTGTAGCAGTGGGTGGGATATCCTTCTGCAGGGGATTATCACAGGGCCAAGCACTGGGCTGGAGATTGCTGTGAGCTGTGTTACAGTGGCAGGTGGAGCTGTACTGACATGAAGAGTTGCTTCAGGACTACACAGCAAAGGAATTCGGATTTTTTTTTGGCACAATTCAGTGTGTGCGTGGCATTCCCCCATCCCAAGTGATGACGCGCTGCCATTTAGGCTTTGTTGTGTGAAAGGCAGAGCGATGTATGTGCTTGAGTAAAAGGCAAGTGTGCCTTCTGTCCCATTGTAGTGGTGTCAGGGGAGCACCAGCAGTGGACATGCAGCTGATGCTTGCTGTGATGGCTCTCCCTTGCTTTTAGAACTTGGAGCAGTTCATTCACCTTTTTTTTAGCACCGTCTTTTGATACCACGGCGAGAAAGAGGCATCTGTCCCCGTCGAATAATACCAGCGTTCATTCAGCTGCTTCAGAAACGCCACCTTCCAGTGACAGGGTGATCGTCCTGTCAGCTGCTTTGTAGGAGTGCAATGCCCTGCTGCCAGAGAAAACACCCAGCAAATGTGACATCTCCATGCGCACTCAGGATCCTGTTATCAGCTTAGGCTGGTGCTGTTTGCCTCCAAGGAAGAGATCTTCTTTTCTTCTCTAACAGTAGTAGTATTTGTAGTTGTAGTTCTCGTTTTTTTTTAAAAAGAAGGTGGCCTATCTCTTTTTTCTTTTCAGAAGACAAGGAAAATCATATATGTGCTCCAGGACACAGATTGCATCTTCAGCAGCACCAGGGGGACGGAACACAAGTGTTCAGGCTGGCTGGTGGGCTGTCTGCTGAGAAAACGTTTACAATGATAACTGTCCTTTTTTGTGGTCCTCTGTCTAATGCTTGCAGGTGTTTTCCCCGAATAGTGTAATTTAGCAGCCTAAGCATTGCTGAAACTGTAAGAAAACTATGGCAAGGGAAATGGAAGCCTCCTGCCTGCCCACACGCTACTGTTCTGTTGCTGCAGAGCTGGAGATACCAGAAACTGTTGAACGAGAGAGCCTCTTCCTTGGCTCGTGGAGCTCCTCCGTCCAGAAGCTGTGACGTTTTCTTCCTCGTGTAGAGGAAGGGCACACGAGCGAGTTCGTGATGGGAGCAGGGGATGGAGCGGTTCTGCAGTACGCAGCCAGGGCTGGTGGCCAGCAGCGTGAGCATCTCCCTGAAAAGCTGCACTCAATTGTGTTTGCTCTGCCACGCTTCTCAGGGAGTCGTGCAAGAGCACGCGGGGATATGCCAGTAAGCTCAGCCACTTGGTGACTTTGTAAGCAAGTTAACGGCAAAAGTTACGGGTCCTTAAGCACACAAGTGAGCAGGGGAAGGGCAGTGCAGGCCAGCAGTCTTTGTACTCAATTTAATACGCTACATCCACTGCTTGGCAGCGTTGCTCATTTTCCCAGCAGCTACCTAATTGGAGGGAGTTGATTTGGTCAGATGGTTTTTGCTGGCTTCACTTTTCGCTTGCTCAGGTCCTTGAACTGTCTGTGTTGGTGAGGGCAGCAATGTGCTGCAAAGAAGGGGAGCAAAAGCTTTATCCCGGCAACTGTCATTCCGTGTCATTCCGTGCCTGAGTCTTTGGGTGCTGGGCTGGGTACCCACAGCTCTCGTTGCCGAAACTTCACATTTAAAGGATGAATTAACTATTTATGACACAGTTAATACTTATAAAGTAGAATAAGATTCTCAGAGGAGAGTGCGTTAATATGTCATAAATGCTGGTTGAAATGTCAGAGCGATGTATGAAATTGCTGTCACATTTGGGAAGTTCACCAGGTGATGTCTTGAATCTGCAGCAGCATTATTTTTCAGAACGTTTCCTGGTGGAAATTAACGGTTTCACGGTTGTCCTCAAAATAATGCGCTTGGCAGTTTTTCTGGTTCCTTTTAAATGGTTTTAAATGTGTGGAACCGATGCCCTCGGACTCCTGACTGGTGTGTCTCATTAATGCTCATCTCGCCTTCAGCCGAGAGGGTGACGGTTGTGCAAGTGATTTTTCTGCAGCTTTTGAAAAATGCAGTTTCAGTGTTGGGTGCATAAAGCAGGGAGAGAGAGCATCACATTCTTCAGGTTGCTGATATTGAACGTTGGAATTTAAATAATTATGGAGTGGGCCACTGGGCATGTTTTGTTTCCCCCCATTTCTTGTTGGAAGTGAACTGAGAACATGCTTGTTTGTTAAGAAATCCAGCACAGTGAATATAACACAACTTTCTTTTTTTCCTCCTGCACATATCTACTAACAGCACGAAAATTTCAGTGAACATTTGTGGATCAGGACGAAAGTCTCCTGTCTGAATCTGGGAAGGGACAAGATAATATTGCAGGAAGATGTATCTTAAATTTTGGTCCCGCTAAGTATACTTCTAGGGGGTGTGTGATGTCCTTTGTGCTAAAACATTTGATAGCATTGTTCCAACTTACGTAATGATTGAAGTTGTCTCCTTACACTTCGAAACAGAAAGTAATTTGGTACCTTCCTTAAGCTCTTAAGACGACGCAGAAGGAATTCAAGGTGGTTGAAATTGCCCTGGTAAAGGTGAGAAAGTTTTCAAGTGCAAAGAGACTCCACAGCATAAGATGTATTATGCATGTGGAAGGGCAAAGAACGAGAGAGCGATGGCGCACCTTCCCTTTTAAAAACCAGAAATACGAAGTAGAAATGCCCATCGATCTGTTTTCCCTTTAACAGGATGATTCCTGCTGAAGTGAAGTGTGTTTAAAGCTAACTGAATTGCTTTGGTAACGGACACCTGGAAGAGGTCCAGAGCTGAGCTGGCTATCGACGTCGGATTATTGCCTGTCCCAGGCATTTAATTAATTAATTAAGTCCCCCCCCTTTTAAATTGAACTGCCGTATTAGCGTGGCGACACAGCAGAAATGTGCGTGAACAATTCTGCGTTACAGCTTTTATTTCGGGAGTCACTTTTATCCCAGAGCTGTTGATCCAATGTATTTCATAAACACTAACGTTTGCTTTAAAGTTCAAAGAGAGAAAGCCCTGCATAAGAATGAGTTGTTTGAACAGCGTACGATCACTTGTGCAGTTTATTGCAGAAGAGGTCACTGAGCTTATGGTTTGGGAGATTTAAAAAAGATTAGCTCATTTAATGAAATGTTTGCAGGTATGTGAGCAAGGAAAAAATCACCTTCTTCTGTCCACACTGTAGAGCCTCACGCTGCTATGGACTTGAAAAGCTCTTGATTTCAGGTGGATTTACCTTTTAATGTTGAACATAGATGTGAATTTATCATTTTAATTTTTTTCAGGGGAATTTATCCTTAAATATTTAAGTAGCTAAATGCATATATGTGCATTAAAAACGTGTACGTATTATTTTCCTTAAAGACTGTCTTCTACTGGAGGAAAAAGGTGCAAAAAATACCTGTGAGGAGCCCCATCAGTAAATAATTTACAAAAACTGTTAGTTACAGCAGAGGGCAACTTGGCTAGGGTGCCAGGTTGAGAGAAAGTCTGCTCTGAGTTTGGGAATGCAGAACGGGGGAATGGCGCATTCCCTACTTTGATATTTGGCAGTTTGAGTGAAACCTGTGCCTTTTGAATCCTTGTCCGCTGTCAAATGCTTTCTAATTTATATAATGTGAGCGCATATACGTGTTTTTTTTGCGGCTTTGTTCCAACAATGTCACTTAGAAGTCTTTCCTTTGCAAGCTGAAAGTTCTCTGAGAATGAGCGTGAAGGTTGTCAAGTGGCCACCACACCTGATGGGAAGTCTGTGCTTCAGTTGCCAGCAGCAACAAGGGTATTCTGAATAAAGGTGTACAAAATGTCCTGCCTGTGAATTGCTTCTCAGCCTTCATCTTCTCGAACTGTTAATTAATTATGGGCTGATGTAGAAGAAATGTAAACTTGGCTGCGGATATGTGCACTGCCTTTGATTTTAACCATTTCCCTAGATTCTTGTACGGTTTTATTAGGTCTGATGTGCTTTTTTTTTTTCTCCCCGGTTACTATCGGTGTCCGCTGCACTTTATTCCCGCTGTCAGCTAGAATTAGGAGAGACTACAAGTAGTTCATCAGCATTTGTAGACATGTTTTATGGGACTATAAAACCACATCTCTTTTGATGTGCTGAGCTTATTCACACTTGGTCCCTGTGTGAGTAGCTTTAAAGGCAGTGAGACATACTCTTAGTAGCATCATAAAAATGCTGCGAACGGGAAAAGGCCAAATGCTCATCATGTCCTCACTGCAAGGCGTCTAATCTGACAGCAGTGCAGGAGGGATTCATGCAGGCAAATTCCCGCTAATGTTAGAGAGTGGCTGATATCCTAGGGAAATGTTTGGAAACTGTTTTGCTTAAAAGCCTTTCCGCTCCTGTGCTGTGCGCTTGGTGTGTTTAACATGCGTGACATTTACAAAGCAGTAAGGTAGAATCCGTTTCTTTTCCTGAGGTTTACCAGCTCCTGCTGTTTCTTTCCTGATACGAAATCTCAGCTTTGTGTTCTTGGGGTGCTGTATGATGTTATTGAGTAATTCGGTGCCATAGGAAGCTATGGAATTGCATTAGCTAAAATTTTCTTAAATTTCTGTTAATTTATCTTCCTTGGTTTTTGTTCTTAGACAGGTCTGTTTGCAGGTGAGCCCCTCTCAATGAAGTTGTAGGACTTAGACCAAAGTGGGTGAAGAAGCTCAGCCTCCTTCAGTTAGAGGATGCCAAGCTTAAATACATAAGTTCAGAAAGGAGCTGCTAGAATATTAATTTCTAGTTTTCCTCCTCTTTCATTCTGCAAGCCATACCTACCTCTTGCTGCTCTCCATTCACACCCATGCATCCCTTTCTTCTTCTAGCTCTCCCCCCATCTTTTTTCCTTGTTTCACCAACTCCACTCTCTCTTGGCCTTGCTCCAGGGCTGGAGGCAGAAGAGAAGGTCCAGCATTTATGGAGATTTGCATGCAAGGAGCTAACGCTGTAGGTAAGTAACAGCAGCTCCTTGCCACTTGTGAAGGCAACTGCAAGTCTGCTCGCATACACTTGGGAAGCTGTTGCTGCTGCAGCTCTGGACACATAGGCAGCACTTTGAAATGTGTTGTGTGTCACCGGTGGCATGCATAAAACATTTTAGGAACATCTACTTCACAGCATGCTTGTCATCATCAAAGTGACTCAGTCATCTGATCTCACCAGGGTGATGCCACGCTGCGTTTTACACATGGGGGAGCTAATGTTTGAATGAGCGAAACAAACGGAAGGGTTTGGAAATACCTATTGTTTCTGGTGGGGCCCGTTTTGAGGTTTTTTGTTGTTTCTGAGTTTCTGAGTTTTTTGGTTTTCTTGACCTTACGGTTGCCCTTCACCACCGAGAATCAGGAAATGAATATGCAAAACACCCAATGCTTAAAATTTGGCGTTTTAATTAAAGTTTTTGATGATGATCTACGGGCTTCAATATTCTGTTGATTTTGTACTTTCTTTCATGGTTTCACTGACCAGCTGCCTTTTCAAGTGGCTTTACTTAGGAAGTCTACAAATAGCTCTCAGTGCTTTGAGCAATGTGTCATCAGGTTTATATATGTAATATCTTTACAATGGTTGGTGCAAGCTCTGGTGATAGATAACGAAGACTTGAGTCTGAAGTGGGAGGACTGTGATGCTGTTGAGGGCACGTACACGGCTGAGGGGCCATGGTGAGAAAGTATTTAAACACAAAACGAACCTCAATATTTTCTCTTAATTAGTTCACATGCGTTCTTTGGCTTGAGAAATTTCTGCTGCACCGGGCTTTGACCAAGATTTATCCAAAGGACTTAGCAGCAAGAGAACAGAGTTTCCTTTTCTATATATATTGTGCAAATCTGTATGTACAAACCACCAGCAAGTGGCTGATGATTCACCAGTGAGTTCTGGACTGAGAGACTGGAGGGCTCGAAGCCTGCATACTTTGCAGGAAACGACAAACTCCCAACTTAAATTGAGAACAAACGACTCCTCTCCACCTCCAAATCCTTCTGTTGTGCTCAGCAGCGTTCTGGTAATGGCCATGTAAGTCAGCGTTTTGTACGTCTAACCAGGAACTTAAAACAACAGCAAACAACCCAGATTGATTTGTAAGAAATCAACATGGGAGGTGCTTCTCTCTGTTCCAGTAGCTAAAAGGGAAAATCTGAACTACTTCTCGTACCTCTGTTCTGTCTTGTTTTTCTTTGGAAGTGCTGGTGTCGTGCTTCAGAAGTGCCCGTGTGACATAGACCCCGAAACGGGCTGAGATGTATTTCTCTATTGTATTGAGTTCATTTTTAAGTGAATGGAAAAGAAGGGCTATTTTAAAAATCTCAACTAAAATCAAAATCTTGCTTCATGTGGTTAACAACTAGTTGCTTTTGTTTTTGTTGGTTTTATGTGCTTTTGGATTCTTTGGAGGAGGAGGAGATGGGTTTACTAACCAGTACATCTAGTTTTAGTACTCGTTACGTGAAGGTACGATGTGCCTGCCGATTGGACCCTGTTGGGAGTGGCAACACCAAACTGAAGTTTTAAATGTGAAGTGTGCATGTTTCTGCCTTATGAAGTGGGATACTGATTTGCATGATAATGTAATGGGTATTTCTCTAACCATATAGTTTGTAAATCTCTGTATTTCAGTTGTGCCAAGGGCCAGCAGTAGTTAATGGAAGTTCATGTGGGGATTTACATAAATTCTGAATAACTGCACAGTATTTCTGGAAATGCCTCCTCCCTGGCAGGCTGCACTCTGTGGACCTCCCAACCTGTATTCCTTCACCAAACACAGATACCGAAATAGGATTTACAGAGATCAGGAGGAAATGAGCTTGATGGTAACAGAAGAGCCCGTGTCCTGAACTTGTGGCAGCAGGAAAAGGGAATTGATTTAGTCAGTACTGCTCCCTTTCAAGGTACATGATTATTTTAAGTCTGAATTTGCTCCCCGCCAGCCTGTCTGGTACACCAGAGCAGATGTGGAAGGGGAGAAGTAAGCCTGATGGTTTCCTGAAGTCAGTGGCCCTATGGGTTTGGTAGGCCAAGGAGCAGCGCTTTATCTAAGTTAGAGTAAAATGTCAATATTGAATTCCCTCTGTTTAAAGATTTAACTTTAAACATTTTCTTCAAAAGCTGTCCACTATAAAACGATTCAGAAGAAAGGTGAGAATCTTGTGTAACCACCCAGCTTTCCCCAGAAGCAATAGAAATTGTGAAAGCAGTTTTATTTTCGTGGGCACTCTGTCTTCTGCCCACAGATAATACCTTTCATATTTTAAGGAGGAATGGTTTGAAAATGTTTTGTTTTACTCGATCTGCGTTTCTTGCCAGTAGTCCCCTTCCCTTCCTTCCTCTGTCGTCCTGTTGTGTTGGTGTGAAAGCTTCAGAGAGATGATGAGTCCCACATTGGTTTCATACGCAGCTTTGTTCTGAACTTCCAAGCTCGATGAGATTCTCTTCAGTTCCGTATTTCAAAATGAATCTGCCATATTTAAGGTTGAGCAGTCAATTACCATTCAACTGAATGCTGAATCTTCCTATCTCATGCAACAAAGAAAGTGGTGGTAGCCCTCTGTAGGGCTTGCTGGTAGCTGATGGTCTGTGGACAAGGCCTCTATTTGTGTCTTCCCTTCAAATTTGGGTCTTCACCACAACCCTTTATGTAGTTTCAAAAGTTGCAGCGTTGAAAGCCATTTGAGGAACACAAAAGACCCCCGTCTCTCAAAATATGTAATATATGTGCAAAAATATCAGCATTATTTATTTTAGAATCCACACGCAACTTGTTGTTCCTAAGCAAACAGCGGGAGGAGACTGTAACTGTGTCCATGCTAGGAACCATGGAAACCTATTTTCACCTGAGAAAAGGGGGAGATGAGGGAATTAGTTAATTAAATGTGGCCTGTACACAGTCGTCCTACTCCTAGTATGTAATTAAATACCGTGTAGAGCTCTTCGGGGTCCTCGTTTACTGGAAGAGGACTAAGAAATGTTTGACTGTTGGTGTGCTCTCAGTGAAGCTGTGAGCTGGAAACTGCTTAAAATAATAATAAAATGTCTCGCATTGTTAATTCATTCTTTCCAGTAATAAAAGCCGGACTCCCTCTGCTTTGCATTTATAGCATGGGCTTGAAAAAACATCAAAGAGCAGTGCTAGGAGAAGAGAATGAAAAATACATGTGCGCTTAGCTTAGATGCTGTGGTTTTGAGTGATGTGGTTCTGGTGCTTTTATTTACTGGAACATTGCCTTTTATTTTTAGTAATACAATGCGACTTAGTGTCACTGATCACTTTTTACCGTGGTGTCTGCGGGTGAAGTGTTGTTTCCCAGAGCTTTTTTTGTGGAAAACTTGGTGGTAGTGCTGTTATTCACAACGTTGTAGTGGCTGAGGAACCCTGTAAAGTTCTTCAAAAATAACTCTGAAGCAATATTCAACTCATTACTTGCTTTTTCTGTAGTTGATACTGAGGCATCCTATGAATTTCTTTGATGGGTGGGGTTTTCCAAAAGAGCCAAAGGCATTCAGGCTCTAACTCCCTTGGCAATCCAGTGGGACTTGGGCAACTAATTACATTAGATTCTTCTGAAAATCCCACATCTAATTTTGCATTATAATAACATGATTTTAGAGGGGTGAAACCTCCAAGAAAAATAACACTTTGTGTAATTTTCTCATTTATTTTTTTTTACTAGACGGGGGAGCTGTTTGCTTGGCCTTGCTGATGGCCAAGTCTCTTGTGTCAAGCCTCCTCTAGAAAAGGCTCATAGCACGAGGTGGAGGACAAAGAGCTGGTTGCTGTGTTGTCCGAGGGCTGACCTATAGCCTTGTGCAACACCCAGGATGAAAGCGAGAACGGGATTCTTGTCTGCTGCTTGGCAGATTCGTTCCAACTGCAGAAAGGTTAATCATGTCATTAATTTTCCCTCCTCAGCTTAAGTAGTCCGAAGTTGTCGTTTATGACAAGGAGAACAATCCAAGTCAGTTAAACCTCCCAACAGGTTGGTAAATAGATAAATCAGAGTGGTCCCTTAAGCATAATATCAAAATTCATCCCCTTTTTACTCACAAAGGACAATGAAATAGAACAAGCAGACTTACAGATGATTAGCTAGGGCACAATAAAAGGATGAGCTCACTTTATTGCAATGATTTGGTGCTATGTTCCCTCGCAGCTTAATCAGTGTGTCACATGCCTGATGCCCTGTTAGGAAAAACTGCGTTTCCCAGCCACGTTACCTGCCAAAGTGATAAATGATGGTGCCGTTGAATTGTTCTCTCATGCTAACCTCTCCTGATAATTTGCCTTAATTCATGGTGTCTTTCCTTTAGAGCTTGTCTTGGTGCTGATGGTGGAAAAATTAAGATGTTACCAAAGATCTGTGGGTGTGATGACTCTGGTGGATAGAGTTCCTAAAACTTTTGTGATGTAACAGTAGAAGTGTTTCTAACATCTATCTCCCTGTTAGTATCTACAGCTTCCTTTCATTTGGCTCAGCTGGCTACGTCCTTCAGTTTGTTTGCAGTGTGGGACACGCAGCTCGACTATTGCAGCTCCATCCATATTGAGCAGTAGAGTTCATGTTTTTACGGGGGTGCTCTTAATAAAGCTGTGTGGCTCGTAGCTCTTTGGTATCATGTAAGATGGTTGTTGTGTGTATATGAATATATATTGTTTTTCTTTTCAATTTGGCCATATTTTCACTCTAAAAGCTTCAGCTTCTTTCTGTGTTGAATTACAACAGGTGGAATTGGAAAGTGGCATGTTTTTCTGAGGCATTCATCTCAACAAAACCTGCACACCTTGTGGTTCTTCAGTGCCTAACATCCATTGCTCAGGCAATTAGGAAATGCATTTCTAAATACATTTCAATACTTTATGGTCAGAGGAATAACTTAACAAAATAAATATTCCGGGGGATGGGACACTTGTAGCTACAGCTGAATTGTGAAAATAATTTTCAGTGCATGGTAAGCGGGTAGACCAAGGCCCTGGAAAATTTCATGTTGCAGTCTAAATTGGAACATCCATCAGCTTTGTGGTAGGAAGTAGTACTGAAGGAGAAAGTCTTCTGTCGGTAACTTCATGACTGGTGTGGTTTGAGACAGGGCTGTCATTACCAGCAACTGGTTAGCACCATGCTTGAAGTAGAACTGTGACTCTTTGTGCTTAATAACCACTGTGGTTTGGAAATCTTAGTATCTTGTTTTTTTGGAAGGATGAATAAAGCCTTAGTTACTGTAAAACATCTGAGTAAAAGTAGATCAGGAGATGTGATTTGTAGAAATTTCTATGGTGACTTAGAAAGTCAGCCTTCCCTTGATTGCAACCTTTGTGATTCTTTGAAATTCTCTGAGGTTGTAAGTTGTGTAAAACAGGTTAGAATTTGGTCCTTGTATTCCCAAATCCCACCTTCCTTTCTTAGGAATCATTCTTTCAGTATAATGTTCTCTGGTGTAATATTCTTCAGAGGCTGAGTTTGAGAAATGTTCCTTGTTGCTGAGGCATAATAGTAGATATGAAGCATATATTCCCTGTACTTTATATTTTTATATATATGTATGTGTGTGTATATATAGCATTTTCTGAAAACTGACTAGATATTAATCTGAATTTTTGCATTGACAGGCTTAAATGTATTCTGTAGTCAAACATGAGCAGAAGCAAAATGATTTCCTACTTCTTACAGTCCACCTAAACATGTATTGACATTCTCTGCAAAGTCATTTGAACGAAAATCCAAACATCAAATACTCAAGTGAAGGGATCTGCAGGTGCAGATGAGAATGAGATTATGAGACTTATCTCCAAGGTCACAAAAATGTGTTCTGCCTTTTGAGAAGTCTCTACTGTAATGTTGAGTGGATTGTCCATTGTGTTCTCTAACTGGTGCTACGTGTTCCCAGCAGTTCAGCCTCCGGTGATTAGCAAGAAGTGCTAGCGTTATATTTTCTGTTAGTACTTTTTTAAGGCCAGGGGCTCAGGTTGAAGGTTTTGTTAAACATTCTTCTCTTTTACATTTAGTTTTACTGTAAGCTATATAATTAACAACTTCTTCAAAGTTTGAGTTAAAGGTTCACATTAATTAGTGGTATAGAAAAACTCTCTGACAAAAGCTGTAATAGTTCTTCGTGGCCTGTTGTAAGATTTTTACATGATCTACTAGGAATGTCTTCGTTTGTGTGCATAATATTGTGCTGTATTAATGATCGTTGCTTTGTTCTGAAAGCTTGCATAGGATGAGTGGGAATCCCTTTAACTTCTCCCAGCAGCAGCCCCCTCAGAATTGTGCCTCAGTGTCTGCTACAGAGGTAAGTGCTGCAAAACGGAGCAGTGCAGCCAGCAAATGCATCCAGGGCGGAGCAATAATACAGTTAACTTCGGGGAATTTTATGAATTTAATTTGTTCCCCAGCCAAATAAATAAATAAATAAAAGTATGTGGCTTTTTTTAGCCTAAAAAGAAGACGAAACAGTACAACAATGCCTTTAATAAGAAAATGCAGACACACTTGGTTCTAAGAGTCTAGAAGTTCCATTGAATGACCCCTGTTACACCAGCTGCATCGCCAGACCTGTTCCACAGCCAGCTTAAAATGGGCAGTTTCAGGTATCGGTCAGTCTGTTTGCTCAATATAGACCCAATTTATGAATTCCCAGGTAACTCCTCTATGTGCACACAGACATAATTTAGAACTCGGGACAGACTGCTTAAATTATGTGCGACCATGTCTGCGTTGGGCACTCTGTTTGGAGTGGGTGGTATTTAAGTGGTCGCTTTTTTTTTTTTTTTGGTGCTTCTCCTCTCCAAATAACTACTCTAGTGCTCAATGATTTAATCATGTATGTATGGTCCTGTCTGCAATTCATCCAGCTCAATGCGGAGGTAATTCAGCAGAAGGACTTTTGTAATCCTGATTCTGTGTAACCCTCCTTAGTGGAATGGGACTGGAGAAGAAAATTTTCGTGAAGAATGCTGTAAAAATTTTGCTGTCTTGTGGATGAAAGATCTTTTGAAGAGCTCTTCTACTTCTCAATTTTTCAATTCTTTTCTGTGTTCAGCAGGGCTCTTTCACTCCCCCAGCTCTCCTGTCGTCTCGCATCCATGAATTCCTCTTGCTGAAAAATTCTTTATCTTTTCACTGCAGTCCAGGCTAAAATATCGGTAAGAGACGACTTCTTGAAGGTGTCTAGGGCATTGAAAATGCATTTATGAGCACAGAATCAAAACTTCTGGAGCCTGGTTTCTGTTACGTCATCATCCCTTTGAAAAGGTCCTACATGGCGTTAAAGGAGCTGCAGGCCCGGTGAAGATGCTTATGTTGCACTGACAGCGGTTGCAAGGGCTGTTGCTCGTCTTGAGCTTCACAGTGCTGAATTCTGGCGTTGGGGGAGGATTGTGGCCATCTGCTGCTAGGGCAGATTTTTTAATTTTATTTTTTTTAAAACAAGACAACCAAAAACCCGCAATGGCTAGTCCATCCAAGGAGAAAGATTGGTCGCTTTGAGGTGAATGTGAACTTTTTTTAGGTCCTCCGTGCTGTAACTGAGTTCACAAATGACATTTTTTGCTTTACTAAACTTCTGATGGCTGTGTTAAAATACCATCAGTCCCAGCACCTCAGTAAGATCCTGATGATGCTGGCATTTATGCACCTGCTAAATTTGGCTTGCGCAAGTAATCCAGCCAGCGAGACTGCCTGTGAGACTTCACTTAAAATATGTGCTGGCTTAAGCAGAATAAAACTGACTTGGTGTACTTAATGAATCTGAAAAGGTTTCCATGGAGTATTTGCTAAACCTCAGCTTATTTCTACAATCTTGAAAACAGCATGTTAATTGGTAGGAGACTGACCATCCCTTTGGACAAAAAAAGTTAGACCCCAAATTCTAGTTTCTTTTAAACCCAACTGACCTTCTGATTTTGAGCTTCAGTAGAATGGCCCCAGATGAGCCCCTGGGTTTAAGATGTTTGTGGTTTTTTTTCCCTGCCTTAAGGGCCTCATTTTCTCTCTGAGTTTTCACAGAATGGCAACAAGGCTGAGGGTGGAGGCACCTTCGGGGCCACCTGGTCCCACCCTGCTCCAGCAGGGCCACCCCAAGCTGGTGCCCAGGCCTGTGCCCAGGTGGGTTTGAAGCTCTCCAAGGAGGGGACACCACAACCTCTGGGTACCTGTGCCAGGGCTCTGGCACCCACCCAGCCCAGAAGTGCTTCTGGTGGGCAGAGGGAACCTCCTGTGCTCCAGGTTGTGCCCAGTGCCTCTTGGCCTGGGCCTGGGCACCACTGACAAGAGCCGGGCTCCATCTTCGCACCTCCCTTCAGGTACTTATGGACGTTGATAAGATCCCCTGGGGCCTCCTCAGTCCCAGCTCTTTCAGCCTCTCCTCACAGCAGAGGTGCTTCAGGCCCTGGATCATCTTCACCCTTCATGTTGGACTCTTCCCAGTGCGCCCAGCTCTCCCTCATAATGGGGCGCCCAGAACTGGACCCAGAACCCCAGGTGCGGTCTCCCCACCAACCCAGTTTCTCCTCTGTGCCCAAACTTCTCGTTGCTTCTCTGCCAGCTTCTGAACCTGCCCATCCTTGGATAATGAGCAACATTTTTAGGTTAATCTGTTCATGCTTTTAGGGATGTTACTATCCATTACCTACATTGTATATTACTGCAGGGTAAGCTCATACTCCTAAAATATTCATGCGTGTTGTAAACACGACTGTACAGTGACAACTTGCTGTTGTTGCTTTCTTACATAGAATGAGAAAATCTTGTATTTAAATCTTAAGGGCACAGTCTGTAAAATTCCTGTTTTCCATGGCACGAGTTGATGTTTATAAACCACTCTCATCCGAAGAGGGACTTGCTGTGGCGGGTCGACTCTCAGGCTGGGGAACAACAGGCGTGAGTCAGTCCTGACTGCATTTGGCTTTCTGTGCGACCTTGGACTAGTTGCTTGTTTGAAATAAGGTGGACAGTTTGCCTTATAATAATGCGTGCTAAACCAAAGACTAAAAGGCAATAGAAAGGCTCTTGTGGTGTGACGTTTGAATTCTCCGTTGTTTATTTACATCTCCATTCTACGTTGTTTATTTACATCCTTTGTTTTGCTTTGGGGAATTGTTCCGCTGATATCCTTTCAGATCTTTATTTTCGTGTGGTCTGGTTGATTAAACAAATGGCCATGTTATTTTTTGAGTGTGGGACGGATGCAGAGGCTGTTCAGTAGCTATTTTGTTGTTTAGCTCACTTGTTTTTTCCATTCCCCAAACTCCTATCTACCCTGAATTTACTGTTTTGGTCCAGCCTTACTGCTGCATTATTGTCTGGAACATTTCCTATTGATTTTCTGTATTGGTGACAATTTCCTCTTTTGAACACAGTTGTGAAGAACTGGAAGTAATTTGGTCAGAGAAGGTTTTGTGCTTCCTAGGATCTAGAGGACCTTTTTAAATCTTTTCTGTAACCTGATTTGAAGAGGTTTGATATTCTTGTTTATTGAGTTGTCATTTTATCGAGGTCACTTTGTGCATTCCTTTCTTTTTTGGAAAACTTTTGTCTTCAGCACAGCATGGAAAGTTCTTTTTCTCCTTTAGAAAAACTCTTAAATATGAAATGCATTGGATATTCCACGTTGGGGTTCCTCTACAAACCATATATTGAAAGCGGAACAGCAAGAGATTGACTTTCACAGAACAAATTGTTTATAATTTCATCATTGTCAGTGAAACCCTTCTTGTGCAGAGTTGAAGGAAAACGGAACATTTTGAGGTGGAAAGATATTTATTAGCGAATATTGATCTGCGAGTTCTGAATTGCAGAGATAAGTGATTAATCTGTCACATAATCTGTCAAAATTTGAATGTGTTCTTGTTAAACGATTCATTCAAACGGCAGAACTAGCAGTTTGGAAATTATCTGTTATTATCCGGCGTTCAGAGGGACGGAGCAGCAGTTGGGGAAAGGCTTCAAGGATGCTACTGGATTTTTTTTTGTGTGTGTCTGAGATTTGCATGTGTGGGGATATCAGTGTTGTCAGCGAGGTCTTGATCTACAGCGTGTTGAGTGCTTTGGCCCTAATCCAGAAAAGCAATTAGATGTATGGCGTGATTGGGACCCTTCACATGTTTTAAGTTGTGTGTTTGCTTAAGTGCTTTGCTGGCTAACGGCCAGGCTGCCCGGCACCTGGCAAGGTGAAGACGATGTTTTTGTAATAAGCTAAGGTAGAGCCTTTTCCAGAAGGTGACTGAAGCTTATTTCTATATCTTCACTGGGAAATGACGCAGTCTGAATCTCCACGGTTCCGAGTAGCCCCGGTGAGTTCTGTTTCCTGAATGTCTCTGTCACTTGTGGAACTTCAGGACATGAGGATAACGAATAACGTGGTCGTTTATATTCTGCTCTTTGTCCACTTGCAGGTGGAGTGATCTGTGGATAGCAATTCCTTATCTGTTTAACAAAATCTGTCCTGTTGGGGATTAAAAATGCCATTCCTCAGAAAGTGAGGGCTTCATTGTATTAATGGTGCCAAACACCTGTGTCAGATCCATATTGTTTGCATATATGAGTGGATAAAGATATTTTCTCCTATGCTTTCAGCAGTACAAGTATTAGTATGTAGTGTATATGGGGAACTGATTTTTAAGACATGGGCATCTCTAGTTGCCCCAAGAATTTGAGTGTCCTGTGTTCATGCATTGTCCTCATCAAAACCCAGGCTGTCTGCATAGACGTGTAGGAAAAATCCTGCCGAAATTGAATTCCTGTCCTGCTGAACAGATTCCCAAGAGGCCATGGTCCTACCTGAAACCTAAAAAGACAAGACAAAGACTAAGAAGAGAAACACCCAAGTCGATATGTAGCCAGTACTCAAATTAAGTGAAAGAACACTTTGGGAGAAAAGTTTAGAAATTTATTTATTTTTTTCAGTAAAGTAAAAAAGAGTCTGATTTTCCAAACTAGTGGGCTCTTCCACCAGCGCGGGAAGACTTTCTGAGCCCAACGGTTATTCAACTTCTGTGACAGTCGTCTCAAATGCACTTCAGAAGTACTCATCTTAAAAAGCTGACTTGGAGCACGGTACGGGTTGAGACGATTGAAAGGGAACTTTTTGCAGAAAACTTGCTACAGAATGTAAGTAGGAATTAAAGGATGTGTAAGACATCTTTTTTTTCAGTAAAATCTAAGGCGAGACTACTCAGTGATCGAACAGATTAAGGGCACAGAGTAAAAGATATTTTTTGCTTATAATTTTTTAGAGAGAGACTTCTTTTTAAAGAGGAAAAATGAATAATGGACCCTTTCAGCAAACGTAACTTAAATATACGATCTTAAAGATAGCAGGGCAGTGACAAAGAACACTCTGAATTTTACCATTTTCTCTTTTGATAACTTCACGAATGAAAATTTCTGAAATACGTGATGGCTCTTTAGTCAGTGGGTGGGTGAACAGCCTATTATGTGGTTGCGTCTAGTTGTCATGATAATTCAGGAGGGACTGTTTTCTTATCCATATGAAAATTGGGTGGTGATAGATGTCAAATATTTGTCTTGAGTAGTAAAGTAAATATTTGCTGTCTAAGCGTCCCCATCAGTGAACAAATCACTTGCAAACAACAACATATTGCAGGAAGGAGGATGCATGAAATTACATAAAAATTAAAGATGAAGCAACTGAATGAAAAACAGATATCAAATAAAACTAAAAACCAAGTTAAATAAAAATTAGGTGGTCGGATTCCCGTGTGGTGGAGAAAACCAAGACACGGAGTGCATTATGCAAAGGTGGTGAGATGACAAATGTCAGTGGAAATCTGTAAAGCTGTTTGCAGACTATGCATGGAAGACAGACTTCTTGTAGGAGGTGGAGGAACATGGCTTTATTTAAAGAATTCCTCTGTCTAGTGAGATAAAAACTCAGAGTAGAGGGGGGACCACATCAAGGGATGAAAATATGATGCTGTAAAAATCGGAATTTATTAGCAGGTTTTATTAGTCCGTGCATTGAGGAATGGAAGGTTGTTTGGAGAGAGGTCTGAGCCCAGCACTTGTTAACAAATTAATGGTGGCTGCCATCCTCCGTCGGTGATGTTTAAGCTGGATAAGTGGAAGATTCACAACCAATTGGTGGAGCTTTTGACTGGTTCTTGTAATGGCTGGCTCAAGAACCCACCATAGGAGGGAAGAGGTTTGGGGGCTAGATCGCAGATTGCTGTATGGCACAATGCACTGTGGCTGGGTCAGAATGAATAATATGACATAGCTAAGAGTTGTTCTAGAGTGTAATTATGTTAAGCATCCAGAGGAGCAGCTGTGCATCAAATAATACAATTGAGAGAAAACGGAGTAAAGTGAAAGGTTAAATTGTGAAGTCCTACAAAGGAAAAGGAAGCATGATTCTTAGCTTTCAGTAGTCCAGTCTTAGAATTACGTTCCTCTGACCAGTAAGAAAAACAGCAGATAGGTGAGCGGTGTGGCAGCCAAGGTTCTAGATGGGTTTGTTTGGCCTAAGGAACTTAAAATTTAGAAATTAAATTCTGGAGAGCCAATAAGCTGAAATGTATTTTTAGAATAGGCAGTAGGAAGTGAAGATGACCATGGTGGGTTTGGGGGATCAAATGTATTTGGTATATCTTCAGACGATTAAAATCAAGACGCCTGTAGAAGATGTGTTTTTGTGAAATTGTCCATGGTTATGGGTTAACATGAGTAAACGTTATGGGGAAGCTGAATGATTTCTCTGAAACCAGACTCTACTTTTTAAATTGCAGATGAAGAAGCCATCCTGAAACGTCTTTTCTGATTATAAAGATGTAAAGGCAGGGCTAGAGGCTTTAGAAGGAACTTTGAAATTACATTAAGCTCAAAGGCAGTGTGTAAGAAGGCTTTTTTAGGAAGGAAAAGTATGAAGTCACTGAGATGCCATAAAGATGAGCAGCCTCCCCTTAAAGCCTTCAGCTGTGGACTGGAGGACAAGTGGAAATGTCTTACATGTACAAAAGATGCTAGAAATGATTTGTAGGGGGAGAAATTAGCTCTTGTGAGTTTTTTTTTTTTATAGTTGGAAGGGATAAAGAAGTTTCCAACAAGTCAAAGTTAGCCTTTGGTTGAAATGCTGGCTTTTTTATTTTTTATATATGTGTGTGTGTGTGCATGTTTTTTGTTTTCTTTTAATTGATTAAAGAAACTGACCTGGAGGCATAAGGTAAGAAACAGTGGAAAATGATCAGAATGAAATGAAGAAAGGTTAACTCTTTTTCTGATAACCCTCGTGGTGGTTATCAGGCTTATTAATGGTCTTCTAAAAGGTCTCTGCAGGAGGACAGCAAGTTCTGACACCTGGCATAAAATCTTCTGCATTATTTGGAACAAGCAGGGACTGATGAATCTGAGATGTTCAAACAAGTTAGCAAATGGGTATTGGAGGGGAAAATAATATTATTTGATTAGCTTCCTTGGGTCTAAATTAGCCAAAGAGAGAAAAGTGGTTGTCATTTGTAGAAAGCTGAGTAGCAGCTCCACTTAATGTGCGAAGTGGTTCAAGCTAACAAGATGCTCGGGTGCATTAAAAAAGGCTGTCAAACTAAATTTGATATTGTCTGTATAGAAGGGAATGCTGCGAGCCTCGTCTTGGTCTCTGCCCTGAACAATCTGAGCTGATCTTGAAGGATATCGCAAAAATAGAAGGGGTTAGGAGAGGGGCAGGGGCAGTTGTAGCACACACGCAAACTGCCGTCTGAAGAAAAGTAAAAGTTGGGCTCCTGTCCGCTTAGAAAGAAAATAAATTAGAAGGAACATGATTAAATAACAGTTTGGGTAGGAAGGGTAGGTGGTGGTTCTTGTTTTCTTCTTGCTCCAGGAACACGAGAGGAGGGTCTTCGGTGCCACGAAGAGGCAGGCGATGGATGCAGAGCAGTAGGTTTTTCAGGTGACTATATTAATCTAAGGAACTGCTGCTTGATTCAAAACATGCTCTGCTAAAGTCCGTGTCTTTATAATTCATTATCTCCTCGAGGGTTTAAAATTTATAATGAAAAATGGCCTAGAGAGTATGGGCACTTGGACAGACCTTTGGTCACAAAGGATGTTACAGCAGTCCGTGTTCCCCACAAGCATGGTAGGTGCAGATTTCCCCTAAAGGAAACTAAAGAAGCTCCTTGTCTGCTCAATTTGACAAAGATCAAATTTAAATGGAGAAATCAAATCAATATATTTGAGGTGTTTCTCCATGGGTTCCATTTTCTGCTTGCAGAGGATTTAATCCAAGTCCATATTAGCCTATTGTCCCTCTTTCTTCAGTACCATAAACAAGTTAATTGTGAAATCCAGCGGTGGAGGACCCATACAACTTAATGACAAAACATTTTTAATGCTGGTTTAGCCTGCACCTTCTTAAATGCTACTTGGCAGGCCCCAAATGAATGAAGATAGGTTGACGGGGGCAGAGGGGATATTGTCCTCTTTATAATCTTAATTCTGGAAGGTTGATAATACTGAATTAAGTGTTAGAGAAGTTACCTACACCAGGTTTGATGTAGATACGTGACCTGGTTAGTGCTACCTCTGGGCGAAAGACTGTGTGATAGTAAATGTACAGAGGAGAGTGATACTGTGAATGACCTCACCATAGTAAAAAGTTCAGCCAGAGCTTGTGTTCTGTGGTATACATGAGATGAATCAACTCTGAGAACCAGTGCCACAGAAAATGAGGCTTCTCACATGCCATCTGCTAAGCAGCTGAAAAAGAAATGAATTCTGTATTGTCAGAGAAGTGTAAGAATGCATTCGGTTGTTAACGAATGAAAATTCAAAGGGTCTCAGAAACAAAAAGTAGAAATCCCAGGTAGAGTACATAGCAATTATGGGGTAACATTTTTTCTGCAATTCAGTAGTTTAAAGGTGGGTTACATTTTATGGTATGAAAATTCACATTACTTCCAAAATTCATTGACCTGTGGTTTTTTTCAACATGCCTATATGTTTCATATTCACACCCCCCCCCCCCCCCCCCCCTTATTATTTTAGGTACTGAATTCAGACCCCAGTTGTACAAGATTTAACCAGTGACTGAGTTGCAGAAAGACTTTCCTGGGTGCTCTCATTGGGTCTTGTCCAGTCTCCCCTTCTCTTCAAGAACCCTGCTGAATTTACATGGCGGGTTGGAAGATTTGTGTGTTTTTTGTCTTTTTTTCCTTTTTCCCCCTAATATGCCCTTGGTCATTGCCATTATTCTCCCTTCTGCTTTGTGCTAATCATGGTGTAAGCAACACCTTCACCCAAGGAGAACAATGTCTTTCAAAATCCCAGGAGATTCTGGAAAACCAGGAAAGGGCAACTAGAAGCAGCCTTCTTAAAAGGAGGCAGGGAGAGAACCCAGGGACTTCTGAAGCGTTTGTTTTAACTCTGACTTCTAGGAAAAAAATGTAGAAACCCATAAACTGCCTAAATATCTAAAATCAGAGGAGGTATTACTGTTGCTGTATATTAAGCATAAACTTGATTTAATTTCCTCCAGGGAGCTGGTGGCAGGGATTGTGGAGGAGGGAGGAGCAGTGGGTGGCCTATGTCCTGGCGACAGTAAGCCGTCTGTTAGCATTTAATACGCTTTTTCTCTTTTAACTGACTTGGGGAGCTGTGATGTAGATAAAACTGTAATGAGGTGGGGTAAACAACTGGCTGGAAAAGGAGAAGTTATGAAGGGTTCGCCATTAAGGGATTTATCTAACGGCTGCTTTGAGTGCTTTGTCTGGGGCTTGGTGCTATTCAATATTTTTGTTAATGGCTTGAATAATGCAGTAGAGAATCGTTAAACTCACAAATACCATGCTGGAAGGAGGGTTTTGGAAGCGTGTTGGTGGACATGATTAGGTTTTGGAAGATCTTAATAAACTGCATTTAAAAGGAGAGGTAGGTATGCGTTTTTTTCTGTGTATGTATGTGAGGTGAGTAGTTGGGTAGGTCTCACCTTCAGACAAAGACTTGTGTGGTGCATAGGGTCACAAATGGGATGGCAGTCACAAAAAAACACCACAAACCCTCAAATCCTACAAAAAAACCCCACAAACCGTACAAAAAGTAGTGCCCTGCTGAGTACCAGAAGAGCGTGGCCTGCAGGACGTCGGGAAATAATCCTGTTCTGGTCCTTGTTGAAAAGATTTCAGCTGCAGCTCTACATTGTCTTTGGCCATAGGCTCCCAAGGAAGAAGCCAAACAACGAGGGAATTCAAAGGAGATCAACCAGCACGATCAGAGGTCTAGGGAAAAATTACTTGAGTTGAAAAAGGAACAATCTATTTGCTTAGAGATGAGAAGGCTTAAGAGGTGGAGGGAATCCTTTGCTTTCAAATATATCAAGAATTAAAAAGAGGAGGGGGACTGTAAGTTTTTTAGGATGTGATAGGATGGGAAGTACCGAGCCTGAAGACTGGCAAGGGAGACTCAAACATTTCCGGGCTTTATTTCTAACCTAATGGCCAGTGTATGTGAGCAGTGAATGATTACAGGGATGTCATGTTGTTGTGTAGCATCCTTAAAAACTTGGAAGCATCTGTCAGGCATGACAGCATAACTGGTTCTTTGGGGCACGAGGACGGACTAAGTGATCTCTTGAGGTCTCTTCCAATTTTCTGTGATCCCAGGAAAATCACTGGGATTATATCCTGCCATCCACAGTGATGGATGAAATGCTAGAGAGCCAATCCACTGGCTCGCTGGTTATCAAAGCTTTGAAACTTTACCTGTTTGATTTAGTTCTAAATGCTGCCTTGCAAGTTGGGATTTGGAAGAACAAGGCATTGCAATTAAATGTCGAATTAACGAAAGGGGGGAGGGTATGCACTGCATTTAACTTCACACTTCTGATTTAAGTGCCAGAATTAAAATCATCAGCTCCCTGTGTGGTCCCCTTATTTGTAAGAATTCAAGTGACATTAAAATTGGATTAGTAATGAGCTTTTGGTTGAAGGACCAATATTAAAATCAAGGGAATCTGAAGGAGGAGGGAGGGGGAGTGGTGGTTTCCTTGTGAAGTCTTCGTTGGCAGTGGCACACTGTTTGTTTACACGGATGCGCACACATCTGCATCTTCCTCTTCTTAAAAGCTTTAGCTTCATCTCAGCCGTGCGCCAGAATCTTACTTGCCTCTTGCTTTATAAATTATTTACACTTGGACTGCGATGCATTTAAACTTTTTGAAAATAAAGGTATATATTAGTCCTCCTTTTATGACTGATAGGATCGGGGGAAGAGCAACAGACTAATGGAAGGGAATAAGGAAGCACTTGGGAGCCGCTGGCTCGTTCTTGACAGTGATTTGTATGTCTGTAGGTTATTAAAGTGCACACAGTGTCTTGTAAAAGTGTGCCTGTTGCCTTTTCTTTGTTTGTCTCTAGCCCACTCTCACCTAGCGTGGGAGGAGCTGCATTTGTAGGGGTGATTGTGGCCCTGGATTTTTTTGCCCTTGGTGGGGCCGTGTTAGAGTTGCATTTTTTCTCCATGAAATTTTTCTTAATTGCATCTCTGCGGTACCAAGGGACTCCAGCACAGATTAGATCCGTGGTATACCTGACGCTGAGCAGATCCTCAGCGAAACATCTCTCCTGAATGTTGCTTGAGACAAAGGATGTTGGCTGTGAAGGAGAAGAGACCGAAGCAGTGCTGCAGACAGGCACACGAATGGGATATGTGCCCTGGATCTCTTTGATTCCTGGTCCAGTAGCTTTGTTTCGTTGTGTGTGGTCTCTTCTGAGACTCTGTGTTGCATCAGTTGTAAATAAAATTGGCTAATCTCCCTACAGTGCTCTCCAGTTCAGTAACGTAACCTCTTCCATCCCCTCTCCTTTGTATCAACTTCCATGGACTTGTTTTTTTTTTTTTTTTCCTTTTTGCTTTTTCACATTTGAAAAATGCTGTTCACTGGAAATTGTGCACGCTAAAAGGAGGAGGAAGGACTCTTAACTAACAGCTTTTTTATCCATTGATGATAGATTGGTGTCACGCATCAATAAATAGGCAATTCTCATAGCTGCCAACATTATTAGATTGCAAAAGCTGGTAAATTTACAGGCTCCCTTGTGAGTCACAAATGTCTTAAAAACCCTCACAAGTAATTATTGGAAATGGAGACAAGTTAATGCAGGTTTTGTCTGTTCATTTCTTCTGACTTTTTCTGACTCTTTCTGACTTTTTCCCGGTTAGAAGTCATTCAGCACTTTACTTTTCTCAAGCTGTACGTATTTGTTCAATGTACCGTAGCCTAACTAGATACATGGACCAGCTTCTCCACGGTGGCACTGCCGAGTCAGGTCTGCACGTCCCACTGCAGTTGTGTGCCCTGAAGGGTGGGCTTTGGGATTGCAAATATAGGTTTTACAGTAATTGCACAGAAGCTCGAAATGGTAAGACGAATTTTGGCAGTCCTCTTTTCTTTATTCGGGGTGTTACAGGGGATGAAGGTCGTTGCACGAAGGTCGTTGTAATTATTCCAGTTGCACGAGGCGACGGCCTGTGTCTCCAAGTAAATAAATTCCCTTTCAATCTCCAGAATCTAGGAGCAGGAGTGAGGTGGTGCGGCGGGGTCGTTTTCATCTCGGAGGACGGAGTTTGCCCTGGTAGTGGCAGCTTTTCCTTTGCGGAAGGCAGCAGGTAAATGGCAGCAGCACTGGCAGCGACCTGAAGCTGACGTTGCAGCCATCCGCTTTGTCTTGGCTCCACCCAGTGGCATGAGCCTGCCAGTTTCCCACTCCGCAACCACTTCTGCAGGAACCTCAGGCTGCTGTACATCATCAGGGAAGTCACGGTGTTGGTTTTTGTAAGGGTTAAAGCATTGCACAAATACACTCTGCCTTTATGCTTCTGTACCCAAGAGCGTGGCTTGAGTTTGGGCTTGATCTGTCTCAGTCCCTGGGCTTGGTGCTGCTCAGACCTTCCTGTTCTGCACCGAAACGGATGTTCAGAGAGCCTGGAGCCAGGCTGGCACCTGCTTGCAGAGGTCCAGCCCTCCGGACCAGCTCTCTTGCTGCCCTGACACACTGCACTGCTTTTCTTCCCATTCTCAGACCAAAGCAAGTCCCCACCTCAGCTGTGCAGTCGCCGTACAACTGAAGATCAGTGTCATTAAAAATTGACTGCACCGTCGTAGCCCGAGGACGCACATATCAGGTGGAATTTCAGAGGCAAGGCCCAGGCTCTGGGGGCCCCTGCTGAGGAAACCAGGGACGAATTCAGGCCCTGCATCGCAGAGAACAAAAAAAAGAGGTGTTTTGCAGGAAGGTAGGAAAAGGCTGGCTGGAGAATCTGTGGCACTGTTCAGGAGGGGCTCCTTTCCGAGCAGCAGTACCGGGATGTTGTTTGCTTTAGAGCCTATAAGAATACAAAGTGGTTTTTTGTCAGGCTTTTAGCTTTAAAATGGATTCCTGTTGCTATTGCATTTACACTTCCTTTTGGCAATCTAAAGAAATGTTTTTACTGAAGGAAACAATGACATGCATGATTGGTTTGGATATTGGAAGCCACATAGTGATTCCAGAAGCACTTACGCTTTTCTGAGTAAACAAAAGCAATGGTTGCAGGTCTTGCTGGAGAAATTTTATCTAAAATAATTTTTCTCAGCTGAACACTCGCCAAATCGAATGCGTTTCAGCAGGGCGCAGCGCAGCCTTAATGCTGAGAAGTGCTTCGGCCCCGAACGTGGGGGACAGTAAGGAGTCCTCCTGAGGTCCCTGAGTTGGCAGAGCCCTCGTGAGCACCCAAAGGCCATGAAAGTGGACAAACAGAGCTCAGCCAGCGTTGCTGTTGGTGTGCTCACAGTGCCCGTGCCATGTCCGAGCACGGACCTTTGGTGCTGTGCCGCTCGCTCATCTCCCCAGCAGGAGAAGCCGTGATGGCAGCACTGCCCTTCTGCACCTGCCCATCTTCAAGGCTGGTGCATGCTTAAAAACTGCTTTTGGTGAGCAAAGAGCCCTTCAGACTGGCCTTGGGAAGGGTCTGTAGGTTATGATGTGGTTGTTGGTTTGTTTTCTTACCTGCCATTAGTATGGGAGCAAAGGCAGTATCTACCCAGGAATAGAAAACCTCTTCCTTTTCCCTGCCCAGTTCTCATCCTTATGCAGGAATTCATTTCCTTCTTCCTACTGTTTCCGTTCAAAGCATGGAGTACGAAATCTCTTGAAGGTCACATTCCTCCTTGAAGCTAATGATGGTGTTTTTCCTAATCCCGTTACAAGGTCCCCAGCATCATTAGATGCAAGCGTTACAGTTTAGCTTCATTTGATAAGCTGATGAAAGGGGAAGGCAAAGGCTCCCTGATGCAGGAAGACATTCAAGTGTCTACTGTAACGGAACATGTTCAGAAACGTTATAATCTGCTTAACTTCGGCATCTTGGTGGCCTGGTGCCGTGCCTTTTGTAGAGCAGCACAAAGGGCAGAAGGGGTGGCGATCCCGACGGGCCCCTTAAAAAGGAGGAGTGGCTGGTGCACAAGGGCTTTGAACGACTCGAAATTTTGATTGTTTTACCCCCAAGCCTGAAAATAGGAGTCTTGGCTATGCCATGAGCTCCCCCCTCTGGCATCAGGATGGTTGTGAGAACATCAAAGACCCCGAAGCCTTACAGAAACGTGTAGTTGTGGAAGAAGGTCGGGTAAATTCTTGCGAAGTGTGATACGAAGCCTCGGAAACCAGACTGCTGACAGCACCGCACCGATGCACACTGCCATGTGGGAAGGATAAATCCCTGCATATTGTAAGGTTGACAAAGAGAGTCTCTAATTCTGCTGCCATTTCAAAGGTTTCGGTGGCCTTACAAGCTGGGCTTGAACTGGTGGCCGCTGGGTTGGTGTCGAAGGGGAGCGTGCCCTTTTGTCGGCGTCTCGGACTCACTAGGTTGTTCGTACAGCAGCCTGCGTTTGCTGCCGTAGTATTTTATGTTTCCTTTGTATAAACCCTTCACATGACTAATTTCACGGGCCATTTCTCTCTGCTAGGTGCTTTGCCTCTGGGCCGCAGCTGTAGATTCAGCTGCGGTTGGGTCTTCAAGGGTTTGGTCAGGTAGAAATGTCAGCATGGAGTTAAGAAGTCCGGGAAACATTTTTTCTGTTAAGTCTGGTGCTTGTTGCATGGAGCTGCTTGGAACCATCTTACTATTAAGGCTCTCTGTGAAAGGAGTGAGATCTAAAAGTCTTCAAGTTAATTTGGACAAATGCTAGAGATTACTTGTGAGCTTACAAACCGTGGGCTTTTCTAAGAGCAACGTCACAGCCTTTCCTCCTAGATCTGTGTAAAAAAAGCCTTTTATGTGTAGTAAAGCAACAATACTGGGTTTAACTACAGCAGATTTTTTAAATCCTCTTTCACGTCTTCACACACCCGCTACCAGCCAGTAAATCACTTCGGTGGGTAATGCCTCCTGTTGCAGCAGCGTGTTACGAAGAGGTAGGTGGAAGTTCCCTTACTCCTCCTCCTTTTCTTACAAGTCACCGTGATGAGGTTTTTAATTGATCTGAAAGAAGATGAAGCAACTGGTGGCTGTGCAGTTCTGTTACCAGCTTTCACTGAATTTCACCGTTGCTTACACCATTTCTTTCCCACTGATATTGTGTGAAGGCAGGGTCTGCCTCTGCCTCAATTTCTTTTGTGCTTTGGGTTGTAAGTATAATAGTCATCTCCATGGCACATGTTCTTCGCTGATTTTCCTATCCCATGCAGCACTGTCGCAGTAACTAGCAGTTACTGTAGCTGCTGGATAGCTTATGGAAGAACAAATTCTCCTAAGATTAGGTCTAGTTTGTCATTATACAACGATGCGGGCTTGAAGTGCAATTCTAAATATTAATTCTGTAAGAAATGAATGCGGTTTTGTATCCAGTTGTCCAAACATTCCAGTCTTCACGCATTGCCGTGAATGTTAATTATGAAGATATGTGCCAGTTTCCAGTCCAGTCACAAACTGAAATGCACGGGGCGGTCTCGGAGGTAGTCCTGGGTGCAGTTGTCTTCACTGGGATTACAGATTGAGCCCCAGGGTGTATGAAATACTTATTCTGTAATCTTTTGGCATAAAGTAACCGATCACAGATCCCATTTAGGTTGGCTTCTCTGCCGTACGTAACTGCAGGATGCGCGTGCTGCTAACGACACCGATGCCCCCATGCATGAGAACTGAAACCAGAGACTGGAATCGTAGCTAACAGCACTAAACCTCAGGTCAGTTTTCAAGCGTGGCTAGGTTTCCTGTCTGACTGAAGCATTCAGCCTCTGTATTCGTTGTAATGAGTCAGTAGGACCCAAATCAGCGGGTCAGATTAATTAGCAGCAGCAGTGCGAGAGCTGCGCGCCCTGGGAAGCGCCGGAGCTCGGTGCTCTCAGCAGCATTCAGCACCAGCACCCAGCGCGAGCAGCTGCTCGCAGAGCACTCTGCAGACATACTAAATTTACTCCGAGCACTGTGCAGACGTACTAAATTTACTCCCACCAAAGAAGTTTTTATACTTTCGACTGGCGATAATTGATGGGCTGTACCCTCGGGAGAAATAAATCTCTACGAGTCAGATTTATGAGGACCCTTATGTTTATTTGTCAGCATGACACTGTTGTTACAGGGATAAACCGAGCGAACGGGAGAAAAGCTGACATGTTGAAAAATGTTGTATCCTATTTCTGAACCGGCCTCCTGCAGTTTGAGAGCCATAAAACTTTCCGTCTCGTCGTTTGGGACGAGTGGCTTGGCGGATTTGAATTTGTCAGGGAGCTGAGGACTGGGAGCTGTGCAGGTGTTTCTTCAGGAAAGAATCCCAAGGCATTTTTGTTCTTCTGTGCTGTAGGGATATTGCACGTTTTTGTCAAGTGCCTGATTAAGTTTGACATTTGAAAATAGAACTTCACGCAGAAATAAGTACTGTACTTCTGAGTATTTAATTAAGATGTTTAGTTCCTGTCAAGCCTGGTAGTTTCTCTTTCCTGTTAAGGGCAATACGTCTTCAACTGCTGAAATTTCAGAAACCTGTACTTAACCTTTAATCGTCATTCCATTTACATAGAAATCTGATTAACAACTTTTAAAGTTCAGGAGCTGCAAGTAAATGCAATTAAAGCCCTTTTGGAGTCTGTTATTAAGAGCTGGCATTTAATGAAGACTGAGGGCACACTACTGTTACCGTCTACACTGTAGCAGGATGTCTTAAGCAATTAGTCGAAGGCACGAAATACACGAAGTGTGCTGTATTATCCATGAGTGAACACGGTTGATATTTAAACAGCATGCTGCCTTTTCCTCTCTTTGCTGCGGCTGTGTCGTATGTGCCACTTGGAGTAGCAGAAGCTCAGGTAAGTTGGGTTAGCCAACGCCGTGTCTTGTACACGTCAGGATTGCACATTTCTTTCCTTGGGAAAGAGGATGCTCTGAGAGGTGGGTGTGTAGCAGACACTCAACGTGAGTGAGTACATCCTCTTTCTCTGTGATTTAAAGATCTTTAGCTTTACTTGGGTTATAAACAGGAATTTCTACCCCTGCCTTCCTCCCTTGCAAAATGCTTTCTACCTCTGCCTTCCTCCGTTGCAAAACGTGCAGACCCAGTGAAGGGTTGCTGATTTATAATTGGCAGAGCCGAAATCCGCACACAATTACCTGTTCAACTCTTACACTCCTCCTTGACCTTTTTACGGGCTACATGAACAAAAGAGAGGCCAGTCAAACCGAAAGGCAGCGGGCTCGAAACTTGTGGGAAAAGGCTTCATGTTGTACAGTCTATGAAGCAGGTGGTAATTGCGCCTTTCTGATTAAGTTTATTGCTTTTTGGACAGTTTGAGAGTACGGTTGGCTGCTTACCCAGGCTCTGGGTCGTACTGGACCGTGTGTGTTTCCCAGCTTCTCATCAATCACATCAGAAGGACCATGCACCGAAGGGGTGTGTGTGTACATTTGTAGGCATACACTCATTTTTGCATGGTCATTAAACACTCCTAGGAATTACAAGTTATTGCCCAGAGGCCAGTTGGGTTTGACTGTCAAAAACTGCAAAAGGCTTCCCCTCACCCCAAACATTTGCAGTCCCCATCCCAAACCCCTCGAGGTGTGTAAATGTGTAGATCTCTCTGGTTCCAGTTGTAGTCTTGCAGATGCCGTGTCTGCTTTCCTATGGAAACGTGCACCAGCGGGTTGCTTTTCTTTGGAGGACATGAATCATCTGACTGACTCCTCGTGCCGCCCACCTTACTTCTGTTTTTTTTTTTTTTCTCTGTGTGTTTTGTTTTGGTGTTGAGGGCCTGATACTGAAAGGAGAAAGCATCCGTGTGGCTTGGATCATTTCTGTGAGCACAATCTGTATTTGCAGAGCAGCTGACGTGCCTGGAGAAAATGAAGTGCTGTCCGTTTGGTTTATGACCCAGCTATTCAAGTTGACTATTGGTAGCTTGAACAAATGCTGCTGGCAAATTTATGGCTCTTTTATTAAAATAAATGCATAAATAAAAAGAACTACTGGGAAAGCTGCAATACAGATGGTCCAGCTCCTGTTCCTTTGTGAAGGCCAGATGACTAAATTTCAGAGGAAATGTCTTAAAACTCTCTCTATCAGTAAACTGAAGAAGGACCTGCACCACGTACCTTTGTGTGAGCTGATCTTGGGTTGTGTTATATGGCTATTAAAGCCACTAAAGGTAGAAAGCAATTGCAAAGCCAGCCTTGAGGACTTGGAAAAGAGGCAGCTGTCTCAGCATCACGCGCCTGCTGCATGTTGCAGAAGATTAACTTACCTGCTGCAGCTTCTCAGCAGCTTTTTCTTTTAGCCGCTTGATTTCAGAGCCTGATTTCAGAGCCACGAATGTAAGTTAGGGTGAAACTTGTAATATTGATGCAGCACAGGTGAGTGGGGATGGAGCTGGGAGCTGTAAGAGGCCTTTTATCCTGTGGGTATGTCAGCGGTAGGGCACACACAACCTGATGCTCTCAGCGATGCTTCTCTTGGCGCTTGCGGTAGGGAGAGGGCTTCCCTTCAAACCTGTTCAGTTGGATAATGACATGTCACAGGGCTGTTGATACATCACAGGGTTAATTAGCTAGCATTTGCAGAGAACACTGCAATTTAAATCATTATGCCACGCGTTCGTTACTGAACCAAAGGCCCTTTCCTGGTAAGAGTGGGAAAACACAATGAGGGCTGGTCAGTGCTGGCTTGTTCGAGGAGCCTACAGCCTGATGTCGATGGCTGGGACAGCACCTCTAGTTTCTCCTTTTGCTGTACCAGCACCTGTGAGAGCCATTATATCAGTACATACACACCCAGGTGACTCCATATCTTCTCAGGAGACTTCAGCTCATCCCTACATCAAGTGCAGCCGGAGCTTGTGGTGCTCAGGACCAGCTGTGAAGTCCACGCACGCGTCACCAAAAGCTTGTGAAGTGAAGAACTTCTGGCTTGAAACCTTCCCGAGCAATGCGAACAGATGTGCAGTTCATTGCCAATTAAAACAGCTTTGAAGGAGTTGTGGGTTTAGAGTAGTAACGAGGTTTGTTCCCTTGCTCCCCGGAGGTAAATGCACATTCGCAGGTCTCCAGCAATGGTTGTGCTAATTGACAATTAGCATTGATAATGAATGGAGTAGCACCAGCAGTGATAGCATTATCTAAATAGTTCTCGGGTTATTTTTTCACTTTTTCCCCAAAATGCAAAACAAAAGAATTCTTGCTTCTTGTTCAGTAACGGAGTTGGGCAATGCCTTGAGAGAATTAATTCTTGAAGGGTTTTTATTCTTGTGTTTCATTTAAATTAATTTCACGGGCAACAAGAGGATTAGATAAAGCAGGTTGTGTAGCATTAAATTGCATTCATGGCACCTAAAACTTGTTTTTATTCTTTCAGCCTTACCTCGCTGCTTTGCCCTGTGTTGTGTTTGCCATTTGTGTACCCAGCCCCTGCTGTCGACGTGGTACAACTTACAGAAAGCTTGGTGCTCTTAGAACTCAAACTGTTGTTTTTTTTTGTTAAATCCACAATTTGTGCAGCACTGTAATTATTAAGAATGTCGGTACTACACGTTACTGGGTAATCAGCTCTAGACCACCGTCTCACACAGGGTGCCACTGCTCTTCTTGCCTTTTTCTGGCACTTTGCTACTTGTTAGTCCAGTCTCCAGAGCTTCAGGAATGATGCTGCTTCTCACGCGTGTACAACGAAGTGAGTGCATGTCACAGGAGTGTCGTACTAGCACCGCTTCCATCGCCCCTGAAGTCACCTGTGGCTCCCAAACCATCATCTCAGCAATGGTTTTGCCAACGCGTGCTCTGCGGTGTGCTGTCACCAGGCATCGCTGAGCGTCCCGTAACGCGGGAGTGTAACGTGAACGTTGTCTGCTGGTCTGTTTGTAACCAGCTTGTCTCATTGAAATCCCATTAGGAAGTCTGCCTTCCACTTTGCAGTCTCAGCTTCTTGCTCCTGGTGTAACTAAAAGGTAACTCCAAAGCGTTCCTGGCGGCTGGTGCAGAGCAGGAGGGGCGCATGGTTTGGCAGCTGCCCGGTGTGTCGGAGCAAGAAGCTGCAAATAACTCCTGTCTTCAATTGCCAGTACCACACAGTGAATTACTGGAGATACAAGGACTGTTATTTCTGGGTTTCCTTTTCTTTTCTTTTGACTTTACAGCTTCTGCAAAGTATAAGGGATGTTTGCCCAGGGGTTGCCAAAGTGAGAAGTTGCCTCCAGTGCAAACCTGTTCCCAAACCCAAACGTTAGCAGCGGCTGTTTTAATTTCCTCTTTCAATGGAGATGGTAATTAAAAGGTGCTGTGTAGGACTGGTACTTCAAAAATCAGTGGTTCCTTCGTGCAGGAGCTGGCCCTGAATGCCACGACGGCTTTATTAAGATTCCCAGATTATAAAGCCAACGGAGCTGTCGTGGTCCTCTCGCCTGACCTCTGCGTAAAACAAGCTGTGGTGCTTTCTTGAGCTAATTCCCGCTTGAAAGAGGGCACGTCCTTTAGAAAGCAGTCCAGTCCTGACTAGGGGAGAGAAGAAAAAGTCAGTGGCGGAGAATGCAGCATAACCTTTGATGTGAGTGGTTAATTATGCTCTGGAAATGTATGCCTAGCTGTTAGTCAGAGCCCGGCCAGCTTCAACTTTCCAGCCTTTGGAGTTTTTTTTGTAATTCATTAGCGAAGACTTTTCTCCTCAGCTCTGTGCTCTCAGTGTTACGTGCTTGCGGACTGATCTAGTAACCTCTTAGCCTTCTCTATGCTAAGCTAACAAGGCTGAGCTCACGACTTTTTGGTGTCTGGCCGTAGTTGTGCCTTCCAGCCTTTAATAACTTCCAGGCTTCCTTCGCACACCCCTCCGCCCCCTTTCTGCCCGCTCTTTCTTTGTAGGACTGCCAGGGTTTCATTCAGCCTCCCAGATGGGTGACTTCCAGATGTGTGACCGACACGGAGAGGTGCTGCTAACTTCTACTTCTGACAAAGCTCTTTGCTTTATGTAGCCATTTCCAATTAGCTAATTAATATCCACTGTCACAGTGGGAACTTCTCTGCTGCTGATTATCTTCGATATTCCCAAATTTTCTACAGTCATTGCTTTCCACAACAGTCCCATAGATCCTGACTCATTCTTTTTCCCCGTGTGTGTGGAGTTACATCTGGTGACCATGAAATTCTTACAGCAGCTTGATAATATTATAAAAATAATATAAAAAATATTATTCTGTATTATTTTGTATCAATGGTCCGCTACTCATATAATTTACCAATTTCTCCCCAAAATATTATCAGCCACAAACCTTCTGTAGTCATTATTTGCATAGGAACTTGAGTCAGGAAAAGTTCTGGTCCGTTCATTGTGGAAAGTTGTTGCTTCAGCTGCTTTTGCCACTGCTTTCTGATTAAGCTGCTTCTAGTTGTTGCTCTTTTAAGAAAATAAAAACTTAGCCTGGAAATGAGAATTTGTAACCAAGCAAAAGAGAAGGCTTCTGGAACACACTTGCATTTCACGTGGAATACAGAGGACAAAAGGAAAGGAGGAATTTAGATTTCTGGGACCTAACAAAAATCCCCAATTTGTGGCTTCCTCATTTCTACGTGGATGCTGAGGATCCTGTCACTGTCTTGCTGATTTTTACTTTAGCGGATGCTGTGCTTTCTGCTATTGTTTTGGCTTTTCTGTCAGATCCCTCATGAAAATAACTTGCTCTCTTTGGGTTTATTTAAAACTAAATTTGACATCTAAGAATACCAGCTAGCCAGGATCTGTTTTTTGCAAGCCAATGTTGCTGAACGTAGAATGCTGCTGTTCTCCCTTAATTCTTTTTTAATAGTCTTCTATCATCTCTTCTGTGATTTTGTCCCTGATCAATATGAGCTGGAGAGGCCAGCAATTACCTCTTCATCCCATTTACTCTTGTAAAATTCATGCTGTGGGGTTAGTTTCCATTTGATCTCCAGGATCCCCCAAATATATGAAGGCATAACCGGTACTGTGAGAGTGTAGAGAGGCTTTAAGACAGGTTTAAAAGTTCTTTCGGTGTATTTTACGTACCTCTGGACAGGTTGGTAGCTGCTATTCAATGGCTTCGTGCATCAGTGTTAAAATACTGAATTGCTATCCCATGGTAGTTACCTGTAAGGAGCACACTGAAACAGAACGTTGTGCATTATGCTTTCTTCCAAAGTTTATCAAATGGAAATGGTTGGTTTTGATGTAAATGTCTTGGGATTTAGTTACTTAAACTATCTTTTCCTTGAGGTCTCATTGCTGCTGTGATCAGCAGAGCTGCTTGAGATGGAAGCATCTCCAAAGAGAACCGATAACAGTAATGCTTTAGGAAGAGATCCTCTGTTTTGAAATGGGATTTTCAACCATTCATCCTGCAGCGTCCATCTTGATTCAGAGTATGTGAGGATGCGAAATATCTGTTTGCAGCTTTTACTTGATGCAATAGAGCCCAGGCCGCCTATCTAAAACCTCAGAAGAGGCACAAACAATGAATTAATTCTTTAGTCACTCTGTGGCCAGTCTGATTTTATTGCCTATGTTTTCTTCATTGACTTGCACAGCTCAGGGGGCTCAACAAAAAAATTAAAAACGTGGATCTGGAAGGTCTCAGCAGGTGCAGTGATCAGCCACAGAAGCAAATTGTTGCCCCGTTGTAGTTCAGGGAGGCGATGTACAACAAGATGTTACCAGACCGACGTGACGGACAGGATACACGTACTGCTCTGACCTTTTGAAATTTCAGAATTTAATTACGCCTCCAAATCCATAAATATTGCCTTTTTAATACAACATTTATATTAATTTTCATTTCCAAAGAGCAGCTGGGTAAAGAGTGCTTTGTTCTCTTGCTTTATGTACAGCTTTATTTGTTTGACGTTGATATAAATACACTACATGGATGGCAGACCTCAACCATCGAACAGAAAGTCAAAAGTCCTTGTTATAGATGAATGGGATGTTGCAGACTTTACAGTCACTCATAAATCTTGCTGTACGTCCATGTGATTAATGTCTAACAAGGTTTTTGATTGATGGCTTAGCAACTGCTAACCAGGTGTTATGGGACCAAATTGTCGAATCCCTTACTTCAGCGTTAAGGAAAGCTCCTGTTCACCTTGATAGGCAGGAAGACGTCTGCTTTTTCTCATAAGTGGGTTTTCAAGTTCTCTCTTGCTGTGATTTTTGGTAAGTACAGGGTCAGGCTCCAACTAATGACATTGAAACACGACGTTTGTTAGAATCGCCTATAACCACGATGAGGGCAGAACGGCTGGGTAACGTCTAGGTGGAGGGATTAAGCTGAGGCCAACGATGGTGGGTGAAGGCCGTGGGTTGTACAAAGAAGCAAGAAACTAAAACTTCACCCTAATTTTTCAAGCAAGTAGCTGGCAAGATATGAAGAGTGTCCCACATGTGAATAGTATTGCTTAAAAATGTTAAAGGCTTTAATCTTCGTGCTGTAGTTAAAAGCCAAATGTACCGTGCGCTGGAGATGTCTCCTGTCTCAGCTTCTCTCCGGCTTGGCTGCGTATTGTAACTGCTCAGCCATGCTTCCAGTTAATTACTCGGTCCTGAAGAATCGGTGTAACTTGAATACAGGGCACTGGAGCACAAAGAGCTTTGATCTGTCGTGCACGGTTTCTGCTATGCTTGGATTTTATAACTTAAAGATGAACTTTGAGAATAGTTATCAAAACCAGCAATTTCTGCTGCTCGTACAAGCTTTTGACTTTTTCAGAGCCTTGCGCCTTAGCATCCTGCTCTGCCTACCTAGCAATGCCATAAATGAACAATTTTCTCCTTTCTCCTAATCTGCGGTGTTTTCAGAACTGTTCTGAATATCAAACCACAACTGATCTTTTATTTCTGTTTCAATTTTTAACTAACAGGAGCAAATCATTATATTCCTAGCACAAGCCTCTGTTGCCTTATTGTAGTCGTGGAGCTCAGTGCGGTATTATGCACTTCGTATTTCCCAGTCCTGCATATAAAGGGACATCAGAGTCCCGGAATCCATTATAAATAGGTTTCATCCATAACGTGAGAACAAATTGCTAAATGTTTTTCTTTCTTTCTTTTTTTTTTTCAAACTTGATTAAGTTTGAGGGTTTAATTACATTTTCGTGGCGATTTTAAGGTTGTTAATTCAAGTAGAGAAGATGAAATGCAAATACGCAAATACAAACGGATTTGGTAAATTACTGTTAAAAATTAGCACAGCGATTATTTTACTCTTAACAATAAGCATGCATTTTAAAAGCTTGTGCTCAGGTAAAGTTTTAATAGAGACATTTTAAGAGTTGGAGTTTTTATGTTTTACTTTATTTTCTCCCAAGTAATCGTGAATTGTTCTAATTAGGGGCATGATACCATTTGCCTGGATATTTATTCGTATGTAATTTGTTTTAACATAGACAGCGCCGCACTGATGTATTCCTTTCATTAAGACAACTCTCTTTGATGGGCTTTGACTAGCTAATTACTGAGATGGAACACATTACTAATAGCCTCCAAGTAGGTAGAGTTTTCTGAACATAAATAATGAATTTCTGAAAGCACTGACAAAAGTTAATTTTTAAGGGGTTTCTTTCCGTCTTCAGACACAATGAAATTAAAAGCGAGTGACTTTGAATCTGTTTTTGGTTCTGCACCGTGGAGTTACTCGAGCAGCACCAAACACCAGACCAGCACTTCGGGCTGCAGGGGTTTCACAAAAGGACCCCATTCACAAAGGCACCCGCCAACCCCTCTCTGAAGTTATTAGGCTAGAAGAAAATCAAATTTAAACTGAGTTTGAGGAACTGATGACTGTGGAATTTGTATTTTCAGTGGTTAAAAAATAAATAAATAAATAAATAAATAATCAACGGTTTGGGAGCTATTAAAGGGCAATTTTTGCAGCATTCCCAGGATTTTTTCCAACAGTGATCGTGACTCTTAGTATATCCACATGAATTTACACATGCATGTTTTATATTTATATACACAAATATGCGTACACGTGCCTGTAAATTTTCTCCATATGTAAACTGTGTTTTTGTAGTGGATTATATCAATATTGGTAACCTTTGTGTTTTTAGGAGCTGTGGTATGTAATCAGTCTGTACAGGCCAGCTGAGAAGCCCCCCACCATCTCCCTGTAGCTACAGGTGTTGGAATCAGTTTGGGGAGGAGTGGGGAATCAGTAGAATCACAGATTCCTCTGGGTTGCAAAAGACCTTCAAGATCACCAAGTCCAAGCATCAACCTGACCTACGGAGTCCCATCACTGAACCACGTCCCTTGGTACCACATCCACACGTCTCTGAAATTCCTCAAGGGATGGGGACTCCGCCACTGCCCTGGGCAGCCCGTTCCAATGCTTGAGCACCCTGTCCGTGACAAAATTCTACCAAAAGTACAACCTAAACCTCCCCTGGTGCAACCTGAGACCATTTTGTTGCTTCCTATCACTTGTCACCTGAGAAAAGAAACCTGCAGCCTCCTTTCAGGTGGTT
The DNA here is from genome assembly GCF_040182565.1 of Anser cygnoides. Lineage (NCBI taxonomy): Eukaryota > Metazoa > Chordata > Aves > Anseriformes > Anatidae > Anser > Anser cygnoides. The sequence goes on along the minus strand of NC_089873.1, from coordinate 2,432,096 downwards.
GTAGAGAGTGATGAGGTCTCCCCTGAGCCTTCTCTTCTCCAGACTAAACAACCCCACGTCCCTCAGTCACTCCTTGTACCTCTTTTTTCTTGTTTCTTCACCAGCTTCATTGCTTTTCTCTGCACACACGCTCAAGCAACTCAAGATTCTTGCAAGATACCTTCAGTACCATCAGGGTTTTGTAGCAGGTTGAATTGGTCGAGTAATGTAGGATGAGCTTTTATCAGATCAGTGACAGTGGCATATAGGTCACTAGGATCTCATTTCTGAAAATAAAGCTGAGTTTCTGTTAATTAAAACTGCTGATTTGTTTATTACCAGTCCTGTATAGTATTTAAAGATCCTAGACGTTCCGAGTCGCAGTGCAATGCTGTTGTGTCTCTAATGCAGCATTCCTCCTCCTTCTGCTCCTAGATGCTGCTGACGGAATATCTGGATATGAAGAACACCCGCACCGCCTCGGAGCCATCCACCCAGCTCAGCTATGCCAGCTCGGGGCGAGAATTCGCAGCGTTCTTTGCGAAGAAGAAGCCACAAAGGCCTAAAAACCCTCTGTTCAAGTAAGTGCCAGGATGCACTTAAAACTGGCCGTTAATTGCAGTTTCACGTGGGACTGGGGTGTAAGTTTGGAGATGGTAAGGTTTAATGCCTGAAGCTGAAGCCTCAGTAAGATCTCTGTTAGGGATTCATGGCTGGTTTGTAGAGTGCAGCTCTTTCAGAGGCTCATTGCGGGGTTGGGATCCCATTACACGAGCTGCTGCAGAGCGTGCAGCGATACGTTAAGCCTATCTTTGTGCACAGTATGTTCAAGACCTGTTAAAAAGGGTGATAAAGGGGACTGGACAAAGAGAATTAAGATAACTGTATAATTACTAGATAGACTAACTGGCTAATCCTATCACTTGTTCCTTTAATTCAAAGTGGAAAGAATTCAGTGGCTGGGAGGAGAGAGGACGAGAGAGGATAGGTGGGTGAGGGAAGGATTTGGGGTGCAAATTTGATGTGCAAGAATGAGGGATGAGGAGCACTGTTACGAGAGGACAGATGGCCTTGCCGGTACACCGAGACGCAGAGGAGCTTTGCTGAATTTTTGTCTCATCTCTTGACTACCTGTGCTGGTCCATCCTCTCTGGCCCTTTGAGGATCTGGGGGAATTACCGAAATGTGCTGTTTTCAGAGCAGAGGCTCCAAGCTGGAAGTTCATGGCTTTGATCTTACGTTGCAGCTCTGCCAGTGTAACTGTGTGTGTGGCCGCCCCCTAACTCAGCACTGCCAAAATAATCTCTTTAATGACTTTTCTTTTATACACAATGACATTGTTCTAAAGCAGTTGTTCAGGGAACGTGCAGGTTTAACGGTAGGGTTGAGGGAACAGCAGCAAGGAGAGCAGTGCTGGGGAGTACCAGCACCTTGGGGCAGTAACCTTTTACCCGTGCTCAGCTGCAGCAGGAGCAGCGTATCTGATGGGTGGACTCACTACAAGCTGCTGCAGGGCTGAGCTGTCTTTCACTACCCATTAGCGAGGTATTTAGCCTTACCAGGCTTTGCTCTCCCATGTAGAAAGCCCGAGTTTAACAAAATCTACTGAAATGTTTGCTGGAGGCGGGGAGCGATTGGAGGAGAGAGCTTGTGGTTTCCCCCTTTATTTTGCTGGGGATGGGTGCCCGTGAAGTCTGGGTGGGTTTTTCTGGGTGGGTTTTTTAATCTGCAACATCCCATTTGTAATCTGAGGTAGATCACTACGTGGTGGGGAGGTAATATGGGAAATTCAGTAATGGAAAAGGCCGAGAGGTTTGCCGAAAAGGCAAGTGGTTAGGGGAGCTTCACATTCCAGAGCCTCTTTACAGGTCGTTTGTTGTTTTTTTCCAGCTAAATTTTATTTCTTGATTACCCAGAGCTTGCAGAACTCCCTGTTACTTGCCCCATGGGCACGGGCACATAGCAGCTGTATTCTCTTAGTACCCAAAGGCTTTTGCACTTCCCGCTCTCCATCTCCCAGGATTAGCTGTCTGTATAATCTTCTGCTATTAGAAGGTTAAATGTTGCCTGGAGGATCTCAGAGGTGTCTCCTGCCACCTTGACAGCCTATGGTTATTCCTCCCCACCCCTTTTTTAACACTCCCTTGGCTGTTTGGGTTGAGAATTATGCTCTTTGAATTCACCCCGTCTTGCAGATCTCTATCGGAGCAAAATAGGGCTGCTCACCTTTTCATTCCGTGTCTGTTCTTGGATGTGCTTGGGCCATTTAAGTTTGAGGAATAGGGATGCTCTGTTTCACCTAGAGCAATTTAAGCCTGTATATTAGTTTGTCACCGGAGAGTGAAGGTAGGTGTAATTGTTTAAAGTGAAGGTGCCTAACCTCGTAGGAACAGCGTGTCTCTTGCCACTCATGGTCTTGTCACCAAGTCATCGCCGGCACCACGGTGACAGCAGCACTTATTGAGAGCTCTTATTTGGTTATCTGTCTTCTGTCAGCTGTCACTATATCTATGGAAATCTCCATTGAAATGGAATTTCTCAGTCCGCTGGGGGATGTGCATGTTTGATGGAGTGTTATTCTTGTCTCCTCGCCCATCTTCAGTGCTTTTTTGCGCCGGGCTGCGAGGCTTTTTCTTGCCTTTCCATTAGCTCTGTCCAAATCGGAGGAGCCATCCACTTGTCATCAGAATATCCGCGTTTAATTTCTCACTTCACAAGTCTCTTAGGGCAGGGCTCCACCTTGTGTTTTACTCGCAGCTCGATGCAGGTATCTGTGCCGTGCCCTGTGATAGCTTGTTAGAAGCTGATTTTCTAAATCCAACTTCCTCTGGTGGTGTGTTTATGTGAAGACTTATGATCTGGCAGCAGTAGGAAGAACGAGGACTCTTGAATTGCGTCTTGCAGCAACCAGCATTTGGAAGGGACTTTGAATCGTTGACTCCCTATCTTGAAAACGGGTATAACTCACAGGGCGGGGGAAGTCATGATGTGTTCAGTTGTTTAATGTTGACTCAAAACCCAAAACCCTTGGGAATTCACGTAGCTTCTGCCATCGTAAGCCTGGCTTTCTTCTTTTCCATAAAGTAGCCACGTGTAGGTTGCTGTCTCCCGGCAGGTCAGATTTGCTAGACAAAAATTGGGCATTGGTGGGAAAGGAGTGGCTTGCACAAGCAGGTGTTGAACACCCAATGTTCTAGTCTCAGGCTTGGCTAAAATTATGTGCAATTCTGTGCTTAAAACAAAAAATCAATGCAAGCTTTGCAACTGGAGTGTCAGCATGGAGAGAGGGGGGGATTACAAGAGAAGAGAGGTTGAGTGGGAATAGGAACACGGGAGAATAGATCAAGGAAAGAGCAGAGGAGGGGAAATGGGAGAGTGAAACTGGATGGCTGTGGGAGAGAAGTGGCTGTGCTGAGATCGGAGTCACTGTCTCAAAGCCAGGTCTGGGGCAGCAGGGGGAGACTCAGGTTTGTTGCTGCAGTTTGCCTTAACCTGAAGCTTCTGAGTTTGATGCCTGGAGAAGACCTCTGGGTCATGGCGATAATGTTATATTTAATATTTCACTAGGGGAAAGAGGGAGCACATCACAAATACAAAGCCAAGAGTTTATCGTTCATTTAATTACTCAGCTGCGTTCGTTATATTTTGATAAATGGTTATTAGCTCAGTCGCAGTAATGCTAACACTCATAGTCCAAATTAAAGTGGAAGAGCCTCATTAATAAAAATAACCTTAAAACTGTTGCACAAGAAAGCTTCCAAATGCTCGGCCCTTCTTTGTAGTGTGATGCTCAGGTTTGCAGTGTCCCTCTGGGTGGTGCTAATGCCGATTCAGCCTTCCCCAGCAGAAGGGCCTCAATGCCTTGAGGTCTTCACTATAAGGAGTTTGGTCATTAAAGACATCTTGTGCCACTTCAGCAATTTGAAAATGCCTTGAGCCCTCTGCCTGCCCCATCCTGGTCCCCAGTGCCCATGGCAGAGCTGCCCAGCGCCCACCTGGGCACACACAGGGCTGCTCTTTGTTGGGTGTCGCCAGTGCTGAGCTCAGGCTGAGTCCTTGGGTCCCTCAGTAAGGGGATGCTTGTGTCACAGGGACACCCAGCTCAGCCCCCAGCAAGCTCAGAGCCACCCTGAGACCCTGCAGCATCAGGCCATTTTACTGTGAATGACAAAAGTCATGTTTATGGGGCTCCATTACTTGAAAAACATCTTGTCTCAGGTTGATCCTTGTAGAGTATTGGAGTCATCCAATAAATACTTAATTTACTACATTTTAGTTTCAATGAGAGTATTACTTTTTAATTTGTGGCTTTATGTATATGCCAGTTAACGATGTAGTTGATACTAACTCATTGCTTTGGTTTGGATTTCACCAATTTTTTGGGGCCGTTCCTGCTCAGAAGAGCATCCCCATGCTATGCAGGCAGGTCTGTGCCACCGGCAGCTGCCGACAGAGCTGTGTGGATCCAAGGTGGCAAAATACGGTACATCAGTGGTGGAGTTTTACAGGAAAAATGTGCTTTTGTCTGCCTTGGTCATTTTCCTCAACCACACAGGGAAGTGCATTTTGTTCTGAGCTGACTGGTGCTTACAAGAAGGCCAGCTCTGTGGATGGCTAACTGACTTTATTCTTTTTTAATTACAGGTTTGAGTCCTCTTCCCATGCTATTAGCATGAGTGCCTATTTGCGTGAGCAGAGGAGGGAGCTGTACAGCAGAAGCGGAGAACTTCAAGGTGGGGAAATAATGTGTTAGTTTGGGTAATTCTCTTCTGCAGGAGCTGAATGTCCTGTCCATGCCATGTCAAGGTATTAGTACCTCTCTAGTTTGCTGCCCAGGCTGTCTAAATCTCTCTATTATTTAAGGTCTATTTCTTTAATTCTTGCTCCGTCATGCAACTGGGTTTCTTTTTATTCCCCTCTGTGCGTTCAGATAAAGGTCCAGTTCTTAAAAACTAGTCATGAAACAATGGATGAAACACAAACAAGTCTCATTGTGAGCATTGCTTTTGGGTTACTTGGAGGTAATGCCTGTTTCTTTATCTGCAATCTATTTCCCTGTGTCGTATGTCATGCTTCTGGATTGTTCTGGGAGCTAAACTCACCCGTTTCGTATTTGAAATCACAAGTTTCTGTTGGAAGTGACCAAGTCTGTGTCTTTTGTATAGTATTTGAAGAGTTAGAGTATTCAAAAATGGTGAGTTTGAAGTGTTGGACCACTCTTGCTGGTTTATACTGCTTGTGACAAGTGTTGTGTATACACAGAGAAGTGTTCTCTGGGCATGGCATCGTTTCACGTTTTTTTGTGAATGGTTTAGTTCACAAAAGTCTTGCTTTTGGAAGCAACAGCAGTGGAAGATCTTGAGGCTGTCATGTTAATGTACAGTAGGAATAATTTTTTTTCTGTCTCATCCGTTGTAGTTTCTTACTGGGCTAATGATAAAAAGAAAATAATATAAACTCTTCAGATATTACAGTGATGGACAGGGGTAGAACTTCTTGAAATCTTACTCATGGTAATTTTCAGATGGCTTTTATTCGAGGATATTTTATAATTTACAAGAGAATTATTGCATGCCTTTGTGTTCCCTTCCTCCTTTTATAACTTAGTTGTGCTCAGCAAGAAGTGAAACCCAAAGCAGTGAGGTCAGAAGCACTGAGAGATGTACAGTGTTCTTGTGGACCGATCGCTTCACTTAGGTGACTGTGTAAAGAGGATCTTCATATTGATGATGAAATATAGAATCATAGAATCATAGAATATCCTGAGTTGGAAGGGACCCTTAAGGATCATCAAGTCCAACTCTTGATACCGCACAGGTCTACCCAAAAGTTCAGACCATGTGACTAAGTGCACAGTCCAATCTCTTCTTAAATTCAGACAGGCTCGGTGCAGTGACCACTTCCCTGGGGAGCCTGTTCCAGTGTGCAACCACCCTCTCTGTGAAGAACCCCCTCCTGATGTCGAGCCTAAATTTCCCCTGCCTCAGCTTAACCCCGTTCCCGCGGGTCCTGTCACTGGTGTTAATGGAGAAAAGGTCTCCTGCCTCTCGACACCCCCTTACGAGGAAGTTGTAGACTGTGATGAGGTCTCCCCTCAGCCTCCTCTTCTCCAGGCTGAACAGGCCCAGTGACCTCAGCCGTTCCTCGTACGTCTTCCCCTCCAGGCCTTTCACCATCTTCGTAGCCCTCCTCTGTACACTCTCCAACAGTTTAATGTCCTTTTTGTACTGTGGTGCCCAGAACTGCACACAGTACTCGAGGTGAGGCCGCACCAGCGCAGAGTAGAGCGGGACAATCACCTCCCTTGACCTACTAGCGATGCCGTGCTTGATGCACCCCAGGACACGGTTGGCCCTCCGGGCCGCCAGGGCACACTGCTGGCTCATATTCAACTTGCTGTCTACCACGACCCCCAGATCCCTCTCTTCTAGGCTGCTCTCTAGCGTCTCATCGCCCAGTCTGTACGTGCAGCCAGGGTTTCCCCGTCCCAGGTGCAGGACCCGGCACTTGCTCTTATTGAACTTCATGCGGTTGGTGATCGCCCAGCTCTCCAACCTATCCAGATCCCTCTGCAAGGCCTTTCCACCCTCATTCGAGTCCACAACTCCTCCAAGTTTGGTGTCATCAGCAAACTTGCTCAAAATACCTTCTATTCCTACATACCTACCTAATACCTTCTATTCCTACATCCAGATCGTTTATAAAAATATTGAAAAGTACCGGCCCTAAAATGGAGCCTTGAGGGACCCCACTGGTGACCGCCCGCCAGCCTGACGCAGCCCCATTTACCATAACCCTCTGGTTATGGTAATATGTAATATTACCATATGTAATGATGTATAAAATATGTAATATGTAATGTTAAATATGTAATATGTAATGATGCACTCTCTGGCGAATATTCAGGTCTTTCTGCATGGACTGTGAGGGAAGAATCTGAGATAAAAAGATGTACTGAAGTTGACAGTTGCCCACAGTGTAATCTCACAGCCATAGGAATAAAATAAGGTGAAGATCCCTGCCTTTTACATGATGGTATCACCCATTATGCACGCTTGGAAGGTGTTCAGCTCACAGCTCTTCACCTTTTAAGACGCAGGTTCTCACCTTCAAAATCTGTCACATGTACCTGGGATCAGCTGGAAGAAATCTCCCAGTTCAGCAGGATGTTGTTTAAGTCTAAGCTATTACATGGCACAGTCTTTTTTATTTTATTTTTTTAATACCAATGGATAGTAGGATTTAAGTAGTTATTTATCCACAGTAATTACTCTATTCTGCAGCCTGCGTGGGGCAACTGGATTCAAAGCCAACAATTTTGAAACTGTTGAGGGGATTAAGTTTAGGATAGGGATGGGGCCATCAGGGGGCTCGTAGCCCTTCCCTCAAAAAAATTCAAATCTCTTTGGTAGTAGTCCTGTTGCCTTTTGTTGTTTCTAGTTGCCTCCATGCCCTGATCTGGCCACTTGACCTCGTTGCTTTAAAAACACAGAAGACGAAGGTATTAAGTCTGCCTCTTCTTCCAGATGCACCATGGCTGAGATCCGTGTGGTTTTGGGATAGAGTTGCCATTGCTGTGGCACTGAGCCGAGGAGGTGTTTTTAAATAGCTCCTTTCTTTTTCAGGGTTCAGAACTCATTGCTGTTGGGCACAGCCAGATTTCTTGAAAGAGCAGCCCCTTATCGATAGAAGGCAGATCTCGAGGCAGCGTTTGTCACGAGCAGGAGGCTGTGAGCGTTTTTCAAGAGAAGAGGGTGCGAAAGAGCTCCGCAGACTTTCAGCTGCCGAGCTGGCGTGGGGTTGGAAAGAACAAAGCTGAAGAGCTGACAAAGGAGGAAAGGACAAAATATAAGAATTAGCGTGGATAGGGCCAAGATGATACTGCCCTTTATGGATGAATCGGAAGAGCTGGGACGTGACGCAATAGGTGACAAAAAGTCAATGTAGGGAGTCAATAGGGACAATAGATGAGATGACTTTGCTAAGAAATCTTTGCTGTTTAACCATCAAGAAAAGTTTCCCTTTGAACTTTATGTTAAAAATGTACTATCCTCTCTTTCTATTATAAGCTGCTGTTCCCTTTTAGGTAGCTCATTAATCTTCCTGAATCCCAGACCACAGCAAGATCTGCATTTTGATTTTTTTTTCCCCCTTTTAAAGAGAAATACAATTTAATTGTTCAATCAGGTTACTGGAAGGCAGGCATGTGACACTCTCTCTTCTGTGAATGCCACACAGTTTCTCTTCCTGACAGCTTATCCACAGGGATGATTTTTCAGTGGCAGCAGGGGGAGGGTGGCTTGGTAGGAAATCTTTCTTCCTGAAAAGGTCTTCAAAGAAACATATGCATTAAAAAAAAAAAAAAAGAACTTATAAAAGTTTGGCTCTTGCCAACTTTTTGAAATAAGAATTTAATTTAAATAGCCTTAAAATGTGTGAAGATCAGAGTGATGCTTTGTCATTAACCTCTCTCGTTTGGACTGAAATAGTACAGTGCATAAGGCAGACGTTATCCCTCAGTGGGAGAAAGGGACCGGCTGTAAGTGATTTAGAGATGGAAGGATTCATTCTTGCGTCTTATTCCACTGAAATCAGAGGAGGAAGACGTAGGCCATGTCTTTTTCGCTTTAAGTCGGACACAGAAGTCGTTTGCCAATTGTCATTAAGAAGAAGAAATCAGAAGCAAGTACGTAACTGAAATATCTCCTTCTAGACTAACAGAAATGCGGTGCCTCGGGATGTTTGCAGAAGTACAATGTCAGAGGTGGTTTCTTCTGTACAAAACCCAAACCCCAAAATGATTGTCTCTTTTTTCTCTCTCTCTTTTTTTTTTTTTCCAAGAGTACGTCTTGGCCGAGTGCTGGCTGGGGAATTTACATTTTCCTTCTTAGAGCCCTTCTGCCATTTGTCAGATACGATGTTCTTTTTATAGACAGTCTGAAATAATGGAGGTGTATTTAAAAAGCAGATCAGTTTATTCCACGAGCGGCTGAATGACTGCAGCCTGGTTCATCGCAGATGCGTCCTGTTCTCCCTTAACACTTCTCTTTCATTAGCCACACTTCTCACCATGTCTCTCCATCACATTCATCCCCCTTGCTTCCTTCCTGGCACCCCTCAGCGCCTGCTTGTGTCCCCGAAGCACCCGCTAAACAAAAAGCAACCTGTGCCACGGCTGGACCAAGCAAAGTACATCCCGACCAAGCAGCTCTGCACCTTGGAAGCAAGTGTGCTGGTAGGTCCAGCAGCATGGAGAGCTAACAAGTGCCTGCTGATGCTTTTCCTTCTGTGGAGGCACGCGTTTATCCCACCTTTGTCTGCACGGCTGTCTGTTTCCACGAGACCTCTGAGAATTTACTGCTTTTAGGATTTATGCCTCTGTCACCTTCGGCTGAAATTGGCTCTCCAGCTCAGTTGTTGTGAGGATGGGACAGCCAGTTGGACAGACAGAAGATCAGATAACTCTTATTTTTCTAGGAAACCAGGCTAAAACATTGCTGTATTTCATTGCAGAGGTGGTTGCTTGTCACTGGCTAGTGGAATGAATCCCATGCATGCCCCTTATTTCATTCCACTGCTGCCTTCAATTGCCAACAGATCCTTGGGAACGGAAGAAAAATGTGGCTTCTCCCCACAGAAGGGGGTCAGGGACTGCAAGAGGGATGGAGAGGGTAGGAGATTGTCCCTGGGGCTGCACAGTAAGGCAGGAGGCAGTCTGCAGGGACCTTGTTGTTTTTTTTTCCATTAAATTGGATGTGATCGGTATCAGGAAAACATGGCTTCAAGAGAGAATTAAGAGGCAAAACCGCTACTATTTTAGGTAGTGTTCAGGCATGTTTGGGTTTCTGAATTAGTATTTTGGTAATAGTGTTAGTGTCATTGTACCAAGCACGGTACACATGCTATGTGCGTTGTACATGCCTGGAAGGTGGTGTTACTTCATCAAAGGTGGCGTTGGTTAGAGGATCCTTCTCAACACGTCAGGTATTGTTTCAGAGTCCCATGGCCGTGGGGAATTAATGCAGGTGCGTACTCACGGTGACTCTGGCCTCAGCTTAGTTTATCAGCAGAAATGGTGAAAGACGTTTTTATACACTGCGAAAATCTGAAGAGCCTGGAGGGTGCTGATCAGCATGGAAAACAGCAGCCAGCTTCTGTTATCTGTGCGAGCGCAGGCCCTGGTAGTTCATAGCGGGGTCAGCTTTGCTCGTGTCGTACAGCTGGGCCGGTTTTAAGAATGAAACGTGAAGTGCTCCCGAGCAGCCGCTGTTCCCGTGGATGTTAATGGTCTCCACAGCTGCTCGGCACCTCTTAAAATTTGGGCTTCTGATTTCTTTCCCCCAAGAAGCTCGAAGCAATTCAACGTTATTAAACCTCTCCGTGCCTTTGTGAAGCAGGATTTTATTTAGGGTGTAGCCGTGCAAGTCTGCGGTATGAGACGAGTCATCCCGGGAAGGACGATGGAAGCAGAACTGGTCAGGATTCCAGAGTCACCTTCCGGTCTTCACCTTTCAGCCTTCTGTTCAGTCGTGCTGGTTGAAGTCTGAATACATTAAGGCTGTATATGTTAATATAAGGATGGTTTAGGCACACTTGACACAGCCACGTGTCGATTAAGGTGGCTCTGCAGCCCTGGGACTGCTGCTGTGCCAGCTCTGCGTGGCGGTGGGAGCTCCTGCACAGCACCCCGGGAGAAATCGCTGCCTACGAGTACTTTGTGCTGTGTAAGAGCATTGGGAATATTCTTGTATTGTCACTGCGCCTTTGGGGTTTTTCTTTTCTTTTTTTTTTTTATCTTAGAAATTGTGTCGTCTCTGCTCCTACTACGTGGGTGTCCTGCAGGTTTTCATAAGTGTGCGCTCTTATTGCCACCGGAAGGCAGGGCAGTGCTTGTTGTACAAGGCAGGCGGAAAAAAGTTACGTGGCATCACAGAGGAAGTGTTTAATAGAGCGAAGAATGAAATTCATGCCCCAAAGCAGTGCTTCCCCAACTACTGGGCACATTTTGCGTGCTGAGCTGAAACAGCAAAATTCTGTATTGCTTTATGAAGTTATTTAAGCAGTTTCTGTCCAGAAGATCCCCGTGATGCAGTACCCTTCCTTCTTCTTCGAAATTTTGGTTAGTTCCACTTGCTTCACTTTTCACAAGTTTCGGTGGGATCCTGCTAGAAGTTTGGACCTTGGATGAATGGTTCGGGCATGACCAGCAGCGCTGAAAATTACCTGCGTTGTGCAAGCTGTGAATCTCAGGTGTGCTCCAAAAGACTCAGTAGGAGGGCTACAAGAATAAAAGGCAAGTCACATCCAGCTCGGACCAAGGTTGGCAAATTGAGCTGTGAAACAAAGGCCTCTTGCAATGAGGCTACAGATACCAGATGTATTTATTTTTTAACTTTATTTCGTACAAGAACCTCCAAGAAATTCTTGTTGGCCAGGTGAAAAATAAAACTGGAAAGAGCCGAACATCACCGATGATACAAATTGACTGGGGAAGACTGGGGATGGGTTGCTCACCAGTATGCTGTTTAACTATTCTCGCTCTAAGATGGAAAATTTCTTACCAGAAGGTTTTAAGTAATTAAGGAAATCAAAGAGAAACTCTGCTAATTAAGATTTTGACGCCAAGAAATAGCGGCGGAGGCAAATGGTATCTGATCTGACAAGGGCACAATGTAAGGCCAGGTCCGGGGAAAATGCAGTTATTTGTAGGTGCCTTGTTCCATTTGAATTCACCGAAGGGCTGCCGGAGGGAGCCAGCCGTGTTTGCCGATGACAAAAACGAATCTTGACACTTTGGATAATGAAAATTTGGTTCAGCACCTTTTAGAGACGGGTATGATAATACGCTGTCAGTCGGAGGCAACGGGGAGAGGGGGGGGGGAAGCAATGTAATTCTTGTCTGGTTAGAGGAGATGCCGCGACAAGCGGGCAGTCCCGGTTAAAAATGCCCCGTTAGGAAGAGGGATAACCCATCGAAGAATCGGAAAGTTGGTTGGACGAAGGGAGGGGGAAACGATTTGATGTTAGGAACCTCCTGTCACGCAGCTGCTTTGGTCTCCCCGCGGTGCGGAGGATCACAGTTTGCTTTGAGCTTGGGGGGGAGGAGAGGGGAGAGAATGGCTTTTTTGTGGTTTGACAGTATTAATGCAATCATCTCGTTCAGACCTTGTAAGCCCACTTATTATTTCCTCTGCGTGTGTTTTTTCTAGTTTAGCGGATTAGCTGCACTGTCTCTTCAAAGGCTATCCAATCAAGAAGGGGTTATTAAAACTGGGGCGCTTTATGACTGAGAATTAATTAGAGCAGCATTTTCATGCAAAACATCCAATTTTTTGATTAGCAATGGAGCAGGGCCGCAATTAACACTCTAGGAAGCTTAAATTTCCAGCATTTTGATTCTCAGGAAATGAGATTATCAAACTGGGGTCAGGCACTTGACAGCAAAAGGGGGATTATGTGTAAGAAAATAATTTGTTTCTTGATTTTGCCTCTGAGATTGTTATTAAAGCTACGGTGAATTCAGAGGGAGGCGAAGAGTGGGAGGAGGAGATACCTAAAAATGGGAGCCGGAGAAACCCTTTGCCTTGTTAGCGTCCTCCTCGCTGTGCCAAGAGCTGCCTCGTCCTGGTGTTAGGGAGAGCACGCTCTGCGTTGGATTTACAGCAACAGGTTTGCATTGCTTTGCGGAGGCTTGTTGCCTTTCCTAATCGATGTGTGTTGAGGGTTCTGCAGTGGTTTTTAAATATTCAAAATATTTGTATCCCGGGGAAGGAGGCGGTCCTGTTGTTTTAATAGACGGGCTGCTTTGTCTCCATTCCTTTAAGCAAATACATGGCATGAACACTTTTTAAACTGGTTTTTGATCCACTCCCAGTGTCTGAGGACGTATACCACTGCTTATTAAAGGCTGAGCACTGCCAGACTTCAGGGTAGGTGGAACAAGAAGCGGGGCATCTCTGTCCCTTCCGGAGAACACGGAGGGTTTGGGGGTTCCATCTCCCACTGAATTGTTCTCACTTCTCAGGGCAGTGCAGGGTGCTGAGTGTCAGCCCTGGGCTGTGAAATCAGGCTGCGTAGGGGACTTGGAGCAGGCTAAGGCAGTATGAGTCATTTCACAGAGTCACAGAATCATTAAGGTTGGAAGAGCCCTCCAAGATCACCTGGTCCAACCACCCCCCTACCACCAATGTCACCCACTAAAGCATGTCCCCAAGCACCACGTCCAACCTTTCCTTGAACACCCCCAGGGATGGTGACTCCACCACCTCCCTGGGCAACCCGTCCCAATGCCTGACTGCTCTTTCTGAGAGGAAATGTCTCCTCTGATAGCTGATCAATATTTGCTGGGTGTTGGGGGACTGCCAGTTTGCATCTCCGTAGGAGAGCGGGTAGTCAGCTGTCTGTCCGCCTGCTTTTGCTTCTTAAAATGACCATACAGTTCAATGGCTTTTTAAAATGTTATTTGCTGTATTATTTTTGAGCGAAATTGTTTGTGAAAACAACTATTATGAAGTTGATTGTTGCGAGCAGCTGCATTAGCCACATTCTTCGTCCTAGGTCCTACCTAGCAATGCCCACAGCTATTGCAGCCTTTACTGCAGCAGCCACGTTATTGAGGATGCTCAGTCCTAGCTTGCACCACCAACTGATGTTCAGAGGTTGAGCCTTATACAAGTACAGCAGTGCATAACATTGTGCTTTGCTCCGTGAAGCAGCATGGCAAGCACTCTCCAATCTCCGCCTTCAGCATTTGCCTTTGGGTCCCTGCCTGGGACTCCCAAATAAGTTCTCATTCTCAGCTTCAAGATCTTCTTGCTTTAGGCTTTGCCTCCATACGGTGCTCACTTCAAAGCCAAAAGACCTCCAGTAACTCTACCATGTAGATTTCCAGATGCCACATTGTCCTTTTTTAATATAAAAAAACAAAATACCAGGGCATCAAGGTGTTGTGCCAGTAGACGAGCTTGTCAAATAAAGACTGAAAATCAAAGACGAGGCTATCATTTATGAGTTTCGTTAAGAGCTTTAATTTTCCACTCTCTGCATAAATTGCTAGTGCTCGGCTTCTCTCCCCTCTCGATATGAGGAAGGACACAGAAAAAAGCACTCATTTTATAAAGATTAAATAATCCCATAGATGGATGCTTCAGTCTTACTGGTATTGCTGGGAGGCTGCTGTGTCCAGATCTGCTTTGTGTTTTGTTGTTACAGTTCTGGGCAGAGAGACTTTCAGGTTTTCTGGGACTCTTTCTGTCTCAGCATCCCTTGTTTGGAAAGCAAACATTGATTTTCAAGGTACTTTGTTTCAGCTTCTTTTCAGCTTTGAGTTTTGGATTACTGAAGAATTTGGGGGCTTTGTGGTGAATTTAAAAAGACGCTGTAGAATTATCGGGTATTACGCAGATTAAAGCAGAATAGGTAGGAAATGTTTATGACTGTGAACTGTAATATCCTGTTTTGTATCAATTCTAGGAGGTTTTCCATGAGGACTAGGCTTTTGAAGGCATTGAGTCATCTCAGCTTGATGCAGTGAGATGCGCTGCAAGCCTTGATATCCATTAAAATCAGTCCCTGTGTTTTCGTATGATTAGTTTCTAATTGGATGTAACTTCATCAAAGTGAACTTGTATCGGTGTATCGGTGAGTATGTGCTCTCCTTTCCCCTCCGTCAGCTAAAGCACAGCTTTCTGGGCTGCTCTGTGCCGGGCAGCGAGCCGTGCTATGTCCGTGCGTAAAATGTGTCCCGGGCTGGAACAAATGAATCACGCTTTGCTTTTCTGAAGGACACTGGAAACATTTCATCAGTACAGCCAGCAATAAAACAGCCACGATGCAGCCGAACAGGTACTCTTCTTACTGTGATCTAAAATAATACGTTCCTCCTTTCTCTCCATATGAGAGCTTCGTACTCTCCTGGAATTTGTGCCTTTGCGTCAAGTTCAGTAGTAAACCATTTATTTAAAACTGCTCTGTCTTGCTGCTTAGGATCAGGATTCTCTCGGTTTGGTCTGAGGAGGTCTGGTTTCTGATAATCCACTCTGCTTTGAAGAGTGTTCATTGCGGCACTGGTGGAAGTTGGCTGCAACAACCTGAAAGGATGAAAAAGGTTCTGTAGGTTAAGTGGATGCTACTGCCATTGTCTCTTCGAAAATTTTAATCGTCTGAAGCCAAAACTCTATTTTTGAGCTCTGGCTTTCCTTAGGACATTATTTCTTGCAAAGTCATTTCCTTGACTAGCTTAAGGAATATTTTTGTGCTGCTCCCTTGTGGTTTTTGTTTGTTTGTTTGATACCAGGACACTCCAGTGTACCTTTGGTACCCCAGGGTTAGATTCCTACACTCATCTCCTATTATTGTTAATGATAATAGTGTACATTCCTTTGAATCAGAGTACGGCAGAGTATGTAGAGTTAGGCTACACACGGTGAAAAATAAATTGTATAAGATGAAAAATAAATTGTCCAGCGGGAATGTGGATCAGCTGAGTACAATTAGCTGGCTTGGAATTTGGGTTGGCCAATGTGAGCCCCAGTAATCCTGTTCTTCTGGGACCTTTAATGACCAGGTTAGCCCAAACTGTCACTTGTATCCTTCAGGATGTTGTATATTTTTGGAAGAGATTTGTACACTATCCAAGTGTGCTTTCTAGAACGCTAGCTTTATTTTGAAATCTCTGTGCTAGCATTGTATATATCTTTTTTGTTTGTTTGTTTAATCTGGCCTGGTTTGTTTAATCTTTAATAGGGTAGAGTTCTAAGATGCTCAGAGGCGTTTTTGTTTTGTGTTGAAATCTTGCTAACATCGGCGTTTTTCAGTAATTTCTTAAATCTTTTTGTATTGAATTTTGTACAAATCCTTTTTTTTGTGAATCAAATTCTTGTTTACTTGTCTGTGATTTGTGAAACCTCTTTTTCACCAACTTAATTTGCAAGATAATAAATACAATGCTGAAACACTGCTTTTATTTTTCTCGCCTGATAGAGTAGCTAATCTTAATAATAATAAAAAAGCCAGTTATCTGTCAAGTCCGAGCTGCCATTTTGCCTTTTCTGCTAACTTCCTACCCTCCAAGCTGAGACATCTCAAGAAAGCAGCGAGGTAGCACAGGGTATGGCAAATTCCAACACATACCTTGAGGGTGAGTGTGGAGGCAGGAGCTGTTACTCTTGCCTCGTCTCGTACTTGTTCAGTGGGTGAAAGGTGTTTAATCTCTGGCCCTGTCATTCTAATGCCTCTAATCTGTATTTGACGTCCCTACAAATGTGAAACCATTGTTTTTCAAGTAGCAGAAAAAATGCACCAGGGACAGCTTTATTAGCATTTGGATTTTCTCCTTCGGCTTTGACTGATGGATATATACATTTTTTTACACCGAAGAGTTTTTTATCTTGATAATGTTGAAATGAAACTTTACAGTGACAAAGTAGTGGGCAGCTTTAGAAAGCCCCGCTTTCAAGTAGGGTTAAAACCATTTAGGTGAGCATGAATTAACATTTCCCTTGTCTTGTAAAGGTCACCCTTTAATTGAGATTCACCACGCTCAGTCCAAAGCCTAGGATCCAGGAGACCTCTTCGCAAAGAAGGCACAAATTGGCAGCATAATCTCATCAGAGGCTTAGGTTATATGGTAATAAATCATTCAATTCGAAGCTAAAGAAGCTGCCACGGAGCATAAAACACGCCAGATGCTTGAAAGACTTTCGTGGCTTAGAGTTTGAATAACAGTTGGAGGATCTGTAGATGTCTTGAGATCCTTCTTAATAAGGAAGAACTGTTGGGAAGAAACTGATTCTTACCTAATTAGAGGATTAAAATGTTACAGACTTGCTTTTATGTTAGCTGCTATTCATTCTGTCCAACATATGAATTTAAGGTGTGGCATTTCTATCCTATACATCGCTTTGCATGCTATTTCAGAAATTATCATAAAAAGTTGCAATATTTTTCATATATATACAATATGTCCTGCTTTTTCTAGGGAGATAAATGTGAGTTGAGTAGGGGATTCCCTTCTGCAGAATAAAAGAGGTGGCATTAATCAATAAGGTGATGTGATTTAGGGCTCTGAGGATACAGAGGCTAACAGTTTCTGAAGGGTTGTTGGGACTAAGTGTATAAATTGTTGTTGATTTTTTTTCCGAATATTACATGTACAGTATTAGAATATTTTGTTACCAGAAGATAGAAATATTTTTCAGGCAGGCAGGGAGAGTATCATAGGAGAAGGTTTTTCATCCAGTAATAATGTGACTAAGCGGATAGTCAGAGGCTATTTTTGTGGAGATTGGAGAAAGAGAATGCCCTTGAGAAGCATCAGCGCTTTGAAGCCTCGTGCCAGTAGGGTAAGTCTCTAATTTTGCGGGTTTTTGTTGCTGTTTATGGAGCCCGAATGGAATTGTCCATTCAGGAGTGTGTGGCCGCCTCCATCTCTCACTGTAAGGTTTGGGATAGCAGGACGACTGCCTCTCGTACACATTACGGTGCAGAGACCTGGCACTGAGAACACATTTAGAAATGTCCCTGCTCTGCTGTTGGCTGACTGAAATCTGGCCTCTTGTACCCTCCCCAATTCACTTTTCGGTGTTTTTTTTTGTTTGTTTGTTTGGTTTTGGTTTTCATAGCAGCTCAGCAGATCAAGGTCGGTATCACCTGGAAGGACCTGGGCAAGGAACCAAGTACAAATGCAGATCGTATTGGTTCGGAATCAGAGTTGAAAAATTGTTTTCTGTCTTCTCTGTTGTGACCGTGTTCTTTCAAGTCACTGAGAGACGAGGTGGTGGCATTTCTGGGGTACAGCAGAGGAGCCTCGTCATTTTGACTCTGTTACAAGGGCCGCCACATGAGGAGACCGTAGAAGGACATGATGTGCATGTTAGGTGCGTCTTTAACAGGAGCTTATTTTGGTGGTTAATCTAATTTAATTTGGCCTCAAAGGTCTAAAATTGGTTGCATTAATGGAAAAATGATTGAATCACGAACTGACTGCTGAGAAAACTGTCTTCTCAGACTGTACCCAACCATCTCTGGCCAGATAAGTGTAGTGAGATGTGCACAGGCTCCGCGAGCGGTGTTTGTGGTCAGCTGTGCCGGCTCTTTCTTCGGGACGTATCCTGGGCAAGGTCATGATCTTATAAAAAAAGGTAAAGGGGGGTCCCAGGCCTCAATGGCTATTTTTGGACCCTGTTAATTTGCTAGTAGCTTTGCCTGTCCTTTTACTGAAGCTGGAGATAAACTGAGCTTGCAAGATGCTTCCCTAATGAGGTAGTTGAAGCAGGAGGCAAGGTGCAGTTTGCTCCTGATGGATGGACCCCGTGGTACGGAGCCGTGTGGGAGCAGGTCTTGAAGAGCTGCTGTCTGTGGGCAGCCCCCGCAGGATCAGTTCAGGAGGGACCCCACGTGGAGCAGGGGCAGAGAGGGTCCGTGAAGGAGAAGCAGGGATGAAGCGTCAGGGATTGACCACAGCCCCCAGTCCCCTGTTCCCCTGAGCTGCTCGGGGGGAGGAGGTGGAAGAGGGTGGATGGGGGAAGGTGTTTTTGGTTTGCTTTTAGTTTCTCACTGTTCTAGCTGCTAGCGTTAGGCAATAAATTACATTAATATCCCTGTGCCGAGTTTGTTTTCCCCATGATGATAATTGTTGAGTGATCTCCCTGTCCTTATCTCAACCTGTCAGCCCTTTTTTCCCACGTTGTATTTTCTCCCCCTTTTTCTTTTAGGAGGGGGAGTGAGAGAGCGGTTGTGGTGGTGTTCAGCTGCCCAGCTGGGTAAAACCAAGAGAAAGGGTAAACCCCTGTTTCCTGATGGTAATTAATCTCGTCTTCAGTGGGCTCACAGTTTCAGCGATACCGTGATCAGAATCGGATCAGTTGTCTTTACTGGGGATAGGAGTGTGCTCGTGAAGCTTGCTTCTCAAGACATCACTGTTTGAATGGACACCGAACTATTATGCCACATCTGTCTCTAATTTCATTTAAAAAAAAAAGGGATGAGAGGGTAACCAAGCTTCACACTCGAAATGGAGTTTGCAGTTTCTCCCATTTACATCCACATTGGGGTCTGAATTTAAATTCCTGCTCTGAATGTAGATTTCCCAAATTGTCACACATCTATTACAGGTCTCTTGAGCCACGCAGTCTCCCCAAATGCGGAGTTATTGTTGAAACCAGATTTTTGTCAGTGTTTTCTCCGTATAAAACTTTTGCAGCTGCTTGAGGGAGGTTGTTCCAAGTTTGCTGGAGGAACGCAGACTGATTCTTTTTCCTCTAACTAGTGGGTACAGCAAATACTCTGAAGATCTCATTAGTGTTTTCAAATTTCATTGTAATTACTTAATAGTATAATAGCAAAGACTTGATGCTCAGTAGCTGGATTCTTTTACATAATATCAAAAATATTCTAAGTGATTGGGGGCTTAGAGTGCATCTGTGCTCCTCTTTGGGAATTTTAATTGCACTGATCATGTGGCTGTGTTTGACTTAATTGTCATCAGTAGTTATTGGATGAGATCCCTTGCATGAGCGCTGCATTCACTGCACCTCAATGGCATCTCGAAATGTGTGAACAAATGTAACAAATGGCACTTTCTTTGTCTGCTTAATGAATATGTAAGTGATTTCAAATGGCCTCTTCCCTAGACTCTAACTGTGTATTTCTTTATAATAGGAGATATGTTGATATTCTGTGGAAAAGCTGTAATTCCAGTAATAATTGGTTTATAGTGCACTTAGTGCTTTCCCCTCCGCAAGGTAAGATGCCAATTTGGCCTGACCCCAGGTTAAGTAAGGGAGCAGCACGTGACCAGTGAGTGGTTACAGGATATCATGATGTGCGGGGTCAGTAGCCACCCATGGGGAATAGTGCCTTTTTAGCTGCTGCTGAAGTATTAGAATTCGATTATAATTAAAAAAAAAAAGTTATTCACACCATAAATAGGTGAGCTCTAAAGTCTGTAAGAGTTACGGGGCCACAGTGTAAATAGTTTTGTGGCGGGTGTAACCAAAAGGGCATCGCTACATTTTAAAGATAATTACTATTCAAAAATGTAAATGTGCCTTTTTTTTTTTTTTAATGTGTGTTCAGTTATTTCAGCTCGGGAGGACCTGGCA
This sequence comes from Anser cygnoides, assembly GCF_040182565.1. Lineage (NCBI taxonomy): Eukaryota > Metazoa > Chordata > Aves > Anseriformes > Anatidae > Anser > Anser cygnoides. The sequence continues at coordinate 2,412,015 of NC_089873.1, read as the reverse complement.
GTTTCTCGGTGATGTTGCAGAATCCTAAAACAGAGAAGTAGTCGAGTAAAACTTACATTTGTGAAATCCACGCAATATGGGACACGGGGCAGAGCTCAGTGAGGAATTTTACAGCTGGGAAAATGAGTATGTAGATTGGGTTAGGAAAGGCAGCGCTCAGTGGTGTACTCAAGGTGTCCCAGCCAAGAGACGCGCTGTGTCCCTGCATCACCCGGGTGTCCCTTCGTTGGGATCACGGTCCTGTGAACAGAGTAAATCTTGTGGTGGTTTTACTCGGGTGGGCGGCCGAGCTCCACCACAACCGCTCTCTCACTCCCCCTCCTCAGAGAGGAACGGGGAGAAAATACAATGAGAAGGGCTCAAGGGTTGAGATAAGGACGGGAAGATCGCGCAGTAATTATTGCGATGGGCAAAACAGACTCAGCATAGGGAGGTAGTAAGATTTATTGCCTATTACTAACAAGCTAGAGAAGCGAGAAGCAAAGGAAAGAAACCAAAAGCACCTTCCCCCCCCATCCACCCTCTTCCACCTCCTCCCCCCGAGCGGCGCAGGGGAACGGGGGAATGGGGGTTGTGGGCAGCCTGTAGCGCTTCTTCTCCACCGCTCCTTCTCGGTCACTCTCGTCCCCTGTGCTGTGGGGTCCCTCCCACGGGATGCAGTCCTTGCTGAACTGATCCAGCGTGGGCTGCCCACAGGCAGCAGCTCGTCAAGAACCGCTCCAGATACGGGTCCGTACCACGGGGTCCATCCCTCAGGAGCAAACTGCTCCAACCTGGTTCCCCCAGGGGCAGCAGCTCCTGCCAGCTCACCTGCTCCTGCATGGGCTCCTCTCCACGGGCTACAGGTCTGGCCCGAAATCTGCTCCGGCAGGGATCTTCCACAGGCCGCAGTCTCCATCAGGGCAGGTCCACCTGCTCCACCGTGGTCTCCTCCACGGGCTGCAGCGTGGAACCCTGCTCCACCGTGGTACTCCGTGGGCTGCAGGGGGACAGCCTGCTTCACCATGGTCCTCACCACAGGCCGCAGGGGACTTCTGCTCCGGCGCCTGGAACACCTCTCCCCCTCCTTCTTCACTGACCTTGGAGCCTGCAAGGCTGTTCCTCACTCCTCTCACTCTCCCAGCTGCTGTGTGGCACAGCACTTTGTTTTCCCCCCGTCTTAAATATGCCCCCACAGAGGCGCAAAACAACATCACTTGTTGGCTCAGCTCTGGTCAGCAGCGGGGCCCTGACCAAACATGGGGCAGCTTCTAGATCCTTCTCACAGAAGCCACCCCTATGGCCCCCTGCTACCAAAACCTTGCCACGGAAACCCACTACAATCTGGATGTAGCATCTGCCAAAAGCACCTCGTCCGAAACGTCTTCCAGAGCGCTCTAGGTGGGCTTAACCAGCGCTTATAATGGAGCGTGTCTTGAGCAACCTAATAAGGAATCTCCATATTGCATATGAAATTGTGCCTGAAGCTTGGTTTTCACGCCTGTTTTCTTAATATTAAAAAACCTAGAGCAGGATTTGGGGAGGATCAGGGTTCATATGCAAAAGGAGAATTTCCTAATTGTGAGATTTATTGGTATTGAGAGGAGGGGAGCCGAGAGAGGAAGAATCGCCGACATCTAAATTAGCTTGCAAGGTACAGCTACTGCACAGTGCATAGGAAACAACCTCCTGTTGCCAGAACAACGAGCTGTATCACTTCATGTGCTGTTTCTTCCTCTTTTTTTTTGGTCTTTTGAATTAGTTTGTAGGTGGAGCGTTGTGGTACAGAAAGCAAAAATTAAATAATTCACCAACAGCGATGCCGTGCGTTATTCTCCTCTCTGACTTCATCGACCATTAGATACTCCTAAATGCCACCCTCACCTCAGGATCTGGGTAACCAATGTACTTCTTGCAACCTTTTGCTTTCTAATTAGTTCCCTGGAAGGGAAGTGCTTAGGACTCTATTAATGCTAATAGCTGGCGCGTGTGTATGTTAAGAGGGGACGGTGTATCACAAGATACGTTTCCACATACATATCTGACACTTCCAGTGGTGTTAATATAGGTCTGTTATCCCTAATTGATGAGCTTGGTGCTGTGTTGGGTATTCCACGTATCCGGGGGGGGGGAAAAAACTCAACAAAAGACTTTTCCTTCCTCTGTCAGCTTACTCGATAACTGAAGGAAGTCAAATGTTTATTCAGAGGCGCGATAAGGAGGTGCACCGCGTCTGAATCCCCAGCTGCATTGCCCTTCCAAACACACATCAGGCTATAATTCTTCGTTTCAATAGACCAGTTTAGTATTATTATGTGAACCATACCAGATCGAGCACTTATCTCTCCTGTTATATTGCGTTTGTAATTATACAGTGCCTCCTCATACCGGTATATTCTCTTAGAGCCTGTTTGGAATACAGAACAGCGTATTAAAGATAAAAGCCAAGGATGTTTTCGCCGACATTATTTATAGCTCTTTTTTTCCACTTGTTGTTTTAGGAGCCGACTTCATTATTAAAGTTTATATAATTGCTTTTAGGGATTATCTTGGTTTGTGTTATAGTTAAATGCTCCGTATTCTTTCGTATTAACGATCCTGTTACTTGATCCCTTTTTGGAGCCTACATTTTTCATCCAGAGATAATGACTGGTTCGTGCATTTGTGTGTCTGAACCGTTCAGCTTCAGACCAAGGGTGCTTTGTGTTCCTGCTGGCACGTGGAGTTTGGGGCCGGGCGGACCTGAGATACTGGTACTGTGCCATCTGTGCACCTTAATTTCACCTGGTATCCTGCAGGTAAGAATAATTTGTCTAGCTAAAAGCTTTATTTTTAAGGCCATTTTTTGTAACCAGAGAATCCAATTTAGGAATTTAACAAAAAATCGCCCACTGTAGCTTGGCCTTCACCTTTGTATGACAAAAAGCGCTTACCCTATTACAGGTGCTGCAGCTACAAAGAAAAAATGGGAGAATAAATGTTATTTTCTCTTGTTGAGAGGGGATAGGGACCTGAAATGCAGAGAATAAATCTGCCTGAGGTAGGAGACAAAATGCAGCGTCTCTTGTCTGGGAGCTAAAAGAGCAGAGACCCCATTCCCAGTCAAAAGGTGCTACAGAAAGCAAATGGAGGAGTGCCACATCTCTGAGTCCTGTTCTTCCCTGCTGCTGCTTTTACTTTGGAAACCTACAGTCCTTGCACAGAAACCTTGGTGTTACGTTGAAAAAATGATATTCAGTACCCTGGATGTCTAGGGCACATGCAGAGTAGGTAATATCTGCTGTCCTATATGCCTGCAGCACAGTTGGTGATTGACCAAGCCTGGCTTCTCTCCTACACATTTCCACTAAGCTGTGCTCCCCTTGCAGTACCTCTGAGACCTGTGCTATTTGCATGATGTGCTGCCTTTTACACAAGTGTATCTATTTCAGTCCCTTTTGATATAGTAATGGTTACCTGCATTAATGCTAACGCTTTGTAATTTCGTGATTGGAAGAGTGCAGAAAGCACTGCTTTTATGTGGTCCTGAGAAGCCTAGGAAATGGGAAGAGAACTGCTATTTATTTTATATTTCACGCAGAGGCATGATTGTCTGACACATTTAAAAAAATAAAAAAATGAAAATCACAGGGGTGAAGTCGCTGTCGACAACTGCTTTGAGCTGGTAAAGTCTCAGGCTTGCATGGAGGTGCAAAATGCGCGTGGTCAGCTGGGCACACGTCTGGTTACGCCGTGCTGTAGTGAGAGGCAGAAGGGCTGTGTGGCTTTGTGCTCTCGTGGCCGTACCTCAGAGGCGTGCTGCAATAAATGTAAGGGTTTTAACTCAGCCCTCCCAAGTGCTTGCTTGTTAGCAGCACCCAGATCTGCACTGAGATCTGCAGAGCTGTCTGCTCGTGATGCCCGTAGGTAACACCAAACAGAGGCAGTTAGTAACTTCGGCACACTTGGTCTGCCTACTGAATAACCAGCTTTCAGTTCTTGACAGAGGACCAGGTGAAAGAAGTGATCAATTCATAGACAAAACATGTGGCATCTTATGTATACAGTCTGAGTACAATCTTGGTGTGATTTTAGAAATTTTAGGTTACCCTGGTGCAGACATGGTAGAGTCCTCTGACTCTAAGTAGAGGAGCAGAGTGTAAAGCTGGAAAGACCATAATTATCCACCTTGATTTGTTAAAAATTGAGATTAGTTAGAGGTATTCTGAGAGCACTGCAAATCCTGTAATAAAAGACCAGAGGAAATAGAAGTTGGAGATTTTAGCTGAAACTATATTTTAGATCTTTGCATTCCCTGACGTATACTATAATATCATGGTCCCTGTGACCTTCTAATTTATCTTAAAGTTTAGTTAAGTCTAATTTCAGCAGGAGACACTTGATTTCTTGCCTTTTCATCACTAGGAAATTATACCGGGCTTCCTTTGCTAGCTGGTTTAGTATCCTGAAGCTCACCTCCAATGTCTAGACAGAGCCAGTCTTTAGGTAAAAACCTTGACTGATTGTGGGGATGCTTCCTGTTTCTAATGTTGACTCTGTATTTAATAAACCTAGGAAATCACGTATTATTAAGTCACAAAAGTAGCATATGAATGAATTTCCATCCTCACCCACAAGAGTAAATGAAATCCACATCAGTCCCATCTGGTTTCATTTTTTTGACTGCTCTGATACGTTGTTGGAAATGTTCTGAGCACAGCGATGTTGGTTTTAAGTGTTGGATGATGCACCTACCAGTTGTTTCTTGGATTGTAGGAAATCAGGTGTCTGTTGGGAGTACAGCAATACAAACTGTATTCACAGTACAGGAGATGGTTCGTTTAATCCCTTTTGTTTCTTTCATTCAGTCCTTTTTCCTTTACTGGGTGTCGAAGCTTCCAAGTTAGTCTAAAACAAGCATAAACCATGTCTTATGCACTGAGAAGAGTCATTAAAGCAAAGTAATGCCATACAATTGAATTAAATGTAGGGAAAGAAGATTAAAACCTCTTTCCCTCCATTTTAATAGGAAGTTGATGCAAATGGCAGCGGATAAGCAAATTATAATACATTCTGATGAAAAAGTGGCAAGCTGGAATGATAGGTTTGATTGTCTATATAGGAAGTTAATGACGCAGCTCTGAAGCGGAGTGAGGGGATGGATGTGGTGGATGTAATACCAGTGAAATTAAGCAGGTTAATTCCAGGCCTTGATGCAAGACTCCATTACTCTGCAGCCTGAGTGCAGATTATTACAGTTATCTAATGTATTTAACTCACTTAATGCTTTGTGGTCGTGCATATGCCAAAAAAACAAAGGATGGAAGTATTTTGACTTGGTGTTTTTCCTTTCTTCTCAGAAACATGGGAATTGTTTATCGGAAAATAACCGTAAATGGTGCATTCGGTGTCCAGTCACTGGTGTTCCCAGAGAGCACAGCAGGGATTTGACCTGAAAGATCTACCGGGAAAAACATCCTGGGCTTGACTTCCAAACTGTTTTCCGATATGGTCTGCCTTATTACGTTTGGTACTAAGGTTTTTGTTTGTTTGCTTTTGTTTTCCTTTTTAATTTTTTTCTAACTAGCAGTATGTTGGAGGAATGTCTGTAATGCTTCATAATACAAAGTAAGTGGAGGGACATCTGTTTTGCCTCGTAGGTTTTAGCCCTCCCTGCACACCCTCCGTGGTTAATGCCAGCCGGATAACCTCCAGTCTTCTGCATCCCGGTAAGTGACAGCGAGCAAGAGTAAGGCTGGTTTGACCCTGGGTGAGCCTTCAGTTAGTTGCTGGCATAACTTATTCAGCTGCAGGCTCTGGTATTGACGCTGAAGCTAGGCTATAATTTTCTAGGATGGCACGTGACTCGGTACAAGCAGAACTTCTTATAATTTGTCATCCCGGTGGCACTTGGGAAGCAAGCAGGAGCTGTGCTGTTAACCAACCCGCTGGAAGCCCGGTGTTTTCTGCTACGCTGTCGGTGACACGGGCACAGCATCATTGCTTTTGGCAGACTTGCCCAGGTAAAACAGATTGGGAGTTAACAGGGGATCGTGTTGGTGTTCAGAAGGAATAGAAATAGTCTCATTTTCTCTTAGTTACACCGGTTCAGCGTGGCTAAGTGACAAAACCAGTGATGGTACGTCTGTGTTCTTAGGCAATGTCAGCAGCAATCTGAATTTAGCAGAGAATTCGACTGCTAAAGCTTTGCCAGGTTTTGTGTAAGTACTTCTCGGTGTAGACTTCGATATTGAAAATACTTTTCACATTTCAGGTAGCATCAATCATACTACAGGGGGCAACAGGGGGGATGGTTGGACAAGATGATCTTGGAGGTCTTTTCCAACCTGTATGATTCTATGGCAGCGTATCAGAAAACAAACAGTTTCTCTGGAGACTTGAATAACTGAGTAGTCATCTCATTATCTGTTTTTCTTAGTTTATTTGGGAGGTTTGCAGGACTAAATCCCAGTCCATTTTACATTTTAAAAGACACTTCTGTTTCTAACCTTAAGTAGTCTTAACGTTAACCTTCTACTTAGCTGCTTATTAATTTTAACCATTTTCAATTTATTGCAGCTCACTAGATTCTCACTCATCTCCTTTATTTCCTCACTTGTGTCACTAGCAAGACCCATTTCAGAATGTTCTTCAGAGCATCCTTTTGGCGGTTCCAGCTATCCAAAATGTAAGAAAATAGTGCTCGCCAACGCTGCTTGTAATTTCTTCATTTTCTGAATACTAGGACAGACATTTCATTCATTAATTTATCAGTGCTCTTCCTTTTATGATGTGGCTTCTCTTGCTGTGAACAAAAATAGAGTAAGCGGATCTAGATGCAGTATTTTTAGTGACTGGAAGGCCACTGGTTCGAGAGCGACTGAGCTTCGAAGCAGACTTGGGCTTCACCTAAATGAAACTGCACTCTTTGTATACTGAAATTATAGCGTGCGATAAAAACATAACGAGCACCGAATGCGGGCAGAAAACACTAATTCTGCAAAGGTTTTTCGCTCCTTTAATGCAAGTTAAATAAGCAGATGGGAATAAGCTGTTTTAACACAATTACAGGGCCGTACAGAACGAGCCTTTTGTAATGACTGGCTGCAGAGACGTTCCTTTGGAAGGAATAAACACCTCTGTTAATAATAAGCCAAGCTGCTGGCTGCTGAGGCTTGAAGAAACAAATAATGATGTCTCTTTAAGCTGGATGTAAAGTTCCATTATTGACATCAGGTGGAAAAGGGACTTTTTGACAAACACCACCGGCTAAGATCCATTTTGTGGGCGGGGGTTTGGGACACAGCCTCGGATGCTTGGTGTAGTCCCTTGGGGTTTGGATTGACCGGGTGCCAGGCACAAGCAGTACTGGAGCCGCGAGCTCCCATTGTCACCGCTTAGCCCCGGCTAGCTCCGTGGCTGGGCGGCTCGTACCGCCGCTGGCTTTCGGAGAGCAGCCAGGAAAGTTGGTCTCTTGAGGCTGATCAGCACAACAGATGGACAGAACACGGGAGGAATATAAAGCAACGCAACAGACAGCGTGTTCAGAGAAAAGGGAAATGTCTTCAAAGAACATCACGCATTAGGACAAAATGCGACTTTCCTTTAATAGTTAGGCTGCCACAGATATTTTCTGTCACCTTTTTTTTCTTCCTTATTTGATCAGCCAGTCCCCGGTTGAGAACTCCTTTTCGAGGCTTTGAAAATCATCGTTTGGAGAAAGCGAACGCATACTGAAAGTTTGGATGCATGCTTTTTGTCTTCTTTATTTTTTTCCTAAGTAGAACTTGACTTTCAAAGTCACTTAACTGACCTATTTTACTTTCCTTCCACTTCTCGGTATATCAGAAATGTCACAAAACATGCCATGATGTTTGTGTTCAGGTCGGGCTGAGCCCTTGGTTGCTGGAGGGATGAATGGAAAATAGCTTTCCTCCAGTTGTGGTGCCTGATCTTTTAAGAAATACATGTGCAGTCTCCGAATTTCACTGAACAAATTCACCGAGTGATAAAGTACAAGTAGAGTTGAATAATTTTCGCCTGCATTTCTCATGTATATGTGTTAATTACATAAGGACTGGAAGGGAAACAGGGTGAACTTTCCTAAGATACTGAAAAGAAGGGTATTCCTGAGGAATATGGAGAGTTTTTGAGTTATTTGAAAGATGTGTGATGCTGATGAAACTATTGCTCCTCAACAACATGGGAACATTGGCTTAGAGCAAAGCTCTGTAATTCTGTCTCTGGCAGAAATACCTTCCAGTCTTTTACGAAACTTTCAGCATCTTCAGATCTTCGAGGTCTCTACATCTCTGGTACATTTTTTTTTTTGAGGGCACAAAAGTCATTCTGGAATGGGAGTTATTCATTTGGGAGTGTAGTGATAGGACAAAGAGGAATGGCTTTAAACTAAAAGAGGGTAGGTTTAGATTAGATATAAGGAGGAAATTCTTTACTCTGAGGGCGGTGAGGCCCAGGCCCAGGCTGCCCAGAGGAGCTGGGGCTGCCCCATCCCTGGCAGTGCCCAAGGCCAGGCTGGATGGGGCTGGGGGCAGCCTGGGCTGGTGGCAGGTGTCCCTGCCATGGCAGGGGGCTGGAATGAGATGGGCTTTGAGGTCCCTTCCAACCCAAACCAGTCTGGGATTCTGGAGTTAGGACTAGGAGGCTGGGGTGCCCGGATAAATAGAAGTGTATCAACCTTGCTTTCCTTAGGAATTCACCTAAAAGTAGAAGATAGTGAAAAGTGGAGGATAATGTTGTGGTTTTCTTACTTAGTTAACAAGTTTTATACCTAAACATGCACTTGCTTAACTTCTTCTCAGCACTCACAGGAGAAGTGGAGATGCATCCAAAACAGAAATGTGCTCTAGGGTGAGGATGGAGAAGAGGTGGCTGCTGGAGCTGGGCTGGATGCTGAATCAGGCTGCCTACAGAGCTGGTCGGTCATGCAGTGCAAGTACTGGGAAGCCTTTTACATCTCCTGGCATCTATTCTGCACTTCTCAAGGAAATAGCTTCAACAGAGACAGAGCCAGATTTCTTCTAACAAAGTGGTTTTGAGTTAAATTGCTCAGGTACTGCTGTTAGGGCTTATTCGGGAAAATACAAACCTTCACAGCAAACTAAGCCACAGGGCAAAAACAGTTTAGGTAGCAGTCGTGCAGACTCCAGCCTTGTTCTATAATTATTTCAGCTAGTGCTGTACTCTGAATACAGCTGTCAGGAGCACCTTAACTGAAGCATTTAAAAATAACCTGATCCACGTCGGCGGTGGTGGAGAAGCTGCGTGTGTTTTGACCACGCTGTTTTCTGCTCCCGGTAGATACCCCAGAACTGACACTTTGATTCACTGCTTGACCATGATCTTAGCTTTCCTCCACACATCAAATTAGCGGCAGTTTGCGTTATGTAGGCTTTCTAACAGAACTTGTCTGCGAGACAATCAGTGCTGCACTATTTCAGAGAAGGCTTTTGCTTTTTGAGCACAGCTGCTGCTGTTAGGTTAATGTTTTCACAGATCAAATCAGCTGTGGAAAATTATTTCCCTGGTGAGACCAAGGCACCTCAGTGTTTTCAGCTTTTCTCGGAAATTTCAGGGTATTGGAGGGAGGGAGAAATAATCTGTTCTTTGACAGGACTAGCAAATGTTCGTGGTTTCTGAGAAGCAATAACCGTATGTATTTGCTTGGTCCTTTTCTATTTGATGCTTGCATCTGACATTCTGGACACTTTGGGATGCATTTGCTTTGTCTGGCTTTCTAAGGAGACAGCCATCTGGTACTGTCAGTGTTATTGTGTTGCCCTTCCAAAAAGAAAGAGAGACTTCGCTTTTCATCTTCCATTTGAAACAGCTCATTAATTTAAAATAAATAATTGAGAAACAACATAAATCAAATCGAATGTGTGGTATAGCTCGGGTAGCATAGAGGAGGGCCGGGCCACGTGGAGAAGTGACCGAGAGCAGTTCAAACCTTGCTCAGCAAAAGAGTAAGACTGCAAAGTCCTGACAAGAGCTCTCCATAAATAGTTTTGTTGAGAGGGGGAAGGAAGGAGAGGTAAAGCTTTCCTTCCAATTCTCTTCGCTTACAGTCATCTGTACTGCATCATGAGCAGTGCATCATTTCTAACTGAAGGCAAAAAAAAAAAACCAAACCTCTTCATCTTCTGTTTCTCAGGCTTTCTTGATGGGTCATCTTACTCAGCCGATTGCCTTGACCGCTTCTCATCCAGCTGATAAATGAGGGTTGCATTGTTTTTATTATACTCCAATATGTTGTGGACTGTGCTGGTAATGGTTCGTGGCAGGAAAAGTTCCTGCTGTATCTAATGCAGGGAGTCACTGAAGGATCCAAGAGGCCCCAGAAGCAGATGTGAGGTATCTGATTTTCTCTGCTTGTTAACTTATATACAAAATATAAAAACGAATCTCTTTGCTTTGGAAATTGCTGAGGTTAAAGCTGTGTATTCCTTCTGACAGCTGGCAGAGAGGCTTTGCAAATCATTAATGAAATTGTGAGCCAGGCTCCTCCAGCATCGCTCATCGTGCGCCTTCAGGGTCATTTATAGGGGAACTAAGCATGAAAGTTGGTTGCTCTTTTCCTCATCTGGGAAAAATACTCCTTCCAACAGGAGATGTTTTATACTTCTCTCCAAATATTTAGATGAAGAGTAAAGACAACGTTTTCATGGCAAGGCCTAAGTCATGCATTTCTCTACCACTTGGTTTTTCACCCCCTTAGGAAATAGCTCATTTTGGGAACCCTGGGGCTCACCCAGGTTCACATAAGCTAATACATTCTTACATCCACCTTTTCTTTGGCTCTTGGTACTCAGTTATCTCCTATGAATTATGATAACATGATAATTTTCAGCGAAGTGCATCACGAAGATTTGCAAAGCTAAGGTGATGTTACCCCTACCTATTTTACAGATGGAAAAAATGGATATGCATAGTTTATGCTAATATTCCTTAAATTAAATGCTAATATTCCTTAAATTAAGGCACTGATGGTTGTCAAGTGCTGATAATTGAGCTCTGCACAGAGCAGTTTAGACTGTTTCCAGCTAAGTTCTGTACTCCCAGCTGATCTTCCACTGTTGGTCAGTTGAGAGTGAGGATTTGAAATCACTACCACTGTTGTTACTGCAGCAGTATAGGCATTGTTTTTGAACCAGAGAGATTTGGCAGATCAAGAAAATAAGTGCGTGCCTGTCCTTCTTACTTGCAATTCTTTATTACCTGTAAGTACTCCCCACCTTCTTCTGTCTTATTTTTTTTTTTGGAATGAAAGAAAATTCACCAAGTAGGCTATGTTTGATCTTGCAGTAAATTTAAATGAATATGAAGCTGGCCATTGCTAAAGTTATGTTCCATCTACCATTGAATATTTGCCTTTTGGTTCTCTGTACTCACCTCGACATAATGTTGATGTTTGCTGCAGGGTATAACTGCTCTTGGAAGCTGAGCCTCCAGCGATGGTTTTAGCCACCTGCTTTGCTGTTTAAGTACTTCCATTTTATCCTTATGTCACTTGCTGTGCCAAGTACAAAGATGTTGCTTAGTTCCACTTCATCTCCTTTGTCAAAAAGGACTCCTGGAGTCCAGTATTGGAGTCAAATTGATATTAAAAAACATACTGTTCATATAGCTTGAAGCTTATCAGAAGGCATGTTTGGAAATACGTGCTCTTAGGGCCATGAATACATGAGGGACCTTGCTGGAAAGCTCTGTTTTTTTCCATTTACAGTGTTCAGTGCAGAGAAATAACTATGTTGCATGTGCCACAGATTTTAAAATGGATTAATTTCCACTCTAGGTATGTCAGGTGGACTGGGTCCTTAAACATGTATATCACTAATTGCCATTTTGACTCCATTCACCCCACATCCATTCTCGTCTGGTTTTAGTAACTGCTATTGCAAGAGCCACTAGAGCTTGGTACCAGTGATTCATATCACCTGAAAGCAGCTGGGAAACCCTGTTTTCACATATTATAAAACATTAGCCTCTGACCCTACACGTTTGTGATATATTAGCTGTTAAAAGCATGCTAGAGCTGACATATGTAGGGGAAGGAATGTAAGAAAGTAATCGGAGCGATAGAGTGATCGTATTTCATAGCTGGGTTGGCAACTGATTTCCAAACAGCAGAGCTCAGGGCATTCTTGTGAGATTTTCAAAGCTAATAATAGTGAAATAAATGGGAAGGGATAGGTGATACCCATGTTGATGTGTTTGTCGTGTATTCAGGTTTATGTGGTATTTACTATTTTGGAAAAGCGAGAGAATGCAGGAATCCTGAAAGCACCAACTCTTGTAAAAACATCAAAGTCAATAGAGAATTAGCTTATTTCTAAATAATATTTTATATCTACGTGTCCAAAGATCAGAAATAGAAACAAATGCAAAATATTTATCAGGGTGGGAAAGTTGGTTGCTCAGGTAAAACACTGGATTGATTCTATTGCCAGCTGACGCCAGCTTCATGTGTGGCTTTAGGGTTAGTATTGTATCTCTGCCCTGTACCCCTTAAACCACTGGCCACCATTCAGGGCTTGTAAGGCAGCTGAATAATAGGACTTGGACCTACACAAATACCCACCCAGGCAGATGATGATACATGTAGGAGCTTGATTTAACAGCCTTCTGTGAGCTTAAGATAAAGTTCTGGATTTGTAAGGGGTATTTTAGCAAGGTAAAGCTGCGGTTGTATTTCATTGTGGTGCAAAGGCTGGAAATAGTCATATAGTGAAGCATTTTTATTAATACTCTAGTGAAAATAGAAACTTAGATGCTTGCCAAAAGCAGCCATTCCTAGAAAGAGAAGGTATCGGTCTATTTGAGGAAACTTTTAAGCGTTTCATATTCTGTCTTCTCTACTATAAATGTAGTTTAAAATCTAATGCACTAAAAATGAATCCTGTCCCCAACCTCTAGAAACATTTCCCATCTTCAAGCAGTTTTATATTTCGTAGAATCACAGAATATCCTGAGTTGGAAGGACCCCACAAGGATCACCGAGTCCAACTCCTGGCTCCACACAGGACCACCTGAAAACCAAACCCCATGTCTGAGAGCGTTGTCCAAACATTTCTTGAACTCCTTCAGGCTCGGGGCCGTGACCATGTCCCCGGGCAGCCTGTCCCAGTGCCCGACCACCTCTGGGTGCAGAACCTGTCCCTGAGCCCCAGCCTGACCCTCCCCTGTCCCAGCTCCATGCCGTTCCCTCGGGTCCTGTCGCTGTCCCCAGAGAGCAGAGCTCAGCGCCTGCCCCTCCGCTCCCCTCGTGAGGGAGCTGCAGGCCGCCATGAGGCCTCCCCTCGGCCTGCTCTGCTCTGGGCTGAACACACCAAGGGCCCTCAGCTGCTCCTCATCACACATCTTCCCCTCTAGACCAATTATCTGCATTTCTTTGTGATGGCACCCTATAGCATAGACAAAACGTCAACAGAGAGAGACATCCTGACTGGTTTTGGAGAAACAAATTAGATCAGGTTCTTTGCTGCTGTCAATACTGACTGATGAGTAGAGTTAAAGTTTTTGATTTTCGTGGTGCATTCTTACTCCACGAGTGTATATATACACTAAAAATTACCCTATTCATTTGAAAAACAATATTCAGGAGAAAAAAGCTGCTCCATTTACTAGTTCTGTACGCATGTATATGTTTGTGTCTTTTTGCATTCTGCAGTTCTGTGTTCTGGGACTGTGATTACACTGGGACTGCTGAAGAAGATCTTGAATGCAGTGAGCACAAGTCTAATTATTTTGTTCACTAGAGGCAATAATTGGCTTGTTCAGAAGTAATGAGATAATTCAGATGTAAATTCACTTTTGAGAGGGGAATTTTAATAATGGATAATCTAGGAAATTATATCATGAATGAAAGAATATTTTGTTTATAAAAGGAACAAGTAATGTAACTACAGAAGGTTAGGACCATTTCAACTAATTCACAGCTGGAAATGAAATCTGGGAGATTGCTTTTGACTGCTGTGTAAATGCTATATGTTCTGAGATGTTAGTGTTGAGTCTTTAACAAGGCTATTACCCTGTGAGTATGTGGTTCCAGTGTTCCCAGAACTTTGCTGTGGACAGCGCTGGTGTTTGTGGAAGCTGAACTTCTTGATGTAGCTTTGTTAAATTAGAGCCTTATCACAGAATCACACAATGGTTAAGGTGGGAAGGGACCTCTGGATGTCATCTGGTCCCATCTCTGCTCAAGGAGGGACACCCAGAGCAGGGTGCCCAGGCCCGTGTCCAGGTGGGTTTGAAGCTCTCCAAGGAGGGGACACCACAACCTCTAGGTACCTGTGCCAGTGCTCTGGCACCCACCCAGCCCAGAAGTGCTTCAGGTGCTCAGAGGGAACCTCCTGGCCTCCAGGTTGTGCCCAGTGCCTCTTGTCCTGGCGTTGAGTACAACTGAAAAGAGTCTGGCTCCATCTTTGCACCATCCCTTCAGGTATTTATAGACATTGATAAGATCCCCTTGAGCCTCCTTTTCTCCAGGCTGAACAGTCCCAGTTCTCTCAGCCTCTCGTCACAGCAGAGGTGCTCCAGGCTCTTGACTGTCTTGGTGACCCTCTGTTGGAAAGAGTCCTGCGTGTCCATGTCTCTCCTATACTGGGGGCCCAGAATCAGACCCAGTTCTCCCGGTGCAGCCTCAATCAATGCTGAATAGAGGGGAAGGATCACCTCCCTCTGGCAGTACATCCTGCCTGTTGCATCCAAGAATAATACTATTAACCGTATAGGAACAAGGACACGTTGCTGACTTGCATTCAACTTGGTGCCCACCAGGACCCCCAGGTCCTTTCCTGCTGAGCTGCTTCCCACCTGGGTGCCCCCAGCATGTCCTGGGGCTGGGGCTGCTCCTCCCCAGGGGCAGGAATTTGCATTTCTCTTTGTTTATGGAAGTGTATTAGTGAACAGAATCCAGTCCTGAGCTTGTCTGTGTCTTATTTTTTTCTTTATCATAACTTTGAATGACGGTTTTGACGAGCCAGTATGCATTGCCTGTTAGACACAGGTTTTACTATTAGAAGTCTGATTTTGAAGGGTGGGTCAGCTTATTTAACATCATAATTTTGTTCTTCTAATTTGCAGTCAGAACTGTTCTGTCCTGCTTCCAGATCTAGTGCTGGCTTGCTTTGGAGCTTTTGATAAGTCTTCTTGCATTGTACTTTCAGTCTTGGGATACTAAAGCAAACTCGTTAAGGAGCTGTAAATGTGAGTACGAGGTAGTATGTCTAGGTACCCACCTTCTGCCATGTACATTAAAATCCTAACTCAAACTCATTTGTCTGTTAACTAATGGATTTTCATGAATAGAGGCATGTGTTTTGCGGTGACAGACCTTCAAATGGGTAGGAGACCATCAAGTGCATCACTTAATGAACTCGTTACGTGGCAGTTTGCTGGTAGCATGCTGGCTCTCAGTGGAGTGCGGACAGGAGAAAGAGTAGAGAGCAGAGGGGGAAGCAACAGCTGGCAGGTGGGACCAACGTGGGGAGCATTTCCTAGAGTTTCGGGAAGGCAGATTTAAATAGGGAATTGGCTTAGTTTTTGTGGGAGCATGCAGACAAATCAAGAACAGATGAATTGAGCAGTGGGAAGAAGGTGTGAGATGATGATACTCATTGAAGGACCCAGGATTTGATATGAAAACACCCTTTGTTAGCTACCTTTGCTACTTTCCCCCCACGTTACCGTTTGCCTCACCCTCTTTTCTTTCTGCTTTGGACGTATTTCAGCTGCAAGTTCTGTGTCAAGCCCTTCTGTTTTGTCCTGTGCTGAAGAGCTGTGGCTAATTTTAATCAAGCCTGAACTGTCATTCCGGTTCATCAATGTCACATTAGCGTCATTGCTGTTCATCAATGTCACATTAACAGTAAATCCGAACTCCCTGATTATTAAAGTGGATGGAAATCACTGCTCTGTGTGTGGCCAAATAGCTTCTCATCAGCTGGGTTTTTGATGGGGCCTGATAGTTTAATGCAGGCCTTAATCAAGGGCTTGTAACTGTTTTCTCTGCTCGTTTTTATCCTCGTGCCACTGAATTGCATTAACACGTGCACATATTCCCTATTTTTCTTCAGCACATTGTATTAGGACTTGAACAGAAACCTGGCTTTAGGCTGAAGCATTGCTCATATTAACTGCTTAGGCCCTCAGTGTTAACGAGACAAAGTATTTAAGAATTGGTGTTTAGGACTGTGAAGATTGGGAAGGTGGGAAATCATTAAAGGGAGAGAATGTGAACTGGGGTTTAATGCAGAGAACCATGTGTCAAAGCATTACCTGTTTTATCCCTGGGATAAATCTTCACTGCATCATTAACCTGGGCATTGCTTGGTTATTGCTTCTATTTCTTCCCTTTTCTCTGTGTTTTCTACCTCCATGCTCACTTCCCACTGAGTCTAGTGCTGGTGTTGACCTGAACAAACAGTCCAGTTGTGTGTACAAACCGTAGGTGATGTGTGAATTTGTTTCGGGATGATTAACACCTTGCTCTGAAGGTACAGAGTAAGGCATTTGGGTTTCCATTCTGACCTTCCCGTCATTACTTCCGTGGGCTCAGAGGAGAGACGAGTGCTTCCACAATTCGGCAGAAAGGTTGGCGGTTATGTTTTGGCAGAAGCAGTGATGGGATTTCGGAAGCGCAAGTGATGAAGAGATGGGTGCAGAACTGCTGGGAGGACTCAGGCTCTGGAACTGAATGCTGCTGATGCCTTCAGCCACCGATGTGCTTGCAGAAACACAGCCTGTGCCTCGTATTTCTATTTCAAAAGTCGTGTGTGGCTCTGAGCACGTACAGGTCCAGTATCCCCCCTTACCTGTGATAGCCAGGAATGTGTCTTTAGACACAATATTGTATAGAATATGAAACCGAACATGTTTTTTGTGGATTACAAGCATAAATACAAAGTATTATCATTAAATATTGCTACTCTTGTTATTCACCATGTCAGTCAGTGCCCTGTTGGATTTGGAGGAAGCACTTGCCTACCTCTGGGCCGACCACGTGTCCTTTAAAGAGTAATTTGCTTTTCCCAAAGTGACATTTTATTTGTTTAGCCGTAAGCACAAAAAGTTCCAGTCCAGTGCTGGGAGCGTTCTGGTAATTTATTAGCAATTAGCCGGAATTGCGAATTAACCAGCAGCGGTGCCCAGCGGCATGACAGGAGTCAGAAGTGACAGAACAAAGCTAGGCAGGCGCTAATTTCAATGCCTGTGTAAACCTCTAAATTCCTCCACACTAAGAAAATATATTTATTCTAGATCTATACCTGTCTGTGTACATGTGTGTGCATTTAAGATGCACAAGCTAATGAAGATAATGCATTTTCTGCACTATTAACCAGGCTCTTTCTTGCTCGTGCACGCGAGCAAGGCCTTGCTGTGTTGGTTTGCACAACACACAGGAAAGGACACACAAACAGTTTCATTTCCAAGGCATATTTTCACCAGTCCCTCCCTCAGCTGCACACGGTGCTTTCTCAAAAGGTTTTAACCCAACTTTTGGTGTTAGGATTGAGTCAGGACTGGCATTAGACCTAATTAATGACATACCGTACAAGCCTTGTTAAAGCGAGGAAAAAAGACTGTCGCACGGTATTTGTCAGGGGCAGATCTGCCCTGTCGAGGAGAGTTACAGTTAACCTTTAGCCAGTTATGATGGCAGCTAAAAGGTGCTTCCATCCTCTTTTGCTGTCACCAGACCTGGTTAAAGGTTAACATCTTGCTCCTGGCACCAGGGGCACTGTTGTTTCAGCGCAGCCTTCCCAAGAGCCCACCCGACCCCTGGGCTTGATTTCCTGGCTATCCCCTCAAAATACAGCATGGAAAAACAACAGCAAAAAAAAATGCAGGCTCCCCCTTAACAAAAACAACAAGGTACAAGAGCATACACGTATTGGAAACAACCTGTTCCTGCACACAGCCTTCATTAGTGAGCCCAGGATTTAATTGAAGTCCTTAAAGCAGAATGCCCTGGTGGCTTCTTTACCCTGGTGTTTTGCTTGCGGTGCTGACATAGTCGACTGTCAAAGAAACCACTCTTTGGGAATAAGCTCAGCCCTCTGTTTCCTCCTGTGCTTTTTTCTCTTTTTTTCGCCTGTTTGTGAAATGTATTCAAAATCACATCCAAATGATGTACTACCTGGGATGAGCTTTGACAGCGTTCAGCACCTCCTGCCTCTGACTTCTTCCATCTGAAGAAGCAGATGAACAAGAGCTTAGCAGCACCGGACAGCTGGAAGAAAATCCTAAAAGGGGTAATGGAAAGAGACCTCGTGTTCAAAATGTGCAGTGCTTAACACAGAGGCAGGCTAAATGGAATATAGAGTAAGCAGGGATGGCAGGACCTTCTTTATTCTCTGAAGTCTGTGATGGTTTGGAAGGCATTTGGTCTCCAGATCCCCCGTGAAGGTAAATTGCAGAAGCTACCTGCAAAACCGAATGGACTTTATAATTCCGGCATATCTTCCAAATGGCCACAGCAGCATCTGCAGGTGTAAACTTCATCCTAGAGCTCAGCAGATAAAAAGGCAGGTTTTAGCTACAACGTTCAAGTCTGGTTCTAAAATCAGCTTAGGTTTTGGGTTTATCAGCTGCTGACCTGCAATTTTAAGGCTGCAGTGGAGTCTGGAAAACACAGCAGTGAGTGTAAGTGTGTCCGAACCCAGAGGGATCACCTAAGGACAGGTGTACGGCAATCCCGTTTTTCAGCATCTTTTGTGTTGTGAGATGTAGTCGTATGGAAACCACTAGTACCAAAGTAACACTGTTTTTTTTATGGATAAATAATGTGTTGGCACCTGTTTGTCTAAGGTTTTAATAGAACCCACAATCCCCATACAAGTTTTCTGGCTTCTCAGCCATACAGGTGTGGCATTCGGATAGGCTTCTTTTTTTGTAAGCTGTATTGCACTTAGAGATGAAAAGAAAACAACCGACAGCTATTACCTTTTCCTTATTATAGCCCCATATGGTAGCAAAAGTACTGGGTTTCGGGGTGTATTATTTATCATCGAATTGTTGCTGAAAATTTCCTAGAACCGCCACACAGGGGGAATGAAAAGCAATGACACAATTTACAAACAAGAGTAATTTCAGCTGTTTATACACAATTACATCTCTGCTCCCCGAGGAAACTGTTGGAGGAACATTGTAAGTTTAAGAACAGCTTTATTTTTATAAACACTTTTTTTTTTAATTGCTGAGTCGAAGTTGTGTTTATTACCAAAAATTCCCAAGGCTTTTTCTGCAAACAGTTCAATCTCCTTAACACAGGCACAATTTAGTTATGTATTTTCATCCCCCCTGGTTATATTCCATTTTTTTCATCTCTCTTTTAAAATTCATGTATTCTCTGAGTTCCCATATACCATACGAACTCTCCCTGTTTTCTTTGGACTGTTGACAGCCTTACAAGTTAACAAATACCCGAAGTTAACAAAACACCTTTCTATTAAATACTGTCATCACGTAAGGGCTCTTGAAGTGTTTTGCAAACGCTGCTAACTAGTCAGCGTGAGTCTTGTAATGTTAAGTCCATTTTACAGAATATTAAAAGAAAAGGTGTTTTATTCCTTCATTTATGTGCAGTACCAAAGGCTGCATTGCATAGCCCGACTCTTCTAGCTGTCTTGCTATGTACTGATCCACAACATCCGAGTGTCTTGTCCAGAATTCGTAAGGAATTTTCCAAACCCACAGCTTCTCTGCATGGGTCACACTGCTTCCGTACGTTGTTGGGTACGGTGTCCTTCATTTTGGGTTGGTTTGCTGTGCATTTACAGAGAGTTATGCTTTGTTTCTCTGGCTTTTGTTTCATTTGACTTTGTAAAGTTGCCTTAGACAAACAGGTCTTTGCCTTCTGTGCCTATTTTTTCTTTTTTTTTGGTGTTTTTTTTTGCCTGAACAGTGGAAGAGGATTGAACTGAAAGGAGACTGTTTTCTCGCTTAGTTCCACCTAGCAGCTAGCAGCCTTCCCTCTCTTGCTCCAGCATTTTGCCATTCATCTAACGTCCGAGTTTCCCATGCGAGGATTAACCTGTACCCCAGGTTAGTAGCGGAGGAGGAGGAGGAGGAGGACAGCCCAGTGCCACCCAGTAATGCGGCCTCCAGTACTGGAGGAAGGTCCCTGCACATACCTGATCCAGCAGACAGTGAAGGGATGTGAAAGGACAGACTCCCCTGACTGAACACACAATTTCTTGAATTCCCTTTGAAACCTTTCCCAAAGGATTCACAGATATTGTGACCTATTTTTGATATCGCCATCTTGAAAGAATCAAATGATACTACTCATCGGTAATCTAGGAGCTATTTTATATATAGCCATGCAGGAAAAGTCAGCGGCTATGATATGCTTTTCTTCCTCACTTCTATTCCCTTGCCCCAAATATGGCACTTGGAGAAAAGTTGAGTACAAACTCCTATCTGTGTCCAGGTAAGAATATAGGATGTTACCAGCCATTCAGTTTATTTCAGGACCAGTGACAATCTCTTAAATCTAGAGTGACCTGAAAAAACAGCCTGTGTTTTTTTTTCCTTTTTTTTTTTTCTTTTTTTTCACCCCAGTCTGTAATCCTTTCAACATGTGCATAAATGGATTTCTTGCAAAATGCTTTTTTGGTGCAATGACCTATCTTAGAGATTTCCACCAGACGCTCATTACCCCTTTGTGTGACAGCCATTTCCCTAAATTCTCTTATTCCAACATCTTGATTTTTGAGTGCCTGTTTCTTTTTTTTTTTTTCTTTGCCATTAACAGGAATTTCTGAATACATCTCCTTGCAACAAATTAAATGAGGTTACTGCTCGGTGTCCCGTCTGTACAAGAGCTACAGCTCTGCTTTGTGTCTTGAATCTTTGAACTTTGGCTTTGTCCTTTTGGTTGTTGTTCTCTGAATGCTTTGGCATGAGGACAAAATTAAAAAGCACTTTAGCTGTTGCTGAATGGTAGGTGATGTTGACCCAGTTCTTGAAATGGAAATTAAAGCACCATCTTTTTTACATTCCTTTTCTTAAGCAACAGGATATTGATCCGCTGGGTTGAAGTTTTTTAAAAAAAAAAAAAAAGCTCTGTTATCTTCCCAGTTTATTTTTCTGGAGGAGTATGTTTTAGTTATCTTTGCGTTTAGTGGTGGTATGAAAGAACACGGAGATCAGATTTAGGTTATTAGGGGGATAAATCCTGTGCTTCATTCTGTGCTTTCTTATTCTGCCTTGTACCAGTGATAAAAGCAAGGGGATCTGAAGCTGAGCTTTGTCTGAAAGTTTTTTAGCTGTGAAAAAGGTTCCTGTTAAATGCCTATTTGAGATTAAAGTGAGATGCATGAAAACCATTGATGCGTTAAGCCCAAGCAAGCAAGTTTAGTTCCTATTTTGAGTTTCAATGGGTTGTATTACAGTTAGGCACAGATCTTTGTGCAGGATCTTTGTACAAGCACCGTGCCAAATCTTACCCGTCGTCATATTCTTCTGTTAGCTGATACATGAGGATGAGGTGGGAGCTTGCAGTGCTTGCAAGTTGGACCCATTTCATGAGTTGTGGTGACCTTATAGTGGCTGTTCAGAGCAGCGAGCCCCAGGTCTAGGAGCTGGTGTTAGCATGGTATTGTTGTGAAGGGACCAGCCAAGTACTTACTGTTAACAGCACGTGAAAACTCTACGGGATTTGGCTCTGTCACTATCTGCCCAACTCACGTTAAGTGAAAGAGTGAAAACTGGCTCCACTACACTCGATGCCTTACGCGGTGTTTTGAGTGCCTTCTGCGGCATGGGATTCAAATTGAAATCCTCGAGGTCAGTCAGAGAAAGAAGTAATGCGGCGTCCCTCAGTTCCTCCGCGGGCATATCCCAGTATTCTGTCACATGCTGATGCAGTGCCAAAGCATATGGATCACCATATGGTGACTCTTGCTGGGTTTCCACCACCTGTAGTCAAGCTGATTTGCAATCGCTGAATTTGCCCAAGAGATAAAGCAAAATGAGTACAGCAGTGAAATAAGATGGCAGTGGTAAAGGCTGAAGTTTTATGTGACTTACTGTTGTTACAGTAATTACCAGAAGAAGAAGAAGAAGAAGAAGAAGAAGAAATAAACAAATGGATTTAATGAGCATGTCAGTAATACAGGAACAAGTGCTTCCAACACTTCATTAGTCGGGGTAAGGTGGGCTCCATACGCTTTCTTGTCTCCAGAAAGACAGAATAATTTTTGTTTTGATTCAGCTTCTGCGAGTAGATGGAATTAAAGGAGTTTGGGTATCTTTAAAACAATACTGCTAACTGGTTTAAATGTGCCTTCATGGTGCAGAAATAATGGTGTAACGAATAACATTTATAGTTTAAATGATGAAAAAGCAACAAAAATACATTCAGTAGTTTTATTCTTAAGGCCGGGTAAGGCCAGTTTCTTTAATATTTATATATATATATGTGTGTGTGTGTGTATACACACTCACAAATAAATACAATAACCTTTAAAAATCTTGTTTTCAAGCAGTTGTGTTACTGTTTTGAGTCATGTAAAGACACGTAGTTATATCACGGTTAATTGTAGGACTGTTTAGCTCAATAGCTAGGCGATGGGGTAAGTATACACCAGTAGATGTTTTACTGGACTTGGTCCATCTCCTTGGTGTGCTAATCCTTATAGGCAGGGTCCTCAGGAAAGGGACAGTTGTTTTGGAACATCCCTGTGCCATTACGTGCCTCCCAGGTGTTAAAAAGCAAACAAACAAGGCTGGTGCTGGTTCACTGCATCTTTTGAACAGTTTTGGCTATCCCACCAGATCAGTAGTTAAAGAAAACGCCCTTCTGCAGTGTAGCAGGATGGATGCCTTCCAGGAATGGAGCCTTTCTCACTTTGTGGTTAAACCTAGTCTATACAGCCTGTCCAGTGCTGCGAGGAGCATCTAGTTGTGGCTAGTGTGACCCCCCACAATCTTAAAAAGCCAGTCTCAGAGGATACAATTTTGGGCTGCTTTTCTTTAGTGAAATATGTTTTCTAGTGCTTACAGCTCTGCTCTAGGTAGGAAGACGTAGGGAAATGCCCTCTCTTTTTTATTGTGGTACCAACACACTTTCTCTCCTGCTGCTTTCCAAAGATTGCTTTTCTCATGCTGTGATAATATGGGCATGCCATAGCCATTCTGTGCTTCCGAGGCTGTCTTCTGAAATTTTCCAGATGTTAGCTGCCCGGTGATGGGTGAGAACGGTACTGTCCAGCTTTGTGAAAATCCTTCCAAGTTCATCGCCAGTGTTTTGACTACGCGTCTACTCATTTGATGTTAGATCCTTCCCAAAGTTGGTTGTGGTTTTACCTGCACATTTGGGTTAAGTAACATGTTGCCCTAATGAAAAAGTACCTAAAGCTGCTCAGAACCTCTTGCCATATCTACTTTTCCACTCTCCTGTAGCCAGAGGGAATGTCATTGGCTTCTTTTAAAGTAATTGTGCAGTTGTTTTTGATGATGCTCCAAGGCTCTGTATGGTAGGGAGCAGGGCTTTAAACAGTTCTTGCAAGGACAGCTGTGGTAACCATAAAGCTTTGGTTGACATTTTTGTAGGGAATTTTGGATGGGAACTTTCCTTGGCCCATGCAACTGAGGTCTTCTGTAGTCAAGAGCAAGTTACCCAATTCAGCAGGGTAGGTGTAAACCAGGAGCTGGTATTTGCCCTGATAATAAGAGTTCGATGTGACTGAATTAAGGGAATCTTGCTAGAACTTCTCTACACTTCTGCTGTGGCGTGATGCCATCTTCTTTCCATCTCCCTTATAGAGACAGTGAGTGTTTGGGCTCTGAAATAGGAGCCTGTGGGTGCAAGACCTTGCACGTGTACCCCAGTCATTAGTTCCAGCAACATATATAGGCACTCGGAGAACGACAGAGACCTGTTGAATATGCTGTAAGCTCTTTGCTTCATTTTTTTCATGGGGGATTTAATCCATCTTCATGACTACAACTGTTTACATTGGCAACTAAAAATCTCTTCTAGTGATCACCCACGGTCTCCTGTGGTGCTTCTTTTGTTACCCTTTCTTTTTATTTCATGTCTTTTCTCAGTGAAGGTTACTTATTTTGTGGGTCAGCTTAAATGCAGAAGCTATGAGAAACTGTATTTTTGTTCAACAAAGTACACTTCAACAATATGCAGAGTAGTATGGAGCTAAGCATGTCTGTGAGTAGCTATTGTGGGTGAATATGGTTGAGATGCATTTCTGTCATCTGTTACTGAGATCAGTAGCACCAAACCCCAATTTTTTTGGGATCCCGGTTCTTCTATCAGACCTATTTTGTTTCTTGTCCAGCTGGATTTTCCATTGTGGAAGCAAGTTTAGAGTAGGGATAGGCAGGATACCTTGAGTAGGACAAGAGCCCATGCAAGTCCTTATCCTTGCACACCCAAAGGAAGGTGGATCTGCAAAGTCTTTGGAACAAGCGGAGGTGAAATACAGGCCTGTTTTTGCCAGAATATATGTTGTTGGCTAACATAGACTGTCTGTACTGGTGGTGTAACAACACAGTGTAGCAGGTGTTGCACTGGTACAAGAAACTGAGCAGGGGGATGTGAGCTGGCTCCTGTCTTAACTACATGGATTTGTAGTGTATCCCATACATCATTTTTAAAACTGTTTTTTTTAAAATAACATCATACATGAATTTGCGATAATCCTTAGTTTTGTCACTCTATTATAATTCTTAGGTTTTGTTCTGGCGTCCGGATTGCAACGAGAGGGAGATGTGCAGTATTTTATAACCCAAGGGAAGAAGCTTCGGAGATCTGAAGTCCTGGCCTCTGCTTTCCAGGAGTGCTTGTGGCTGGCATTTAAATCACGCCACAGATGCTAACTGCATGTGGCAGATACTTGTCTAGATAAGTCGGTTTTTAATGTGTATTGGATTGTGTTCAGGCTCTAAATGCTAAAGGTAGTTTAAGCAGTTGAATGTGATAGGTAACAACTTCAAGACAAATCAGAAGAGATTCACATTTGCTATGCCTACATGATTATTTTGCGGGGGTCTTTCTTCCCAAGTAACTGCTTGTAAAATGGAAATATTCAAACACGGGCATTTACTTTGTTTCCTCTTAGCGTATTTTAAAACCCCAGCTTTAGTTCAGTTCCAGCTAGAAGCCCGTACAGACTCAAGATACAGTGTTTTTGACAAATAAAGGCAGTCTTTACAGCTAAGGCTTCTCAAGGTCTTTAGGATCTATATTTAATTTCCTGCCTGATGGAGAAAAGAAAAAAAAAGAGAAGTGCCATGAATTGAACTTTGTGTTCTTTTTCCAGCCAGCCTGGCAAATAGACATCAGACCCACCTTTTTAGTGTTCCCCTCGCGCAGGGGTCGGTATCCTCACGGTGTGTAGAGGACAGGTTTTAATGTACCAGCCCAGCTTTGGCGTACCAGGACGTGCAGTTCTGCCGCGGGGACAGAGCAAGTTGTTAAGTTTCCCAGGAAGAATTTACTGGATGTTCTAGCAGTTCATGATTAAAATGAACACCGCGTCTCTGAGGAAAATACCAGCTGAGGTGATTCTGTAAACGGTGCTGTGTGTGTATGTACAGCGGCACATAGTTAAGTCATTAAAATACAGTTACCTGCACTCCTGAGCTTGTGACCAGATACGGTCTTAATGGATTGTTGTAGCTTTAATGAAATCCAGTCTCGCTGAATCACTAAACTTTCTTTCTCCTGGAAGGCTCTTTACAGGGACCTGACAGATCACCTCTCCAGTGCTTCCAGACGTCCTGGCTCTCTAATTCTTCTCCATAACGAGTTTTGTGCTGCACGATAAAATATTCATGTTAAAATAGGTTCTAAACTAATTATCTGCAGCCAGCAGTTGCCGGTGTAGTCATTTGCTGTTAGCTTGGCTCAAGTTAACGGCTTGTATTTCAGTACAAATAGTCCCTCCTGGCTGTTTCCTGTCACTGATTCTTATCCTAAATGGAATTTCCATACGTGTGTGGAGCTAATTCTCCTGACGTCCAAAGGAGCTTTCTCCTTCTACTTCTGCATCCTATTTCTAAAGAGGAGGATGTGTTATGTATTATGCAGTTGCTGCAACTGCTTTTTGCTCAGAAGCAATCATCTAGTTGGTCTTTTCTCTGCACAGTGTGACTTATACTCTGAGCTTTCTTTTACCGTCTGCATTTTTAACGACAATAGAAAATAGGTGTTCAACATACGGCGACCGTTCTGTTTGCGTATTGAAGTCACACAGGCAAAAAAGAATAAGGTTATCCCATTAAACTGGCATAGTTAGAAAACCCTGACTACGTTGTTTTGGAGCTTAAAAGTGCCCTTACATTGGACTAAAGTGGACGACAGTAGACCAAGACTGGATAAAATGGAATTGGGTCTCGTAAGAGCTAATGACTTTTTTGGTTTTCAATATGAGCTGTATGTGGCAATCAAAACTTCAAGTTTTTTTCTTCCTCCTTTTCTCAGAGACAAGCTTGTATTGAAAATATTGACAGATTTTAATCTCTTAATATTGCCATATGTCCACATACTGTAAAAATGTAAGTGCCACTAAATGTATGGAAGTCATTTTGATTAATCGCATGTCTGTGTGCCTAATTATTTGTGGGATCAAGGCCTGTGAGTACTAACATGGAAATAATTTAGAAATCTTCTTTTCGTAATTCTTCATGTTTACAGCAAGTAATTTAAACAGCTTGCAGGGACAAAAAATCCACTCCAGCCTACACTTATTTTTCCCCATATTAGTCCTAATGGGACTCTAGCAATCTGACGCCTCTAAGATACTCATGTTCAGATATTTAAGCTCACTATAGAATTGCAAGTGTGTATTACGGCAATGAAGACAGACTCTTCCTATAGGTGTCTAAGGCTAATTGATAACCAGAAAGTTTCTGCCATTTTCAATTAAACCTCAAACCTACATGGACTTCATGCAATCCAGTTGATTGGAGTCTTCAGCTTTGTACGAGACCCTTGTAGACGCGCCCTCGGTATGATTTTTGGGAGCAGAGGGGATTCACCGGAGATCCATTGGAAATAAAACTTCTGCAAAGTGGTTACGGCATGAGCAGAACCTCTCTGGAGTCTTCATGGCACAGGTCACTCCACCTCACGTGAGATCTGCTCCTTTTTCCATTACCTTTGTTTTTATTTGTTGCGACATTTTATTGTGCATCTAAGAGCTCCTTTAAGTTGTCTTATTTGTGGAATGTGAGCTTCAGTTCAACATGAATAATGAGGAGGGAGGAAGAAATGGAAGAAGCAGAAGCAGAGAGAGTTAAAACTTGAAGCCTCTGAGAGCCTCATCTTACTGACAGGACGATGTAACTTTGAGATGTTTTCCATGGATTTTTATCATATGTATGGGCCTTAGTCATCAGTAGGCATCAAATGACAAGAGCCTCCTGTTTCCATAAAGGAGTTGGGAAGGTCTGTTGAGATTTTATGGGTGATTTATGCATCTTACATGAATATTAAATCTCTAAGGATTTGGGAGGAAGTAAGCAAAACAAATTCATTTGCTAGTGTGCATGTTTTCCATGTAGTGCAGTAGTGCATACTCTTACAGTGCATCGGAAAAGAAGGCAGAAAATATACTTAACTATATACTCTGAAGCTGTGGAAGTTTAATGAAGTTTTACATCACATAAATTTTAGCATGAGGAAATTTTTACTGCTTTCAGACTGTGTTATATTGATGCTGAATTTTGCACATCTTCAATATTTATGAAATTAAGAAGTGGTGGTTATTAAAGGGAAACTGTTCCCACAGCAACGCAGATTAGTGTACGTGTGATTTTGTGATTTGTTTCCTTTTCTCCTTGACATTTTTTTTCCAAATAGTCCTCATCTCTGTAGAGTGTGGATATCCAGAAAAGCATTCAGTGATGTGACTTGAATCTGTCATGCCAGAAACCAGAGGAATGCTCTCATATAATGGGACTAGAGGGAATGAAAATGCAAGTTCTTTCTATTTTCATATTTTTTATTCTCAAATGCTCTTGTGTTTCATCAATACATAGTTTACTGTATGCTCTTTCTGAAATGCACATCCCCCTCAGAGCATTGCCAAACTGATAGTTTTCTGCTACGTGAGAGATAACTGATGGAAGGTAGAAATTGATATCTTGATCATGGTTATGCTTTCAGGTATTTGATCTCCAGTATATCAATGATAATTTCTTCAATATCCTCTAGATTTGGGAAAAATAACCCTGTCTTTTTAGAAATGAGTGGAATGAATGCTATCTTACCAAGAGATGAATGTGGATTTAAAATTCAGTTGATAGCAGCTATATTATGGTTTTAGGTTGATTTTCTAGGAAATGAGTACTATCATAAAGGAAATGAGTCCTTTATGATGGTGCTTTCTGTCCCTCCTGCTGATGTGATTGATATCAGGCAAATCTGAAAGAAGCACAAGGTGCAAAGACGCATGCAGTCCATGGGGGAAAAAAAAGTTACACATCGGCAACTGTGTTGAGGAAACAAACGGTGAGGGAAAAATAGGTAAAACTTGGCTGTTCTGTGCTCTGATTAGCAGAAGCCACTGTCCAGGGACGAGACACGGAGTTGCAAATAACACACATTTGAGGGTGTCTTCTGGCAAATGTCATGGCAAATGGGACATACGGAGGTTTATGGATAGTACAATGTGGAGTGTGGAAAGAGCTTAAGGGACAACGGAAGTAAAGGGATCTTCTGAGTGTTGAACCTTAAAAGATTTTTGGAACTGGAGGTGGAAATAGCATTTAGTTATTACAAGGCATCTTCATTATTGACTTTGGCCTTGATTTTTCTTATGTGGACGATTCTCTGCTGTACTCAAAGTAAACAGTAAAAGTGTTCAATATATTTGAAAGCGGTGTAACTTTATTTTTCTCAGGTCTGAATTGATTCCCTCATACATGCTGCTTTTCCCCTGCACTAGAACCGTGATTTCCCACTAGCCTATGTAAAAATGAAGTTTTACTTCTTGAGAAATGGATAACATAGAATCGCAGAATGGCTTGGATTGGAAGGGACTTAAAGATGGTTTAGTTCCGACCCCGTGCCAGTGGCAGGGACACCTCCCACCAGCCCCGGCTGCCCCCAGCCCCATCCAGCCTGGCTTTGGGCACCGCCAGGGATGGGGCAGCCACAGCTCCTCTGGGCAGCCTGGGCCAGGGCATCACTGCCCTTGTTGTAAAAAAATAAAATAAAATATTTTTAATATCTAGTCTAAATCCCACCTCTTTCAATTTGAAAACATTACCCCCTGTCCTATCACTGCAGGCCTTGGCGAAAAGTCTTTCCTATAAGCCGCCTTTAAGCATTGAAAGGCCGCAATAAGGTCTTCCCCTGGCTGTCTCTTCACTAGACTAAACGAAGCCAGCTTTCTCTTCATCGGAGAGGTGTTCCAGCCCTCACATTGTTTGATCATATCTTGTTTTCCAAAGCCTTAACATGAATATCCCCGAGGCTGCTGAGGCTGCACGGCATGCTAGTGGTTTTTGAAAGATGGGGGTGTCCTGGAGACATTTAGCACTGCTGTGGTACACGTAGATGTGTGCCAGTGGAGTATTTGGTAGGCGGCTGTGAGATGACTTTTTGGCTTTGAGCAGATAGGAGTTCATCATGGGGTACGGGCAAGAGAAAAGTTGTGTGAAGTAGCACAGCGTGGTACTGAGGTTAATTAGCTCTAGCTCTGGCGAGACACAGAGTGCATTAAACTACGTTTTGTGTTTTGCTAGCTGGGTAAATGTGAGTATGGATAACTTATTTAACGTGGTCCTGGGGGTACCTCGGGCACAGCCTGGCTTGCTGAGTGAGGGGAGGGATTGTCCTGCTCGGCTCCAAGCTGGTGCGGCCTCACCTCAGGCACTGTGTGCTTTTTGGGGCGTCACAGTATAAGAAGGACATAAAAGTATTAGTGTCTAAAGGAGGGCTACAAAGATGGGGGAGGGTCTAGAGGGGAAGAAGTATGAGAAGCGGATGAGGGCCCTTGGTTTGTTCGGCCCAGAGCAGAGCAGGCCGAGGGGAGGCCTCATGGCGGCCTGCAGCTCCCTCACGAGGGGAGCGGAGGGGCAGGCGCTGAGCTCTGCTCTCTGGGGACAGCGACAGGACCCGAGGGAACGGCATGGGGCTGGGACAGGGGAGGGTCAGGCTGGGGCTCAGGGACAGGTTCTGCACCCAGAGGTGGTTGGACACTGGGACAGGCTGCCCAGGGCAGTGGTCACGGCACTGAGCCTGGCAGAGCTCAAGAAGCATTTACACAAGGCTCTCAGACATGGGGTTTGGTGTTTGGGTGGTCCTGTGTGGAGCCAGGAGTTGGGCTCGGTGATCCTGGTGGGTCCCTTCCAACTTGGGGTATTGTGTGGTTCTGTGGTACTATGGTCAATGCCTGGCCAATGTTGTCTCTATGCAGGCGTTCAGCTCACCTGCCCCCTTTCCGTGTGCAGTTTTTAAGAGGCTGTGCAGAAACAGCTGTGCTGTTTTCTCCGAGGTGCGGGTGTTGTCAGGGTGCTGCCTCAGATGCTCACCGGTCCAATGTTTATTCAGACTGGAGGAGGACAAGACTTTTGCGAACGTTATGTGGATTTGTAAGGGAAGCCAAAAGCCTTTGCTACATAAAATAGCAGGCAAACAAAAGCTGCTGCATGGGAAGTATTCTGAGTTTTAAGGGGCACCAGCTTTGAGTAGTCATTCCTCATTAGATAGTACAGGTTAAAGCAAGTTGAATGTAGGCTGCTTTGGTATTTAAGTCCTGATGATGTTTGCTGCAGTACACGTGGGGCTGGCGGTTGCTGACCTTTCACGTCTACCTTGTCTAACTGTCCTCGGAGAGAAACCGTTCACATATCCTGAGCCATCAGTGAAGACTGATTAGTTAATACATAGAAGTCGTGGAAAAATGCTCTGTAGTGTAATATTTATTAATAATGTTCCATCTCGTATATGTGAAAGAGCCTTGGTCTCACTTGTAATATTTTCATGAGAGTCTTGAGGGGGAGGGGAAGAAAGTGAAGCTCAGGTGCTGGGTTAAACTGAGATAATCCTGGGTAAGCTGAGCAGTTAAAGCAGGACAGGAAAGAATAGCAGTGTTTATATGGGGTGGTTTGGGTAGCGCAAGTCATGATGCACCTCTGTTGTCATACTCACCTAACTGCTTAAGGAGTCCAGAATAAAAGGAGCTTAGTGTGCTGTTATTGTCATACCTCTTAATAGTTTTTTTTAACTTTAATTCCTTGAGTCATCTTTTTTCTTTTTTTTCTTTTCCTTGCTTGCTGGCCTCCAGTGGCCTAACCAAATACCTTCCTAATTAAATTTAATAATAGAAAGAGTCATTAGTGAGGTGTGTTGTTCTGCTGGGAGAAGGGATGGTTGGGAGTGACGTGAACGACAGAGGAATGATTTCTGGGGTTTCAGCTGAACTTCTCCAAACTCTGCTGTGAAGCAATGGAAGAGGAGCTCACAGAGCTGCCAGTGGGGAAGGGGTTAAGCTCTGAGTTTGATCTCCTCTTTTCCAGGGAGTGTTTCCTGGCATGTATTAGAGCAAAAGGGGGCTGTAAACTTTAGTTGGAGAGCCCTAAAGAAAAGTAAGCTTTGTGTACCAAGTCCCAAGAGTTTTTAAGAAAGTGGATCAATTTGGTTAAATTGTGAATGAGTATTCTCCTGTGAACATCTGTAAACTGTTGAGTTTAATTGGCCTACAGCTGGCTCTGATTGTAGGTTCGGGGTGATTTTTTTCTTAGTATCTCATTTCCTTTCCCCTATAGTTTTCTGGTGTCATTTGTTCTTTTTTTTTTTTTTTTTGACATGTTATAAAGTAAATAATAACGCATACTCACATAGACATCCCTTTCAAAGAGCCCTAAAGAGAAGTGGGCTTATCTGGCAGAGCATCCTTTTGTAGGCACCTCTCGCTGGCTGAGCATCAATGGGTTCCAGCTGCTTGGGGGGATGGAGGGTGGGTGGAAAGGTGTTTGTGAACTTGGTTTATTGGATTTATTTGCTTTATGCTGCAGTTTTCCCGTTTTTAGATATTTTTCTTTGAACCAGTTGGCAGGCGGCGTTGGACGGTTTGAATAGTGAAACTCCGCTTCGAATAGTGAAAAGGGAAAGGACAAACTCTTTCAGTTGATTTTTCTTTTGTCTGGCCAAGATGTGAATGTAACAGTGTGTGTTTAGTACATCTTCACTCATAGTCCCGGGGAAATAATATAAAGAATGAGTTTGGCTGTCATTTTCTTGTGGTCTCAGTATTGTCCACTGGCAGAGATAGCAAAATTAACTGACAACAGGATGGTGCAAGGCGTGACTGAGGCCTTAAATTGACCTGAAGATTCATGATTTCCAAGTATATAATCTGCTGAATGGCCTAACTTGTTCTTTTTATTATTTCCTCCATAAATCCATTTTTTTTTTCCTGGCTACCAATTAATTAACCATTTGTTTTTATCATTTCTTGAACTTAGAACATTACAACTGGTTCTGCAGGCTTATATTTTTTTTCAAGGTTAAATTGTGTTGTATTAGGAAAGAGCTAGAAATATATCTACTTCTTTTTTTTCAATATTAACATGCGTTAACACTGTTGAAATCACACATCAGTCATAATAATAGTCACATAATCAGGCCTGAATTCTACAAAATCCGAACTGGAAAATTTTGCAAGAAGCACCTATAATTATTAGAAATAATATTTTTAGAAAGACTGCACTGTGAGGAAAAGCTCAGGGGGGAACTATATGGAGAGCACGCCAAATATTTATATATAATATTAAAAAGCTAAAATACTAATAACATTTGATGAAACATCTGGCAAAGTGGGTGGCATTCTTGTGCCAAAATATTTACTGTTATAAAAAGAAAACAAACTTCTGTGCATTTCAGGGACTGAACTATAATTTCATGGCAGAGTAGAATATATTATGTAAAACATTGGTAACCGGCTTCTTTCTTAGAGATGGATATTTCTAATTAAAATTGCAGGATTTGGAGGGTTGCCTGCACTACCGAATCCAGCTCCCACACGTTTGTAAGGCAGCGAAATCTTTGGGTTCTGTAGGTAAAGTTGTGGGACTCCATCACGGAGCCGGTCGGGATGTTTGTCCTCGCGATTCAACTGGGAGGGTAATGCGGGACCTCGCTGCTCCTGACGGGCAGAAGCTGTTCTCTCATTTCCAGCTGAAACCCGTTAATGACCAGCTTTACTACCAGCTTGTTCTTCTGCCAGGAAGGATTAAGCTGTTTGTGGGAGGGACGAAGAACAGCTGGTGCTTTTTCTTTGGAAGCGGCAGGTGATGATACGGGCTGGAGCAGAGAAACCTGAGCTGAGGGAAGCTGGCACCACTTCAGTGGAGGAAGCGGTTTGAAGGCATCGGATTAGGAAGTCCAGCCTGCTGGAGGACCGCCGCTCTAAGTGGTGGATGTTCACTGAGGTGGGACCGAGGAGTGACCCCTTCAGCAGCTGGGTCAACGTGGTTGCTGGGTACTGTGATCTCATAAGAAATTCCCCCGTGATGGAGGTTCGTGCTTAATTTTGGGCCGTTTGGGTTAGTCACAGCCGTGGTCGGTAGGAGGCTGCTGGCAGGTTCGTGCAACTCCTTCATAAGAGGCCAGACGCTCGTGGTTTTAAAGCGTGGCAGAGTAGTTAGATGAAAACAAAGAAAATTAAAAAAAAAAAAAAAAGGGGTGGGGGGAGGATGGGACTGAAAGAAATTGAGCTTGAATTAATGTTTGACCTTTTTACAGGCCATATATTTCTTCTAATGGGAAGGTAAAAGAAGGAAAAGGTGTGAGATGGCTGTTGTGAAAGCAGAAGCAGTCTGTGGCGTGGCACAGGCTTGTTTGAACGGGGAGGGAGGAAGGGTTTATGGGATGAAGTCAAGAGAATAAAATGATGCAGAAGAGCAGCGTGGGGAAAAGGCAAGAGGCTTTAAATGTGTTCAAGTGTCTATTAGATATTTTTCAAATACAACCCGCAAATACTCCCACTGTTGGGAGAAGATGGAGACTTTGGGCAAAAATAGTAAAATATCAATGATAACGGGGTTTATATTTAGCAAATCATTAAACCGTATCACTTGGTATGAGCTTTTTGAAGGAGGATGGTGGAACAGATGTCAGAAAAAAAAAAAAATCTTAAGGGAGGCAGAAGAACGTAGAGAAAAGGAAGGGTGCACCAGAACAGGTGATCACATGTTGCAGGCTCCTGAAATCTGGCTAAACTCTGAAAGGGCCAAATTGAGAAGTGTGAAATGAGGGATGGAGCCGTGCCAGTCAGCAAGAGATGGAAACCAGACTGACTTAATGCTTCTGAGATAATCAGTGGTGTTTTTTTTTTTTGGTGGGGGGTGGTTCTGGAACGGTAGCTGTGCCAAAATGAAAAATGGTAATTTTTGAATTTTCGAACGTGATAAGAAAGAAGAAGGAAAAAAAAATAGTGAATTAACTGACAGTTCTTGGTAGTACCTGCTAGTGCTGTGTTTTAACATTTTAAATATATTGTTTGTTTCTTAGCTGCACAGAGTGGGAGTGTAGGACCTGCGGGCAGAGCAGCTCCGTGGTAGAGTCGGTGGATGCCTGGCGATGGGGACTCCTGTTCCGTGCTGCTCAGTGCTGAGCACCGTTTTCCATGTGCTATGGAAAGCAAACATGTTCAGCAAAAAGTTGGTTATTTATAAAGATGAGGAAACGTCAACTAAGATAGGTATGAATATTCGGAATTCGTATAAAAAAAAAACAAAACTGAGAACTGTGTATAAATATTTATGAGTGGGAACGGTACTAGAGAGGAATCAAAGCCATCTCGGAAAGCTTCGTGTCAATCAAAACACCTCGAGTTGTTCAAGGTGATGTAAATTCATAAAAAGGTGGATCATTCAGAACGGATCTTACGTTTGCACCGAATGAGGGCAGGAAAAAGCATCAAGGTTTGGGGCCGGGTTTTTGTGTGTGCGATGACTTGCGGTTTAATTAAGACTAAGACCGTGTTGTAGCGTCACTTCTGGGAAGACGTGTGAAGGTGGCATACGGCAGGAGCTACTCCAGCATGCAGAGCATCAGCTCAGTGCTTTCTTGAATGGAGAAAAGTAAACAAATGGAGGGGAGAAAAAAAGCTGGAAATGGAATACTGTGGCTTACGAAATGATCAGAGTAGTTTCTTAAATGCTGCTATGGCTAGGGGAAAAGAAAAAGTGATTCTTCGCTGCGATTAGGCGTAAAAGGGAATTCAGGAACACGCCCATGGGACCTTTCACCAGTGGCTTATGCTGCCAGGAGCAGACACTCAGAGGATGCCCCAAAGATGTCCCGGGGGCTCTGCTCTGCCCTGGGACGTGGTGGCATTCATGGGGACGCAGTTTGGGGAACCACATTTCAATCTTGACTTGTTTGTATTGAAGTCCGTTTCCACCCTGT
Organism: Anser cygnoides; assembly: GCF_040182565.1. Classification (NCBI taxonomy): domain Eukaryota; kingdom Metazoa; phylum Chordata; class Aves; order Anseriformes; family Anatidae; genus Anser; species Anser cygnoides. The sequence goes on along the minus strand of NC_089873.1, from coordinate 2,376,647 downwards.
GGGTTTTCCCAACTTCAGCCGTTCTGGCCGTTAGGTTTCAGCACGCAGGCTGGGCAGTTTTCCCAGCCACAGAAGGGGAAAAGGGTTTTGTGAAGTTCTTTGGATGCTACTGACTTTGTGCAGGTTCAGTTTATTTGCCTTTTTTTTTCTTTTAACAACTTAAAAGTGCTTCAGGTTGTTTGGAAATGGCTATTGCACCATTTTATAACCGTAGATCTTGTTTTTGCTACTGAAAAATAGCAAAAGCGTTGTCAGAACTTGCGCAACCCTTTAAATTCGTATTCACGTGAGTTTGTATGACTTGGCCCTTAGTGTGTGACATCTGTCTCTGTGGTTTTGCTGTGGTTTAGACGGGACTAAGTTACAGAGCTGAAAATGGACTTGCACCAAGGTTTGAGAGAGGAAAATTGGGGTTGAGATCTTACCCTTTGTGCCTTGAAATGGTTGAGGATTCAGGGCTTCGGTTTGGAAAGAGATGAGCTCCAAGCACTGGGAGAGACAGTTCTCCAGCCAGCGAAGGTTATGACTCTTTATTTGTTTTAAAAGAGGCAGGATCTGTTTGGACATTTATTAGCTATTGGTGTGCTGAGGGCAGTAGTAACAGCAGCTAGCGTGTTTTGAAAAGGCAGACTAAACAAATGCCGGGTACTGGAGGGGATGGGAAATGTTGCAAATCACAGCTGGGTTAAATCAAAGGAGGAGATGGATTTCTTGATGAGCCGGTTTTTGTCCTAAACTTTTCTCTGTTCCCAATGAATAAAACGATGATCCTCGTAGTCCTAACGACCATAGCTTTCTGGAAATGTAAAATTACCAGATCTCATTAATGCTGGGCTATATCATTCATCAAAGCACTTCTTGTGCCTCATGCTGGCTCCTTTTCTCTCCCCCTCTTAATCTTTCTCTCATTATAACGATGTGTCTGCCCTTTGGACCTATCTGCTTCCAAGGAGTTGACACCTGCAGAGATATTATTTGGTGAAGATTTGTTAACTCTTTAAGAGATGAAATGAAATGCTGAGCAGCTGGTGGGAGAAACCCAATCTGCTGGAAGCTGCTTTGCAGAATGAACGCTGCCGTAAGTACTGGGGGGAAACAAAGACCGGGCAGGTGATTGTACACCGAGGAGAAGAAATTATTTGTGCAACTGTGCAGTGCATCCTTCTGGTAAACTGCTGGTCTGTTTGTCATCAGGTCGTACAAAGGCAGTTAATGGCACCAGCTTTTCTTCTTCAAAGATACTGTAAAGATTTCCCGGTACTTTAGAGACTTGCTCCCAACCTAATGTGTTTTTTCACATGGGCTTTGTGTACTTGGGTAAGTTAAGAATAAAGTTTTCAAAATAAGGCTGACTTGCCATGAAATTAGACCTCACTGGGGACAAATGATTTTGACACATTCGTGGAAACTAGTTCTCCAAATGATACTAATAGCTCTGTAGCGCCTTTTATCTGAAGAACTAAAGCACTTCGCAAACACTCGTATTGCAGAAGTGCTGCACTGATCAGGTATTTTAGCCAAATAAATACTGTTTATAAAGGAATTTTCAAAAGAGCTTTCAGAAATACCTGTCACTGTTTCAGCGTCTTTATTCAGTGACTGAAGCTCTTATCTCTCTCAGTGGGGGATGCCAATTTACCGATGTACTTTTCGGTTAGAATCCAAGTTCCATAAGGCAGATTAGCAGTGAGAAAAATGCAAGTCTGTTTGGAAAAAAAGGACTTGAAAGTTGTTTTAAAGTCGATTCTGTAATAAATGAGCCAATTTTAGATGTATCAGGTGCCACAAAAAAAAAAAAGTCATTGGAAATGGTTAGGTCTGGGTTGTTCTAAGCTCCCCCAGCTATCATGCGAAGCAGCTGAGAGTTACCATGTGCATCCTTCCTCCTCTGTATCCGTTTTTGTCTTAGATTATGTTTCTGTTGTAAACTCTGTGGGGATCAGGTGTGGTTTCGTCATTATGTGATGACGAGCACACTAGCGTTACGATCAACATCTAGACTCCTAGACAGAGATACCACGGAAAGCGATTGTTTTTAATTACGTAATTAAAAAGCATTATTCCTCATTTAGTATTTGCCAAGCTACTGACAATATTTTGATAGCTGATATTCCAGCTGACATATCATAATAGTTGTCAAAGAATAATAGCTTAGAAAGATGTAACGAAGTTCTGCAGGAATGAGATTGAATAGAGACTATTTGGTATTTCCGTTAATCTCTGCCAAATACAAGAACACGGGATTGGAGAGGCCACTGGGTGAGCCAGTTCTGTTCTTGTCATTACGGTCAACAGACCACACAGGTAGAGGAACACACCTATTAAGACTAGTTCTTAGCTTTTCCTCCTCCTGAGAAGCAGTCCAGAACCTCGATACTTTGACGTTTATAGACGTTACTCTGATAACCCATCTGGATTTTATTGTGGTCCAAGCACGTGTCATCTTTTAATCCTGCCTCTAAATAACTTTGTCTATTTCTTCTTGCTTACATCCCTGATCTTTTTGTTTAATTAACCAAATTATCCACTTCAGCGTGTAGGGTGTGCTGATCGTTCTCCTGGCATCCAAACTGCCTTTCTGTTTCTGGTCTGCTTTCCCCTTGGTTTGAATGGGTTATTCCAGATGATGTCTCACCAGGTCCTTCAATATCGACGATATTCCCTTCCTGACCTCACCGGACAGAGCATGCCTGCAGTATCTGGGATTGTGTTTGCTTTTATGGCTGCATCCTCTGGGTGGCCCCTAGTTCTGTGATTGACCAATACACCTGGATTCATCTTATAAAGTTTCAAGCCATGCAGTCCCCACCTCAAGGAAAAGAAGATCAGTACCTGAACACACTGAAATGTGCAGTGTCAGATTATATTATATTCCTCCAGTGCTTACGGTGCGCTGTATCACGATCTCCCGTATGTTGGTAACAACTTCCAACTCTGGTTTCCTCAGCAGCTGTTTTTGCACACTGACTTTTGTGAAGTTGTGATTAAAGAATCGGTAAGAGGAGTCCCTGAACTTGTCCTTAAGGAATTTTACTGGTAACCTTTTTGCAGACCAGAAGTTCTTTCAGCATAAGTAATTACTTTTCTTTTGTAGTTCATTAACCACTGCACATTCACGTTACTAGTTTCCATCATCTCCACCCTAGTGGTTTCCTTAATTACTGTATACTTCATTATATCTATCAGGTCCATTGAATGTATTCTATTTTTTATTTTTTTAAAGAAACTTAGTTGTTTGGGCAACTTGACTTTCTTTCCGTTCCAGATCCATTGTTCCCCAAAACTTGATTTCTGAGACTTCACGGTAACGTGAGCTTCGTACTGCAGTACAGGTAGTTTCTTCAGAGCAGGATGATACCACAGATAATGAGGTGTGAAGATTAATGAGGACGTAGGTGTTTGGTAAGATCCTTGTTAGGATTTGGTATGGAATTATACAAAATCATTTGATAGGTGATCACTGTATTTTGTGCCTAGTCCAGTTGGCCAGTCCAGTAGCCTTGCTGGAACTGGGCTTTTGAAAGAGCTCAATATCCTCCAAGATCACTGTTCCTACAGCAGGGTTGTCCCACCCTGCCCGGATTTAGCGTGTTCAGGATGTCCCCAACATTCAAGTAATCGCCAGGGAAAGCTTTCCTGGGTGGGTGGATAGTGTGTGCTAGTCTAGCCTACTAGGTTCTCTGATTAGTTATAGCTTCTGTGTAACTATGCTATGTTTAATAAGTTTGCTTAGGCAGTTTACTATTTAATTCTGTATCCTTATAAAATATAAAGTGGCTGTTGATTTAAATATATTGCTGTGGGTAAATCGCTAAACTGTTGTGCAGAACAATCTGGCTCCTTGGTGAGCTGCGGTCTGTTCAGCCAAGTCTCGTGCAACCAGAATCAAGGTTTTAAATGTGGGAGGACTGAGACCCAACCACTTGTTTCTGAAATCTTCATTTCTGAAGAAGATGAAGTGGCCATACTGATCCTATGCCAGCATGGCTGCCTGCACTCTTTAAAATAAATGGTGAAAATTTGACAGATAGAGAGGAGAACTAGTTATGGTTGAAGAATACAGAAAAATACCATTTACAAGAGTAAACACAGTCTCTCTACTGTCCCCAGGAAAAAAACAACAAAGAGAAGATGAAGTACGTCTTCATCAAGGGAGAAAATAGCGAGTATTGAAAGGCTGGGCTTGTTTTGGTGCGCAGTGCTGTACGAGGGTGTAGCTCAAAGCTTAAGTGAGATATATTCAAACTGGATGCAGTCTTTAACAGGGAGCTGACAGCTTTACGACACAGTTGTAGGGGACAGGCAGATTCTCTGGCTGAATCATCTCTGGATGTTACGCAGGCATCTCATTGAAAGCAAGCCATGGAGTAAAACTCAATAGACTCTCATCTACGAGAGGCCAAACAAATGATCTAATGATCCCTTTGAGCCCTAACCTCTGTGAATCGGTTTAGCTACAAGAATTTCCACTAGGAAACATTTGGGGTTTTTATTGCGTAGAGGTTCAGGACTTGTTTAAGGGGATCGTTCTATAGGCTGCTGTATTTTGTTCCCAATATGATTCAGCTCAGTCTGGTGAGACACAAATTAAAAGCAATTAGAACTGTCAGCGGTGCTCTTTCTCATTAGAAGGCTTGACAGCTCTCTGCTGTCACAACACGTCCCTGAGCGTATCGATGCAGCGCTGCTGAAGGTGAGGAAGAGGAGGAGTCTTTCTGGACGGCGTTCTGACGGTCACTTTGGAAGTCCTTAAGACAAATTCGGCACTGAACTTCTGAGATCCACCATATTGAGCTGTCTTCGCTGCTCCAAGCAACCTGCCAACGCTCTTGTAAACTAACCAAGCCCTTCTTGCCTCCATCCTTATGACAATCTTTAGCTTCGAGTTTGGTTTGCGGGGTTTGCCTCGCCCTGTCCCGCTGTGCGGGGCCAGGGATGGAGCACGAGACACGGGCACACAAAAACACAATGCGCAGCCTGGTGAGTGCTTGGGGGCTGTCGCGGGACTTTTGGATCCCAGTTCCCTCCCGGCCACTGTTCACCTGCTCAGGTGGACCCTTTCCATCTCCCATAAGGGCAATCTGCTTTCGTCGTCCTCAGCTTGATTTCTCTTGGCAGCCGAACTGGATGTGGTTGACAGATTATGTCTGAGAAGGGCTCCGGTAATTGCTCGTTCTGTTCGGTGACTCTGGCGGTGACAGATGGTCACACTGAATGTTGAAAATGTTCGGGACCTCTGGATGATCCCCAAGCTTATGAACACCAAACTTTGCCAACGTTTCTGTTATCTATTAGCAGAAGAATTTAAAATATTTCCTTGAATTACTATTTTTTCCCCTGCATCTTAGGCATGTTTTCCTGGGTTTGTACTTTCCTGGAACAGTCTCCTTTTCATTTTTTTACTTATTAAAGAAAGTCTCAAGATGTTAGTACAGACTGGCATAAGTAAGTGCCAACTGCTCTTGCAGACTCGTTAACAAATTTATTTTTGCCTGAGAATGGCACATATGGCCCGGAACGGAAATATTAGGGTCTGTAGTCTTTGTGAGGGCTGGCAGATATTGTCTGAAGAAATAGCATTTGGGTCAGGCATAAATTTCATTTTTGTTTTTGTTGCCGGAAGGACGTCTCAATTTTTTTTCTGAGGTGATGGTCTTCAATCATTCAGCAGCCCTGTGACAGCTCTGGAGATGCAAAAAAAAAAACAACCACCAGAAGTCAGGAAAGCAGCCAATTTATTTACGGCATCCCTTTATTGCAGTTTAGTAGCTGCAGACAGGGTAAGTCAGCTTATGTGCCTGAATTTCATGGACCACAAATTGCCTGCAAACCTTGGTGGAGGAGGATGGCTCGGCTGAGCTGCCAGGTGTGAGTTTGGTGCTGTGTCGGGGTTTATAGGTTTTATAGGACGTGGAGAAAGCAACCCGAATGGGAGTTGTACTCACATTTACACACTTACGTTGACTTCTTCCTTGTACGTGCTCTGAAATGCTGACCGTGCTCTGTTTTCCAGGTAGTTTCACAATGTTGCCACCTCTGAGAGCCAAGCAGGGAGTTGTAGTGCCTTTGTACAGATTCCTTCATCCCCCCCTTGCTCTGATGAGATAAATATTGTGGCTGCGTGCCACACTTCAATGCATACACAACTGGAATCTCATCCTGTTCCTACTTCTCGGTAATATGGCACAATTTATGTTTGGAAAATGCTTCTATAGTCTTTCAAAACACATCAGGGCCCCGGCTGCAGGATGGGGGTGTCAGCCACCGAGCGTGGACCAGAACGGGCAAATCTTTTTTGCTGCTGTCTCAGGTTTTTCATGCAGGTTTTTTAATCTTCAGCAAGTTTATCGCACTCGATCACGTTTGTATATTCAGCCAGGGTATGTGGCAAACTGGCTTAAAAAGAGTTTCTTGCTGTTGTGAGCCATTCTGATGGATGTCTGGATAATTGTCCTATCTGCATACGTGAAAAGGAGAAGGAAATGATTGCATCCCCAGCCTTATTTAACGGAGTGAAGGTTGTTCTGAAGATCTAGAGGGAGGAGATTGACGCAGCTCGGATACATTTAAATCAAATCAGTAAATTAATCAACATCTTGTTATGGTGGCGTAGTGTGCTAGGCTTAATTACGGAAAAAATGGTAGCTGATGTGTGTATATATATGTATTTGGAGGAATAATTCAGGATGGTTGGACTTTGTGATTGCCTGAGATGCACGAGGGAGCAGGCCAGGGGCTGGGTAAGTTTGCCATCCATCCATCCATCACCTTTCGGCAGGAGATGCAGGTGGGTTCCCAGCTCGGGATGCCTGGCATCTTCGGCAGCTCTCACTGCCTTCCTCCAGCGTGGGGTCTGTGTGTATGTTTGGGCATTTTGCTGTTTTTGAGAGTTGTGTGGCTACTTTTCCCTGTTTCTCACTTAATTTCATTGATGAATTCATCAGTGCCACTGCTCTGTGTCCTTTGCTTGGAACTTTCAGTCCTTTTATTTTCTTAATTAAGGTAACGGGGCAGGTGGAAGTAATCTTTTTGTGCTTCTCCCAACTGCTTTTTTTCTCTTTCTCCTTGCCTTGAAGCTAATTTTTGGAAGTGAAGGACTCTGGATCTCAACGTGGCTCCTAAAGGAGTGCCCCAGTCCAGAACTGGATGCTTACAGCAGCAACAATTGCAGAATCTGAAGGAAATCTTGCTGATGCCAGCCTTGAATTAAACACACTAAAAGATGAGATGGAGGATCTTTTTGTGTTTTACTGGTGTTTCGCAGCTTTTTAATCAGAATTGTTAAAAGTATGGGCGCTTTCCATTGTCAGGGAACGAAGCGTGCCACTGAGATGCTCCTCGGTGTGCTGGCAGGTGGATATGGTGCAGTGCAGCCGGGCAGACCCCCCTGCTGAGCTCCTGGGCAGACCTGGAGAACAAAACGGCCTGGATGTGGCCCTCCTGCTTCCTCCCTGTGAGCCAGCTTGCTCGGTGCTCTGTTGGGCATCTCTATATCCAGCCAACTTCAGTAGGACAGCAGTGCTCTAACCCACTTCTGTGCAAGCTCCTTTGCTAGAAGGCTGAACAACTCAACAGTCTCTTTTCATCACTTTCTCCAAGACTTACTTATGTGCTGGGATTATCAAAGATGGTATTAACGGTCGGGGAAAGAACTACTGTATACAACTACTCATTCTGGGGGAAAAACCTGTGCAGGTGTGGAAAACAGCACTTGTCTGAGATGCTCTGGGGGGAGCAGTACTTGTGGTGCTGATAGGAAAGCCAAAGCAGGCACGATGAGGCTCACCAGGCAATGTCTGAGCGTGCCAGCCTCAGCAGCACACGCAGGCTCTGGCAAGGCAGCCCAGCCGTGCCACAGCTGCTGGCCTTCTTCCCTGATGTCCCCGTGAAGCATCTCTGCGTTGGAGGGGAGTTGAAAGCTCTGCGAACGCTGCTGGGAAACCCTCTGGGGTTTGCTTTCCTCAAGTGTTTGTGATGCTCTTTTCTTCCCTGGTGCAGCTGTTCCGGATTACTTCATCTACTATTTTGGATAGTCAGTCGTGGGATCGATGCAGGAAAGTCAGACTTCCAGCAAAGGCTGCTCTGCTTCGACACTCTGCTTTTTCCAAATGTAGCTGGAGAGAGTAATTACTTCTGAAAGTTACTCTCTTCCCCTCTCTATTGAAATGAAACAAAACTAAGGAAAGAAGACAGCCGCCTGCTTTGCCTTTGCAGGATTCCCACGTTGCTCAACCCAGGTCAGATAAGTCCAGTAACACCAGACCCAAGTTAAAAATTGAGCGCTTGGGATTTCTAGCAACCCCCCTGACTGCCACTTGCATCTCACTGGCTAAGTGGTTTAACGCAGAAAATAATCCAGTAGGAAGGTCACGTTCAGGTGAGCCAAGGGCAATGTAAGTGCTTTTAAGCATCTGCTGCTCTCTGAATGTAGCTGAGAGCCTTGGCTGGGACAGGGTAGATGCTCTCCTGAATTTTGGGGCATTACCTGTTGCTTTGGGACTTGCTGGGTTTTAGAAACAGAAGTACTTTTCAGCTGTTGCTTGAGCTTTTTGCAATGCTGGTGTGGGTTTTGGGATGGTTTCCCTCTGTCAGCAGCTGCCTGCCTCCTGCCTGGCGTGCCGAGTTGTCCTTCCCTTGCCGGGTCCCTGAGAGCCTGCGGTTCTGTAAGAGACTGCGTTGTGCAAATCAGCAGAAGTAGCTGCAAAGTAGCTGAACTTTGTTCTCAGGTGGTTGTATTTAACGGAGAGTCTGGTACCCGATGTCTTCAGCAGCCTCAAGGGCTCTGCTATCTCATTATGTTGGTCTTAGGAAATATTTTAATGATTCTCATTCCTCTGGCAGTGGCCACCGTGGTGACGATGCTGAGATGTCTGACAGAAGCTGGGTGACCTCGGGAACCGCAGTAACAGAAGGGGGATGGAATTTGGCAGTGCTAAATGCAGGGTTCACGCGCTTGGGGATTGATACAGAAATATCAGCTGTAATCTAGGAGCTCATCAATTGGAAATGATGGAGGGTAAGGAGTGGTGATTACACCACCAGTTGATTACAGAATGACTTTGAGCTGCCAAAGTGATGCTGCTCAGAAAAAAAAAAAAAAGGCAAATGTAACCCGGGCAGGGGTATTTCCAGCAGAGATTGGAAAGTGTTCATGTCGCTGTACACGTCTCTGGTTAGATGGTATCTGAAATACTGGACGTGGTTTCTGGTCATCTCTACTGGGGCAAAAATGAGAGTAAAGTAGTCTGAAAGGTGATACAGTTCTTGACAGAAGGCATCAGGCTCCTGAAGTGGGGGTGAAGAGCTATTTCCTTTTAAATAAAATAAAAATAGTTGTCACAGATAAGAGTAAAGAAGCCAGAAATATACCTGGAAATTGGAAGCAAGTTCCTAGCAAGTAGAGAAGTGAGCTCTGAACAGTGAAGGCAAGAAACTTTGGGTGTTTGAGCTTGTGATAGTAACGAAGGGGAGATGTGGGAGATTGTACTCGGAGGAGCTGAAGGGTGAGCTTAATGACCCTGCAAATCCTCTCTAGTTTTTTGCCCTTGTTTGACACGCTTCAGGTTTTAAAATCAGTTTGTATTTAAATGGGAGACTTCGAAAGCAATTACAGGGAAGGCTTGCCAGTTTTCTGTTGTTGGGTATAGCTGCAAATGAAAGAAATGTTCCATTTATTGTAGAAAACAGCTACTGCTGTTGCCTCTCATAGAAACCATATCGGTTTTGTTGTTACTTGAAGTCTGAGAAATGATGAAATCTTTAATAACTTGGTGCTTGCCCGTGTTCTCCCGGGCTTGTGGCAAATATCAGGTGTTAGAGAAACTGTTGAAATTAGCTTGGAAACAGAAGATGTATCATACTAAAAAAAAAAAAAAAAGCACTGCTAATAAAAATCCTCCAAACCCACCAAAGTCAGGAGAGGGAGACGACTTTGGAGTAGTTGTAATTACGACGCCTGTAACTCAGAAAGTTCTGTCTGCAGTCAGTAGCTCTAGTTAGTCGGGAAGGTGAAAAAAAGCAAAAAGAACCAGGATTACATAAATAATGAAAGAGCTAAAAATGCCTTGGTTTTGTAATGTAGATGAAGGCAAGGTGTCATGACAGGAACACATTTACATATTAGAATTATTTAATTATCGTATCTTGTCCTCTAAAGCAGCAAAATGATCATGAATATTCATGCCTTCAATTAAAATATTAATGACAGACTGATACTTGGGGTTTTAGGTCTCCAAACACCCATAAACAGTTTTATTTAAATGCAGGGGAGAGTGGAGGTCGAAAAGGAATTGCCTTTTTGTTTTCAGGACGCGGAGAGTCGAGGGTTCTCCTTGAAGGCAGAAGACTCCTTTAGCTCTGCATTTGCTCTGTGACAGCTCTTTAAAGGCATCCTTTGGGCACCTTTGCCATGCCCACACGTGTGGCTGGAGATGTTTGCATCCCATGGCCCTGCCGAGCACTTCGGGAGTTGATTTGCTCTTAAATGCAAGCCTGAAACCTCCGATGCACAGGTTGGCACAAGAGTTTTGTTTGCAGTTTTGGGCTGTAGGTGCATGTTACTGCACCTGCCTTGTGGTACCTGTGCAGCACAGGTTTTTCGTAGAGCTCTTGGGGCTGGAGTTTGATGATCTTTAAGGTCTGTTCCAGTCCGAGTCATTCTATGATAATCTGCAGCGTCTTCAACTGTACTTATTTTATTTATTTTGCTTCCTAGATGTGATTACAATGAGTGTGCTTTGGTGTTGTCAAATTAAGCTAAGCCTTGCTGGCTTTAAGGTAAGGAAGCTACGGGTTAAAGGTGAGGTCTAAAGAAGAGAGTGAAAGTCTTCAAGCACTGAAACGTTGTGAATCATTGCTCCAAAATTACTCAGCTCGCCCTTACAACAGGTTGTGCTAACAGAGAGGAATTCCACAAGGATAACCAGACAGAAGAGACCCAACTTTTCATTATTTATCAGCCGGGAGGAGAGCACGCGTTTCATTTATATGCGCGCAAGTGCTCAACTGTTCAAGATAAACAACTAACTGCACGGGTGCAAGCCTTTTGGCTGCTCCTTTGCGTAGAGCTGAGCGTGCTGTAGAAATAACCAACAGCGTGCTTTTGTGTGTTGAAGTGAGAGGCTGAGGATATGCTTCAGGTAAAAAGAGACCTCGGGACGGTTGGTGAGGAGGCAAGAGGAGTCCGGAGTTTCGGGTTTGGAGTTACCATGCAGGCTCGTCGTGACCATATTGTCTTAAAGGAGTTTGGGATAGCAAAGATGGGGCATACCATGCCCCATGATGCGTGTGCCTTTTTAGGGGTTTAATAATCTGTTGATCAGCAGCTCCCCGCCCGATGTTGAATCTTGCATCTTGTTCCCTCTATCACAAAAGCCCAGATGCTCCGAGGACCGACCGGCTAGGGGTGATGTGTAATCAGTCACCTCTTCTCGCTGTAACCCAGGGGAGCTAATTCCTAACCTGCTCGAGTTGGACATTTATTTACTTACTTATTTTCACTTGTTGAGCAGAAAGCAAGCAAGCAAGATCCCGAGGCTAACACATGAGCTCCGTTTGCTCACCTGGGTGTGGAAGAGGGACATGGAACTCCGAGAGCTTTATGGTCGCTGGTTTGTATGGACCCAATTTACATACAAGTTCCAGGCTTCTGTCTCAAAAGGAGTCTTGTAACTTCTGAAGCTTGTTTTTTTCAAGAGTGTAGGTGGAAGATACGGACACCTTTAGTGGTGCAGGTGGGTATTGGCTCACTCTTTGCCTGTGCTGCCTGAGCTGGCAGCCCTCTTCTTCCTGTAGGATCTGTGTGAACCCATCCATTTTGTGCCTTATGCTGTAGGTCTAACTGGTGTGAAACACTGCAATACCTGAAGATTTGGGGCCAGAGAGCCCGTGGTGTGCAATCTCCTTTGTTTCACTCGTTTGGTGCATGCTGGGGAGAGCCCAGGGCTGTCTGCGTGAAGGTTCACAAAATGGCTGAGGTTGGAAAGGACCTCTGAAGATCTTCTAGCCCATCCTGTCCCTGCTGAGCAGGAAAGGTTGCCTTGTGCTGCCCTTTAGCAGTACCACGGCAGCTTTGCTTCACAGTTGTGCTAGCTGCGCGGGACGGTGCCTGGGATGGAGCTGATTGCTGCTGGTGTCCGGAGTGAAGAGTCCCACGGGATGGGAAGCAACCTTTCTGCAGCTGTAAATCAGTGACCGTTTCTCGTAGGTGTCCACAAATGTATTGAAAAATAAATAAATTTTAAAAAGCTGGCAGAAGCCTGAGCTGCCACTGCCAAGAAGATGACGGACACCACTCGAAGTGATTGTGCTGTGAAGGCTTTCGGAGGATTCAAGAGTGACAGGAGAGCCTTTTGGTTTGCTAAGCAAACTGTTGAGGAGCTTTTGAAGAATGTTTTAAAAGACAGAGGAAAGATGCCGCAAGTGGTAAATGTCAGGAGAACATTGAGATACGTTGATCTATCTCAATATTGAGATACGGAGGCATTTTGCGGTTCCTGGTGGCGAAATTCAGAAGAACCACGTGCTTGTAAAGAGTTAAATGCAGTTCCTGACAGCGAGGGCACGAGTGCTGCGTAGCCATTCTTGCATTTGTTTTGAACTTTAAAAAAACAACAGGCTGATTAGCTGGAGCAGCTTTCCCCTGAGGGAAGACTACGGAGTGTAATTTCATTACAAAATATAGTGCTTGGAGATGAACTGGAGTTGGATTTTTTTTTTTCCCCACCCTAAGGGATTTGACATTTCTATTTCTTGACATTTCTCTCATTGTTAGACTAGCTGCTTTGTGCTGTGCTTTTTTTCCTCCCCTGGCGAAACCGTAGCTGTCTCCTTGAAGCCTGGAGCATCTTTTCTTGTAGGTAAAGCCGGTAATGGTTTGAATTAGCTCAACAAGCAGATGGTTGGAAAAGGAGGCTACGCTACGGAGTTTAAACGTGTAGCACTGGGACAAGGAGTGCATTGCCAAAAAAAAGAAAAGCATTAAGCAGTTGTCCCTTGAACACGGGTACATTTAAAACTGTCATTAGGAAAGGATGTTACGAGGTAAAAAGAGATGTAAAAATAGCAACGGGTTACTCAGAGGTCTGGCTTAAGGTGCGTTACCCACGTCAAAAGTAGCAGCTGCGGCGGTTTTGTTCTGGAGCCCGTTATTTTAGGAATAACGGGTGTTTGTAGGATGCTCTTCTGACTTCAGCCACTTTCCTCCACTGTTCAATTCTGCAGTCTCTGAGTGGTAGCATAACAGGCCAGCTCATCTAATGCGTTGGAAGTCTGTCATTTATTTGTAGGGGAACAGTGCTGGTATTTTTCCACCTCCATCCGTGACGATCCCGTGGCAGGCACGTCATGTCGCCTGCTGGCGATGGGCTCCGGGCTTTTGGCAGAGCTGATGGCATCGCAGCTACTCACAGATCGCTGCCAGCACAGCGATGCAGGCTGGGATGTTAACCTCTACAACCGAAGTCCCTGCTGTAATCCTAGCTCTCCTGGCAAAGCCATTGTTTTAACTGGGTTAACACGGCTCGCTTAGAGAGCGTAGCTCTGCTGTAATGGCATAAAGCTGGCTTACAGTAGGTCTGAATTTTGGGTGCTTGGGTAATTTGGGTAATTGTTGGCAGCCTCAACAGCAGAGGTCATCATCTGAGCCCGGGTGGTTTCCAGACTTAGTTTGATTCCTCCTCTTCCTCCTTAGGTTGATTCCTCCTAGTTTGATTTCGTTTACTCAAATCAGACTGATTTTCATTCAGTACATTCAGGACAACTGATTTTTTTTATTATTTTTTTTTTTGGTAAATGCTGGAGGAAAATCTTCACTCCAGCAGCTGGCTGGTGGTGAGGAGCACGGGGTCATCTTCCTTGCCTAAACCTTGGGATTTTCTCTGCTCTGAAAAAAAATCCTGAAAAACCAAACCAAACATCAGCCATACCAAAAAAATCCCAGGATTAAAAAGGATAGAAATTCCTCCTTCAAATACAAAACCAGCTTTTTGCCAATGCTCTTATTGCATTGATTTTTATCTAATTTCATAGGTTGGAGCGAGGGGTATCGTCGTGATTGCCAAGCACAGCTTGGCTCGCTGTCGGCTTTTGGGGCGCAGACCCCACTTAGGATCTGTGCCCGCCCGCTGCGTGGTGCCAGCAGAGAACTTTTCTCGAGGCCCTGCAACACGGCGCCTCGACGTAGGCGTACGGTACAGCTCTTAAAATTCTGGGGGAGGTGGGAAACCTCTTAGATCTGCCACTGCTCCTGTGTTGCGGGCCCCTTTGTGTTACTGATTGTTGCTCCGGATAGCTCAGCTCTCTCCCTCTCTTACAGTTTGGCTGCTTTCCTCGGTTGTAAGTAGCCCTTGCAGGGGGAAAAAGAGGGGGGAAAGTGCTGGCTGAGTACTCCCTCCATCAAATAAGGATTCTTCTGCTTCTGATTTTTCTTGATGAGCAGTAGCTTTCAAAGTAAGTTTGGTGGATGTTTGAAGCTGAAAGGTTAGGACCACAGCAGAGGGGGACCTCTGAACTCGGTACTCCTTTCCTCCTTTCAGATGCAGAATGGCTTACATCTATTTTTAAAGAGTGATGGATTTCCAGACTGCAGTTCCACCTGGTACACCGCGGCTTGGAAATACTGTTGTCCGGGCTTACAGCTTCAAGAAGCAGCTTCCGTGCTCAGGGAATGCATTCTGTGGGATGGGACTAACTGTGGTTTGTGCCCATTCCTCTGCCTTCCTTTACAGCGTATGCTCGGTGCCAAGTTAACTTTTGCTTTTGCGGTGTGAATGTTTGACCCGATCTGAGGACAGCTGGCGTTCTTGCACAGGCTGCTGAGCAGCTATCGGGCTTCATTCAGTCCTTGGCCGGGTCCGGATCGCGTCAGTGATCAATATAGGAAAGGGTGTTAGGGTGTCCTGTTGCTGATCAGACCTTTCAGAGAGGTCTGCCCACCTGCAGACGGTACAGAAGAAATCTTCTCTTCCCTTTTTGTCCAGCACCACTTGGTCCGTAAACACAATTTCTAGCTGCTCTGCACTAGTGTGAGCACTTCTGCTTCTCGTGGCCGAACAAAGAGCACGTATTTGTATTACCTGTGAAACTATAACACAAAGTATTCCAAATTACAGATGAAACTCTACTGAGCTAGTGACTTTCTGCTGATAGAGCCTCCCAAAGCAGCAGGTTTGGTTTTGGTTTTTTTTGTGATAAAATTGAAACATTCACATGTTAGTTTCTTTACTTTAAATGCATTTTAAAATAAGAGCATGGCTACTGCTTGAATTGCTTTTTTAGACGTGTCTTTTGTGCTTTTCTTTTCCTTGCCGCCCGCACAAGAGTGGCAACAAATAAAAATAAAAAAAATAACTTGGAGAACTCCCAAGAGATTTCTGTAACACAGGACAAACAGGAGTCCTCTGGTCAACGCTGAGCAGAACTGTTAAGTGTCATGGCTGTGGAAATGTATAGAAACATGCCTGGAAAGGTCTGGTCATTCCTCTTCCCAGAGTTTGTTATATTAGATACAGCACGATTCTGACACATTGACTCCCATGAAATGGTTTTTTATTAAAGTCGCCAGGTTATTCTTGTGCTAGCAATTGCTTTGATTAAGCACCGCATTAGGGTCATATCGTAGAATAACAGCGTTTCGAAATCCCTGGCCGCATTTGAAAGAATAGTGATTAAAGTTCTGGCTGTTTTCCTGCACTTGCTAATGTCTGCCGAGGGTTGAGTTACCTCCTTTTTATTGGCGCTGGAGTTCAGTTACAGCCCCGTGCAGTTTCGTGCCAATATCGGTGACAGTCTCCAGGGGGAAGCAGTTTTGCATTAAAATGCAAGAAGTAAAAAAGCTGTAGCAAAATTAACACCGGGGTCTGGAATTTCCAGCGCAACTTAATAGCCGCAGCGTTGGTTTGTTTTCCAAAGTCTAATTCATCTTTGATTGAATTTCAGGCGAAACAAAGCAAGGAGGATAAGGAGGTGGGGGAACCCATCTAAAAGAGATTATGGATGAGCAGGTTGAAAAATGCTGCCTGACAGGTCGTACTCTGAGCAATCGGATCGCTTCTGCTGGAGCTGGGAGTCGGTTTGTGCATTTCGTGCGCTGGCATGGCCGAGGCGTTTCGGTTCCCTTGGGGAAAGCCCGCGTTATTAGTGGGGATCATTCTGCATATTGCTGGGAAATGAATTAATTCACACCAGCGTACGCACAGATGAGGAGTAAAGACATTCTTTTGTTGTTACGAATTTACAGCGGCGTTGCAGTGTTGAATAACCAAGTAGGATATATTTTGCCTTGTCTCCACATGCCAGCTTTGTAACATTTTCAAGACTTGTCAAAAGATTGGCAAATTTGTCTTCGTTAGAACTGATACGTTCATTAATATGTAGAAAATGAGTCTATGATGGCTTTCTTGGGCGGCACGGCGGTTGCTGTAGTCCTTGCAGTGTACAGTTGCTGAGTCCTCAGTTTTTGTTGTGTCCTGGTGTTAAAAAATGGAACAGGCGTCTCTGCAGATGCATAGTTGTGTGTCTGTAATTCTAGAAGACCATACAATGCTTTACATTATTTCATTATTTCTTGTAACAGGCCCACGAGGGGTGGGTAGCAAGTCTCAGGAGTGGTTGGGTTGAGGTGCAGCATTGGCCAACGTTGTCCCATGAGCCTACCGCCTCGCCAAATATCTAACTCCCAATTCTATTCTTTAAGGTGGCTGCGAGCTTTTAGGTATTAAAAAAAAAAAAGGGGGGGGGGGGTGCAGGGTTGAAATGTGTGAGGTTTCAAAGTTTGAACATTTTATAGGAATATAAAACCATAAATGACTAGATGTCAAGTCATACCTTTGTCTTATTTCACTTGCTCTCTCTGTTTGCTCACCTTTTTTTTTTTCTTCTGACATTAAAACTGAAAGAAAACATGTCACGAATGTAAAAAGTTCAGATAGGAGGCATTTACCGCTACAGGAGATAAGATAAAGAAAGCAAGCTTTGAGAAGAAAACAGTTAAAAAGCGAGCACAGGGTATAAGTAATCACAGTTCATTAGCTCTAGCACGTTTCCTGGCTTTGGATAAGGATTTACGCGGCAGCCGTGCTTTGGGAGAGCTTACATCTGTACGCAGTAGTTTTAGGGAAGCCGACAAAACAGTAAATATGCGAGCTGACAAATACATTAATCAAAGTGCCTGCTGCTGAGTTGCGTGGCCTGGGAAGAAGAAGAAAAAAAAAGAAAAAAACAACAAGGGGGGAGAAAAGTATGCATTTAAAACAAATTCTGTAGCTGAAAGGAGACTTTACATATGTGGCTGACACGCTGATCAAATGATAAAGTAGAGTCAAATTGAACCTCAACCTTTTGTACGGGCTGTGAAAGTGAAGGCACGGTGCAGTTTTTCAAGGCAGATGGAGTGTGAGCAACTAATAAATCAGGTTTTGAAACATTAAAGAGCAACTTATTTAAATGCATATGGTGTTGGATCTCAGACAAGACAGTATAGGAGAGAGTAAAAGGATTGGGCATGGGAACATCAGCAGAACAATATGTCTGTGCAGCAGCTCTGTGCCTGCATCCAAATCAGCTTCTTGTGCCGGAGCCCGGTACGTAGCAAGCGAAGGGTGATGGCAGGTGGTCAGGGGCGAGCAAAAAAAGCTGATCAGGGAGAAATTTCAGGCACTGAGTGGGTGGTGTGCTCCCAAACTACCAGCGGCCGTTTGGTGAGTTGGAGCCACGTCCTCTGCTCCATGGAGAGCAAGGATTTAGGAACGGGGAATAAAAGCTTTGCTCTAAAAGGTGTTGTATGAAATTTGGGTAGCACAACCTCCATCTGCTTTCCGGAAATTGGTTTCTGGATTGATATTTAAGGTGCTGATAGCAACGTGTGTTCTCATGGGTGGGGACTTTGTACCTGGACCAAAGGAAATGCTGTGGTCGTGGCGTTAAGGCTTGTGCTCCCTTTGGTTCGGGAGAGGCAATGTGTGCCGGCATGGCCTCTCCTGTTTTGGAAATCACTTTTCCTTCAGCATGGTTTGAAGCAGCGTGTGCTGTACAAACTAGGCCACAAGCTATGGCTCTCATCCCTCCTTTCCCAGTCTTATAACACAGAGGAATTGGTGATCATCCAGCCATCAGGCTTGACTTGACTTCAGCTGGGATTTTGAAGTCTTTGGGTGCGTGGGATCATTGTTCTGACTGTTGTGTTCCCAACCCCAAAGCAAGCAATGATTATTTAATGATTCTAAGCAGGGTCGATGCGTGTTTGGGAAGCCCTGGCCTCCCCTGTCTGTCCAGGACCCCTGGCACAGCAGCCCCATTGCTCTGGGGGGCAAACCGAGAACCAGCCAGGAGCCCTGCCCAAATTTCTGCAGATTTGTCCTTCTCCAGCGAAAGCTTCTGAGGCTAGAAAGCTGCTTTGCAACCCGTGTTAGGGAGCATCACCCCAAACTCTGCTGCTGAGAGAATTGCTGAGATCTTTTTCAGTGAAGGAAACAGTACAGAAATGAAATGCAATGTATTTTATAACCTTAAAGGTCAGTTTTCTTGTTGCCTTTTTTTTTTCCCCTCTCGCTTCACATCTCTCTTTCAATTCCCACCCCACCTCTCTGTCAAAGAAGAAAAACATTTGCCAAGCCAACTGGGCAGACCTAGGCACGCAGCCCCTGTGGGGCTGGGGCAGGGTTTGTGCCTGGCTCCAGCAGCGCTGGTATCTCCTGTGCAGGGTTTAGTGCCAGTGCCAGGTGATGGACAGACGGGAAGCTGGCAGCGGTCACTGCCCTTTGAGGCAGATAATCATCTGAGAGCTCCTTCCTACCACTGCAGAGCCCTCGCCCCAAGGACTGACAGCCAGTATTTTGCAAGTAGTTAGCCACCTAATTCCCATTGATTTTGGATCTCTCCTAGTGCCAGCGTCGTCATCTCTCCAATCGGTGTTGATTTTGGTAGAAGGTAGGGTGCCTACGTGTTTATAAACCTCAGTCCCTTACTCCTGATGGTCCGGTCTATAAATTCACAGCTGCCATGATTAGGAAGGAGCGTGTAATTAAGAGAAGCAAACAAGAAATGCAATCTTCCCTTTGTCAGAAACCTTTCTTAAATTGCTTCTCCCCTCAAGCAAGGAAGTAATCAAGTGCTGGCCGAGGTTCCTCTTCTGTGTCTTGGTAAGACAGGGTTTTTGTTTGTTTGTGTGGTTTTTTCATCTCACCTCCCTCCCTCCTGTTGCAAGAGAGGGAAACAGCATCCCCATGTGCTGTGGCAGTGGACCAGTAGCTCGTGGTCAGAACTAGCAGCTGTGTAGTGCGCTCTCAACCTCAGTTTGAGGCTGAGGAAGACAGAGGCAACATCCTTGATCGGCAGGAGTAGACAGAATCGTCCGCCTCAGCTAATCCACTAGATGCCACTAGAAGATGAGATCTCTCGTTTGGTCCGTGGAGTCCTGAAGTGGATGGTGTTTGAAGGGCTTTCCAGGAGAACTTTGCATCGTTCGCTTATACATAACCTTTGCTTCGCTGTATTATTTGCAGCGCTGAGTTTCAGTTCCAGATGCGTTGGCAGCCCCATCACAGCTACCTCACACGGTTCATAGGAGTCCGGCAAGGAGGGAAGAGAACACGGCTCAGAAACAGAAAGCATTAACCTCACGTTGACCTACACCAGTGGGAAAGTGCCGTGTTTCAAGGCTGTCTGTCAAACGGCATTTTAAATAACACTATAAGGCTTCAAAGATGGTGGTTGTTCAGAAGGAAGGTGCTGTGGATTTGGAGTTTCTCTGATTGTTTTCTGCGGAGCTGGCATTCGATCACGGGCCGCTCGGAGCATGGGGCTGGGCACTTCTGGGGCTTCTAGTAATGCTTTGTTTGTTCACTTGGATAAACCTACTTGGTTTCAGGGAAGACCGACCTAGGTTCTGCCACCCTGCTTATAGGACTGGCAGTCAAGGTGCTTGAATCCCTGACAAAGCTTGTTTTAGGTGCAGGATGCCCTACATGCTTTGTTCCCCAGGGGGAGGGTGAAGAGTCAGGACTGGAGACGGAAGGGACGGACCAGATCCTGCCCCATCACTTCCCTCCTGGTGGTGTAGGACAGTTAAATGCCTCGTTTCTATCCCATGGGAGAGCACATCGCAGGAGAGCTGGTGGCTGAGCCCTTACTTCACGCCTAAAGCAGGTACCTTGGAGCAGTTTGAAAAACTCAGCTTCGATGACTCAAGACGTGCCAAAGAACTGCAGAGAAGATAATTGTCTGCTTCTTTCTAAAACCAACGTGAAGATAGTTACCAACCCATTGAATCACCGCTGTGAATCAGGAGAGTAAAAAGGGAACTTGACGCTCGTGTGTGGCTTTTTTCAGGAGGTGCAGTTGTGAGACAATTGAGCCCTAATGCACAAAAATATGAGAAAGGAGGAGGCTGTTCATGAAGCCCCGTTCTTATTGTTCCATAATAGCACCGATCAATCGTTCTTTTCTGTTGAGCTCTGTTTTCTAATAACCTGCTTTGCTGTCTTTGGGCTTTCTTCCCTTTCGTGCTAAATAAAATTATTTCCATACCTTGAAGATGATACCCAGGTAATAGCTATGCTGTCGATCTCCACATAATCAAGAACTTTTGGGAAGGACCATACCATCTAAACTGCTTCCTTTTCTCCTATAAAAGTTTGCTCGGATGCTCAGGATGGAGGAGGTGGCATTGATTTGCAAGCTGTGTTGATTGCTTGATTGTTGTGGCTTCAAAGCCTGTTTTTTTTTTTATATTCTTTTTATGGTTGCATAGATTAACGTGAAGTGGCTCGCTAGGAAAGGCACTTTGATCACAGAGAGGTGCTGAAGAATTGTTCGCTACGTGCCTGGAACTTGTTTAGCTGAAAAGTTTGCACTTGCAGAGAAATAAATGAAGTTGTCCTGTGCTGAGACAGGGGAGAGGAGGGGAAGAGAGGAAATAGGAAAGATTTGCCCAGGCTAGCTAATGGTACTCATGGTTTTTGGGTAGCTGTGGTTTCCAATGGGACTAGATTAGTGTATCCTGGATGTTTCAGACCGGATTTACTTACTCACTAAGCACAGTGGAAATCTTTCTTCCTGCTAGGATTTAAAGTGTATCGGGGCTGAGGATGAAATGCTTTACTACAGACGTGGCTCCGAAACAATTAGGTAACATTTTGTGGTGCTCTGCAGTGACATTGCAGAACACGGAAAGCGTAAGAAATCTCACCCTCTTCAAGTACCCTTATTAGAGGCAGAGAGAGCTTTCCCTACCTTGTTTGAAAAGAAAAAAAAAACAAACCCACCAACTTTCTTGCTATGAGAAGAACTGATTTTAAAAGGTGCAAGGAGCCTCTTCCCAGATGCTGAGCTACCTCCTCTCTGATGGGTCCGTGTTCTTCAAGGAACTGATCAAGAGAGTGAGGGGGATGTGATTCATCTTTAAGCGTGATGTTGAAGAGTAATAACTTCCATTAAATCTTGGACCTTTATGGAGAAAATTGTTTCAATAAGAAGAAATTGGAAAAAGGAAACAAACACTATTACTTTTTTGTTTCATAGAATCATTAAGGTTGGAAAAGCCCCCCAAGATCATCTGGTCCAGCCACCCCCCTACCACCAATGTCACCCACTAAACCATGTCCCTAAACACCACATCCAACCTTTCCTTGAACACCCTGAGGGATGGTGATGAGAAATGAGGGAATTGCAGGATATCTGATTTTTTTTTTTTTTCTTTTCAAGTTAGGATCAAGCCTTTTCCTTGAACGTGGCAGTCCTTGGTTAGAGGAGGTAGCAAGCACTGCACTGATTGCAAAGTTGTGGGTCAGCATCACGGAGTGCCAGGGAACCTCTTGCAGTGTGAGTTGTGGGCCATCTAACTTGAGATATGGCTTCTTTGCTGCTTCAGTGTACACAACAGGCATAAGGATATTGAAAAGTACTTTAATGCATTTGCGAAGCACATTGAGACTCTTTCTGAAGAGCGCTATTAATCCTCAGCATTGTTATCATGGGCTTCAGTATGTTTTCTGAAAAGAGTAAATTAGGGAAATACAGGTAGACTTCAAATTGTTGTAGACAGCTTTGAGCTGGAGTAACTTCATGGCACAAAAAGACTCCCAAACTGGTCAATTAAAAATTATATATATTGATGCTGAATTGTTTGTGTTGCCATAATGGATCAACAAAGCATAAAGTTCCTGGGAAATTCTATAAATATCTGAACACCTTCAAGAATTTGCAATACCCTTTGTCTTAATTTAATAAAAATGTCTTTTTTCTTTTACCTCTTCTTCTGGATAGAACAAAATACCCATTGTTGTCTTTCTCCTCCCTGGATTGAAAAGGTTCCTTGCATTTTTCTGGGGCAAGGAAACTTGATGTTATCGTTTTGAGACCTGCCATGTCTGCAGATAACAGGGTGTCAGCACTAAAACTGGGGGGAATCCACGGCGAACGTTTCCCCCAGAAAGATACCAGGCAGAATGGAAACTTGAAGCAGTTTGTTCAGACTCAAAATGTGTGCAGAGTTTCTGGCTTTCTTGGTAATCTTGTTTTTTCATACTGAAGCATGACATTTTCGGCTCCATTTCAGAACCGTTCAGCTGCGCTCCTAATGGCCCCGTCTCTGACTCCCACTCACAGTGGCATTCAGGTGGGCACACTTCATTGCTAGCACAGCGTGAGGATGTCATTAGCTCCATGACGAATCTCACTTCACCTCAACGTTTTTCTTCTTTTTTTGGTCTCATAATTTATTACCAGACAGATTAAATCAGCAAGCCGGTGCTCTTAAGAAGGAACAGCTACAACAATAGTACTTTGTGACAGCTGTGAAACGTTTAGTGTTTTTTTCTAGTGCCTATGAAACGTAGCTGTTATAATTTCTTGCCTTAAACTAAAAAAAAAAACAAAACGGCCCTGCAATACAAATGAAAGAGTTGTGTTGTGTGGCAGTGCTGAAGCAATGATGTACGCCTGGTCCAGATGGTTATTGGAGAGCTGCGTGCATCGGGATGTTGTACATCAGCAAGCATGGATGGTTAGCCCTGTAGTCAGTGCTTATGGTGAGCTGTCATGGCAATAAAGCTGAGCGCTTACATACAGCTTAAAATCTTCAGCGCTCCCTGGGAATTAGGCTGTACAGCTCCCTTTCCCTAATGAGGTGGATCGTTTTCTTGGAGTCTGCTCATGTGGACGTGGCATGTGTTTGGGACAACCCAGCGGTACCGTGTTTGCGTGCTTAGCTCTTGTTTGGTCCAGAGACTAAGCAACCTGCCTGGCTGATAATCATCTTGAAAAGGGGAAAAAATACTCCGAAAAACAGGTGTTTTGCCCTCTCTTCCTTCATTTTCTACCTGTTTTCTCTGCAGCCACCTGGTCGGGAGTCATTGGTTTCTCCGTAGGTCGGATGAATGATAATTGACCTCCCTGCAAGAGATGTTCTTGGTAGGAATCCATAAGGATGAAGGGGTATTAAGAGTGTATTTTTTATGGACGTGTCTGTTGGGTCTACAGCACAGAGCCTGGTCTGGGACATTGACTGCATGGGGGGTATCACATTGGTCAGCCAACGTTACGGCGCATTTCAGCCCTTGGTGCCGGCAGTTATTAGAGATATCCACGTGAACATGCAGACGATGCCATTGTAAGCTCTTCTTTGCTCAGATTTGGGCTTTTCTCCAAGTGTTATCATGACAAAACACAATAAATTGCGGTAAACAGCAGCACTGCACCTCCATGTGACGGCCAGGCATGACTAGGGTTGTGCTAACATTGGGCAGCCGAGATGCTATTTGGGGTCCATAGGTGCACGATGGCAGCGTCAAGGGGTGTAAAGGTAGGAGGTGCTGTGCAGGCTGCCGTACCTCTTGTGGTGTTATTGGTATGTTCGGGGCATCATCAGGAATAGGATTTACATCTCCGTGTGATTTTCAAGGTAAAATATTTGAATACAAACACAATTACTTTCCCTTGTGGCTTACACCTACATACGGAGCCTTTGTTATTATTAATTGAAAGCTAAGAGCCGAGAAGATACAAAGCATATTTTTCTGTCAGGGCTGGTGTGCTGTTCTTCTCACATCTTGCATAATGTGGCCAAGCAGAAAAGACAGATGGCTTCATTCCTCACTAAGGAGTTCGTGCCAGTCGATAATATTGATTAGCGCGGGGTGACTTGATGTAACAAGAATAACACCCGTCCTTAATTTGAGCCCGGATTTCCTACTTCCTGCCTCAGTAGTTCATGCTTGGATGAATTCCTCAATAAGCCCGTTAAGAGACAGACCCCGCTGGAAATTGCAGGGTGTGACGTTAATAGGGGAAGCAGATAACTTTCTTTTCCTAGAAGTTTTGCCTCTTTTTTTTCCCACGATTAAACAGTCACATTGTGCAAGTTAACTTTTTTGGATGAAAGCTGAAATTCTTGAACTTCCTTTTCTTCCTTTTTTTTTTTTTTTTTTTGAGGTCTCTCTAACTGCATTCAGTAAAGTGTTATAAACTCGGTCCTTAGCTGTTTCTTTGTGTTTCACGAAACCTTATGTTAACGTGGCAAGTACCAAGAAGCCCCATGTCCAAACTGTGTGCCCGGGGAGCTGTCAGCTCACGGCCATATAGCGAGCACAGGTACACATGGTTTGCTTGGGGAGTGCATCTAAGCAGCCTCCACGGCCACACACATACAGTGATCATATAACAGGGTAGGTAGGGCACTACGCACAGCATATAGACCGGTGTTTGTAGGCAAACACCCACAGCCTGGCAGTTAGGAAGCACAAGGAGCTGCTTCTCTTCGGTCTTCATTCACTTGATGACCTCGGACAGTTGATTTGTCCTCTGTGTTCCCTGGTTTCCTCATTGATTCCATAGGGAATTTAACCTCGTCCCCTTACCAAGGCACAGAAACAACATCTTTGGCTCCGCATCAGCTTGTACAGAACAATCCTGACCTGGAGGGACTGTTTTAGAGTATGGAAGAATTGGCGTAGATGACCAGTCCTTGCTGTGAGGTTGCTAACAGGAGAGCCAATTAAATCAACTCATTGAGGAATTTTTTTTTTAAACATTTTTCTTTTTCCCTTAATGAATTGGTTGCAGATAATGGCCTGAAGTGCATAAACTTCACTTCGAAAGAGGTTCAGAGTCACTCGGTGGTTGTGTTCCTCTTCCTCTCGCGCTTTCCAATTTGAAGACATTTTTCTTCTCGTTTCAAGACAGACGGATGTCAGGGTCAAAAAATTCAATAATCTGTTGGTGTTGTTTTTGATTTCAAGTGCTTTGTCATTTTCCTGCCTATAAAGCTATCATAGTAATGTGATTAGGTTCTGTATTTATTATTATTCAATCATTAAGGAGAGTTCACATGCAAAATAAAAATGGCTTAATAACATTTGGGATAGAGACTTTGCCCAAGTTTGTATTTCGGGTTATTTTGGGAATTTTAGTCCAAAAACTTAGTTGATAGGGTTATTTGTCAGATGATACCAGTAAGAAGATTGTCTGAGTTTTGTGACCAAAAATACAGGGGCATTGTATGGTGAATTGCAACTAATTTCAGAATCAAATTATTTTTTTATGCTAATATGAGAGGCATCAGACCTGTTCTCTTAAAAATGTGCCCTTCTGGAAGGGCAACAAGTAGTCTTCATTGGTCTCAGGAGATGCAAGAGTTCTAAGAAATTGAGATTGAGAGGGAGTATTTGTTCTCCCCCCTTTCTCCTGTCTCAATATCCTGATTTAGAGTATCTTGGTGTTAGGAGCTGCCTTATGGAAGTGACTTCGCTTGCGCTGCGATGACATGAAGGTGGCTGTTTCATGCCACTTGAAACTCTGCAGTCTGGACCTGAGGTGTATAAATTACGCTCTCTGAGCTTGTTCTACTTCCCAAGAGTGCGCCAAACGCAACACACTTATTTCTCCATAGCTGAGAGCCTGTTTGTACGCAACTTTCGCTTGGGCGATGGAGTCTTCTGCTAGGAAATTACGAGACTCGCTGTAGGAAATGGACTCTTGAGAGCCCCAAATGGACTCTTGAGAGTAGTGTTAAATATAATAACATTTACAGACAAGTCTAAATGTTTAATTATCACTTAGTATCTAAAAATCAAGGGATGTTCGGATTCTGTTAAACAACTTGTTATGTGTTATTTTCCAGGAGGACCGGATGATAACTTAATTGAAGGTGGAGGATCCAAGTTTGTCTGCAAACCAGGAGCCAGAAACATAACCATCATCTTTCATCCACTCCTCAGGTAAGTGAGACTTTCTGCATATTTCTTCTATTTCTACAGATGTAAATAATTAGAGTAAATGGAATTAACCTACTTTATTTATGGGCACATTGCGGGTTATGTGGTAACACCTCCCAGCAATTTGTGTATGTATTTTTGGGCTTGTAAAGCTGTTGTGCACGTGTTTAAGAAGTAAACGCTAGCTGAACTTGTCACCAGTGCTTGTTTCATCTTTTTCAAGATAACCTAGAGCTCCAGTGGGACTGCTTGCCTGGGCAACCCCTTTCCATTGAACAGTGCAATTTATTATTGGCCCACGCAGGGGAAAGTTTAGTTGCAGCCTGTCAGAAGTTGTTTATCACTTACCCATTTGTCCATTATGCTTATTAAAAAGTCAGAAGGTTATTTTATGAACTGCAAGGTAAGTTCATTCTTTGATAAACAATTACGGTCTATGGACTGCAAATTAAATGCCTGGTCTAAAGTGCTGTGCCAGTTACTAAAATCACAGAAATTCATAGCTTACCAAGGACTGCTGGAACTTTAAACAAGTCTATAACATCTCCTCTCACCAAGTCATTCACCTCTGGTGCTTCAATTTTGCTCTTTTTACTTTGCAGTCTAACAGTTCATTTTCTTAGTTTTTGCTGGAATTAAATAATACGACTTTTTTGCTCAGTTAATGTCAGTCTTCCACCTCTGCTTTTTCCTTGCATGGCTTTTCTTTATCATCAGACGTGTCCTTTCCTATTCTGGGCTAGCATCTTCAGAGAGCACTTCCCTCCTTTGCTCTGTTTGCCTTACTCATTATCATGACTCAGTCAACCAACAGGGTATTTTTTCTCCAGCACTAAAAGCAAGCAATAATAAAAGAGTAATAAAGACAAGAAACTGGAATCTGGTCATGAATGAGAGCAAGGTTATTCTGAGTGTCATCTCAACAGCTGAGAACTGGTCAGTTGTGACTTCTTGTGACTTAAAAATGCAGAGGGAAAGTGCATTAATTCTGCAAATGCAAATTTTTGATGTCATGACACCAGATATTTCAATAATCTTTAGAACAGCACCGGTTGTGAAGACGTTAAAATATGTGACGTAATAAAATTCGTTACGGTGTTTCAGATGTTCCCTAGAAAAAAGGGTTGTGTGCACTGTACGCTCTTCATTTATTGATGGATGCCTATAATGATAATTTCATAAGCGCATTTTATTTCAACACCCATCTCTTTTGAAATGAAAGAAATATGCTGAAAATTAATTTCCAAGCCATAATGTATGTTTTTCAACTATTTTATTGTCAGAAAAGGGAGGAGTGGTTAAGATGCAATAAGCTATTCAAGATGACCACTAGGACATAGAATTTGGTCCCTTCATCTTAAATGAATTTGCAGGCTTCTTTCAAGCTCCGAGGGGGGTGGGAACGCTCTTATTTTTATTGATGAGTTGCTTCACATTGATTTAGAAACTGGTGAGATGCTTTTTGCTTTCTGTTTGCTTCTCTGCTTCATTTTTTTCCTCTGTTTTTGCCATCCTAGTCAAACATGAGTGCTCTGCTTTAAATAGCACTCCTCACAAACACTTCACTTTCAATACCAGCTTGCAAGATAGGCAGTAGAAATAATTTGCTTCATAAAAAATAATTACATCAAGATTAAGGTATCTGCGTACAATATATTTTTCTTACTAACCATCTGCAACATCTTAACTTTCGTGTGTTGAGTGGTGCATCAATAACTGCATGGAGAAAAGGAAAATACTCCATGACCCAGCTTACCTTTTTGTTACTGTTGAATGGGCTGAGTTTGTCTTTAGGTGAAGAATGTAGAAACTTCTAAAATGTGATTTTTTTACCTGCCTTAATAATCCACAGAGCATAGCACTGGATTTCTTTGGGCAATAAGTGCTTTTAGGGAATTCTGTTCCTGATGGGAGTCAATAGCAGTGTCCTACCCCACAGACTGGCATAACCACTGACTCCTGTTAAAATGGGCTGTATGGTGCTGGCTGTCATTTGTAAATGCTGAGTATGGGGGATTTGCTAAAATATCGATACCTGCGATAATTTCTGTCACATCATCTTATGTGTCTATTGCTTCTTGGTTAGATCTTTGTCACCCTTTTCTAGGCATTATTGTATTAAGTGTCAAACTCTCCAGGAGGTAATTGCTGCAGAGGTGTGAAGTTTTCACTTGCTTTATTTTCCATTAGTTTTTGAGGCTGCTTATGGCCCGTCTCAATCATCTTTCATCGATGTTGCCAGTACAGGCTTAAAATGAATCTGTTTTGAATTCAAAATGATCGATATTTTATTTAGAAGATTTTTTTCTTATTTTTATCAAGTTCACATAAGTACGTTGGCAGGGAAGTTTTAACACTGTATGGACTAGCTGATTTTGTTAGGATGCTGAGTGCTTCTTAAAAGTATTAAGCTAACTGGATCACTGGGAAACCAGACATTGGTGTGGTGATTTAAAGCCTAAGCATCACTTTAAGTGGTGGCTTTAAAATGTAATTCAGCAGAGTAATGTGAAGTGGAGAGTTGTAACCAGAGCATTCATATTCATCAGTCTGAATTCATCTCTTTGTGCTACTGATAGAAAAGTGTCATTTTCCATCACATCCAAGAGCTGCAGAATCGAAGAGCTAAGTTTACTGGTTATAATAGCCTTATTTTGGATCCTTTTTTGTTTGCAAACTGAGACTGAGCTTGGATCCAGACCTTTTGAAGAACTCAGGAGTCGGCAGGCGTTCAGTGGGCTGCACGTCGGTGTCCGTGTCTCCAGTAACAAAAGTTCATTTAGAGGAACTCTTACCTACAACCACAGAGAGTCAAAGGGCAGATACATCCAAGTGGTTTTCAAAATCTGCCTTTCCTCAAATTCATTTAGAGCAACAAGCCGGAGTTGGGAAATGAGTCGTTATGCCATTTGGGATGTGGGCCCCTAATTTCCACTAGGACAACTGAGATTCACCAGGCCCCAGATTAATTACCAGGATTTAATGACACCACCACACACATAATGAATGAATAGCAAATTTTTGGAAGACAAGTGGGTATTCTCGTGGAGATGATTCCTGGGAATAGATTTTACTAACTACATATGAAAACTAATTTCATTTACAAATTGAAGAGGAACACACATCTGATTCTCCTTAATTACATATTGCGGGAGGTGTCAAAGTATAAAAGTTACCAAAAGAGTCCAGTTGCTTTCTTCATCCTTCACTGCTAACCAGCATCTGCCCGGATCGTTGAAGCGCTGGTGTTATTGGTCTGTGGACTGATGTCTCCCGTTGGAGGAAGGAAATGTGTGGGACCAATGCTGAAGCCCTTACGTTGTGGAATATTGAACAGCCTGAGTGATGTCTGTTGTAACATTTGTTTGGTGGTTGGTTTTTTTTTTTGTTGTTTGTTTGTTTCAGCTGGCATTTGAAAGGCACTTGGCTCTTCAGGGTAATAATCATTTTACATATGCTTTATAGAGTATGTTTATTACCAGACAATTGAAGAACAGATGTCTGCAGTCTTGAGGCTTAAGGGGGAGGGACAGGAGGGGCTGGAGATGGAGGGGATGATGGCATTTTGAATTGTGAAAGCACCGCTGATGCTAATGCGGTTGAACGTTGTTTGGATATTGGGTATTAAAGCCACAAGGGTATCTATTTATTAGTATCAGCCACACTTCATTAAGATCAAGCAGTAATTAAAAGGGTTGTGGGATGGAAGAGAAAGCAAAGTGTTCATTGATTCGGAAGAAGCAGTCATTTCTTCGTGAAACTGTATCCTTGTGAAGAAGGGCTCTAGAACGGCTAAATTGACTTGGCACCCTTTACCTCTCTCTCGACCAGGCAGTGTGTGTCATAGTGTTTCACTCTTTGCCAGATGGGAACAAGTACACCGTGTCAGCAATACTGTAATCCCTGCCTTCATAGAATCTTCGGTTTCAAAGTCTGGACAGTAAGAAAGTGAAAATGAAGTGTTGATTTGAGTACCAAAAAAATCCAGCCAAACGACAACAACAAAAACCCTACTGATTTCACTCCACTGATGATGTTTGAGGTGCAAAGACTGAAGTTTAACACTCAGTTGTGCGCAGTGCTCCAAGGCATTGCAAAGTTTGCCAATTCCCGTTATATCAGAGTGCTCAGAGGTTGGGAGCAGGGGGGGACAGGCAGTATACAGTTTGACAATTTAATTTAACAATTGAATGATTACGTTCATTTAAACTGGTTGGTCCTTGTCGTTTACAGCAGTAGCTTTTCAACTGTTAGCATTTTTGGAATTTAATTTTCTTTCATCTGTATTAACAGTGAAAAAAGAGTGATTGCTCTTTTAATAAATAAAACTAATGCTTTAGGGAATAATCATGGAGAATAGTAATTTTCCTCCGCTGCTTGTTGATACCAGTGTGCTCCTCACCAGCTGGTGGCAATCTGCTCTAAACTGCTGAAGGTCACATTTCAGACTCCACTTGTAACCTGTCCTTGGGAGGGATGTACACAGTATACAGGATATATACGTACATGCAGGTACATATGTTATTAACAGTGAAGTCTTAGCTTTCCACACTTTAGAAATAATCATGTCAAGCTGCTACTTAATACAGGATATGTCAAGATGAAAGGTACTGTATGCAGAGTTTAAATCCTCTGTTTATTTTCAAAATGTTAGGAAGCAATAGCAAAGACCTTGGCAGCTCCCAGGGGGCATCTAAGTCCTTTTGGCCTTTGCGAACATAAACTGCTGCTGCAGTTGAGCAGTGTTCATAGCTGCATACCTGTAATTGATACGAAGCTGTGCGTATAATTAAGAACATGTGTATGTCACTGATAATCCCTCTTATTAGTTAGTTTTACAGCTGTAATAATAAACAGCTGATTTAATTTTAAAATATGCTGTAATATCTTACAGTGATGTACTATAAAATTAATATTTGATACTGCAGAATGTGTTACTTTGGAAGCAAAAGGAGTGTGAGAATTTGATTAGTTTGTTAGTTACTTTTAGTATGTTGAGGGTATGTTAAATGATACCAGGATGGTTAAGAAAAATGTGTGGCATTTTATCAGTCTAAGAGTAATATATTATTATTGAAGTAGGTGGAAAATGTCAAATACTCTTAGGGCGCAGATAATGGTAAATAATGAGAGCTGATGTTTTTAGCTTTTTGAAAGCGAAGGACTCGATTTTAGAGAAATCAATAAAACTGACTCTCAAGGTAGGAGATGGAACTTATAAAATAATACTGACTGACTAAAGTCTGTACTTCCCAATGAATAACATTGAGAAGGGGTTAAGGAAAAAAAAAAATTTAAATCCAAGATGCTTTTACATACACAGGAAAACATCATTTGCACACTTTTAACGCCGGTGACCCCTTCAGAATATAACTATCCAGGTTTCATGCGTAGTTTAAGTCTTGCATTCAGACATACCCCTTATCTTCAAAAAGAGGGGGGAAATAGCACTTAGCTCATCTAAATCCTGCTTCTGCAAGGTAGGCAGTATTCTCTCTTTACTGAGCAAGGCTACTGAGGCAGGGAGATGGTGCCTTCCTGCAAGGTCTGCAGTGCAACGAGGCAAATGGGGCTCAAATCAGGAGGTCTCGACTGCTGCTTCTCATTATGATACTAGTAGTCATCGTGCTGCTTAATATTCACGTCTTTATTTTGGAATCATTAATACTCGTCCTTGAATGTGACAGGTGCTTGATGCAACTTTTCATACACTCGCTGTTTACTTCAATTGACCTCAATCGCAAGCAACAAAATCTTAAGGGAGCAATTTGACACCCACCTACTGAATTTTTTTTCCTCCCCCTGGTTTAATGAGTGTTTAGAAGACATTTAGTTGACGAGTTCCTTGCTGTTGACATTTAGTACTTTATATCTGTCAACAGCAAGAATGAATGTTTCTTGCAGGCGAATCCTAACTCTTTTCCCTTTGACAAGCTCTCATAAAGTCTGCGTCGCTGAATTATAAAGACACATTTCAGAAAAGCTTGTTGTTGTGACACTGCTAAGAAAAGGTTTAGTTCTGACTGAGGCCATCGCAAAAATGGGGCGCGTGCACGAGAAGGGGATGGGGAACAGCTTCACGTTTTGTGCTTTTTTTTTTTTATTCCCCCAATGCCTTATGAGAACTGACAGTCCTACTGTGTGTGTCTGATTAAAGACGACAGTTTATAAAAACCTTAAGGTAAGGCTGTTCATTTTCGATGACAGAAAATAAAGCGATCCCCCCCACCTCCCACACAAACAAAAACTCTTACATGCCAAAAAAAAACCTCTTAATATGTGATGCATTGATTTTATATTGTCTGTCAGAGAATGTGCTTCAGCAGATCAGTCAAGTTTTGAGTTTTCAAACATGCTTCATCCGTACAGGAAATCAACAGCCTGTCAGAAATTTCACATCTTTCCAGCTCCTCCTTTCTGTCGGATGAAATACAACCTGAAGCAACATAGAAATTTGACATTTGCAAGAACTTGCATTGAATAGCTGAGAGCAGCATTCATTCACTTCCATGATAGCTAATTACTTCTAACCCATATTATGTTCATCAAGCCAACAAAGTAGTTTCAGCTCATTTCTTAATAGAAACACTGACTAGGTTAATTCTAGCAATTTAACTCATGTTTTCATGGAGTAAGATTAAAGTTCCCTATATCGCTGAACACTGTTATTTTCATTGTAGTATAAGTAGAGATTTAGTCATACAATTTTCAGTGACTTATTTATTCCATTTGAATACTGCATAACAAGACCTGAGTCATGTCCTGACAGCAAGTCTTGAAATACACCAGCAAACCTTGTGTAGATCTGCTTCTTTGTGCATTCCCAAAGAGATGATGAGCATCACTGGTGGATGTATGTTAACAAGTTGGCAAAAAAATGTTGATTGCATACTGGGTTGAGAATAGTGATGGGGTTTCCTCCAAGTAGGTGATGTTGGACTGTAGAAAGGCTATTTTTGACTTTTTAAGCTTGTTGTAGTGTTACACCAAAATTTAAAATGAGGAAAAGCCAGCATGGTGCTATGAAGACATTGTTAATCTAACTGATGTTTTTACCAGCACACTTATGGCGAAATCAATAGTTATAAAATGTGGTTGTATAGACCAAACTAGTCCATTATTACTGATCCTCTCCAAGAACTTAACTAGCAATTACATACATAAGCTCTCTAGTATCTACAGCTTTCTTTGGTGTTAGCTAACCGTTCCAATGCATTGTTCAGATGAATCATTATTATCCTTAACTCTGCTGAGAGGTGGATGTTTGTGGTAGAACTTCCTTGTTCTTGAGTCTGCTTGTTATTTTTCTGTACTGTCCAAGAGTCTGTATCCAGCGCTCTCTTGTTATGGGTCCACAGATTTTTCTTTATGCCATGACCACTTAATTTTGTTACACCGTTGCAATATATGGTATAAATTCTGGGGAGAAAAACAACAAAAAAAAATATCAAAACAAAACCCGATGATTTAAACCCAAGGTGAAGCTACAAACAAGTTAGATGTTAATAATCTCCCTGTCGGGCAGCTTTGTTGCTGTTGAAATAAGCTTGAGCCAAGACAAAACCGTGTAAAGTTTTATACTACCAAGGTTTTATATGATCTTTGGCCTGGAAATAGCAATGGCAATGCTGTATTTCCTGTGCAATAAGTCTGCAATAAGGGCTAAAAATGTTGAGAACCACTGACTAAGTTGAACCATGTCTTTCTACATCCTGGGGTAATGAGCCGCCAGAGAAGGCAGAGTGACTCCATGTCCTTATGCAGTCAATTTATGTTACTGTTAGTGGCTGTGTAGCAGTTTCTCTCTGCTGGTGGGTTTTATTTTCCTGCACTGACTTTTTTAAAAACTTTACTTTTAGCTCTGGTGTCCATAATTCCCAAAGGGAATGCGTAGGTCAGAGCCGATCTAGTTTTCCTGATACTGACAGCACTTGCGTTCTACTTTTGCTGTTTCCGTAGATCATCATTTGATGCTGAAACTTCTGCTGCTTTTGTTCTAGCTCCTATGAATGCAATTCCTAGCTTTCCATTAGAGTTCGTGTTAACAGCTGAGGTTAAAAGTCCAATGTTCTCAGTTACAAACCGGCCTCTTCCAAGCACCAACTAGAAACCTGAAATCACTTCTTTAAGTATTGTATCTTTTGTAGGTGATAGTAGCTGTGATGACTGGAAGTGTACTGGGTCTAAGTAGGAGGATTTGGGTTTTTAGGGGGTACTGCAGGGGTGGCCTTTTGGAGGAGACCAGGGGCTGCCCTATGTTGGTCATGGCCTGTTCCGGGCAGCTCCAAAATGGCTGCCCCCTCGGGACACAGCTGAGTCCATCAGCAAAGCTGGTGGCACCTCTGTGATAGCGTAGTTAGGAAAGAGCAAAGTGCTTCACAGGCAGTGAGGAGTGAGGAAAAATTGTGAGAGAAACAGGCCTTGTGAACGCGTAGGTGAGAGGAGAAGGAGAGGGAGACAGTGCTCCAGGCACACAACAGAAGATCCCCCGCGGCCTGTCCTCTTGCAGCCCACGGAGGACCAAAGGAAGGACCTTCCACAAGTAAGGAGACAGTTTTATTTAAATTCATTTAGTGGTTCTTGTCCGATACCAGACCTAGCAGGTAGTCAGGGAATTCCTGTTATATTTCTACACCATGTCACTGGACCAATAATTCTACATCAGAGCATTTCCTTACCCATGAGCAAAATAGGCAAAGCCTCTGAAAGGCGATCCTACTAGTATATTTTCCAGTGTATTTTACCTTACAGACTGTACAAAATGTGTATTTTTCTTTAAGAGAATTCAATATACATGAAATTCCTTGGCTTTTTTAAGCTCTGTTTTGATGTAAAACTTTGTCTATTAGCTCGCCTCTAGGAAAAGTTATTTTATTCCTTTAATCCACACCTCTCCAGCACGAACGTACAGGCGGCGGCAGTGACTGCCTGATTTGCTGTTGGTGCTTTACCCAGGCAGACAAACGAATTGGCGCGGATTATTGTAGCGGGGACCCGTGAGGTGAGACATGTAAAATGCATAGCTCGCTTTCAAAAGAAGCTTAAGTCTTGTGCGAGTTCAAACTGGCTGTAAATTATAATCACCCAATGGCACCTTGTTAGCGGGACAGGTGCAAGAATATGATTAGAGATGGGGAGTAACCTTCCTTTGTTGCAAGAAGGTCATCTTTTCAGATTGCAGCTGAGAGCGAAGGAAAGGAGCTGGTACAGTGGAAGCATGGACCAAGGATCACGTTTTTAGTTATTTATTTTTTAACCGGTTAAGTGTTAAACTGTTACACAGAACGTTCCGCAGAAGTTTGTAGGTGTTATATTCAAGAAACAGGAGATGAAATGTGATTGAAAGGGGTCTTACGTGCACTGAAGTTTACAGGTTTTTTTCGTTCTGATGTTTTCCTTTTCTCCCCCAACCCCACCCTGAAACTAGAAGCAGAAGCGTTGTTTTTCTTAGAATCACAGAATATCCTGAGTTGGAAGGGACCCACAAGGATCATTGAGTCCAACTCCTGGCTCCTCACAGGACCGCCCAAAAATCAAACACTGCCTGTGAGCGTTGTCCAGCCTCTTGTCCCCCAGTCTGTACGTATCCAGGGTTGCCAATCGCAGGTGCAGAATCTGGCACTTGCTCTTGTTGAACTTCATGTGGGTGGTGGTTGTCCGGCCCTCTCATTTTTAGCATCTTTATGCAAAGGTGTCTCTGCCCTCAAAGGAGCCTGCAGCTCCTCCCAAAAACTTTCTGTTCAGAAAAGCGTTTAGGAAAGTGGGAAAGGAAGATTGGATCCATTTATTTAATTTGAGGATCTTAGGTACAAAATGGCATAATCTTGGAATACTTTAGGGATCCTGAGTTGTATGCTGAGATACATGTTCAGTGCTTTGGCTTCTCAGGCTGTATGAAACTGTTCAAGCACAAGGTGAGGGTCCCCTATGCAGGAGTCAGGGCTTTTCTGGCAGCTCCTCTGGCACTGGGGAATGAACTTCCACAGGAACTGAAACTTGCTTTGATGTCACTTGTTTTCATTTCCAATGTAATAAGTACATCTCTTACACTAAAAAAAATAAAAAATATAAAAGCGTGCAAAACAGCAGAAGAATTCACAAGGCATAGCTGGCCAAAAAAAAAAAAAAAGGCACGTTTTTTCTTTTTTCTTCCAAAAAAAGAAGCAAGTTCTAGGTTTGCAATCTGTTTATGGAAGTCATTCAGAAAATACATCAGTGAGGGCTTTCCCTGAGCGTAGGAGAGGAAATCCAAGGATGAAAACCTAATGTGGTCTAAATCTGAGTTACAGTATGATAGTCCTGAAAAGTTTAGGAGAGCTAATGTAGTTATTTTCATAAAGCTTTATAAATTTTTGATTGGAGTAGAGCTATTTTGTGATTAAAAAAAAAAAAAGTGATTCCTGTGTTTTGTGCTTGCCTTTATCAGTAAAGATACAAAACCCAGGATGACAGCTTTTGGGGTTCCATTTGCCCTACTGAGCTTTATATTTTTAGTTTTTAAATTAAATTTATTTCACATATATGACGTAAGTTTAAGTATCTTCTTGGAAAAGCCTTTGGTAGTGACCTGGTGTTCTTACGTACAAAATAAAACTCTGTAATTTGGGGAAGTCCAGCAGTTATCCCAGCTAGAGCACAGAGGTGAATTTTGAACACCTCCAAGTACGTTAACAGGGAAAAAAAAAAGAGATTTTCAGAGTATTTAGTTTTCATCTATGATTTCACGGAGTGCTGTGTGCTGCTGGGGCAGCAGGAGGAAAGTCCTTGCAGCACCGCAAGAGCTGCCTTGCAGGGAAGTCAGCTCATGGAAGAGCATGCTTTTCAGCCACTGAGTCATACACAAAATAAGCTTTTGGTGGAATGTTCCTTTGGGGTTTCATTTAAAAATCTGTAATTTTTAGCAATCTGCAGAACAGTCATAAATAAAATTTGCAGGGAAGAAGTGGGCCTTTATTTTAGTTATTTCGGGTCCCCAACATCTTGAATACCGGATAGATTAGCAGTAATTGCACATTGCTTAATACCACTGCTAAGCACTTCTGTAGCCCCTTTCATCTGATAACTTGCAAGCTTTTTATAGACGTCAATTCATTAACACCTCAGCGTGAAGTGTATTGCTCGGTACGTGGGAATCCTGGCTCTGTGACAGCCAGGGATGAAGGCGTTGTGGATGAAGCGGTGAGTTAAACAGTCATAAATTCTGTGCAGGTTTGGAATAAGTGGAACGTAACTGCAAGTCGTAAATTCCCACTGTTATTAATCGAGGTCCAGACTTTTCCATTTTGTTGTAGCTTTGCCTCTGGACAAATGGGTTTTGCTCTGGAGGGTGTGACAGGTCTGTGACAGCTTAGTTCGGCTGGGAGAGCGGTCCTCCAGCCTGGCGCTGAAGGCTGTGCGGGCAGGGTATGTATAACGTGGGTGATCTGGTCACCTTCTCCATTTGAGGACCACATCTGGTGAAAAAGTGGCTTGAATGCCTCGTGCAAGCTCTGAGCAGCTTTCTGCACATCTCTGTAGCCCCATCTTCCTCCCCTCTGCGTATTCCTTATTCAGACCCATCTTTGGTTGTGCTCCCTTTATCACTGCTATAATTATCGATAATTAAAACAGCTTTTTAGCCATTTCTTTCTGTATTCCCCTTCTCAGCACGTTTCAAACCGCTTCATCCGTCTCTGCCTGACTTCCACGCCTGTAAAACAGGGATGTTCATCCTGCGCTGGTGTGCTGGTGCAGGAGCAAAAGGCGAATCATCTCGGAGATGCTGAACAAATAGCATCATGAGGGACATTAAATAATACTGGTAGGCCGTGACCAGACCTGTAAGCTCCTTACAGCAGAGATAGGAACCTCTGTGTGAAATACAAGTGAAACCTTTGGATAACATTTCTTAGATATTGGATTCTTCATTAAATTTTTAGTCTTTTAATTTATTTACCACCTCTGTCAAGTGGGTGCCTGTGAAATTTCCACTCTGATTCATAATTCCTGTGCAAGCAAACTCCTGTTCAACGGTGAAGTTAGCTTCTTGATTTCTGATTTAAATCCATAAAGTCCATTTAAATATGCTATTTTCCTTGCTTGTGGATGTACCTCTTTTACTTTCTACCTCTTCATCTGTTTTAAAAGTGCCTTAAAGCAATGTGACCTGGTGGGAATGGGAGCAGGAAAAGGATGAAAAGGATGCCCTGGCTCTGGGGTGGGTTCCTTGGGCATATGAATGCACCCAAGATGAAATGCACAATAGCAATTTCTGCTCTTGTTTATCCACTGCTGAAGTGCCAGGGCTCTTGGGTGATTTGGTGACTTCGTTTCATTCGGTGGATTTATGTTATTTTATTTTTTTAAGAAGCTGTTGGAGCAAGCGTGCTGGACGTAACCATAAAAAAAAAAAAAAGAAATAATGCTAAATGTTGAACTGAAGAAGTCAGCTGGGAAATGCAGGTCTGCTCCCCCCTCCCCTTACCTGTAATTTAAGTAAACAAGTTCTTTCACCTTTATGCTTTGGTTATGACATTTTAAAACTCGAAGGAGGGAAACAAGGGGAAACAAAGATGTGTTCATTTAATTAAAAAAAAAATAAATGTATTTTGCCTTTGCTGGTAGGATGCTGGGGTCTGGTTTTGACCAAAGTAACAATACACAATGCAAAGGCTG
Organism: Anser cygnoides; assembly: GCF_040182565.1. Classification (NCBI taxonomy): domain Eukaryota; kingdom Metazoa; phylum Chordata; class Aves; order Anseriformes; family Anatidae; genus Anser; species Anser cygnoides. Next base: position 2,337,786 of record NC_089873.1, on the reverse strand, counting down.
TTGCAATACATTTTCATCTGTTTAAACAGAGGGATAGCAGGTTTTCCTGAGCAGCAAACATCACCAAGTGCCACTTTAGAGGGCTTTTAGTCCTTTTATTTTATTTTTTTTACTGTTGTTTTGTATTCCTGAAAGCCGATTTTTTATTTTGGCTTTGAAAACGAGAATATTCTTTCTCGAGATGGTCTGAAGTCTGGAGCACCTGCTGGGAGCCTCTTAGCACAGGAGTTGTAACCCCCTCCCATGGGGAGGCAGCAGAGCCGAGTGGAAATGCTCTCAGACCGCGGATCCGACACCACTTAATCACCTCTGCCTCTGCTCCCTTATCTGCGAGTCGGAGATAACGTTTATTCCGCGGGTCCATTGGGTAGTTTGTCATCTGTAGATGAATAGCCACATCAGGCAGCTAGCTGTGCTAGGTTGTGTGGGGTTTTATGGTCGGTTAAGTGATTCTGGGCTCAGGGACAGGGCATCAACAGGAGAGCACGAGGCTGGGTTTCTGCGGAGGTAGGCTCCATGAATCACAGCTTGTCCAAGCGTTATGGATGTTGATTTGAGTGTATGGACACCAGTAAATAGTTTTGTTCCTGGAGAACATCCAGGCAGTGACATACGAGTGGGAATTGAACTCTGGAAATGGACCTTCAGGTTCAGGTGCTGCTCGTGTTAGAGGCAACTTGAGGTTTTGGGAGCCCAGTGGGACGGTTTGAGGCCATTGCCTTTGTTCTGTCTGTACCTTCAGGTTGATGAGTTTCTGATTATTTATATATATATATATATATGGAAATACTAAAATGTTACAAAATACCAGAAGCTAATACCACCTCTTCTTGAGTCTTTATTGTGACTGAAGAATCAATCCATGTAATAATAATTGAAACTAGTGGCGCAGTGGTACCAGGTATGCTAAATGCTGTGTTAATCATTTATCGGGATAATCAAGTGGGGCTGCTCTGTTGGTGACATGGACAGTGGGATCGAGTGCACCCTCAGCAAGTTTGCTGATGACACCAAGGAGTGTGAGAAGGGATGGCATCCAGAGGGACCTGGGCAGGCCTGAGAGTTGGGCCTGTGCGAACTTCGTGAGGTTCAACAAGGCCAAGTGCAAGGTCCTGAACCTGGGTTGGGGCAATCCCAAGCCCAAATCCAGGCTGGGTGGAGAATGGGTGGAGAGCAGCCCTGAGGAGAAGGTCCTGGGGGTGTTGGAGAATGATCGAAGGGCTGGAGCCCCTCTGCTGTGGAGCCAGGCTGAGGGAGCTGGGGGTGCTCAGCCTGGAGAAGAGAAGGCTCTGGGGAGAGCTCCCAGCGGGCTGCCATGGCCTGGAGGGGCTGCAGGAGAGCTGGGGAGGGACTCTGTGTCAGGGGGTGTGGTGATAGGACAAGGGGAATGACTTTAAACTATAAGAGGGGAGATTTAGATAAGCTCTAAGGAAGAAATTCTTCTCTCTGAGGGCAGCGAGGCCCTGGCCCAGGCTGCCCAGAGGAGCTGTGGCTGCCCCATCCCTGGCAGTGCCCAAGGCCAGGCTGGATGGGGCTGGGGGCAGCCTGGGCTGAGGGAGGTGTCCCTGCCATGGCAGGGGGGGTGGAACTAAATCATCTTCAAGTCCCTTCCAACCTAAACCATTATATCATTCCGTGATTTTATAATCTCTGAACAGAACTGCTCTTATTTACGTTTTCTAGGCAGTCCCAGTTGATTCATCATAGGAGAAAAAGACTTCAGAGAAGACACAGACTAGCAGTGCTATGTATGCTGTAAAATTTAATGAATGGTCAGGTACTGGCTGAGGATCCTAGTGGTTTTAATCATTTTTCTTGACCTTTTTTCAGTTAACTCCTTTTTTCTGCAGTAACAGTTTGCGTTTGTAAAGTTAAAAACAACCAAACGTTTACACTCCATCAGGTCAAATAACATTGCTGAATAAGTATAGATCCTTCAGAAACTGTTACTTGGATTTGGGATACCCAAGTTTATAATTTTTAGCACTGAGGCAGGTAGCTAGCTCAGTGCACTCAAGATGTTACATCGATGTAATTGTTTAGAATATAAAGGAAAATTTCAGACCTCCTACGAGAGAAATAACACTAAATACAACAAGGAGGGAGAAAGATTGGGAAGTGTCAGATTTGCTTCTCTTCTAATAAGTCTCCAGGGCTTACGGAGGGCAGAAGAAAAGTCACCATTCGTCTGCATCTTGATGAAGACGAGTGACAGCCGTGGTCGGGTCTGGTTGATGGCCAGACAGCGGATAGATCACAGCGCAGAAATGCAAACTGCTACACGGAGAAGGAAAGCTTAAATTTTCTGAAATTTTATAATGCTACAGGGAGGAAATAAAATCAGCCTCTTCTCCTTGATCCTTACAAATGATGGAGACTAGTCTTCAGGCTGAAGCCGTTCTTCATTTAGTTTTACAGGGGTGTGTAGTTTATCACTGCGATTCATTCCTCATTGTGAAGAGCATCCCTCTTGCTACACGCCGCGTAACTGATGTTAATGGAAATGGGGTTTGCAATTCACTCAGAAAGTCAGACTGGGCTTGCACTACTTGCAAATCAGTAATCTGAACTGAAAGCAAATTGTTGTTTAAAAAAAGTAATAAAAGTTAATTAATTGCAAGGAATCTCTAGATTGTTACTTGCTATTTTCTTAACATCGCTATTTCTCTCCCTCTCCTTCGCCGGGCTCCCGAATCATTGTTCTGTCTCCATCCCCAGTAGCATTCTTCCTAGTCCTCATGGCACTTTGAGTATTGGGGGGTATTTTCTGCTGCCAATTCATCAGGGTCAATCTATCTTCTGTAGAAGAGGTGCCAAAATTGTCGCCTATGTGATCTGCTGATAAAACAATTCATCCAACCTCTGCTCGGCTGCTTTTTTCCCCAAAGTCCCCTCTGCACCCTCCCCATCGCGTACCCAGGACTGAACACGGGTGCTGCTGTGTGGCTGCTTACACAGACACGTGAAACACGTTTTTCCTTGTATGATGGGAGGAGATCAGTCACACGCATCCCTCCAGAGCCTCCTAAAGAAGATGTTTGGCGTCTCTTCTGTATTAAAAAAATAAATAGAAGTTGTCAAGGACGGAGAACTATTGTTAGTGTAAGCAGAATGGGTACTTATTATCAGTTTTACATACGCCCAGGCCAATAGTTAAATGTTTTTCTCTGGTTAGTTTGATGAAAGGCAGTAATAGATTTAATTGCTGGTTGTCATTTATAATGTAGTATATGCAGTATTTGAGTTATTCTGATAATGTGTTGTAATTACCTACCATCAAGCGTTTTACAGTGTTAAAAACATGATCTTTGAAGAAATGTAGCTAAGTTCTTTGAATTGAAGGCAATAGCTATTGAGAGTACAATATCATTTAAAAATGTCAATCACATAAGTTAGGTAAACAAAATGAAGGGTGGTCGGCGGTTGTTGGTTTGTGGGTTTTTTTTCGTGAATTTTTCCAGTGCCCTTAAACCTTCCCAAAAGCTTGGCAGAGTAAGCAACGTGCCTGGAGGGCTGATAAATAAAAGCTATTTCAGAGTTCCCTGCACACACACCCAGGCTGAAAAGTATTGTGTACCGCGCATAAAGCACTATCCAGGAAGCCTCTTTGTGCTCAAACCCAAAGGGATTGCTGTTCATTTTGCCTTCGCTACAGTACCAGCTAGGAGAGAAAAACTCTCTCAGGTAGGGCTGCCCCTAATTCTGCATGAGAAATGAGCGTGCTAAATGCTAGATGGGGCAAAGTTTTTAACAAGGCGGAGGTTTCAGTTTTCATTGACCTCATGTATGCACGCAAATGAGTCAAGAGATGCAAGCAGAACATTGGTGGTTGAGCTACCAAATTTGTGTGCTCAGGTGGTTCGATCGTGTGCCTGGTCTGGCAAAGGATGACGGAGGGAGAGAAAAAAAATCTAAAGTCTGTTGAATGCAAGTGTGGCTCCCGGACCTTCACCTACTGCTATAATCTTGATGTAGAACACCCAAATTCCTGAAGTTGTTTGATCAGCAGAGTTGAATTTTGATGAAACCACGTGCTACAGCCCTATTACTACTGCAGAAATTAATTATAATTCACAGCAATGCCGTCCGTTTGTGAGGATTAACACTGGTGAGCTTCAACCTTTACACAGTCTTCCCTTTCTACACTTTGCAAAGCGGGCTGTAAGATGGAAGCATCCCCGTGTGGACAAGTTAAACTCTTCAGATACCAAATTTATTTGTGTAACAAAGCATCGCATGGAAGATGAATTAGAACACCACATACATATTACACATTTTTAGTCTAGATTGTTGATTAATAGATGTAAATCGATTAAAAAATGAGCATTTTTTTTTCCCACAGGGAAGCACATGGTACATTTATGGTTTTGTGATGGGTTTCGTACTGCAAACCCAGACTTTCCCCTAGCCCATGGCATTTAGGAAGTGATTGTTCCTCTAATTTCACATATGTTGCCAGAAAAAAAGATGAAAAGACCAACAGAGACGTTTTTCTTCATCCAAAATGAACGTGAAATAAAATCTTTCTTATGGTTCTTTTGAATTCCTGCAGCTCAGGTAGATCTTATCAGAGACATGCCCGTGTTTTAGGGGCAGTTTAAAATAAGTTATTTTCCTCTCCTTTTCCTATGAAATCAAACTGGGATAACTGCGGCTGACGGTGGATTTTTAAAGAGCTTTATAGACATAAATCCCTCTCTGGATGGAGTTAGCATCTGGCACGAGGAGAAGACGATATCAGTGTCGCTAACGGGCATTTTCTGAGACTTCCCAGCGTTGGGTGGCAAGTCCCAGCAGCTCAACACCGAAACGAGTCGAGTTGTCAGAAGTCATTACTGGTTGTTACTTCGTAGACTTCAAACTGGAGTTCCCCCTTTGGAATTTCAGTGGAAAGATTTTGTTGTTGTTGTTCTTTAAGTGGGACGATCAGACGTTGTGCATAAACAGCTGGGATTTAACCCGTTCCTACCTTTTTTGGCTATGGCTGCAAAGAGATGGTAAGTTTAGGGGGTTGAGGTTTGGTTCCATGCTCTGCCAGGATCTTTGCAAATTTAGTAAGTCTTTTTGCACTCAAATCCACAAGGATTGATTTTGAAGCTTGATTTCAACAGAGATACAGGCCTCTTGGGTGTGGCTAGAGGAGCTTCGCTGAAAACTGTTGCTTTAGGAAGTAGCAGCTTCAATACGTTGGGTCTCTTCGTTCCTTGTCATTCCGTATTGCTTTCCCTCTGTTTTTTTTGTTTGTTTGTTTGTTTGTTTTTTGTTTTCTCTAGTTAGGCCCAAAATAGTGTTATTTTAGTAAATTAGCATTTTAAATAAGTTGCACGAGGAAAGAGCGTAGTTGCTGTGTTCCCATGGTTCTGTACAAAGCGAAGCAGGGCAGCGCTAAGTGATGCTGTTTGTCTCTGTTTATAAACGGGTGCCCTTTCCGTGGATTTATTCCTTAGTTTCTAATTGGGAGCTTTTTGATTGTTAATTAAGCCAGTTTGCCTGATGAAAGGAAAGAGAAGACTGATTAAGCAGGATGTAAATAAGCTAATATCTTGTAGTGCAGGGTTTGTCAGGAGGTCTCTCAACTAGGTCTGTCCTTAAAGGCTGCTTCTGCGCATCTATTTCAGCTCGTGAATGTTCTTTACCCCTCTGATTTAGCCCTTCTAGCAAAATCCCTCCAGAGCTGTGGTCACTGGCAAAGATTTCCTTCTTCTTCCTTGGCTTCTTCTGCTCGAGGTCCATGTTGTAGCTATGCACTCTCCTCCAGGACATTTGCTGCTCCAGCATAACCACTGAAACAAAAGTCTGAGTTTTTTTTTTTTTAAATATATTCCTCTTCTATTCCTTTTTCTAATAGAGTGGATTTGGGGAGCCTTATTTAGATTATTTTTTTCCAGATTCTCAGATACAAAGTGCTGCCGCTACCCAAGGGCGTTGAAACTGGTTCCTAGGGAGTTATTTTTGTAAAGGATTTTTTTTTGCACATAGCCATACAGAAATAGAAAGGTTTCGCTTTAATTTATATGCTTTGAATTCCCAAATTTAAAGGACATATCAGTAATGGTTTGGTGCTCTAATTAAATACCTAATTATGTTGAGCTCATTTTACTATTTTTTTTTCCAGTTTCTGGTGGCTTTTACTGTAACAATCCTTCTTGTTTATGAAATTCAAAGCATATGTTTGAATTCTTCCGTCTCCTGTGTCTTATCATTTCGTTGCTCTTTTTTAGAACTGACATATAACTTTAAAAATAATTGCACAATAAGGAATGCAGTGCGGTTTTTGAAAGGCACGGAACCAGTAGGCATCCCCTGAAGAAAAAGAAATGGAGAACCAGAGTGCAGCTGCAGGTGGGCACAGAACAAGGAGCCAGCTGGTTTTGTGAGCATCAGAGTGGTTGGGGGGCATGTAAGAGCCATTTCCTTGTGGCTTGTGGTTTTATAATTGTGAATTTTGTTTTATTGAGGGGAAAAAAAAAAAGAAAAACTAAAACAATAACACGAAAATCACCTTGAACTTGGCCCGGAGGTGCTTTTTACAGTAAATCTTTTGACGTTTTTGATATCCATGTCATTACAAAGTTGGGGTGAAATTCCCACCTTGTACGACAAGCCACCCCGGGGAGACCAATTGTGTCACAGGCCGTTAATTTTCATCATTACAAAGGATAACGTGGCTTTTTCCTTTGTTGAGGTCCCTCACGATTTATCTGGGAGGTAGGCAGAGGTGGCCAAGGGGTAGAGCAAGAAGTGAAGCTTCAAGCTCGGGGACTGTCTCTGATGCGTAGCATCTCGAAATCACTGTTAGCCCAGAGGGCTCGTACCGAATGTTGGCAAGGGGTGTGTGACTTCAGTGTCACTTCGGTTTTAATAGGAAATGTTGCTTTATGGAAACAGATGAAGCCTGCAAGCTTTAAGGGAGCCTTCTGGGGCAGGAGTTAGGGTTGGCTGCTGCTGGAGTGCGCCCAGCCCGCACGGGTGCGTGCTTGGGTGGCGTCCTCAGGCCTTCGCATTAGCACAGCTTCCCTGTGGTGCCGGCAGAGCTGGTCAGTGGTCCTCAGCTGGAAAATCACCGCCTTGCACGAGTTACTGTACAAATCCTGCTTAGTTTTTCCTTTGTTTTAGCTATTTGGTGTGTAACAAACAACATACCGGTATATAGGACAAAAAGATGCCCTCTTTTTTCATGTGTTCCCACCTCCCCCCCCCCCCCCTTTTTTTTTTTTTATTTCTATAGAAATTTTTCTCGCTTGCACTGAGGAGGCTATTTAATCTTTGAAACAATGTAAGTGCTATCAGGTACTTTTTATTATTCTGCAGGTCTCTGCAGTAGCTAAGTGCTGGTATAGTTTGGTCTATTTTTATGAAATCCAGCGCAAGATGAATTAAAAACCATACATTCCTGGGTTACTGGGAAGTGCTGAGCTTTGCTGGTATATGAGCAAAGCCAACCTTTCCCCAAAGACTTCAAACAGCAATACCGTGATGAATGCATTGCAACTGGTCCTTTTGACTGGGTCACCAGTCCTCAAGGACTATCTGAAGCATTCTTAGGAGGTGGAGGGGGGTTTTAGTGAGAGCATCGCTCGCCAGTCCTGGGTTCTCCTCTATTCTGTCGCTGCTGCAGAAATTTAGCAGAAAACCAGCTCGGCGACAAGAACCACAAAATTTAGGTCAGAGGGAGAGAATAGGAGAGAGAGACCCTGGAGCAGGTCTGCATTTAGGTCTGCCCAATTTCACAACTGCTTGGAAAGATTAGGTCTGAGGGCTGTTTCTCTTCTCTCTATTCCCTCTGGAATTTTACGGATTTTCTTAACGTTACAGGTTACAAAGACACAGAGCTTAAGTTCCTGTCTATATTTGTAGCTTATGAGACCTGACCATTGATGCTTTGAGAGTTTGCTTTCCAACCGCCATCACTTTTCAGTGCCACACAGCCTTGCCTTTTAATTCCATGGCACGAAAGCAGGAAAAAGCCCATTGGCACATGTTGCTTCTTATGAGAACGGACAAAGTGTCAGGTTAGGTTCTGGGAAAGGGCAGTTTCACCTAAATATCCACCGAACAAGCCTTGTTCACCCAAAGGAAGCAGGTGACTGAGACTTTGCAGCACTGCTTTAATTGAGGGGACTTCAGCAAATTTGTAATTTATTACTGAATTTACCCTTGCACTCTGTTCTTTTTCTCCTATCTCATAGATGAGAGTCCAGAATCTGAACCTCAAGTAGATCGTTTGTCTCTAGGTATGAGCCTTAACAAGGGCTCATCAGCCTGTTTGCTGGACACTTGTCCTCATCTCGTGCACAAGAACAGATCTAAACTCATACTGAAATCTGCACATTTTCTGTTAGTATATTAATAAATGTGTTGAGAAATCCGCTCTTGCACTGTATGTCAAATAGGTGGGAATATCTATTCCCACAGTTCAATTCTATCCGTGGGTAAGTACAGTGTGAATATACTTCTTCAGCTTCTGAATTGCATATGAAGGAGAGAACACCATCTGATTCTCTGCTTACTAAAATAAATGTCAGAAAGGACATGACCTAATTATCTTGCTTCCCGTTTTCCATCTACATGAAGTCTTTCGGCTTTGTGGGTGGTTTTTGAAACCTCTGATTTTTGTCATTGATCCTAGAATTTCCATAATTTCAGTATTCACTAAAGAGTGCAAAGAAGTAAGCATGTCTTATAATTATGTGATGACATGCAAATAATGTCTCCTAGGTGAAGAATCAAAGTTCTATTCTGGTATTGATAAACCTTAGGGGGGAGAAAAACAAACACCCAAATCTTTGGTTTAGCTCAGAACATGCAAGTTCCAGGGTAATGAGTTACCTTGGCTGAAGTCCCGAGGTATCCTCTGGAACATTAATAGATATTTATCTTTTACCTCAAACTTCTCCATCCCATTTCTCATTCCAGCACTTCCTTTGTTGCCTCAACACCGAATTGATGCTTGTAGTTCAAGGGCAAAACACACAGCATTTTGATGAGCCACTTTGCAAAGGGTTGAACACAATAGACTGAAATGTTAATTGTATGCAAACGTCTAAGAATTTGGGGGAGGCTTGAAGTTTAATGAATCTAATAACACTTACATCGTCTTGAGATCGTGTGCATTTTCTTACGTTGCATTGAGGTCGTGTAGAGTTTTTTGTGTGTGCCTGTACGAATCATGAGTTTATCGCGTTTATATAGATGTGACACTTGTTGGGCCATGGATTGCTATTTAAAGCTCATCGGAGGATTAGTGCAGTCAGCCTCATGAAAGGATGCGGACATTTGTCATTACTTTTATTATATCTTAGTGTTTTCAGTATCCTTGAAAACAGAAGCTGATTTTGTTTTTGCCATAACATACGTCTAGTTTTAATGGAATTTACAGTTTTCTTTCAAGATAGCATTGGAGACTCTTCTCTTACATCCAATGCCAATTAATTTTTTCAGAAAACTTTTAAATATAGTGAAATGTTTGTATCTGTGGAGGAGGGGGGACTGAAGCATAGAGAGGAAAATGTAAAAGTGTCCATTAAGCTTTTTGTAAATAATTTAAATGCAGAAGATCTGACAATGCTCGTAGTGAGTTTAAGGCTATCCCATAGACTTCTCCAGTCAAAGCATTAAAATATTCAAAAATACAGAGTATTTATTAGAATTACTAGGCTAATTTATTATCAGAAGAATGATTTTAATTATTTTATGTTTAACTATGTTTTAAGTGGCGTAGTAAGGTGAAGGCGGACAATTTTTATTTCTCTGTGCTGCATTTCACAACAGTTAATTAAAACAAGACTGCTTGTGGGAAGAGGGTGCTGTCAAGTACCACAGGGCTGAGACATCAGCCCTGGTGGGACTCTTCCATTAATCTAAGTGTGAATGAACATGGGCTTCCCTGTATTGCTGTTTCCCCTCCATTTTAATCCTCTAGAAATCTTCTAAGGGAAGATGTGGAGTGCAAAGGGTTTTAGGTTTGAGAACAAATTATATTTGAAAAGATTAACCTGTTATCACAGTCAGCTAAAATGGCAGCATCTCCCTTCGTCTCTTCTTCTCCTCCAATGAATTTGAGCGTCTGAAGCCTTTGAGGTGTCAGCGAGATCTGCACCATATATTTTTTTGCCTTACAAACTCTGATCTTCGGGTTTAACCAATTGGACACCCTCTGTTGACAGCACATGTCATCTTCGCCCTGCGACAATCACTGAATGATCAACAAAAATAACTCCCTCATTGAAGCCGAATCAAAGCCACTGAAGGGTGAAGGTAACAATCACAGCCTTTCAGCCCGGGATGCGTGCGTGGCGACGAATCTCGAAATCCCTGCCACTTGTCCTTCTTTATAGTCGAGCTTCAAAGAGTAGGGCAGTCTGATCCTTGACTTTAAACACGCTTTAACAAGTCCTTTTCTCCCCTTCTCCGCTGTTGCGCATCATGCATAAATCACTTAAATTTCACAACACTTTTAGTGATTGCTTACTCTTATTTTTTAAGAGCTATTCAGCTTTGTTGACCATTCTGGTGCAGACTGGTGTCGCGATCCTACTGAGGATTCGTTTCACTAAACTTTTGATTGCTTTGCTGCCACATCAGAGTGACCAGACTGAAAGGGAGGGGGAAGCAAACCTTGTTGCAGTAACTAATTCACTACTAGAAGAGTTGCTGGTCCTCCGCTCTTTAATGTCAGTGCTGTCCCACGGTGACCTGATGCTGAGATGTATTCGGTTCCCCCCGACACATGTTACAGAAAATACCGACCTGACCTTTAAAAAAATTTTATTAACATTTATAAATTTTATTTTACTGTGTCATGTTCAGAGAAATTGTTTCAGCTAGACAGGAGGAATGCTTCCCACAATGGCATTGCTTCACTCATTTGTAGTACAACATATTAAAACCACCTCCCTTTTCAATCCTAAGCTGACTATCCTCGTCTCATCTACCCTTTCTCATTTATTTTGTGTATACTGGCTGGTCTTTGCAGGTAAGCTTTAATAAACTGCTTTTTATGGTATTATCTGATTTCTGTAGGCATCACCTAACACACATCCAAGGTAAATCTTGGGTGTATTTTGGTTGATTTGGGCGTATTTGGGGCCACTTTAATCGCTGAGTTTTCCTGGAGCGGTAAACTTCTGATGAAGGTACATGTGTGCCTGGTGGGACCCATCTGTCAGCAGCACGGCTCATCGCAGGAACGACCTGGCTGTGTTTTGGATCTAAGCTGAAGTCTTCTGGGTCTAAGCTGAAGTCTTCTTCGGAAGAGAAATACGGAGTAAGAGCCCACTCTGTACCAGGTTGGCTTGATAGCGGCAAAGTCAAAATTTCACTTCTTGCCTCCTCTTTTGTATTTAATTAGACAACAAAACGAGGTCGGAGGAGGGGGTTGTGATTATTATCTAAAAGTGTACCGTGTAAATTAATGTTGGAAGGGCAAATAGCCACTTGGCCAATGTTGGCTGAGGAATTAATGGCTGTAAAGACACAGTTTGTTGTCTTACTTTTTTCTTCTCTTCTTGTTCAGACATCTACTGGTGACAGTCTTGGCTCTTGTTTATTATAGGTTGTTTGTTTTAAGAATCTTTTTGATTTAATAACATAAATTAATCAAAATGGCACATGAGACAAAGAGACATGCCTCTGTCTTGAAAGGACAGCTCATCTTATCTAGAGCAGTGGGATGGCTGTTTGGAGTAACCTCTTCTGTGCTTTGCTTGCTTAGCTCTTAGAGATCGACAATAAAATTAGAAAGAAAAATGAAATTTCACTTGCATGGGCTAAGTATGGTGTATTCCCCAGAGAGAGTGGGGAAGGGAAGTAGGCCTCCCAGTGCCTAGTTCTTGGTAGAGCAGCAACATTTGTTGAAGTATTTCATTTGCTCTGAAGATGAACAAGTTGCAGAATATCTTCATGCTTGGTAGGTAGAGCTTTAAATAGTCTGCTCTGGAGATACATATTTTACTTTGGTGACTTGTGTAAGGTAAGGGTAATTAAAAGAGATGTTAATTTTGTTTTGCAGTAAGCGCAGCGCAACAGCAGGACCAAGACATTACTCTGTCTGCATTATAGTTTTGGTACAGTTCCATTTAGCTTTTTAGTGGGAAAAGCAAGTTTATTTGTTCTTTGTAAGAACAAATTTTAGAGGAAGGCAAACACTTGATGTCAATCAGTTGCTTTTATCGAGGAAATGGGACCCCACTCCTCCCTGGTCTTAATCACAGATCTCCCACTGCTGCCGTGCCTACCTTCGGCACAAATTGCTTGGCTGTGTCTGCTTTGCCTCACTGCCCTGTAAAGATTGGGTCGCTTCCTACCTGCTTCTGCTGTGCTTCCACGGCGACTTAATTGCATAAAGACCGCAAAAAAATTTGAGATGGAAACAGTTGTGTCGCTGCATGGCTTTCACCATGCTTCTGTTTCCTCCCAGTGTGTAGGATTTTCCAAGCCCATCTCTCAAGTAGCCAGGCAATCGTTGCTTAATATGCATGCTCTAATAAAGACTGAAATTAATTTCATAGAAATGACACCAAAATAATTAATACGGCTCTCTTGGGCTGCATGGGATAGACGTGATGTGAGGAAGTGGAGATATTAAAGTGTCAGTGTCCTGCTCCACACATGTGAAATGTCATCAGCAATTCGGAGCAGTCCTGCTTTATTACAGCCATATTACAGTGAATGTTTTCCACATCTTCATAGAGTGTCTATTAACAGCATTTCCTTCATTTTAGAAATGGCTCCACTACTCTAATGCAACCCATTTTGATGAATAAATTTAGCACTTTAATGCTATTTATTTACTCCACACTATAAAATGTAATAAGATAAATAATGGGTCCCACAGGGGCATGGGGTAAGTTGGTGATCATCCTCTCAGCAGGCAGTTGAACATAGCTCGAGTAAAGAAATAATGATCAAAATTCACAGTGCTCCCTGGGATGCCATTTATATACCTGAATCTAATAAAGAAAGAATTACAATGCTTAACAACGTGCTTAGCACCAGGATCTGAATGTAATGAGACCGGCAGTGAGGAATGTACAGCCATATTAGCTAAACCCGAAGCATCGAAGCGGAGGTGAGGACAGCAAGAGATGTGAGTGGTGTGAATGTCCCTCGGTGCGCGATTCGCCAGCTCTTGGGATACCTGTGCTTTGTTCTTCACTGACTACTAATATCTACTCCAAGGCACGCTTCCTCTTCTCCGGTCAACATGGTTCATGAAAAGAAAGTCCTATGTCACTGATTTGATCTCCTTCTATGCTAAAATCACCTACTTAGTGGATGAAGGGAAGGTGGTAGGTGTAGTTTTTCTGGATTTTGCCAAGGTTTTTGACACTGTCCCTCACAGCATCCTTCTGGACAATTGCGAGAAGAGCAGGTACGTGGTACCCTCGGTGAAGAATGAGCTGAAAGGTAGGGCTCAAAGGGTCGTAGTGAATGGGGCTCCAAATGGCAGGTCCCTATTGGTGTTCCCCAAGGCTTAGTCTTGGAGCCAGTTCTGCCCAATGTTTTTATCAACGGTCTAGATGCACGAGTTGGATGCATCCGAAGTAAAATTGCTGATGATACAAAACTGGGAGGTGCTGTTGACTGCCTGGAAGGGCGAGAGGTCTTGCAGACAGGTCTAGATACATTGGAGCATTGGGCAATCGTCAACTGCATGAAGTTCGACAAAGGAAAATGCCGGGTGCGGCACCAAGCTTGGAGTAATGCCAGACATGGGTACAGATTTGGAAACAAGTGACTGGAGAGCAGCTCAGCAAACAGGGACCTGGGGGTGCCCTGACATTTGCATCTCATCTGGTTTTGTACTTGCTTTTCAGAGTAGATTTCTACTCAACAGGAAGTATTAAGGAATTTTGCACTCTATTTAGGTTGTAGGCACAGGAAGACTTTAAAGAAAATACATTTCAGAGACTTTGAAAATAATTTTAAAAAAATCACAATTCAGATACTGTTGCTGTAATACATGCAGTTATAATTTGGGCATAAAAGTAATAACAACCTGTCTGGAGACTCTTCCATCTATTTCTTGATCAAGCATTTGAAAAGCACAAAGACGAATAACAGAATAAAATAGTGAAATGATAATGGAGTGATTTGTACTTCAATTTTTACATGCTTTTTAAGCTGTCAATAATACTGCACATCCCATGTTTAAAAAATAATGTGTTGTTTTTTTTTGTAATCATGGGTCTTGCAAGTTAACTCCTAAATCCCTTTGCTGCTGCTTTTGATGTCCTCAAGGAGCAAATGATTCTGTCCCAAGTTGTTCCTATTTCAGTAACTTTGCTTCTCTTTTAGTTTCTCAGCAATGCCATTCAGCCTGGTCAGAGGGGGATATTCAGATGGGGAATTAATCCTATGCTGGGAAAAAAAAAAAAAAAGAGGGGGAAAAACTCAGCTTTGTCTCTTGGCTGGTTTGAGTTGTAGGGTTATGAGGACATGGGAAAGATTCCAAGCATCCTACAAATGTCAGCTGTGGAGTTGGTAGGTTGCTAAAACTTTCTACCCTGTGGTTGAGCCACTGTAGAGCATCATTAGAAGGATCTGCTGGGATCAGATCACATCGTGGGAGACACAATGCGTCAGTTGATGGGAAGTAGTTAAAAAAAAAAAAGAAAATGAGGCATGTTGGTTGAATTCCCAGTTGACTGAAAGGTTTCCATTTTCAGGTGTGAGCATTCGTTTTCAGCAAAACATCAGGTTTTCATGGAGAAAATGGACGTTTCTAGTGAAAAGAAAACCATTTAGTAGAAAATTAATCCCACAATTTTGAGAGATAATTTGTGACCACCCTTAGTCATCAAATCTGGTTGACTACGCATGCACGCACGCACAGCGGATGCGTTGAACGAGAAAGGGGCTGTTTTTGACTAGGACCTCTTCCAACTAGGCCCACACATTAAAAAAGGAGTATAATTTACATATCATTCAGACGGTTGGAAATCCCGATTGTAAGGGAGGATATCTGTCTTCTCTTTGGTTGCTTTTTCATTTTGGTTAAATAAATCCTTTCCCGTGTGCGAGAATAAAGCTTTCTGTATGCTTCGGTATGCAGGAGCTATTTCACATAAGCTATTCAAGCAAGCACATGAAAGGCGTCTTGCAGGAAAAGCCTCAATTGGTTATTTTTAGGAGGGGGAGGATGGCATGAGCAAACCCGCTAGAGAGATCTCTTCTGCCACTGTATACACATCTCTGAATAAAAGAAACCAGTGGCTGCGTAATGAAAAGAGAAATTGGAAACCCCATGCAGGCTGATTACAGTCACACAAATGCTTTTGCCAAGATTTCCACCTTCTTGGGCAAAATGTTTTCTCTCTTCTCTGCAGAAAACCTCTATTATGAAATAATTGTTGTGCGGGGGGAGTGGTGAGGGGGTGCAGAGGAATCAACTGCTGGACTAAACAAATTAGGTCAGGGACATTGCGTGCTTCCCTAATGGCACGTTTATGGATGCTGGATGTTTTGGGAGGAATGGGGATGAGCGAAGTCTAATTGCTCATCAGGAGCAAGGCTGATTTCTTTGTATCTGTGTCTGCCGTATTCTCATTGTGGAATCACATGTTGTCTTGCAGCTAGGACTATGGGTGTAAATCTAACGTATGTAACTTGCTTACCCCGGTATTACCTGAACGCCAGAAGTCCTGTAGAGGCTGTTGAAGGAAGTTCAAGTATTTCCAGCAAAATCGGCTTTGGATGAGATTTCAAACTGTTTTTCTGTTTGGGAAGCAGAAGGTTGAGAGAGGGAAGAGGTTTATTTGCCATCAGAGGTGAAGTGAATCTGGAAACAAGACTGGAAGGTGATGAGGCTGGAAACGGATCGAGTGCTGAGTGTGGGATGCTGTTGTAAACAGTCCATTCTTGGGTGTCTGAGAAGTCTTGAGTGTGCAGGATCTTCATCAGGTGACCGTATATCAGTGAGGATGATGAAGATATCTCCTTGCGTTGAACCAATCTTGGCTTGTTTGATTGCTTGTTGTTTAAGAAAGGGGGAATTCTGGGGGGGAACAGGCCCATTTTTCTTGTCCTTCTCCTTTTGTTGCTTTGGTAGTTATCTCTGCTAGTCCTCTGAAGGCCGTATCATCTGTGTTTCTCTTATATTCCAGTTAAAACCAAAAAAAAATAAGAAGTTTTATTCTAGCCATTTGTCATTGCACACTGAAGGAGGCATCAGGTTTACTGTTTGTGTCACTTTAGGATTAGCTCTTAGTTCAGCTCTTGCTACTCTAATTGGGGCTGCAAGCTAGAAGGTGTGGACCGTGCTCTGCAGACTTCAAAAAAATAGAAACACAGCAGCTCAACACAACTCTCACGGAGGAGAAATCGGTTTAATTTCCCAGCTTTTCCTGCTCAGATCTACACAAGCTGGAAATACATCAAAGGTCAAAGAATGATGTCAGAAAGGGGAAGCAATTTTGGCCTATACACAATTTTCTGCTTTCGCCTGCTCCTGCAAGTTAGTTTCTCTGTTCTTTAATAATGTTGTTTATTACTGGAGATTGGTTATAGACTTCCGAGAAATAAAACCAGGAAGCAAATGAAAACTTTCCTTTTAACAACTTGGCTGAATTGCACCTTTTCAGCTCTGCTTCTGGCAAGAAACACGTTAGAAAAATCTGACTGTGACCAGTGAACCAGGATGGGAGAACTGAGGCTTTAATGCCTTGTTTCCAAAGTATTGTGTGCTTCCATGGGTGACAAACATCTCATTTTGGGGGCAGAGCAGGGTTTTGTATGAAGAGTAAATGCCTCTGCAGATATTAGCAATTCACTTGGGTTGATTCAAGGAAAATATTTAGCAATTTGACCTAAAGCCTAGCTAAACCAACAAGCAGTTTTCCATTAAATCCCTTGAGCCCCCCAAGTGGAGTGAGCACTGTCTTACGTAGCACAGGCGTGATTCTTAGTCATCCTGTTTAATAATCTACATGTCTTCAAGGATAAAATCTTAACGCACGCTCCCCAGGAGAATGAGATGTATTCAGGACTTCTCTGGGATCCCCTTTACACCTCACTGCTAGGAAGAAAAGTGTTTGTCTAGAACTGTGAGGAAAATATCCCTTTAATCTCTATACGAGCATCACATTCTCGGATGTGCGTGTATGGGTCATAATTTGCTGTAATAGAAAAACAAAATACTTGGGGAAAAGCATAACGGACTGCAGAATTTGAGGTATTGGATGAGAAGTATTTGGTCTGGGGATTGTGTCACCTTATACAACTTCTTATACAAAACTTTTATAGGCTTAGAATAGATTTTGCTGAGTATTTCTGTTATTAGAACAACTAATCCTTAAAACCTTCCAGTATTTACTGTGAAATCTCTTTTAATTTTGTGATCACTGGGGTATCAGAACATTTTGCACTTGCATGGGTGTTAAAACATGTACAGATTACAAAGTTTAATACTTTTTTTCTACTGAGACAGGGCCCTGAGCTGTGTTCAATCCTCACATTATAGGTAAGGAACGAGAACAGGGAATGACGGGTCACAGAAAGGAGCACTTGAATTGATCAGGCACCTTTTAGAAAGACAACTCCTCTTTATTTATGCAGATTTTCACTAACCCATCCATTACTCTGTGTTCTAATGTCTTCATAAATGCGATGTTTTCATGCTTTTTACTCCTGTGTTTAAATTTAAACTTTAATCATTCGAGGGCTGCTGTCTTCTTGGGTAATACTTCTGTTTATAAAAAGCCACGGGACTTCCCAGTTTTGGAATCAGTCGCTGAGTTTCTGCACGTACCTTGCTTCCCCCTTCCCCCTGTGATGACTGATGCTAACCAACTAAGGTACCATCTACAGGAAAAAATCACTCTGCGCTATTGATTTCGTTCAACTTTATTCTCTGAAATACTTCACTTGGTTGGAGAAACTGTAATTTCAAAACACATTTCTTCTGATCTGACACAAAACTCTTCCCAACCTGCGGGTGTAGAGGGAGCACAGATCAAGTCCTTTGATGGTCTTGGCCCTGTGAGTGCAGCTGCTAGCAGTGGTTCCCCAAAAGAGGATCTAGGTGTTAAGAGGATTTAGGATAGCGACTCCTGGATGGTGTGGGCCCATGCTTCAAAGTGGTCTTCTCCAGCTTTCATTGGTGCACTTCAGTCCACATCAATATGAATCAAGAAGATACTTTACCTCCTCAAGACATTTCGGTGTTGATACTGGGGGAGAGTAAGTATGTTGACTCACGTAGCCTGGAGGTTGCTTTTGCTTCTAGGTGTTTTCCTCCCTTTGGGTTTGCTATAAAACTCCATGAAAGAGAGAAAATAAGGAGCCAAATTATTCATTCCTGAAGCAAAAACCGGAATAAAGAGGTGAGCTTTGAAACCTTCCCTGCAGGTGAAATAAAAAGGGGCTCCAATGGATGAAGAAGGGGCTGAGATCTATATCAAGACCCTCCTATGACACGTGTGCTGGCATCATATTCCTCCTTCCTAATTTAGGGAATTTATTCATAAACTATGTGTGCCGATGGCTCAGAAAGAGAAATAATCTGTGCGGTAACAGCATCAGCTGCCTAGATCTGCTGTGCTGCAGATGGAAACCTGGATGTTAAACCTGGATGGAAAAGCACTGCGTGTAGGAGCAGAGGAGATAACCATGCTTAGAGCACAAACCCAATTGGACACAAACTGAGGAGAGGGCATGTTGGAGCTGTGATGCTTTGTGGAATACCTTGAGAAGCAGGTTTGTGCGTGTCTGCATGGGGAAACTGTTGTGCTTTGAATTGGGGGTTGTGTCTGAGATGCTACGGCTGCTCGCTCAGGTGCCATTTCTGAAATGGAAGGCTCTACAAAGAACTCAAAATAGTGATGGAAAATTCTTTGGAGATATTCAGGGTTGGGAAGGGGGTGTAGCCTCACTTTCCCAATACACTCAGAAACCAGAAAGGGATAGGAGGAATAATGAAGAGAAAAACACAAGCCTGAACTGCTGGCTTGCATGCTGTGCTTAGAAGAAATTGTGGTTTCAGGTCCAGTAGGAAAATAGCTCTTTTTAACTGCTCTTATCAGCTTTATTGGCAACAGTGCTACTCTGTAGCCTGGGAAATCGTCATCTTCCATCTGTGCATTTCTTTCCCAAGATGGGAGAAGCTCATGACACACCAGAAACACAAGCTGACGCATCTTTGGTGGCACTGTTCTCACGATGCTAAAGATCCCTCCACACTGGTAATTAACTCGGGGCATTTTCTTCCTAATTTAAAATGAGCTTTGATGTCCAGAATTGCCTTTGGTTACTGCTCAAATGAATTAGGATTTGAATATTGTCTTGTATTTACTAACTCACAGTGGAATGAATTTGGAGTCAGATCGTCGTGGAGTTAAAATAAATGTCCTTTCATGGTATTAAACAAATTTAAACCCATGGATGGTTTGGCCAGGGGACTTGAAGAGGCTGTGTGTTGGATTATAATGAGTAAGAAATGTGTAATGAGGTTGAGTTTCAGAGAAGAAGGTTATACCAGGCTGGCTTCGTACCTTGTGCCTAGTTTTCCTAATGCATAACAGATAGGAAACAAACTAATATGCCAGCAGATTGGAGGCTGGGAGGAGAAGAAATCACTGGTACAACTTTCAAATGCACGTTCCTTCATTTTCAGTGGGTAGTTGCAGCTTATCCTTTACGTGTTCGGTGTTTGGGCCTTGTGAAGAAAACATTTCAATGAAGAAAAATAGATCAAGGCATGTTTTCAAAGTCAGCACTTCCACCAGAACCTTTCAATCTCCTGGTTCATTTTCTGTGCACCGTGACCCTCTTGAATGTCATCTGCTCTTTTCCAATTGTACAGCCTTTCTGTCTCCGCTCCTTCCCCTTGCAGATCTCATCTCTTCTGAGCTGTGCTTTCTTCCTTTGTGAGCCTTCCCTCCTCCTCCTTCTCCTCCGGCTGGCTCATTCGGGCTGACACCTTTTGTTAGTGTTATCAGCCAGATTAGAGGGCTAAGATTCGTGGGGGTACTGGTGCAAATTCTTCTGGGTCAACACGTCCGTTCTCAATGAGAGCGCTCTTTGATTGCTCAGTACGAGTGGCAATTGATTGATAGCAACTCTGTGGTTAAGCCCGAGATCTAATTAGTGTGGGTTTAATTAGCTGAATACTGATTGAGAGGGAAATGGGGGTTTGGAGGAAGGGGGAGAAAGGAGGTGGGATTGTTTTTTTTCTTCTTGATGGACCCAAACCTTGTATTTCTTGGGGTTCTAATAGGTGGACTTTCAGGGCAAAACAGGGTAAAAAGCCATTAAAGTAGTAAGTCAGATGCTTGAATTTTTGGCAGAGGACCTTGGTTAGCATTGAGTTGTCCTGTGATTCATTCTAGCTCTTCCAAGTTACTCGGCCAATCCACCACGGATCTGTTCTCGTGGCTAGGAGATGCCACTGGGTTGTTTCTACCATGTTATTCCGTAGGCTTCCTGCTTTCCCCTCACTCTCCAGTGGTTGTCCTTGTGTCTTTGCTGCAGGTGTTGGAATGAACATCCCTTGACCTTCTACTAAAGGCCATGATCTTGATAAATTTAGTATTTTTTTTAATGAAACTTTTTGGTGTAAGCTGAAACCAGCTTCCGTTCTTCACTTGTAGCGGAACACACATAAAATATGTGTGCATAAAATTTAAGTGTCAAAGATATTACAGCTTAGGTCTTGGCTGTTCAAAGCAAGATAATCTGTGCTGTGGGTACATCTATTTGTGTCATTACTGAAACCCTGCCTATTTGCAAAAAAGACAAATCAGATCTTGTTTGCTTTATCGCTTTATTTAGTGCAGCTTAAAAAACGAGGTTGTTACAGAATCTTTCATTTTGCTGTATTAACGAATGTTTGTGGACTGTATGGACTGGGTAAAGCCATTCATGCTCTATTCACACGTTCATGGCTTGGAATTCAATCCGTGAATCAAGTCATATAATACAATAGCGGCGTCTTCAGGCAACTGTGCTATTTAATAACAGCCCTCAACAAAGTAGGTTTGCGTTAGGTCTGTGCCACAGTTCATGAGAGGTTTTGCGGAGAAATCAGGCTCTGTTTATCCGTCCGTCTCATTCATTTCATGTTTCGGTGTCGGTGGGCTTAATAACGTCTCAGGCTCCTGCAGGAGAGAGACGGATTTTGAAAAGGGAAGGAAGAAAGAGTGGGCAACAGCAAAACAATCTCCCTGTGTGTTTTACTTGGAGTCCCAGTGGATTAGCGATAGTAGTTTGCATTAGCAATGACAGTATAGAGATGATTACTCTTCCCCAGGGACTGGCAGGGGTAGAAACGGTGCTCCGTTATATTGCTCATTATTATTCTCCATGCTAAGTGGCACAGTGACTGAGGAGCCAAAGGGCAGAGCTGAGCAGTGGTTTTAAGCTAATAAAGTTGTATGAAGCAGGAGATGGGATTGCTTAAACAAAAGCTTTGTTCCGAGGTGTTTGAAAGTATGTTTTAAATTTTAACTAAGTTTAAAATGTGGATTTTTTGTGTTGGCTGTGCTTAGTTTAAGTGAAAAAACTGTACTTTCCCTTTCGTTAGCTTTATGAAATTGTATATAACAAACTCTAATTGCATTGTGTTAGTGGACATTTTCCTCCCTGATTCAGGTTTCTGGTCTTGTTTCTCTCCCCTTTGTGTAACTGAAATGATGGAGAAGGGGCCAGTTTTGAGGATTGGGTTGCGCTAAGAAAGTTCATGATAATCCTCGCTCTGAAAGCAGATCAGTGACTTTCCTACCTCAGAAAAGAGTTCCTCAAGGCTTGTCCTTCCTTTCTGTTTAGTCTTTGCATGGAAAGCAGGTTTCATGGTCTTAGTCTTTGCATGGAAAGCAGGTTTCATGGTCTTAAATCCATTGTTCTCTCCCTTTGTCATTGTACAGTTGTGTTGCCTCATTGTCCTCTTCATCATTTATAAATGACTAGTCATTTATAATTCGTCTCTGATGTTGCAAAACGTTACAACCACTAGTAAATAACATCCCACTGGCGTGATTTTTATTTTTTTTTTGGTAAGTAGGCCATGTTGTGGATAAGCAAATTGAGGTAAAATGGCAAAATCGTGAGGTCAGATGGCAAAGCAGCACCAAAGTTAGCAAGCTATGAATTTTTGCCTGTCAGCAGAGAGTAGCAGCTCTGAATGGAAAGGTAGTCGGAATATCTGATGATTTATGAAACAGTAGATGAGAGAGGAGGTCCATTAAGATCATTTTTTAATGATATTTTTATTTATCTAAAACTGGAATATTTCACATTGTGTTAAATCAAGGCAAAAAAGAGTTTCTCAGCAATTTTGTAATATGTATCTCAGTTTAAAGCATACAATTTTGTTACAATTGGTCTAATATAGTGACATCATTTCAGATTTCTATTACCTTTCATAAGGAAAGCATAATTTCCAGGACCAGGGTTGAGCTGCAACGTAACATGTAGCTTCATTCATGCCCGACCACACGACAACGTAATTTTTGCCAATATTTCACTGCCGTTAGGTCTACGGAGTAGTTATTATTTTGACACAGCTGTGTGAACGTGCTTGTGACCAGCTTAATATGTTGTGTGAAAACTGGCGATTTCCTGGACTCTTTGAAAAAGGAAAATCACCTGCCCACGCCTTACCAAAGGTACGTGGTTTGGAAGAAACTGCCCAGTTCTGTCGTGTGGTAAAACCTGTGTATTTTCAGTAGGGCCGTATAGTTTGCTGAATGCCAGAATTTTTATTCTCCGAGAAAGATTTCACAAGGGCTGGGGCCGTAGTCTGTCCTGTGGATCTGTGGTGCTGTGAGCTGAAGAAGACACACGTATATAGCTGAACTTCAATAATATGTTCCCAGTAATAATCCACAAATAATGCATGGCTTATTTAAGGCACCGCATACCAAGCTGTAGCCAAAAAAGCGGTAAGGTTCCTGGTCCCGTAACCAGGACGTGGTTGGGTTTGCTGCGATCGACTCACCAAACACGCTTGCTGGGTTCTTTCTAGTGGGATAAAACCATTCCTATATAAGACATCCGAGACACCCCTCATCTCTCAGCTGGGTTTCCTGGGTGTGCTTGCTACTCTGCGTTCATCACCTTCCTCCACAAAAGCAGCAAGCACTTGTTGAGCTCTCTAAAGCCAGAGCAGATTTCCTAGACTCTTGGATCACGTTGAGCGTCTCTTCTAAACTGTAAGAATTAAACCCTTTTCGGTGTAATTCCTGGGAGCTTAAATTCTCATTTGATGAAACTTTTGAGATATGAAACCGTGATGTTTGCAATTTACTCTTACATTATACGTGGGGAAAAAGAGTGTGTAAGAGAGAGAGATT
Organism: Anser cygnoides; assembly: GCF_040182565.1. Taxonomy (NCBI): domain Eukaryota; kingdom Metazoa; phylum Chordata; class Aves; order Anseriformes; family Anatidae; genus Anser; species Anser cygnoides. Next base: position 2,314,498 of record NC_089873.1, on the reverse strand, counting down.
CTTCCTGGCACAATTTTAAGGATCATGGCAGGTGATTTATAAACCGATTCAGAAATGGTTGTATTTTGTTCTCATTCTGTAAAATGCTTCCCACCTTGTCTGGATTTTGAAGCTGCCCTTGAGGTGTCTTGTCCCTCTGAACTGGAAGGAAACTGTTTAAGTTCCGTACTTCGAAATCTGTGTATATTTGCTCGATAGGCACAGGGTATGTCGAGCAAGGCAGCTCTGGTGTTCTTTGCAAAAGCTCTCAACCTCCTTGCTTATGTGATCTGTCGTCAGCTGCAAACTCTGTGGCCGTATTCCCAATCCTATCAGCAAAGCCTAATGAAGGGGCAGGATTTGATTCTTTTTCTAAGTCTCTCTGGGTTGCTGGCATTATCCATCAACCACAAAGCTGCGAAGGAGCCTGTTGAAGCTGCGCCAGTTCCTTTCGCCCCAAACCGCGCGGCAAGCTGCCAAAAGCTTGCAGGGAACCTCCAGGCACGCCAGCTTGATGAAAATGCAGATACGAAGGTGGTGTAATTGAGAGCGCTCGGGGTGTACTCGGGCAGATCTGGGCAGTGCTCGCGCTCGGAGCGCAGATGGGTGTTTTCATCCCCGGATTAGGTTTTTTTATCTGCGGAGTGTCAGAACTCACTGAGCGTTGTAGGGTCCCTTTACAAACCCCGGAGCACGGGTAGGTATTTCAGAAGAACAGCCAAACTGGGGTTCTCGTATATAAAGAAGTAATACCCAGCCTAGACATATGTGCTTGTTGAGACCCAAATAATCCAGCTTTTGAAACACGCTTCAATCCTGTCGCTTTGCGGTAGCGGCACTGGGGTTGGCACCCTGGAAGGCAGCCTCCCTTTATTTACAAACTTGTGTAGAATCGAGGAGTTTCTGGTAAAAGATAGAGCGGGCAAAGCTTGCAAATGGTGTCCTCTGCCTTTCTAAAACTGTTTCTGGAGTAATACCCTGCAGCATGTAAGAATATGAAAGTGAAATGTGTTAGCCAGTGACTGAGGTTAGAATGAGCGCTGTATATTTTGTGTTCTGTTGTAGCGCGTACTTAAAGGAAATTATTACTATATTAAATCTTTTAACTCTTAAACTTTATTCTTTGCCTGCTGCAGGTAACGGGATATATTGTTGCGGTTAAAGTCTTTATCTTGGCTTTTATAATGTACTGTGTGCCAAGCTCCAGCACGAAGAAATAAACACTTTTGATCCAACTCTGATCCATAGTGCAGTTTACACAGTAAAAAGTCTGCTGTGGTGTTAACTGCTCTCATCTTTATTCATGTCCCGGGACGATTCAGCCTGTGCCATACGAATTGCCAGCTCAAGAGCTCTTTCAAAACTTGTCCAAGTTTACAGCGATGCCTAGGGCAAGCAGGGGTGTTGGTTTAGGGTCCACGGAATGGGATCGTCTTCATTCACAGGGCTTGGTGGGAGCGCCAGTACAACTGGGGGGCAGCTGGCTTTAACAGCCTTCAGTGAATGCTGTGAGAAGGAGTTACGAGGTTATGGATCTGCCAGATTGATGCAGTCTGTAAGCCTGAAGTCCCGTGCGAACCCAAAACGGAGTGGGACCAGCAGCTCCCCCGTGGGGAACAGCAGCAGGGCCGGTAACTGGCCCCTCTCGGAGGCGTGCTGACGGTAATTGCTGCATTAAGTTCCTCGTGTTTGTTCATTCTTACTGTAAATTAAGAAAGGAAGATTAGGGACTTGTCTAACGTGTAACTTGATGAGGTTTGCAAATAGACATGCGTCTTCAAAAAGTCATTTAGAGCAATTATTTTAGAGCAGTTCTTTGCTGATGGAGACAAAATGCACTATTAAAAAAAAAAAGATAAGGCTGGTGCAGCAGTTATTTGCCTAATGTACTCCAGTTTATGGCTTTTTAGTCTCGAATGACAGAAATCCCCAGTTTCATATAACTATTTTTCCCTGTTAGCAGTGCTTTGGAGTTGCTGGACCCGTGGCTTGGCTGCTGCAAACCTTAGAGCGAAGGTTTGGGCTCTGCTGTCAGGCCGTATTTAGATTGATTTTGCTGCCTGTGACGGAATGGCTTGAGATCTCCATTTCACTACTTCAGCCTGTATTTTTACTCTTAGAAAGGTAGCCCTTTGCCTAAGGAAACTGCATTTTCGTGAGGGACGTGTGAGGCAGCAGCAACAGGACAAGGTGGCTTCCTCCAGGCAGCTCGGACCAGGGGAGGTTCAAGATGTAACCTGCAGTCACACCGAAGCTAATGCGATCCCTGAGAGAGAGAACGCTTCTCAGTGAGTCTTTGCAAAGAGACGATAGCAATTTATCTTCGTGTCAGTGAAATGACATAGAAATATAGATTGTTTTATTTGCTTCCCTTCCCAGGGAGGCTGCCCACTCCTCTTTAATTCACTTTGGCTGCGTCCCCCAAGGGTCGATACCTTTCAGACTCCAAAACCAACCCTCTGCTGCTTTGGGGCTAAGCAGTCATCGCTCTTGGAGGTCTGCACAAAAGCAGAATGCACTCGTGAGCTGCCAGGGATCCCTGAACAGGGATCTGAACACGGCTGAACAGTTTGCAAAGGAACCAGGGATCCCTGAGCAGGGATCTGAACGTGTCTGAACAGGGATCCCTGGTTCCTTTGCAAACCATTGAGACGTGTTTTGTGATGACTCCTTGCCCTCAGAAGGAGACCTGAAATCCTCTCTGTAGAGCCACGAGTGTCTGTGGCTTTCTGTGAGAGGCTGCTGGCTTGCTTTTTCCTTCTTTTACGTCTTGCAGAGTGACAGAAGAAATCTTGAAGGATGAGTTTGAAGGAACTAATGACTCTGTGCCCCTAATGATGAGCCTGGTATCTGTTCTGTTGTTTTAACTCTGCCTGTTTTTGTTTGTTAAATACTTTGGGATACCTCTGGGCCTGAGCACCAGCAGTTAAACCTCAGTTTTTCTTTCTTCAAGCAAAAGAGAAGCCCTGTTTGGAGTGCACGTCAGCTGGCTGTGCTGTGGTGTTCCCACAAGGCTTCATAGTCTTGTTGCCATCAGGCTTACGTTGAGGTGGAGAAGGAAACAAAAGCTGGTCAGTTTGAATGCAGAACCAGAGAAAAGTCTCTGTTTTCATAGGGAATTCCATGAAAATCTGGGAGAAAAGGATCTGGTTCTTCCAGGTGACTTTGTAAGTGACAGAGGTGGATGCTTCTGGCTCCCTGCCACCCAGCTGGGTGTCTGCTAGGACACATCGCAGGAGACTTCTAATTTCCCTAAATGGGTTTTTAAACCAAAGTAAGAGGCACACATTTGCACCTTTGACAGGTGATTGAAAAAGTGACAGAAGACTTCAGCTGATCAACTTTTGTTGTCTTTTTTACAGCAGGAGAGGGACTCGAGCCCTGAACCGCTCTCCTTGTCCTCAAAAGGCAGCTGGGAAACGTAGCCAAGACCTTTGGCTGCGCAAGAGGCTTCTCGCTTTGCACGCTGTACCTTGTATTCCTCCGAGTATACTCATCCCTTGTGTCCCTCTGTCCAGCGGGTTCTCATTTAATCCCTGTGGTGTCCCGTCCTGGGCCTGTGGTGTCTGCACATCACAGGAGGAGGACACTGGATTGCGATGTCCAGAGATGTTGGATGGCCACTGCAAATGTGGGGACTGCACAGGAGAAGGTCGTTTCTGCTTTTGTAGAAGATCCAGTGTTTGGGATCCGAGCATTTCCGATTGTGTAGTGCCAAGAGCATAGTTTTGTTTTGTTTTTTTTTCCTTAATAAAAATGCAATGTTAGCCTAAGATCCACATATCATCATGGTGGGATGCTGGAAAGCTGCTTGCCCTGTGCGTGTGCCACCAAGAGGGCGATGGCTTCTCTTTAAGCCCTGGCACATCAAGATGCCAAGAGCTCAAAAGGGGCCTAAAGAAAAGATTGATTTGGGGGAAAAATTGATTTGGGGGAAAACTTTGCATGGCTCTTCCTTCTGTAGAGAAGCACGCAATCAAAAGTTTAAGTCACAGCTGAAGTGCTTAACAGGGGTGTCCAGAGAGGGGAGGCTTTTTGCAGAGACTTCTCCTGCTGCTCTCAGTGCCACTACCTCTTCTCCGTGGCTTCCAGCCTGTTGTTTTTACAGGTAATTTGTTCTTTGTCCTTCCGTCTGAATCGAAATTGTAACCTGCCGGTACCGTGTTGCTCCGGTTCAATGTTCGTGGTGATTTGTGTTGACTTAGTCCGAGCTAACGAGAGGTGTCTGAGCTGCAGCAGAACCCAGGTGACCTTCCCTGCCGTCCCACCATGTTCTGTGGCATCTCGTACCAGCTCACATTGCATTTTCTTGGTAATTAAACCAGAATTTTGAGATTCTGGTCATTGCTTTTCTCATTTAGCACCCTCCACCCTCCCCTAAATGGCTCCGTTTGCCAGGTTGCTTGTCTAGAAGTGCGTATCAGTGGGACTGCTGCTGCTGCCACGTATCGTAGAAACATCTTCGGGTGTTTTACAGACACGGATTAAAATCCTGTTTGAAAACTTACCTGCAAGGCCACACTACCAGAGGTGTAGGACACCAAGCAGAATTGGAATCCATGGCTGTGAAAGCAAAGCCTTACTCAGTTAAGCTGCTGCGACAGCAGTTTCTACCTGGGATCGTGTCCCGTGGTTAAGCGCGGCGATTTGGAAGCTGCTTTCCTGCGTTAGCCGATTCCTTCAGCCTCCACACGAGTGCTGCACCGTGGTTTTCTTCACACAAACAGGCCTGAATTGAACGCCTCGTCGTGTTACGGGATGTTATTGGCGAGTTTTAAAGATGTACGCGGTTTTAAATGGCAGAGTCATCAGCCTAACAACATGATACCAGAAGAGGAGATGAGAAAAAAATATTAGCCGGGTTGTTGATGAAACAATGGGAGATAAGGTGTACAGCAATGTATCTATTGAACAAAAGCAATCGAAAATGAACTGTATTATTTCTCACTCACTTGTTCTGTCAGTGATTGAGGCATTTCAGAGCACAACCAGGAAAATAATAGGTTGCTTTCACAATGGTAGAAGTTTAACAAATGCTCAAAATCATTCATCCAACATCATTGCTATCGTCTGTGAGAGCTTTAGCGTGTGCTATTGATGCCTTGCTTCATTCGTATTGCTGCTTTCTTTTCAGATTCAATCTCCCTGCAATGGAGGACTGAACATTTCAATTTGCTACCTGTAGAGTCGTATTGAAATGCTCGGGCTAAAATGAGAGAGATGATTTTGGGTGAGGCTGAAAGCAGAGGCTTTGTGGAAGGCATTCCGCACAAATCCTCTGACAGGACCTGCTTTCAGTAGCGCATCTCCTAGCGTGACACAAAGCCAGCGGAGGGTGTTTGTAAGTAAAATATTCTCAGTGGCTATTGAGAAGCACTTTTGCATTGTGTGGATGCCTAAACCCGTGTTATGCCGACATTCCCTTTAAACCGTAAAGTTTGATTTCACACTCCTGCTCGGCAGAACTTTGTCTTTGGACTTGGTACACATCAAGGAGCTCAGTGTAAGCTGTTCATTCAGCGCCTGTTACACGAAATCTCCAGGTTCGTCCAAGAGCTAGAAACACAGTGGGTAGCCTCTTAAACATTTAAACACTAATGATCCTGTGAGTTTACAGCTCAGCTGGTTAGTCCGCTGGCATTTAAAAGGGGGCAGCCTCTTTCTGAGGTGGCTTCTGCCTGAAGTCGTGTGTTTTGAAAGGTTCGTTGTTCCAGTTTTACGGATGGAAAAGCAGAGGTGTGGGAGAAGCACTGAATAACCTGGCACAGCAAGAAGCGAACTTCTCATCTCCTGGTCCCTGCTCCCTGCCTCTGACCTCTGCAGACCCTCTCTGTTGCGGTGTGTCTGAAGGCTTCTTGAGACTTTGAAAACAATCAGAGCAATAAAAGAAATAATGTGCTGGTTTATAGAGTGCGTGAGGGGGAATACAGTCCATTACCCAATTCTTTGTCCAAGAGATGACCTTTCTATTTAGCTCTGAATGTAATGCCGTTAACGTTAGGATCGTTTTCTCTGCCATATGTCCTCTGGGCTCTGCCTCTTAATTTCTCGTGCACTTGTAGGACGCGTAACACAGAACACAGAAGCAAGTTTTCTTTCAAAATGGGACTATTTGACGTGGAGGGTGGAATGAATTGGAAAGTGCTGCCATCCGTGTGATGCTGCTGTAAGTCCTCGGGGCAGTGATGCCCTAAGTAAGGGCAGCAGCAACAATCGAGAAGCAAAAAAAAAAAAAAAAAGATGAGAAGTGAATGAGAATCACCTTGATACCATCTTTCCCCAAACTGTTGGGACAATATTTCTTCAGCCATTTCTGCTCTGATCACCATGCAAAAATTCCAGTTGCCTTCAGAAAAATATATTAAAAGCAGAAACTCAACGTTTGTACGGCATGTGTGGTGGAAGTGCAACGTTCCCAGGTATTGTAGGGTGCACATACATATTTTAGCCCAGCCCATCCTAAAGTGGGCTAAAATTAAGTGCTAATGGTGGCCATAGAACAGACCCCAATAGCTGCCTAATACTTAGGCTCACCTTCAACCTGGATTCAGTCCAGGATCCTAGAGATTAAAGGCTTGGTGTGTTAAAAGCCCATTCATTATCAAGCTGAGGTACAGCCAGTTCTTCAAGGCTTGGGTCTTAATCATCAGCAGCATAATTTGGCCCGTTAGAAACAGTAAACACACAAGCCAGCATGTGCAGTCCTCTTCAGGGTTCATTTCTAATCAGAAATGTCATCAATTAGTTAAACAAATGAAGCTTGCTTGTATTTGTCAGGAAATAAGAGCATAACGTCGTCTCGTTGAACACAAGTGTCTTCTACGTTGATCTCCATGGACCCGTGAGAGGAGTATTTCAGATTGCTAGAAACGTTTTCTCTTTTTTTCTTCCTGTTCTCATTTATATTTTGTATTCCTGTGGCTCACTGCGCACAAATCAATATGATAGCTACTTGGTTCTGATTTAAAACTTTTAGCTTTGAATGCAGGCATTAAGTTATCTTGGAGAAGCTGCTTGAGTGTCGGTAATTCGTAGGCTTGTTGCTAATATTTAGCGGGTACAATTTGTACTTTAACACTTTGCACTTACTTGCTTTATCTTCTTCCAGTGATCTTTCTCAGTGTCTCCTTCCTGGGCTTTCGTGCCCCTCGATAACGTGGCCCAAGATGTCACTCATCCAGTAGCCTCACAGCATGTGCTCCATCCTGGATGAGACCAGGGGGCTTTTCTATGGTTTTCTCTGTCCAGGAGTCATCGGCAGCAGATAATTCATAGGAAGGTTTGTGCTCCCCTCTGCAGAACGTGAGCACTCGGGCTTTCTTCTCTGTCCTTGCCCTGTGGCTCCAGGCAACATACTGGGGAACGGAGTCTGATGGTTTGCACCAGAGCAGCCAGGAACGGGGCTGCCAACAGGGCCCTGGCCATTCCTCTTCAGCTAACTATGTTTGTGCTTGCCCTAAAATCCTGCTCTTTAATTCCTCTTCCTTCCAGCTCAAGGGTGATCCCTCTAAGTCCCGCTCTTGTACCCATCACAGATGCTGGGGCGTGACTGCGGTACTTCAGCTTTCAGGTAGACCAAGGGGTGTCAACAGGCTCCCCCTACCCCTGGTGCTTGCCGTAGGTCTCAGAGGAATAAATCCCCAACACCATCATCGTTAGGGCCCGATCTGAGCCCGGCTTGCTCCTTCCACAGCACAATCAGCTTGATCCAGGGAACAGAGATACAGCAGCTGCATGTAAAGGTGCTGTGACAAAAAGAAGCTGTCATCCGAACTGCCGCAACAAAAATGGTGATAACCTTTTGTTTCCTATCACAACAAAAGCGGTGCACTAGAATAATCTCGTCGGTTGAAGGAGAAAAATTATGGACTTTCCTCTGATATATTATCTGTAGATTGCTTGCCTCATCTGTTATAAGTCAATATTTTGCCCACTTGCTGTGGAAGTCTTGCAGAACATGGACATTTAATTCTGAAGCTGTTTCCATTGGCATTTCTTTAATAAACTCTCATAATTTATAGACTGTGTTTTACATCTTCTCCTCATGCCCCCAGAGTTTGTTCTAGCCAGCTATGAAGAAATGAGATATTGAGTTGTTACTCTTCGTGATTAAGTCAATAAAATCCATTTGTCTTGTTAAGTGAGTAGCTCCGGTCGGTGTACTGCGCAATCCCAGATCCTACATTTTGGGGTGAAAAACAATATCCAAGGCAATGATTAATTATTTGAAAATCGGAGCTGACCATCCAGGACTTCAGCTCAGCTGAGCTCGCCCCTGGCTGTGGCTGTACTGTGTTGGTAAGGCAGTGCAGTGCACTCAGCACGACAGCTTTCGCCGCAGTTTCAAGGTGATGATCTGTAATTATTAGACAACGATTGCTCTGATCACCGAAGAACATTTTGTTATTTTTAGATGACAGAACTTATCTCTTTTTAAAAAAAAAAAAAAATTGCATCACAGTGGAAGTTACGTGATGGAAAAAGAAACTTGATGAATGAAAGGGTGTTTGTGGTTTGATTAGCACAATGTTTTTCCTAAGAAGCAGCCTGAGTTCTGCTTCTTCATATCAAATGGTCACACTTTTCTAGCACAAAGCCCCTGGCTCTTTTGTTCTGATTTTGAATTTTGGTGACATTTTGGTTTGGAAGTGTCGGAGCCCAACAGTGAGCTGTACTTGAAGCATTTGGGATCCTGCTCTGCAACCTCACCCAGCCGTTCCCATGAGGACTGAATTCAAGCTGCAGAGAGAAAACCATCCAAATGACAAAACCCCGTTGTGCATTAGTACTGTGCTTCCAAAGTCTCCCTGTCCTTTCCTAAGGTAGTATTAGATTCCTGTTGGTCTTTTCTCCATAACTGCTTTAGCTTCCATAAAGATGACACCTGCAGAAGGAGCAGCTCTTCCAAGCTCAACGGCAGCAACCAGTGAGTCCTCTGAGGTGGACTTTTGGGGCATGAGCTGCTTTGGAACTTCTGTAATATAGATCAGAATCTGTACCTAGAGTTTCCTGAATATCACCTGTGTTGTTTTGGGCTATGACTAAAAATAAGCATTACATTCTCCGATTAGATACGTTGACTTTTCAGATCACCGAACCTGGGGAAATAGAAGGTGAGGAGTTTTCAGGAGAGTTCTGGTAGCTGTTCAGGCCAGCCATATCGTGGAGAGCCCTACATTAGGATTTTTGCAGTCTTCTGTCCTAAAAAAAAAGGCAAAAATTCAAGGTAATAAGGGAAATGTTGGATAATGGGCACTGCTGTCCATCTGAAAGAACTGAAAGTGAATCTGATCAGGGTTTGGCCTATGTGCACTCCCTGTCCCTTTCCACAAAATGTTAAGGTAATTTGGGTTAATTTTGAATGAGCGTGAAACCCACGCTTCTCTGAGAATCAGCTTTTACTTGAAATATGGTGAAGGGGAGGGCAGGATGAGTTTAGAGGAACCTGGAGGAAATCAGGGCACTTTGGGACCCCCAGCTGCTCCACCATGGAGCGGGGCATCCCATCTGCCCAGCTTGCAGAGCTTTTTCAACTCAGTTCATAGTTTCCCAGTGCTCGAGCCCATTTGGAAGACGAGGACAGAAGCATCCAGTGCCAAACGTGTAATTCCCCAGGGAACAAATGAGGAGCACCTGTTATTTTCAAGAGAAATAAAGCAATCAAGGAGCGAATCCAGTCATAACTCAGAATGCCTTGCCGTCGCTTCTTCCCGTGCTTTCTGCAGGCTTTGGCTTGCAAGTGGGTCCAATTAAAGGGAAACTGGGGGTGTGGAGGATGAGCCGTGCTGCAGCCCGTTCTCGCCATCATAGCCCTGTGATGGGGTGCAGGCAGGTTGCACGCCTTGCATCCTGATGAAGAGGGGCATCCTCACTTCGTGCCTTTTTACTGTATCACCTCGCGGTTTGCTGCTTCCCTCAGCTCGCAGGAGCTTATTATAACCCAGCTTTACAATATGACCTAGGCCAGGCTTTTTATTTTTATTTTCACCTGCTGCGATTCTCAAATTACACCTTTAAGGGCCACTGTCAAGGGTGATGGTTCCAAATTTAATCTAGCTTAATATTAAGTGTTTGTCTGTTAACTCTCTTCTTGATCCTGAAAAGCTATTAGGCTCCCTCAGGAGAGGAGTGGAATAGTATTAAAATCCAGCCTCTCCAAAGATCCCTATCGCTGTTAATTCCTACTCCGGGCCTTTGTTTTTGGCTTGTTTGAAATCAGTAACTCCCAGAGATTTGCTCAGAGTTATCTGCGTGTTGGGTTCACCACGAGCAACCATTGCTAAATAACTCGGGCTGCAACGGGAGCCTCCAACTTTGAACCTACAGTTAAGGGAAGTCTCCTCCTGTTTGCACACACTGTCAATGAAATTTGGTAGAAACACTTTCCTTCATCATCTCAAGTTTCCCACCTTTTCTTGAGCCTTGCTTCCAAGCTGGTTTTTTTTGTTTGATTGATTGTTTGTTTGTTTGTTTGTTTTAAAATTAATTACATTTTAAATAAAAGTAGCGTTCTCAGTTCTCTCCTGTAAGAGCAAGGTGTTCCTGTCTCGGTATGGATCAGACTTGATGCAGTCCCCTCCCGAAAGCAACGCATCGCTCCTGCTGCAGTGTCTGATCTGCGCTGGGGTGGCAAGGAGGAGGTCAGCTAAGCCTGTAAGGATTAACCAGGCTAATCTAAGGCTTTCTTCTCAGCCATTGCATCATGACTTTAAGACACAAGGTCATGTGTGCATGCTTAATTCTCTTCTATTGATACATCCCTATATGCAAACTTCAAGTTTTATATTAATTGCCAACTTCGACCTTGTTTCCCATTCCCTCCTGTACCCACGTACAGCACAGCAGGTACTTCCAGCACTTCTGGGTGCCCTTCTAATAGCTTTTAAATATACATTAATTCTGCTGTTGGCCAGGCAGTCTGTGCGATTTGGGGGCTTGGTGGTAGCTGTGCAAAGAGAGCAGTGGAAGGGAGGATGTGGAGGGGCTGGAGACATTTTTGATTTATTAGTCTTTAGCAGCAGATTCCTTTGAGTCTCGGGGAAGCAAAAAGCTGTCTGTTAAGGGAACAGCGTCCCAGCTTTACTAAAAAGTTTTTATTCAGTTTTGAGCACTGCCAAAAGCATCATGCTTGGTTGCCAGTAGCAGCAAGGATGTACCTCCTGGTGAGTTACTGCTAGATCTGTTCTGCTTTCTGCGTGGTGTTACAGCTCTCAAGCAAAAACAGCATGGGAAGACCTGCTCTCAGTTGCATCACAATAGTAAAAAGCATAATTTTGGCTGTTAAGTATGATTATTTGACATGAGCCAGTACTGACACTGCAGAATGGGGAGAGTTACTGAAGACAGACATCCTCAAAAACTTCTTTTAACTTTGGAGTCTCTTTCAGCGCCTTACGGGGTAAATTCCCAAATCCCCCCTGGATTATAGTTGCTTCAGAGCTGTAATATTTTGGGATGGCATTGTTTTGCAGTGCATTTGCAAGTGCTGATTCACAGAGCAATAAACCCCCAGGACTTTGATTTTAATCTCTGAAAACAAATTGGCGTATGAGAAATGGATTTCACCTTGCAATGATTAGCTCTTAGCAAACGCACGCTGTCTTTCCGGAGACATTTAGAGTCAAACTGCATCTACAGAGACGATTCATCTTTTCTTCCCATTGAAACTGCAGTGCTGAAATTCCGTTGTAAATCAATAAAAAAAAGTTAGTCGTTTTGCTTTAGTTGAAGATTTTACATCAGATTACATTTTTAGCCTCTAGTCCTGTCTACTTACTGTGTAATCATCATAGTTTTTAGCTAGTTTAACCAGTGGTAGGTGGCACAGCAGCATCTGTTAAGGTGTGATAATTCAGTGCTTGCTCTGGCTACAGAAACTACAAAATCCAGAGGTGAGGAAAGCAGATTAGATTATCCAGCCAGCACAATATTGCTGTTTGTTTTGTGTATTATGATAATGAGTCAGTACTTCAACCGCGACCAGGACCCAGCGGTGTGTAGACGGAATAAAAGAGGACTTGATGTAACTAAACATGGCAAGCAAGGGATGAGAGAAGAGAAGGATAATTCCTCCCATTTTACAGATGGGGAATGAAGGCCTGGGAAGATTAAGAGAGAGATCATGTAGAGCTGTGGACTCCTCTGGCCTTGATATAGCAAATGGCTTCAGCATCTGCTGATCTTTAATTACAGGAGTAGCCCTGGTGCTTCAGGATGAAAGCAGGAGTTGAAGCAAAGTTTCCCAAGTCCCTGTTCTTCTCTTTAAGCATAAACCCATCCTCCGACCCAAGAACAGTTTTTATACCATGTTCTCTGCCATTCTGTACAGCTTCGGTAATGTGTTTGGAGGCAGCAATCAAATGTATTTTGTAAAAGCGATGCTTATTTCAAAAGGGAGAGAGCACTACTGTTAAAGCTGCATTTAGGTAGTTTTGTGTTCCTATTGCTAGTCTGCCATTTAAGAAGTCTTCCCAGTTCTGCTTTTGCTGGTAATAAAACCAGTGCGGTAAACAGAGATGATAGCTGCCGGACTATTTAACACATTTGGGGATTCTGGAGTCAGAGGGAAGGGGGAAATCTATGAACTATCAAAATGTTGCTGGCTTTTTATGTCCTGATCAATGTAGGATCTCTCAGCACATCGCAATGCAAAATGGTGCATAATATCGCGGTCCTAAATTGTCCCAAATTGTGCCCCAAATTGTGGCATTTTTAAGCCAAGCTGGCTTTCTTTAAATAATGGCTTTGCCACGTAAACTGTCTCATTGATTGGATTACATCTGTACGTCATAGCAAGAAAAATGAATTTGTGTCAGGCTGAATTACAGGTTTACATATATTATTTAAGTGTTGCTCTTTACCTCTCCCCCTGTCAATCACCATCTACTTCCAGATTGCTTTTTTTACAAAAATAGTTCTCGAAGTCCAAGGTTGTTTTCTTCTCAAGCAGCAGCTTTAGACCAAATGTTATTTTAGCAATGACATTAACAATAATTAAAAATAAGGTGTTTATGAATGCACCTGTTACCATTTCACAACAAAGATGTCCAGTGCACACTGAGGGGTCCAAGAGCCTAAAGCAGCCTACTTTGGTGGCTTACAGGGAACAAATCCTTAACGGTCCTTACGTTTGCTAATCAGCTGTTTTTCTGCAAGAACACCACTGTTGTCCTTCATTCTGCTGAGCCTTTTGCTGTAGGATTATGGAGAAAAATAAAATAAAAATAGCAGCACACAAATGCAACTGGAACTGGAAATAAAGGGTTGGAAATGCAGAGCTGGAAATCAAAGCTCCTACCAGTGGCCCTCCACAACTTGGACCACATATTGAGAGCTTCTTTCTCATTTCTGCGATTTTATGAGATCCCCCAAATAGCCCGTTCTGAATGTACTATGAAGTACCGCTTGTCTGGTTCATCAGCGGAGCCATGCTGAGTGGGAATGAGCTGGAGTAAAAGTCAATACTTATAACTTTTTCATCAAACCTTTAAACGTTACATTAAAAATGTATTGGTTTAGGTTCAGGGAGGGGAGGCTGCAGAGAGTGCAAAGCTTCAGTAAGTCTTCAGATAACAGTTTGCAGACCTTGCTGAAAGGGGAAACAATCCATTCCTTTTTGCACAAAAGTTATCAGCCCCGGCTTTGTTCCTATAGGGATCCAGCACGTGTGCTCACATGCAGGTGGATGGAGTGTGTGCATGTGGGGGTATACGAGCATTAGGTATTCTTTCCCTTTATCTTAGGTTGAGTTTTCAAGATTTCTCCCAAGTGAATCTCAACAACCGAGGGACATGAGAAGACCTGTGATGCTGTTATTGTGTGATTCACCTTGCATAATAAGGTGAAAAGGAAGGAGAAGTTGCATTTTTATTCTGCAAAAAGTATTCTGTATTCCTGAAACCTAAACCTTGCTCCAAAGACCGATGTCTTTCATTTCATAGCAACAGCTCCGAGTTTTGTCATTTTGTTCCTTTTGAAACTCGGTTTCTCAGTGAGGGTCACCGCCAGGCTGTTCCTCGCTTAGATTTAGCACTTTGGGGAAAGTCACGTCTGGGTATTAGCAGAGGTTTGGCAGCTCCTGTGTGGGATGGAAATGCAGCCCCATCCTAAATCTTGCTCATGCCCTCGCAAGAGATGACAGGATGGAGGATGCGAGATGGCAGCGTTCGTCAGCCCGCTGCGACAGCACTTTCCATCAGGTGGGCTCTTGCTAACGTTGTGGCCATGTAGGAATTTGTTGTGCCGGCTTCACTGAGGGAATCACCGCTCCGACAGATGGGATTTACCTCTGACAAGATGAGAATGAACAGCAAGGAAGAGGTTTTCGCCACCTGCTTCTTGTGCTGCGACCAAAAGATTCGCCAGGAGGAGTTAAAGACAACATATTTCTGAGAGCAGCTCTCAAGGATAACGTAAATAACCCTTTGTCAGACCAGCAAGCAAGGGAAAATCTGTGTCTGTCATGACTAAAAACCCACCCCACCACTGTATTTTTTTTAGAAGAGCAACATGGAGGAGAAATAAAAACAATATTGAAGCCTGAAGTGCTGCAGCAGGATGGGGTACAGCCAGTGGTGTCTCCCCTAAGGCTGCCAGCGAGGCCTACCCGGGCCTGCCCGTCAGTCGGGACACAAGGGGCAGATTGCTCCTTCTGACCCATGCTAACTACTTGCTGCTCTTCAGCATTTACAAATACTTCAATGTTAGGGATTCTTTCTAATCAGAAATGCTGGCAAAATTCATTTTTTTTAAGCTAAAAAGCCTATTATGGTTGGAGCAAGGTCATTGTGTGAACAAGCTGCCTGAACTCCAGTGCTGGCCTGCTCTTTAGTTTTGCCTGTGGTTTCAGCGGCGTGCGTTTGTGTTTGCTCAGCTAACACAAATTACAGTCTTCTTGAAACAACCGTAGTACTTCATTTTACAACGTATTTGCAGAGGGTGAAATTGCTTGTATGGGCTTGCGTAAAAGTGCTGAGGACTTTTTGCGGGCAAAAAGTCTTAAATGGACTGTCCACTTTCCTTGTTCAGTTTCACAAAAAAACCAAAACCGAACCTAGTAAATGACTGAGTTAAATTCAATTTTAGTTTGATTTTATAACCAGAAAGAGCAAGTCAATATTTGTGAAACAGAGGGGAATAATCTTTTGGGACGAATTTTTCCATCTTATAGGTGTTTTATTGTGAAGCCAGAGCTGAATCTAGTGAAAAGTTGTAAGCTTTGACGTTCCCGTCCCCTCCCTTCAATTTAATACCTGTGAATAATCCTGGGTAGCCCACTGCAATTGTTAATTACCCCTGCATAAACTACTTAGACTATTTTGCCTGCCCAGTGCCAGACCTACAGTGCCACTGCTCTCATGTGCCACATCCCCATCCCCAAATGCCGAAGTGAGAGAAAAAGTTAATTTATTCTGGAACGCAAAACACCATATTTTCTTAAATAACTCTGTAGAAAGGTGCTTATAATATGTGGAAACGTGATGTTATCACTTCTGCTTTGAATGAGAGTATTAAGTATTGAACGAAAGGTGTTTATAAATGAGGATCCTTGCTTCGTTAATAGGCACTCAGGTGATGCGCAGTGATGGTTGGGACTAAGAAGACGTAAGGTGGTTGGGTTCATGGTCCTTTTCTGACCTGGTTTAGCAACCCAGAGGTTGGACTAAATATCTGTCTGGGGAAGGACAAATGTTGATTCTCAAGATTTTGGCCTGGTTTTTTTGTTTGTTTGTTTGTTTGTTTTTCTTTTCTTTTCCTTTTGTGTGGGAGGGGTTGTTTAGGTTTGGGTTGTTTTGGTTTGCTTATTTTGTTTTCTTTTTGTTTGTTTTTTATTTGTTTTAAGAAACAAAATAATAAATAGGGCTGGGAAAAGCTTACATTTTATACTCTGGCATCTAACTGGTGGCTACAATGGGAGTTTTTTACTGCTGTTTGCATACACAGACTATTCTCTGTCATTAATGGTCCAGTTAATAAGTCTCATTGCTTAAAATGAGTAGACTCAGTTACAATCAGCCCTCAATTATTAAAAATGTTTTATTTTTCCTCCAGTGATGTAACAGTGTTTTGGTGTGTTTTTACCCCATGGCACAAAAAAAAAGGCGCTTGAGATCTCTGTTATTTGAAAGCCGTAAAAATAGCCTGGGAGTGGAGTGAATTTTAGTTTTCAAGAAGAGCAGCTGCAGTGCAGGTGCACGTATGTAACAGGAGAAACTGTACGTGTGTCTGTGTGTGTATTTTGGTAGTTTAGGATCGTTATCTTCAAGTGAAAGCAGTCTGACCCTCAGGTCAGTCCCTATCTTGCTGCACTGACGGCCCAAGGGTACAACTGCCAGCGCAAAGAAGAGGCTTTTTGCTCCTTCCACCAAGGGGGGTTTGTGCTCCTTCACTAAGTACGGCCCTGAGATGCTGGAAAATGAGATATTGAAATCTAGTTCCATCTGATCTTGGAAACTGCCAAAGTTAACAACTTTCAAAACCTAAAAATAAGAAAGGGCCATTTTGCAAACCCCATAATTGACATTCTGTCAGGGCTTGCATTTTATTTCATTTCTGTGAATTCAATATATGGATTTTTATCCAAACCATTTACCAAGCGCTGGTGACTCTCTCCCTTTGGCTGATCGAAGATGAGCGTGTGGGGAAGGGGGGGGAAGAAGGGCGATATTTTTATTTATTCACTTTTGTGTTTTGTGAACTGAACTGTGGCCCCAGGATGACTCCCATCAGCTGCTCAGACAGCACTTGAAACCCTTCCCCAACTCCCCATCCATCCTTACAGGTCACTTAAAGGTTTCCAGAGAAAGAAGAGACTGAAATGACTTTCATCTTCTGTGGTCATTACTGTGTTACTTGTGAGGAGGGCATTTTATAGATTGGATCTTCCAGAAGGATTAAACAAGAACTGGCACATTTAAAATGAGATCTTTGGATGGACTGTACTTGATAATAATTTACTGGCCTTTCTGCCTATGTGTGCAATTGATACTCTCCGTGCACAGTTCTGACTTTATCCGAAGGTACAGGTATCTTAAGTTCATTTTGACTACAGGGGTGAAAAGATGAGAAACAAAGTTAAGGAAGGGTGTTTTATTTTTCCTCTCTCTTTTTTGGTCATACCCCAAAACTGATTAACAGCATTCTGACCCACAACAAGAGCACGAAAATCTTCTCGAAGCACACTGGGAATTCTTTTTAATTGACTTGAAGTCATTCCTGAGCAGTAGGAACCTCACCAACGTCTCATTTATTTAACATCACTGGGATCATTCCTTGGCTTGCATCAGCCTCTGGGGTCTGCTTAGTACCTGGATCCATCCGCCAGCTTCCTGCTTGGCAGCAATGTGCAGCTTCTGTCCTGTGGCAATGAAATTACCAAATCTTTATTGTCTTTAATCATTCTGTGACCACAGTAATGCAGACATACTTTTGTATTTCCCCGGTTGTTAATGCCATGCTGTCTTTTAAGATATCCGGAAAAGGAGAGGGATGATGACCTGCAAATAGGAGCTCAGCTTATTTGGAAATGTCAGTGGTTTGTTCATAATATTGTATGTGGCTGCATTCAGATTGAATTGTAGAGAGCCATTGTTTTACTTACATCACTTCATAACTTAGAATTCATGGTAACTGAAAGGCTTAGAAAATAATAAAAATACCGTCTTTTTCTTTGACCTGCCATCAAGAGTGGGTTTTGAACAACATATAGTCAAAAGCTCAGCCTGGTTCAGAAGCCACAGTAGCTCTAGTGGTGGTCTGAGTAGAAAAGAGTTTAAATGCGAAGAATTCATGTATAGTTCATTTTCTTTAGAAAAATCATTACTAGCTCTTCCCTGGAATGAAACACTGATGAAGAGAGCAGTATCTGCTAACTCAGTAGTTCTTCTCCATTACTTACACTTATCATATCTGAAAAGAAAAAAGAAAAAAAAAAAAAAAGGAAAGAAATCAATTCCAGCAATCCTTAGCCACGTAAAAACAGCGCTTATCTGTGTGAGCCTAATGGAATTTGCCTTGTCTGTTTGAAAGCATGTGAATCTTGGGGGGCCGAATATAATTTCTTTCTCCTGTTAGACTTGCAGATGCTGCTGTGGGATAGAGAGTTTTATCCGTTAAATGAGCGTGATAAAAATTGCTCACCGAATTGTTCCAATCGAAGCAGCTTTTCAAAAATCATTTGATGGTACGGACAAACCCAACTGGATGGCCATTCCGCAGCTGAAAAGAAGGAAGGTTTCGTTTTGTTTTAGTGGCTGAAGGAAGTAGAGCAGGGCAAAGAACTAGCGTGGCTTTATTAGATCCAGGGGGAAAAATAAGCACCAAAACAAAGCAACAAAAATGCATTTGGCCACGACATATTTTGGATGGATCAGGGTTAATGTGGGAATCAGTAGTGCCATGAAGGCCAGCCCAGAGATTAAACAGGACAAAAATAAGAACAGGTTACAATGCATGTGATGTATCGCACGGAGAGGAGAACTGCTGAGTTTTGGGCTGTGGTTTTGCAAGATAACTGGTCGAGGTTTGTATTTGTATTTTAAGTTGGTTGCCTGGGTTTAAGGACTATGCATAAGTCGTTATGGGGATTGTGAGCTCTCAGGGCAAACTTTGGTAGGTATGACAGTGAGAGATGGCCAGTCCCCCTGTCTGAACATCATCGGAGCTAGTAGGTTGGGCTTTGGGTCATTCCTTGGCATTATGGAAATAAATACAACCAAGTGAGTAACATAGGAAATAAAGCATCTTGTCCCTCGTTTGCCACTGCATGCTCACTTTGTTTTTGACAAGGACACTGCTTCCAAGCACAGAGAACACGTCTGTGGCAGGCACAAATGTTACACATATTTGTGTACGTACATTTCTTCCAGGCTTTTCCTTCATTCCTTCCTTCCTTTATTTTCTTTCTTTCTAATCCCAAACGTTCGGCAGGATATTGGGGCACCTAATTGCATTTTATTTTCCACTGGCTGCTGTTCTTATCACAGCAGCACAAGGCTCTGCAAGTTCAGTCAATACTTGTGTATTCACGGGAGGTGATCAATAAAAAAATTAAAATGGAGTCATGGTAATTAGGCTAAAGCTGCCGCTTACGAGTTTTCAATAATTACTTCAGCTTCCTCCTTTTCTAACGTCTCAAGAAAATGGTGTCTGATTGAAGGAGGGGATCTTGCTTGACTGAGGACATGTCAAAATTCGACAAAGCCAAGCAGGAAGGCAAATTACCGCTTTTTGTTTTGGCGCATGAAGGGGGCTTCACATGGAGGCAGGGAAAGAATAGCCTTGATTTTCGCGTGGCGCCAGCTAGCAGCTGTGGCGTTCTCTCTTACCTGGTTGTCGTCGTTTTCCTGCCCTGCAACATCAGCTCCCCTGGCAGGGACCCAGGGGCTCTCGCACCCCTTGGAAGAGCTCCGGGGAGAGGTGCAATCTGGAGGAACAGAGAAAGTTTGGAGGAATGTGCTGCACGACTCCCTTGGCTTTGTCACAGCCCTGTGTTTCTGAGACCGCTTATTTCCTACGGCTGTGTTTCGAAATCCAGAAGTGAAGGAGGGGGAATGGCACATTCATTGAACCGGTAAGGAAGGAGGCTGTGGATGGCTTGAAGACCATGCTATGCTCACATTAACCTCGTTATTAAGGGACAAGAAAATCCCTCAAGTCCTGCTATGGCTGTATTTAGACCTGACGCCTTCGTATGGTAAAAGTGGCCCAAACTAAACGTACTGTGTGTATGTAAGAACGGGTTTGCAGAAGGGAAAGTCCTTTCATGCAAATGAAAGACATCTCAGAGCATCGTGCTGATCTCCTGAGAAAGATCTCTTTCATCTTCGTTGAAGCACTGGGGAGGCTTTGTATCCACACTGGCTTGACTGTGCTATAGGTAGCCAAATAATGAGCATCTTCACGTGGTGTGAGACCTGGGATCCTCGACGTCTGCTGGGCGTTTTCTCCATCCTCCTCCTGGAGACTATCGTTTCTTGGCTTCAGCACGTGAAAGGCGCTCAGTGGTCCTTCCCTGGTGAGATTGGGTAAGGCTTTCTACTTGAAGCACACACATTTGTAGTTGCGTGGAAGAAGAAAAAAAAACACATTTCATTATTTTGCACCGTCTCAGCTTCTACAAAAATCGACTTGTTACTTCAGGGTTCGAAAAAGGGTCTGTGTCCATGAATCTAATTTTCCGAAGAGGCTGCGCTGTAAGAGCAGTGTTGTGCTGGAGAGGAGCAGACTGATACCCAAACTAATTCAAAAGGGGCACAGAGCCCTTTTCGTCCTTTCTCTCCATCATTTCAAAGCCATGGAAATGGAGCCTGCGTCTTCTCTGTCTTATTCACGCATCCAGAGGGACTAGACTCGATCCCACACAGTTTTGGTTTGGCCCTGAGCAGCAAATTCTTATCTACCAGAGCTCTTACCAGTCATTAAAAAAGGCAGAAAGGAGCAGGATTTATTTTTTTTTTATAATAGCTGAATTTATCACACATTCTCTCACTCCTGTTTCCAAAAGTTCTGCTTTTTGAGTGGGAAGTGTTGGAATTAATTTGAAAGTGTTAGTGAGGATTACTGGTAGACACAGCTGTAAAAGCACTAGGACCTGCAAAAGCCCCCAAAGAGCTGTCAGAGCTTGGCTCTTTGTAGAAAAATCGAAGATTTTTTTTTTTTTCCCCTGAAACGTACAGAAGCTTTTTGTCATTTCTCAAGATTCGAGGCGGCTTTGTAAAATCTTGATTTTTTTTCCATGTTCTGGTGGTCTGTTCTTGCTGTGCTGCCATATGGTGATGACCCAGGCTTCCCTGCTTGCTGTCAGTCTTGTTACAGCGCAGAGTGGTGGGAAAGGAGGTGAAAGCACGAATGGCACTGGCTGTGCAGCCGGGGAGCATCCCTTTCACCGTCTTTGTGCACTAGCCAAGGCACAGACCATTAACAGACTGAAGGCCTCAAAGATGGGCTGCAAGATGTTTGGGTCGCTTGCTGTGATTTCTAAGCTTCTCGCATAACTGCAGCCTTCAATTTTCTCCTGTTGATTTATTTTGGGATCTGGAAACGTTAATCAATCAAGCCTTAGTGTATGTAAATGCTTTCTAACAAAGGAAAACAGATGATCCCTTCTCCCAACCTCACAGCTTGTTATATATTGGATAAGACAAATTTTGACAAATAGC
Source organism: Anser cygnoides (assembly GCF_040182565.1). Classification (NCBI taxonomy): domain Eukaryota; kingdom Metazoa; phylum Chordata; class Aves; order Anseriformes; family Anatidae; genus Anser; species Anser cygnoides. The sequence continues at coordinate 2,293,361 of NC_089873.1, read as the reverse complement.
CCAGACGAGCCATAAGAAGAAATATTGGCTCAATATTTTTTAGTATTGCGGCCACCGATCCCAAGATTGTTACAGTTTCTCCCAGCTCTCTTTGAGATCATCTTCATTTGCTGTTGGCCATAATGCATGAGAATAAAGGTCATTCTCCGGGGTAAAATTCACTTGCAGCCCAATGCTACAAGACCCGTTGGCACAGATCCAGGTCAGAACTGCAAAAAAAAGGCAACATCAGGTTTTGTCTTAAGAAAGAAAAGCTTCCCTGAGCTGCCTCTGCGCTGAGAGATTGGATTTCAGGCAGGAGAGCTGAACGGGCAGGAGACTTGAGATGCGGAAACTGCTCGGAAAAATGTTTTCCCTAGGGATTTAGTGACTGCCTGTAGGGAAGGCACCAAAGCTGCCTGGATGAATCCCAAAAAGGGTTTAACAGGGCCGAAGGGATTCAGTATGAGGAAAAGGTTTGACGAGGAAAGGAAGATACAAAAAAAACGTGGGAGAAGGGGAACTTCGGCAAAAATCAAGCCAAGCTAATTGTAGAGAAAGAAGTTCACCCCAAACCCGTAATACCGGGAATAAAGCTGAAACAAGTCCCCAAACCATATCTAGCTCAAATACAGAATTGCCTTGTATGTAAAATAGCAGGGACCAGGTTTAGCAGCCCTGGGGAATCCCGTGTAGTCCTGCTAGGACTTAGTAACGGTCCGAAAGCAGTGTGCTTCTGCATGGTTATTGTCTGCCTTCTCCGGCAGTCTTGCGGGTAACCTTGGTGAACTTAATCAATGGAGATATATTGGACACATAATATTATGCCATTGATAGCAAAGGGTATTGTCAGGATCGAACCACTCCTAATTTCAAGATGAATTGTGTTTGTTTTGAATTGGCTTTGCTTTACTTCGCTTGATGCGGTCAATGCACAGAGGAGGGAGCAGAAGGATGGAAGCTGTGCAAGCTGGCAGAATCTGATGCGACCTGGACAAGGCAGGACTGAGGCTTGTTCAGCTTCTAAGTGAGATGGAGCCCCTGTGAAGGTAATCTCTTCACCTGTATTCAGCTCTGGAAAAGGATGACAATTCTCGCTGTTCAGTCAGTAGCTTTCACACTGACCGTGAAACCCGGTTCTCTGCAGTGTCGCAGCTGTGCGTAATCACATTACCCAGTAGTGGCTGAACCACGGGGAAGATAAAAGCTGTCAGGTAACGGAGATTAGTTACAGCTGTCTTTTGAAAAGGTAAGCTTTAATTCAGCTTCTGGGAAAAAGACGATGGCCTGAGTACACGGGAGGTCGAGCTATATGGTTGTGGTGGTCACTCAGGGCCTCGGTCTGTGAATTTATGCAAAAGGATGTGCGTTGATGAAAAAAGCTTCAATTCTGTCTCTGGAGATGGCTGCAGCAGGGCAGGACTAAGCCTGGATTCCTTGCAGCAGGAGAACGTTCGGGACCTGAAAATGTTTCAGTTGGTGACGGTGAAGATTCACAGGCACCAAGAGCTGATGAGCTGTCTGTCCCCTACTTGTTTTGGAAGCAAACTTACTTCCAGGGCCTGAAGTGCTTAAGCTGATTAATGCTGCTAATTAGGCAATGATCTGTTTTCTGATACTCACAAGTTAGTTTTACATGGTGTCTTCAGGGGGCTTCTTGAGCGTTGCCCTACCTGGAGTTGCTGCTTCTAGAGGCACAAGAGTGCTATGGATTTATCTATATATATGTTTTTTGAGGACAGGCATGATAAATGTTTAAAAAACAGTGAAATGACACAAGTTCATAAGAGAAGAATCAGAACTTATGTCGCAGGTGCCACTTTCATTTCTCTGGGAAATACCCTATTTTATTTTGTTTTTCTAGTCCTAGTAAGTATACGTCCCCACAGACCAGCAGATACGATGCAGGACATACAGAAGATCTGCGTCAGTCCACAGTAGGATCTGGAGGTCAGGACAGAGACACCTGGGGGCATCTCCGTAGCATTTCTTGCCCAGGCAATGAGTTGTCCTGGCAGCTGGGCTGAGCTTGTATGTAGACACCTAAATTAAGGTGTCTGAACCAGCAGTTAAATCTTACTTCTGCTGACAAGTTGGAGTTCCTGGGTTAAATCCTCAATTACAGAGTTACAGAAGGAGAAAACGAAATGAGATCACTCCTAGATGTCATTTAAGATCTTGAAGGCAGAACGCAGTAATTCCTGTTACTTCTCTGACTATGTCCGCATTAGCAAGGATAGATCTCGATTTGGATAGATCAGTAGATTAAAGTGCTAAGGCCCCTGCTGCTGTACTGCGTGTGGTTTGAGAGCTTCTTTCTGGCCTATTTCATCTGGTTTCGTGTATTCATGCCGATCTTCCCTACCACAAGTGCTTTGCAGATGTGTGAAGGACCAAGCAGCGATTCAGACCTTGACAATGCGTCCGTCCGGTGCAAATCTTACAGGTTAGTCCCCAAAAGAAATGTTGTTTGTGCACACCCAAATAACTCAGTGAGCTGGACCCACGCACGGATGGGGGACAAGATGGGACTCACTTCAAAACCGCGTAATGCTAATGTGGACACTTTGTCTTGATTACCGCCTTCCAACACTTACCTGCCTTTGGAGTGGCTATCTGATGCAAATCAGGTGTCAAAGCCCACCTCGAGATCCTGCAGCTTCCCTTTTAATTTAGTGGACATGCTGAACTGCAGCTTTGTTGTGCTCTCTGCATTAGCAAGGCCATAGATGAAGCCCTTTTAAGCTCATCTCCAGCGATTCTCCTTTGATGTGTAAAGAGGTTTTCGCGATTGTTGTTCCCTTGTCGTGTTTCCCTTTCCAGCTTAGGAAGCCGACTGAATCACAGCTCTAAGTTTGCGTTAGGACATCTTGCAAATCACACACAATGAAGGCTTTTACCCGAGTCGCACCTGATAATAACGAAATGTGGGATGTAGGAATGCATTTGCCGAGAGTGATCTTCCCCTCTCTGCACACGTACTTTGTCACATTTAGCCAGGGAGAAATACCTTTTCTCCATGGAGGCGAAGGAGGAGTGATGCTATCAGAAAAGCTAAAGGAGATCCTTAGCATCGGCTTTTTAAGTCACGGAGAATGCTGTGATTAAATGCCAGCCCAATCCATTGTATAATCTGTCCTATGGTAAATGGCCTAATACATTTTATAGATTGCTTTCCTGCTGAAGGTTCTGTAAGTGCTTTGGAAATAAATGTGCAAAACCAGACGATGTCTCAAAAGTTGTAGGTAATGTAGGCTAGAATATCCTTTCTTCCAGGTGGCTTTGTCTCCCTGTTCAAACCAGCATCCAAACTGCCTAGGGCAGGTGTTGGAGACTGTTGTACTGCCTTGAAACAGCAGGGGAAATGCTCGTCGCACAGACTGCACTTAGATTCTGGGCAGGTTGCCGCTCGTCTGCAAAAGTGCCACCGAATCCACAGTGCCTCGGGTTTTATTCCGGTTTGGGGCTGTAGAAATCTGTTGGCAAATCAGAATAATGTAAGGTACCAGGTTTATGGGGGATAGGGATCGCTGTGCTCTGAGATGCTGCTGATGCTTCAGCTGGAGGAACTGATGGGCAGTGGCAGGACCAACGCGGATAGGAAGGAGAGATGACCAAATGATGACCTTCAGATGACCAAAGGACTTCACAGTCAATTGCAAAATCTGCCCTTTGTGCTCGCAGATGTTGAATTTCTCCAATCACTTGCTTTTCAAAGGGGCCAGTGTGTGTTTGAAGCAGTTAAAAATGTGCTGAAGCTGGTTCTGCTGTGCTGCAAGGCTTTATTTGTGTTCATTTGTTTGTGTTTTTTCCTGCACGTGAATGTCTTCTTGCAACTTTGCCACGTGGTATGCTCCCCCCGTCAATTGTTTGACAGGCCTTGACTTCATCTGCAAATGAAACCATCAAAATGTTTTGAAGGCCAGTTCAGTTTCCTGCTCACAAAGACCCCTTTAATTGCTCCCGTGAAGTATTTTCTTGCTTTTCTCCGTCCCGGCAGAGTGGCGTTTATTAGCATTTGTATGGTTGTTATTCGTAATTTCGTTGCTGTTCCTGATGCCTGCATGTTATAATTAAATCATTTCGGATTGTAGTTACAGCCTGCAACAGCTGCAGCGAATCACAGCTGAAGACATATGTTGGAGATATGCAGCTCCGATCAGCCAAGTGCCTGGGACACGGTGAGGGTGAAAGACCCACGCAAACAAGAGGCTTCGAAAAGGCTGCAGCCTTCCTGCCTCCGATCTGCCCGGCTGCCATTTGCAGCCCTCGTTATTTGCACCGTGAGGCACACGTCCGGCTCCTCGGCATTGCCTGCTCGAAAGCTGACGTCTGTGCTCCGTTTCGTCTCGCCTGTGGACTCCTCGTTTGCCCCGCGGAGAAGCGGTGGGCGCGTGGTGCGGGGCAGCTCCCGAGCCCTCAGTCAGAGCACGCTGCGGGCAGCTGGGCGGCCTTCTTCTTGCCCCCCTGCATAGGGACGATGGGATGGGTCTGAAGGGAATTGGGGTTGTTTAATCTGGAGAAGAGGAGGCTGAGGGGAGACCTCATCGCTCTCTGCACCCACCTGAAAGGCTTCGGTGAGGAGGGTGACAGTCTCTTCTCAGGAGACACGTGATAGGAAGCAACAAAATAACCTCGAGTTGTGTCAGGGGAGGTTCAGGTTAGACATTAAGAAGAATTTGTTTATGGACAGGACGCTCAAGCACTGGAACTGAGTGCAATCAATGCATTGGGTGCTCAAGCGTTGGCTGCCCAGGCAGTGGTGGAGTCCCTGGCGGAATTTTAGATCCCTGGGGGATTTCAGAGACGTGTGGACGTGGCACCAAGGGACGTGGTTCAGTGATGGGACTTGGCAGGTTGATGGTTGGACCTGGTGATCCTGAAGCTCTTTTGCAACCTAGAGGATTCTGTGATTCCGTCAATTCCCCGCTCCTCAAATAGATTCCATCAGCAGTGGCTACAGGGGTATGATGGGGGGCTCGTCAGCTGGCCTGTACAGACTGATGACATCCCACAGCTCTTACAAACACAAAGGTTACCAATACTGATACAATCCACTATAAAAACATAGTTCGCATATGGAGAAAATTTACAGGGATACAGCGTTTCAGGGCTCTGTGTTGAAAATGGGTCACTCGAAGCCTTCAGGGTGCTTTGCTGCTTTCTAGAAAGGGCATAGAAAGGACCGGCCTTCTGGCACCACGTGAACCCTCACCGCTCCTTAACGGGCTTCATAGTCATGGTTAATGCTTCGGTGTGGTGCTGCTCTCCATCACGCCTTGCACAGGCACTGGGTGGTAATTTCCTCGAAATGAAGGATACTGCAGATGGACTCTGTCCCACCTGGGTAAGGACCTGGATCACTGAAAATACGTATTAGGGTAATTGCACGCATTAGCTTAGGTTTTGAGGTGTCACCGTGCTTGTTAAGCAAAAATTCCGTCAGATTTCCCCTGTCCGTATGATATTCCAGTCCGATCTTGTTTCCCTAGGCTGTTAGAATTGAACCACGACAAAAGCGAAGGTATTTATGTTTTAGCCATCACGCCGCTATTGCGTTTTCTTGATAATGTTTCTCTCCACGCTTCCATTAAAAACTGTTGTGCAGGCTGAACAATAAGCTGCGTTGCTGAGTGTTTATAGCGCATTTAGCTTCTTACTAATCTGTTCTGTGAAAGCTTTCACACGGACGTAGCGGGATTTCATCTGATTGCATCACTCCAAAGCAGTGCTTTATCCAGACAGAAAGCCATTTATCCCACTCTGTGATCGTCTGTTTATGTGCAATAGGTAAAATAAAAGGCTAAATACATTCCCATAAATCCTTTGTGCGTTTTCTTAAATGTACCCGTGTTAAATTGCCTGTCAGAGATTTCTCCCCGCGTACGCGAGAGGCTAAGCAAGTGTTAACATCCTGGTTTAGTTTTGGTCTTTCTTCCAATATATCCTGCTTTTGCAGGAAAGGCGGTGGATCCTGGCTGCAGAATTAGATTGTTTCTGAGGAAGGATTTGATTCGGCCCTAAGATATTGAATGTAATAACGTTTTATTGCTCTGCTTAAGCAGCTCAAGATTTCTTGCGGTGGCTTTGAAGGAAAGGCGAGAAGAACTCGGTGCTATAAAAGCTGTGGCGGAGGGCTCATCAGGTGGAAACCACGGAGGAGGAGGAGAGGGATGTGGTGTGTGATGATCACAAGGTGACACTGAGCTGCCAGGGGGTGCAGCTGTGAAAGAGGCAAAATGCAATCCAGGAAACATTTTCATTAGGAAATTAATGAAGTATTAATGAGAAGCGTTAATACTGTTGCGCTGGACACCGTTGAAACCTTCCCTATGATAGCTGTGACCAATTCTGTTTACCCGTCTTCAAAAAAAGTGCAAAGGAAAAGCTATTAACAGGAGCAGGAACCTCTTCTGCAGGAGCAGATGAACAGGGCTGCCTTGTTTCTGTTAGCAGAACGAAGGCTGGCGTGGAGGTGCTTGCCGTCTGTAAGTAGGGTGCAAGGTATAAATGCACGGGCTGGGGGCTGCTACGGCCCATAGCTGCTTCTTCCACCTCCTCAAACAATTTGCTTCCTCCTCAGGGTTTAATCCCCACTCTCCATCCTGTTTTATCACCTTTCACAAAAGGCTTTTGTGAACCAGCCGCAATCTCTGGCCGTTCTCAACCGGAGAGGACAAATCCAGGCCAAGAGCTGGAGAGCCCCCGCTCTGCATGCAGATCGTCATTACTGTATGTAGCACCCAAAATGTGCAAAACACTCTCCAAAATTAATGGTGTATGTGTGAGTCTTTCAACACAGTCCTCAAAATTGCCCAGCTGAACCTGTGCCCAAGCAAAACTCTTAATTTGGTATTGACTCAGTACGTGTTTCTGAATAGATCTTGGTTTGTGTAATGACCTTAAATTCTGCGTAGCATTTTAAGCTCTACAGAATAGGATTAAAGTTGGAGAAAGAAAACGTCTTCCAAAGATTACATTGCCATCAGATTGCATAGAGTTTGAATCTTGGCCTGTACTTGGAAATGTTAATGCTAAGTAGCCCACTTGGACTTTCTAATACCATGCCTAATGGAGCTGAAAAAAGGATAAAGAAGTTTTATATTTCTGCTGTTGTTCTAGTTTAATCTGAGAAATTCCTCTATAAGGCGGCATTGAATGAATGGCTTCACCTGCATTTATATTACAAACCAATTTCTGCTATTAAGAAGGTCTGCGTACCTTGTACAAAATCCAATCTTTATCTTTTTAATACCTCATTTCTTTCGGAGACTTGTTTCCAAGATTGTCTTTTTCTTTTTTCTTTTTTTTTTTTTCTCCAGACCAAGTTCCTTTAAAATTTCCTTCATCAGAAACTCCCTGTCACAGCTCATGTTTTTTTTTTTTGTTTGTTTTATTTTTGAAATCTGCATCACTATCAGATTCTGAGGATACTTTGCAATGAAACAAACTGAGGGTTAAAAGAGAACAGTTACTTGAGTACGTGGGTGGTGAGATATCCGTGTTTGTGAATGGGTCTGGTTGTAAAGATATTTGAGTTATGACAAGGAAAAGATGGTCTTGTTATGAGATGGGACTTTGGAGACCTAGATTTTTGGTTGGTTGGTTTTGACTACTGTAAGTTTCTTTTACCAGTAAATAATCATATTTCTCTTTACTCCTAGTTGTATGTAAGTTGTACTTGCATGAGCATGGGCTATTCATCATTAGGGGTAAGAACTTAAAGCCTACTGGCACTTCTTGTATCCATTGATACCCACATGGCAGCTGACCTCTTTGCAGCAGAGAAGCAAATTTACACGGCTCTAAATGTCCATTGCCAATGACCAAGCAGTAGATCATCTTGTATATGAATACCTCAATTTGCCTCACAGAAACTTGTCTGGATTTGAGCACCCTAAGACCAAAGCCTGTTGGACCAGCGTAGTTCCCTGCCGTTGAAGTGTGTTAAGACCCAGCCTTATTGGGATTCTGTAGACGCAACGTGGAACACAACTAAAACAGCAGTTTCCAGTCTTTGCCTTTCAGATAAGTGTGTCTATCTCTTGCTTCAGTTCTCCAGTGTGTTGTAACTCAGCATGCTTATGTTCATGTACAGTAGCCCTTAATGTCAGCAGGTTTTTTTACATTTCATTAAATTGCCTACAGATTCTCCAATTCTGTTAATCACAAAAGAAGATGCTGACATGATACGTGTGGCAATCAAAACATGAGAAACAAGTTTAAAAGTAAGTAGCAGCAGCTTTCTTGCTGCAGATGTCAATATCTTTGACAAGCAAGTGCTTGGGTTGTGACACATGGTAATAGAAAACATCCTGTTGTGGTAAAACAGCACTAACACCCTGAGAAAAGCACAGTGCCTGCAATACCAAATTACACAGTGAGTTTCTAGAGTCCTTGTTCAATGAATTTTATGCCAATAGGAAGCCTGATCCTTCAGTTTATCATTAGGGAAAAAAAGAAAACCAAACCGCTAAATCAGTGCACTCCAAAGCCTCCAGGCACTACGGTAATACAAATAATAAATTAAGAAATAACAAAGTGCAGAACAGTGGCATTCAGCTTTAAGCTGAAAATGGGGCTGATAAGCAGGGAGTTTAACATTAACAAAACATCCTTTGGGGCTTCAACCTTCACTGATTGCAGAGTGTCAGGAAAGAAATTAGCATTTTTGTTGTTGTTGTTGTTTACCTCAGAAATTTAGGAGTAGACAGCGAATGAACAAAAGATGCTCCAAGGAGCCCTTCTGGAAAAAGTCCAACCATTGCAAAGTTACACAGATGAATTGATTTAATTAGTCTGTATAATACCACTTCTGCTGCGGCTTTTGAAACAGACTCATAAAAGATATTAACTGATGCAGTCTGGGTATTGCATATTTGTTTCAAAGATGCCCATGACTCTTCCCTACTTCCTTGGTCGTAAAGAGCTGTGCAAAACACATAGTTTCCCTGTATTCTTTTCCCCCTCAATTTTCTCTTTCTACTGATTAAAAATGTCTGCACTGTGACTGGAAATACTTAATGGGGGACAGAGGCAAGAATCCTCTTTCCTGTGTGGTGGCTTGTAAAAATAATTCAGGAGAAAATTTCAACCCTGTAACTATGTACCGAGCATTAAAATAAATAAATAAATAAATAAATAAAGGATGAAACTACGGTGGAGAAAACAGGGTTTTAGCATCCAAAGACTTTTTCCCCTTCATGGAGGATCGGTGCCAATGTGGATGGCCAAGATGTCCACCCAAACATTAATGAATGTTTTAGAGAGTAAAGCATCGTTCTTAGACTCTTGGTGACCTACCAGTGGCTAAACTCACTGATATTTGTTCACAAGCACAAGAACTTTATTTCAGAGTATTCTCATCAATTTTGACCATCATCTTGCACTTCACAAAAGCAATGTTTGTTATACTGAAAATCCTCATCTTGGTGAAAGTGCAGAGTGAGACGGATAATAGGGCAATTGTAGGCACTTGCAAACTTTGATCTAAAAACTACTGAAGCCATTGAAAAACCTGTTCTTGACAGGCATTTGGGGATACTTCATCTAGCAAAATTAGAGGTGAGTTTTAAAAGAGATTCTGTTACTTCTTGTGAAATAAGTAACTTTCAGTTGATCATGATGGTCTCTCTTTTTGCGGAGCTGTCTCAGGGTTTTGGGTTGGTTAAGGAGACTTTTCACTAAAGCACTAAAAGTACCTTGAGAAGACCACCATGTCAGCGACACTGTATCAGAAGGACTGTAGAATCCTTTTTCAACCGGATTTTGTAGGCTTACTTGTCTGTCAGAGAAAAAAAAAAATGGTGGGAAAATCTGAGTTGCTCTGAGCGTGGTGATGTAGGTTTTGTACCTGCAGTGGGAAGGTGTCATTGAATTGAAGGACAAAACGTTCCACTTAAACATGAGGAAACTTTTTTTTTTTTTACTGTGGTGTTGTCAAACATTGGAGCAGGTTGATTGGAGAGGTTGCGGACTCTTTGGAGACAGCCAAAACCTGCTGGAGATGGTCTTGGACAACCTACTCTTCCTGTGCTGGCTTGGACAGGTTGGACTGGGTGATCCTCCAACCTCAACTGCTTCTAAGCTTTATATTACTTTACCTTTTCCAGGCCTTTCAAACAAGATAAAAGGTCGGGGACGATGAGTTTGGCTTTCGTATTTTGTTAATTTGGGGAAACAGGATTTCTCCTTAGTAATCCTTAAGGCCAGCGCTGCTCAAAGTGCTCATGTATGTAACTTCCAGGTCAAAGACAAAATGCGTGGCGATGGAGCAGACGGTGCAATCATTTCTGACGTGCACTGGCTTTATCAGGGTCTGTGCATTTTAGCAGGACTACACAGAGCCTGCTTTGCTGCTCTTGTGTACCCAGTCTTTGGAAATTGTTTTATAATCGCCATGTAAAAACTTTGAAGTAGTAGAGACTACACTGGCAAGACATAGTACAATTACTTTGTTATGCATCTTGTTATGTTGGCATATTTGTTTAATTAAATTCCTTGCTAATTAGAGCTGTATGTACTTGCGGTAATTATTATTTGCTTAACACAATCAACAGTGTAATTCTTTTCAGAAAAGCGGCACACTTTCTAGTTAAATTAAATTACTGATTTTGTGTGCTTTCTGAAAGAATAGTTGCTCCATTTTTGTCAAATGATAGGTTGCATTCTTTAATGTGAAAGAAATTCAATTTAGACTAACTAAAACTTAACATAATATATTATATTTTTAATTGGTGATTAAGCAAAGAGAGGAAAAACTAGTTTGATTTGTACCTCAGCACGAAGATGTATATTTTTTTCTTACTGGATTACAAAATTGGATGGGTCTGCTATTTATCACCCACCAAGACCTTTTTCCATCTGACAAAGAAAAAGTACATTTGTCTTATTTGTCATGAGACTCTGGAAGGAAACTACTTTCTCATGCTTGAAAAATGTAACCCGGTGGAACTGCTGACCTTTTACCAAGCTCTTAATTACTTTTTTAAACCTACAGTACTATAAACAGTAGTATACAGCCAGGGACCTATTTGTTTCTTATTTCTGTGCCCATTAGCTCTTATTTTGATCTGTGACTTTATATTTAGTCCATAAAATTGAAAGGAAAGTGATAACAAATATTTTTAATCATGTTCAATAAGGAAGCTAATAACCAAGTTTGTAATTGTTTCTGAGGCTGGAGGACTGGATGCTGTACGACACGGGTAGAGCTTGTGTACGTACATACACCCACACGCATATGTGCCGTCTCTCTCTGTATGGCAGATTTACTGCTCTGTCTTCATAGCATTGACTTCCATAGGTAGTTTCTCATTTGAGCAGTGATCAATACCACAAAATGCGTTTAGTATTGGGGGATCATTGAACCGCAGTATATTAATGTATTTACACTGAGAACCTCAGCAAAGCAGTACGAGGGAAGCAACTTAATAGAGCAGTGCAGTAGGAGCAGATGGGAGAAATAATTCTTCTAAAGCAAACTATAAACATGGCCAGGATTATGTAGCAAGATAGAAGGGATTTGTTCTCATCCCAAGAAGGGTTAGGAATGTTTCTTTGCATTTTTCAAGGCGAAATGTGCCGTTGAATGAGGACCTTATTGGTGGAAGAGCAGAATATTAATGAGCATGGTGAGCCTACAACAGAGATACCTCGACATCTTGGCAATCACTGAAATAAAGCCAGGCAGATAATGCAAACACTCCCGAGGTCCTCCCGCAGATTACAGAGGAGCGGTGTCTGTTCTTCTGTATTCACTAATTGTTGGTCATTTTCAACTATGTCACAAAATCAACAGAAAGAAAAGGATTTTTTTAAAGGTACGCGTGCAGAACTTGATGCATGGTTGTGGATGGTTATATCCATCCAGTTGTGGCATTTTTAATCTTTCATTTGAATGCTGGCCTGTTACTGAGATATCTGGGGAATAGAGTAATAAAACTAGTAAGAATTGCAAAGTGTTTTAGTGCCATGTGCTTAAATGCTTTTCTTAATAGTAGTACATTTTTCCAAACCAGAGTTAAACTTTAAGTGCATCTTGTGTTAATAATCACCATCGTTAACCTCCTGGGAAATCAGTCTTTTAAAGAAATGAGTGATTTACTCCTCCATGCAGAATGAAGGGCAGAAGTCCTCAGTTACATATTGTAATTGAAGAATCACAGGAGAAAAAATAGAGAAATGGAAGAACTGGCAATAACATTAATGAGAACTGCTGGAAATGCCTGCTGGTGGCTCTGGGCACCACTGTTTTGGGAATAACTTGCAGTCGTAAAGGAGCACCGTTGCCATCCCACACAAGGCGAGGAGCTCAGAGAGGTGAGCTCAGAGAGGTGAGCCCAGTTCCCCAAGACCAACTTAATTCATTCGAGGATTCTGCTTTACAGCAGTACGTTTTCTTGCACAGGTTGTGTGAAAAACATCAGCTTGCCCACTTGGCTCTTTGTGCTTCTGTTGTCTGCCTGGAAAAAAAGGGGGTAAGAATACTTCAGTTTCAGCATGAAGAAAAAATTAAAGATGATAAGGACTTCATTGGTGCAGACCCACTAATGTTACACTCCGAAGGCAGAGACTGCAAACAAGTCCCAGAGCATGTAGTAATCGAGTCCAAAACTTCTCATAGTCATCACCAGTCTATACACCGGGTGAGTGAATTGCTCAAATAGGCAATTCACTACCACCTATTCATGACACTTCACAAAATTGCCAAGAGGATTGTAAATTTGCTTCTTTTTCAAGTGAGGACAAATATCATAGCTACTAGTGGCACTACATGTGAGTGAAATTGGTGTGAAGAACCAAATTGTGTATGTTGAAGTCCTTCTTCCCCTGTAGTCCATCGCAAAACCTCAGTCAACTTCAGTGGGTCCATGGCTTTGTGTGGAGCCTTTCATCTGCGTGGGGGAGAGTTCAGCTCTGATGTACCTAGCAAAGGAGCGGAGATGTTTTAGGCTCAGTGATTTGTGCTGGTTTAGTGGCAGCAGATAAGGCAGAGGAATAAAGAGAAACGTATGAATGAAAATAAATATGAGCGAAATAAAAAATGAAATATGTGACTGAGGCAACCTGAGTCAGGTTTTGCTTTAGTGAAGCAGAAGCACAGAGATATATTTCCTCTCAGAGAGAAGAAACTAAAAAGGTAGGTAAAAGCCATACTATACGTGTTTCCAGGAATTAAAGAACCCCAAGGAGACTGTAAATTCTCTACCTGTTCTTTGGACTAGACCTACTGGCAGTGTTTTCCAGACCTAAAACCTTTTTTTCCAGGAATAGCATTTTTGTAAATGTCATTTTAATTTTCATGCAGGACACACGGGAATGGCGCAAAGCTGCTCCAGGGGAGGTTCAGACTGGACATGAAGAAAAATTTCTTTACCATGAGGGTGGTCAAACTCTGGGACAGGCTCCCTAGATTAATTGATGCCCAGTGCCTGTCGGTGTTCAAGTGACGTTTGGACAATGCCCTCAATAACATGCTTTAGCTTTTGGTTAGCCCTAAAGTGGTCAGGCCACTGGACTCGATGATCACTTTTGGGTAGACCTGTGCGGTATCAAGAGTTGGACTTGATGATCCTTAAGGGTCCCTTCCAACTCAGGATATTCTATGATTCTATGATTCTATGATCTTTGAAGGTCCTTTCCAAATGAACTATTCTATTCTAAAATGTCTTGTGTACCGATGTCTACATGGACAAGAAACTTGAACCAAGGTCGCTGACATCTTGGGTTTGTGCCATAATGACAAAACCAGCCTTTACACAGCATTTTTGGCAAGCTGTAGGAAATGGAGGTACATTTACATCGCAGCGCTGGAAGCTGTAAAATAACTCTGGCCTTCTGCCTCGAGAACAGGGAGTTTGCAAGGCTTTACTGAAAGTCGAGATGCAAAAGGATGGTGTCTACCATAATAGTGTTTGCAGCAAGTGCTGAGCTTGAGAGAATGCTGGTGGGTTGAGTGTAGGAAATCAAGCTCTTCAGCATCAGCCCTTGGGGCGCTATAGCTACATTTGATATCGAGCTTTAACTATAGTAAGGTACTGTATTTACAAACGCCAAACAGAGATGTAGAGCAAGGGAACTTCAAGCTTTAATGATTAATGGACTCTGATATCCCCTGAGTTGGTATTTCTCATAGATTGGATCTTCCTCTCTGCCTAGAGGCTGTGTCTGCATTTCATTCCATTTCTGAAACCGGGCTGCAAACACCTGAAACACACGGCAGTGCTAAGGCACATCACACCATCCTGTGGACTGGGGAGAGTATTGAATGTTTCTGTAAAGAACGCTCGTTTGGGCAGGCTCTGTGCATTTCCATAAGGCTCAGTTCTTCCTCGAGGGAAATGCACAGTGTTGAAATGGCTAATTCATTGGGTTTGTTATCCTATTTTGTCCCAGGTGATGCATGCTCTAGCTACTTAAGCAGCATTAGAGAAAATCTAGTTATTTGAGGCAATGATCGCATAGGACCTTTAGATTATGATAATAAGACTTTAATACTAGGAGCTATTTTCTCTGCACTTTTTGTTGCATTATCACAACATCCTCTAATGACACTGTTCTCATTGGTCAATTTTTACCTCTGGGAAAGAGAAAGAAGGCTAAATTGAGAATTATTCATGGATTATGTGTTTTGGAGCATCTCATTCTAAATTTGGACTGCCCTCAGAGTAAAGGTTATTTCCCAGCCTTTTACAGATTTTTGCGGGCCATATTCAGCTCTTTGTTTTCTTATGACAATTGTATTCTCCAAATGGGAAAGAAAGGTCTGCAGTTTGCAACGGTAAGGGAAAGTTGAGTGGTTTCTCTAAAAAAAAAAATTAAAAAATCCAGAATCTGTAATATTTCTGGGATTCCAGGAGTAATATGTTCTATGCTCTAGAAATATGAGTTGCAAATAGGTTTATCCAAAAAAAAAGCTTCCAACTGAAGTCTCACCGCTCTTAAAGCATGAGGTTGCACCAGGTTATGTACTCCAGTTATATCACTAACTCATTGTGTTCTTGGCATTTTCTCCAAAACTGAGTAGGAATAGTAGGTTGTTTGCATGTCAGTCCACAATCAACTGCTTTTATCAAGTTGTGTTGGAAGAGGGATTAAAATCCTATTAGCTGGCTTATGTCCCTTCTTCTTTACCCCACTAAATTCGTGTCTGTCTCCATGCCGACAGTTGTCGTCTTACACTGGGTGACTTTGTGCAGCAAAGGGATAGATACCACCAGGAACTGGATGAGGAGGTTTCCATCCAGCTCCTCCACTCTGCTTCTCCATGCACGTAATGCTTGCAGAAACGAAGATAGATTAATTTGTGCTTGCTCTAATTAAAAATAAAGAACTAAGGTCTGCTTGTGCAGTGCGCTATGTAAAAAATAAGCTCCACAAGTAATTGTGGTGGTTGTTTAGATATAATTGTTTCATTAGTCATCTACTAGTTGTGCAGACAGCTCCCACTTTCATGTCATATTTGTGTTCTAATCCTTCTCTTTAAGGCTGACTACAGTAAGGAGGAAGAAAAGAAACAATTTTAATCCATCATTTGTTCCAAATACTGAGTACCAAAGAGGAAGGAAGGTTTAGGAATGGGGGGGTAGGGAATGTTTTACAAGACAACAAAATTCATTCACCAGCTTGTTTCAAGGGGATTTTTAATATTCTGGAGCTAAATTAGACAGCAGATCCAGCATAGGCCCCGGGCTTTGACATGTGTTTTATAATGACAGTTAATTAGACGCTGTCTGCAGCAATCATAGGCTGTCATTTCTAATATACGTCTCCTAACGTGAAGGACAGAAGAACTTCCTCCCCTTTCCTTGCCCTAATTGAAATCAGTTGCCAGAATTATCTATGAATATATGAGACGGTCGGTTGACAGTTAACGTAGCCTTGCACCGCGCGCCACGAAGCAGGACTGTAACTCCTCCTGTGCTCGGCGTGTTGTGTATGTCTGGGGGTGTTGCAGCAAAGTGAAAGGGATAGCATTTCCTCATGCACCAAGGAACCTTTCTCAATTCCTCCCATCCCAGCCTTTGTCAGAGATTACTTGTGGGGAGCCTGCTAACATTCACGAGATGTCTACTCCTGCACGTCGCCTCCAGTGGGGCTCCTCTCCTTCTCCAGCTCTGGGCAGTCCCCACCTTATAAAATGCGTGTGAAGCTCTTAGAAGAAGGTAATTCTGTTGTCATTCAGGCACGCTTACGTTCCCAGTAGTTTCTGGTGCTCACTGTGGTGCTTCAGAGTAGCTGTAGCATGGAACCAATGAGTTACAGCAACGCTGTTGAAGAGCGATGTTTGCGTCTGGGCTATGGCCCCAGATTGCTGGGCTCTACATGGACAGTTGGACATCATTATGATCTCAATGCTGATATTTCTACGTAACACAATGTTTTGGGCAAACCTCGTTTGTCCTGGCTAGAGTGCAATGCTAGAGACGATATTCAGGAGCTATATTCAGGAGATATTCAGAATAATAGTTAGAACAATATTCAGGAGCTATAAGCCATCCCTACTGGCATTCATGAGCTTAGAAAGGATCTTAGTAAAACATCACGTGTCAGTCCTCTTTGCCTGTCGTGTGTCTTTGGCTCCTGCCAGTAGAGCAGGACGTAGCACATGCCACCATGTGGTTTTGCGTTATTCTGCCCGGCAGTGGCAGTAGGCTGGTGGCACAAGTAAGACCAAGGACCCGTGTACCAGAATAACTCATTACCAACAAACTGAGCAAAAGTGTCCCCAACGCGGAAGATCATCATGATCGTAATTTTGAAATTGGTCACCTAATTATCGATATATTAACCAGTTGCTCAGCTGCCCGTGATATTTCAGAGTCCTGGCCTTAAAATGCAATCTGTGCTTGAAAGGCCATCATTTAAGATGTTCCCTTGGGTTTAGCTGATGTATTTTTCTCTTTTCTTTGTCTTACTTGAGCTAAGACTAACAGTTCTTTGGCTGTTTCATCTAACATTGGTGATAAAGATTCGGTGGGGTAAAAGTCCTCTTCAGTTAATGTTTGGAAGGTACCAGCGTGGCCTTCAGATTCCCTTTCAGTGAGGCCCAAGGTGATTTCATCCACAAGTGCTTTGCACACCACGAGTGGATGAATCCTAGAGTGGGTTCTCTTGTGTTTTTTTTGTTGGTTGGTTGCTTGTTTTTTTGGTGTTTTTCTTCAGTTCTTTTTTACAAGCATTACTAAATGAAGCCTTTTCCTGTGAAGCTAGTCTCCAGGTGAGAGTAGGCCTCTGTGCTGTCCTCTCTGGTTTTACCCTTGCCTGGGTCACTACAGACACGTATTTCTCTCTCTTTTCTATTACTGTGGTACATAGACAGCTGCAAAGAGTCTTCTTCTCCTGGTTGCTTTGCCAACCTTTCTTTCCCATATTGACTCTTTTCTGCTGTGATTCAACCGTGATGTTGAACTTTTGGATCTGTAAGATGCCGAATAGAAAAGTCTCTGCTAGGAATTTTAGGGCTTTAGATAATTCACCTGGTTTGATTTCTAAACTTGAGATGCTCTCTTGAAAACCTCAACGGTTGGCAGGTGTCATGCTATTGAAGAAAATTTGGAAATGTGGCTTCAAAGCACAGATGTCGGCGAAGCTTGTGTACTTGCATCACTGAAAAAAAAATCCTTTGCTGTAATTGCTTCATCTAATCCCTTATTAGCCTGTAATATGGTTCCTGTCATGTCAGACTTTTTAAAATTTAATTTAAATAAAATGCTAACAATATTTTGCTTCTAATTTATCCCCATCCTGGCTGCTTCAGAGACTTATAAGTAGATTGTTATGGCGTTAATTATGATTTCATGGTCAGGCCCTGTTCCTCAATAGGAGTGATACAATTTTGCCCCCCCTGCATCTTCAAACAAGGAATCTACAAACAGCCCTATGATGTCTCCCACTGCTTTAAAAGATTTGATATAATGGAGGGATGATAAAGCAATCAAACAAATCCTATTTACGCATCCCTGCGAGTATAATTCATGCATCAGTGAGCACCATCAATGGAAAATTACCTTTGGAGTCTAAATTTCCATTCCAAAGTTGCATTATAATTTTGTTTTTGTAGGCTACAAGCTTTGCTTTTTCAAGACCATGAAATTTATATCCAGTTGCCATTTTCACTGTACAGGCAGAAAGCTTAAGTGCAAAATATTTAATGTACCTGTCTATAAATTGATATTTTTTAATAGTTTACTCAATGCTGCTTTTACGTTTTGTCTCAGGTTTCTGAATAGCTCAAACTTACAGTCCTGTATGTGCGTGGGTTTTTTTCTTAAATCTAAATAATGAAAGCAGCAGCTGGAAATTGGTTTCCTAGGGACTTTTCAGCATCCTCTCATCTTTTCAGCGTCCTCTCATCCCTGTGTACTCTTTCAGCATGGTCCAGTTGGGGCTTTATTGGGAAAAAAAAAAAAAAAAAAAAAAAAAACCATGTAAAACAATGCCAGAAATCCTAGCCTTGTTTTGTTGTCAAGAACTAGTGTGAAAATGATGCTAAGTGCACATCAGGGGTTTTCTCCTATTACCTTGTGTGAAACTGTGCCTACCTTTTATTTCCAAAATCGAAGGGATGCCATTCTTGTCCATCTTCTAATTCCAGCTTGAATTTTCCATAAATTGCATTGTCATTTCATCACTAGGAATTTGCTAATTACCTGGTTTAGAAGCTGCAGTTTCTTGTACAGGCGCACAACACGTTCAAGGTATGCGTGCTCAATCACAAGTGTAGACTCCAGGAGATAAGGCTTTGGGAGATGGATGAGTTCATGCATTTCTAAGGAACCACAACTTCCCGTGACAGTACCCTGCTCGTGAGGTGCCCGTTACACCCGTGCGGTGTTATAAGGGGAGATGCTGGGTCTTTCATGCTTCTTAGTTGTAGGTTTTTGGTTATTTTTTTATGTTGTGTTCAGCACTCAGCATCTGCACCATATGGGATCATAGTCTGAGCTTCATTAGTTCCTTAGTTTTTCTAAAAGTCATTAATTCATAAGACATTTCGGAAAGCAGGTAGCTACTGCCCATATTTTATGAACGGGGAAACCCACTTAACTCTTTCCAAGGCTCATTTCTCCCTCTGAACTAGAGCAGTGCTGGCATCTCCTGGCAACACATCCTGTAACGTCCCATCCTGCTTGCGTGGATTGTGGTCTAAGAGCAGCTCTGGTGAAAAGGTGCCTCCAAGGGATCGCAACAAACCAGCAGAGGTAGTTTTCTAGTTATTATTGTCTTCGGTCATCGCTTGTGGATGGATTTCCAGAGCCTGAGCATGAAGAGGTGCCCTTGGTGCTGCTGCGTCGTGCGTGGGAGCCCGGGGTAGGAGTGGAGTTCAGGTCTCCCCAAAGGAGGTGTGTGCTGCAAACAGGTGCTTTCCATCTTCGTCAAAGAGCTTTTCAAATCAGATGTGAAATTTGGTGGTGTTGAGAAGAAATTTTCTTTTTTTCCAACGTGTGTCAGCTCTCATCAGCAACGAAGAATTAATCGCGTAACCGCTTTTTGTTCAGAGGGTGGAGTAATGGAAGGAAACAGCTTTTTTCTGAGCGTGCCTTTTCTTGTATAACTTCAATCATCCTTTTTTCTCATTATCTTAATTTTTGGACCCTCAGTTCTTTAAGGTCAGACGAAGGAGGTGAAAGAGGAGAGCAGTGAGAGGGATGAAATAGAAGGGACATTATTATTTTCTAATTAACTTTTCTTGATTTCATTCAGACACTACTCTGCTGTCAACACAAGGCTTTGTAAATCTAAAGAGTGATGTGGATTTTCTTGGGTTGAGATCAAGTGTCAGCGCCTCTTTAATGTTGAAAGCATCTTCTGTTGAGCTGTAAATCCCTTACCTTCTGATACACCAGCCTGTGATCCTGGGGTGGGGGTGAATGAAATGGGTAAAGAAATGTAGAAACTTTTTTTTTATTCCTTTTATCCAAATGATTTCCTTCAGGAGGTGAGAGGTCCACCATAGCTCCAGGATTCACAGTTTAGGCTGATTTCCTTGGCTGGCACTTAAACTTGTGCAGTTTTAATCAGAGCATCCTTAAACCATGCATGTCTTCAGGTTCCATTTAGTTTTCCTAAATGCCATTAAGCACTTTTGGAGGGATTAGAGGTTGAGAATTTGCTTCTCGCACCAGTGTTCTTCCATTACTTTAATGTATTCCGTATTTTGTGTTCTGACTTCTCAGTCCCCTTCCCTTAGGTCCAGCTTCATGTGCTGGCTGCAGGGTGGAGGCTTTTGATGATTAATGGGTTGTTTCTTTCTCCCATTCGTATTACTGTGTAGGGTGCCTAGGGACAAATTTGGGGATACCTCTCACGGGTGATGGATCTGTTGGGAAAGACTGGGTCCATGCGAACGCGCTCAATTCCTCCTTGCCTTCAGCCTTTTCCCTCCTCTCTTGTGTTTCCTCCATAATCACTGCCCAGCAAGTTAGCGTTGCGTTGTCATTTATTCCTATTTCTCCTTTCTCATCGCTTCATGTCCTGCTTCTTTCACTTTTGCTTCCATTTAATACTCTTGGGGAGAATGCACGTCTTCAGAACCATCCGCTCAGCTTTTAACGATAAGCTGATCTGCAGGTACTTAGAGCCTATCTCAAATAGCGTGGGTTTGCCATTCAAAAAAAATGTATATATATGTATATAAATCAGGGAATCCATTGAATTGACAGAATCTTGCATTTTTGTAAACTTTTCTGTAGGCCTGTCTGCTGCCGCGTGTACTTCTGCCTTGCGATCTGAGCAATTACGATTATTTCGATAAGTGTATGTGTGTGTAAATAGAGGGAGGGAAGGAGAGAGGAGCTGAGAAGAGACTAATCTCAAGCTATTATTTCATCGGGGCTGGATGCAGCATTTTAATGTTTAAGGGGAAAAAAAACAAGCGAGCTATGGGATTCCTCTTCCCAGTCCCCACTTTCCCCTCGTCGGCGTTTGAGCCTGAGCAATATGGCATGGTTTGTGACTCCATCTGGAGGGCTGACAGCGCAGCCTGCTTCTAATAAAGCTCCCAGCCTTCTTCCCCAAGTCTGTAATTAAATGACATCACTGAGTCTTAAATGCATCTGCCGTAAAAGTCAGAAGGCTAAAACATCCCATTAAAGGGAGGAGAGTGTTACTGAGTGTTAGAGAAGCTCAAGTGTGGAACTGCTCCAGGAAAGCTGTTTGGGACCCACTGGAGCATGGCTCAGTGGAGGAAGAGCTGTACCCTGGTAAGTGTGTTTCTGGTTCAGGCTCTCAAGGCGATACTCGCAGGTCAAATTTGACCCCAGATGTAGTTTTAAAATAAGCCTGTTACGGCTGGGGAGGTGTGTGTGTGTGTGCACGTAGACGTTTCTTTGCTTGCAATCTCTGTATGCTTCTGTTAAGCAGGATGTATGAGGGGTGGGGATGTGCTAAGCATTCGGCATGTATTGCTTGGGCATGGGTCCAAAGAGAGCAATTTCGTAAGCGTGAGTGCTAAACGGTGAAACTGCGGAGAAATGAAAGTTGACACCAGTAAATTTATTTTCCTTACAAAGCCTGAGGAACAGAAAGAAGCTTTATGAAGTAGTGATAAGTAATTAGGTATTTTCTCTCTCTTTCTCTTCTTGAAACATTTTTGTTGACATCAGAAGTGCAACCAGGAAACATTTTAAAAGTATATTGCTTTCAGTGTGACAATGCCTCCTAGACAAGCAAATTAAATAAAAAATGTGCAAAAAGTGAACTTTCAAATCCAATCATCCCATTGGAAGGATTCCCTGTCAAAGTACCCCAAATTTCATCTCAAAAGAGCAATTTGTTTAACTTCTGGTGTTTCAAAAGTCCTCAGATACCCGAGAATAAAGTTTTTGTATTCTTTCTCTCTCTCTCTCACTTTTTAACCATTAGGATTATTGATTCTGCAGTTGAGATTTCTAAGCTCCTCTAAGAGGGAGCTACCTAGCACATTTTCTAGCCACGTTGGACCTGTTCGGCAGATAGAGATGAAAGTTTATTTCCAGAGATCAAGCGGGTTTATGTACTTGTAAGATAAAGACCAGATCTATGGAGTAGGAGGGTGCTGCTTTATCGTGCGGGAGGATTTCTGTGTGTAACTGCACTCCGCGTTTGAAGCACGCAGTACTTTCTCTTAACCTGGGTCAGCACTTTTTGCTCATTTTCTCCTTTCATGTCCATTCTACCTGGGGTTGTAGAGACATGCCACTGAAGGAAGCAGATGATAAGGACATCGGAAGTATGTTCAATAGTTACATAGGCTGCTGTTCTATGTTAAAGTATTTAATCATATACTTTTCCTCCCCAGTTACTATCAGTTCCCAAGCTGCTCCTCTGTCTGAACTGTTTCTCTCCTTCTGCCTGGTTCATCGGAGGCTGCCATGGCCCGAGGTTTCGTGAGCTCACCCTCCCCTCCGCATGCCCGTTGTGATGATAGGATGTGCCACGCTGTCCAGCTGCGGGAAGAGTTGACTTTAGGCAGGATGACTGCACTTTATGTGCAGATAAGCAATGGTAATCTGCAATTGTGGGGAAGGAGATTGAAAATCAAAAGATATCTTAATCCGCTTCATATAGTGTTAAGTAAAGATCCGAGTTAAGCTTTAGCATGTGCTGCATCTATTTTATGTCCCGAAATAGGTCAGATGCTCTGTGTTAATTTACTGGGGAAATTACCCCCTATAACTCTAATTTAAAAGAAGAACAGAATCCAAAAGCTAAACAACCCCTGGAATTGCAGAGATACGAACAGATAAGATTGTCCTTATTTTCAGCAGAAAGGAGCAATCTGCTTACTAAGCTTAATAAGTCTTGCATTCTGGCTGGCCGTGCATTGTGCATGCTTGTGGCAAAGACACGCTCACTTAGAAAGATAGGATCTG
Source organism: Anser cygnoides (assembly GCF_040182565.1). Classification (NCBI taxonomy): domain Eukaryota; kingdom Metazoa; phylum Chordata; class Aves; order Anseriformes; family Anatidae; genus Anser; species Anser cygnoides. Next base: position 2,270,526 of record NC_089873.1, on the reverse strand, counting down.
GGAAAAGTTTGGGGAAATTCAGAGGGCTGACAGTCACTCAGCACTCGAATCAAGCAGTGCCAACCCAGAAAGGACTGTGTGCGTGTTGTGAAGTCCAGGTTTCATGCCAAATTGGAAATAACGATGAAAATAAAATAAAACTAAAAAAATAAAAAAGAGGATATGATTCAGAAGCAGCGAACAGAACGCACAAAGCAGTGGCTGTGCACACAGAGTTGCTCTGCGTGTGGGTTGGCAATACGATGCTCATTGGAAAAGGGGGAAAGCCAAAGTCCTCCGGGGATGTGCTTGTGTTGGCATGGGCCTCCAAGAGACGAGGCAGTTCTCCTTGAGCCAAGTGATGTCTTCTGCTTGCAGGCATTCTGGTACAGATTTGCCTTACAGCAACAACTCATCATCTAGGAATTTGGGAGAGAGAGGAATACTCTTGTCTTCTTCGTTGTTTTTCAGTCTTTACGCCAATGGAAGTCAGCTCGAAACTGTGACTGAGATAAACTCGAAAGGCTCATAAATAGGAAGGGAAATGAAAAAAATATAAAGCCTATTTTTTAATTCTTACGAATTTTAGATTGATTTCGTTTGAGTCTGACTCATTCTTTCATGCATGTGATAGGCCATATTGTACGTCTGTGGAGTTGTCAAGTCCAGCGATGCTCCTGTGTACTTGAACCTAATAGCAACATTTATTTTAGGATAAATATTAAAGGAACAAATCATGAAACCACATACCCATTTTTTTCTCCTTGTCCATGCCTGATGTGAAACAACATTTCTTCTTTTTAATGGCTGTAGGGAATGAATGGGATAATTTTTCGTTGGCTTCTGCTCCAGTCATCAATATTGAACGTCCAAAGGAGACAAGATGTGGCAGACAGAAATATGTTCTCCCTCTTCATTTTGTTTATTTTGCCTATGAAGATAGCAAGGTTGATAATGGTAGATGATGTTACAGATGCTGCAGCAATTGTAGTTGTTCTCTGCTAGTGGACTTTAGTATGGGCCAACACCTCCTGTCTTGTTTGCAGCAGCACAGATGAGTATCCTCCCGGTGTTCAGCTTGAGAGACATCATTCAATGTTTTTAGAGGGAAAAACATCACTTAGTTCATGGACACAGAATCACAGAATGGTTGAGGTTGGAAGGGACCTCTGGAGATCATCTGGTCCAACCCCCCTGCCAAGCAGGGCCACCTGGGGCACATTGCACAGGATGGCATCCAGGTGGGTTTGGAATATCTCCAGAGAAGGAGACTCCGCAACCTCTGTGGGCAGCCTGTCCCAGTGCTCTGTCACTCTCACAGTAAAGAAATGTTTCCTCACATTCAGCTGGAACTTCCTGGGGTTCGGTTTTTGCCCGTTGCCTCTTGTCCTGTCACAGGGCACCACTGAAAGGAGTCTGCTCCTGTCACCCTCCCTTCAGATATTTATACACATTGATCAGGTCCCCTCCCTGGATCTGAAGTGATTTCATTAAGCTGAAAAGAAATGATGAGAAAGAGCATCCCAAGAATTAACCCCTCCGCATACTTTGGCCTGGACAAACTCGTGTCAGTGTGGGGGGAAAAAAGCATCTTTGAGCTTTTCTCCAGATAAAATTCTCTGTGTTCATGGGGAGCAGACTACTGAAAAATTGAAAGCCTTTCTGCATTTCACATCGCTCTAGACCCAGGGTGACTCAGGAGCGAGTTGTGGGTAACTGAGCTGTGCTTTGAGGCCGTGGTCTTCGCAAGGGGCTGGGAGGATGGGAGGCAAGGAAGGGGCTGCGATCCCCAGTCCTACACCAGGAGAAAAGCCAGATGCCTCCTGAGATATTTGAAGTCTCACTAATGCAGGGACAGTGCTCATCCCTCTTTCTCTGTGTTTATATGAATGCTGAAGTTTTAAGGTAATGCTTCAGTGTAGCGTAGTGGTTATTACTGCTGGGGCAGAAAGCAAGGCTCCCAGGTAGGAGAAATACGTACAGACATAAGGAACCCAATCAAGGCAGCATTAGAGAAGCAGAAAGGAAAGGCTCTTCTCAAATAGAGCTTTCCACGTCAGGATTTCACCATCAGAGTACTTTAGCATGTGCATTTTCAAATGCAGATGGTGATTTAGGGCATTTTAGTTTATGCTGTTTTGCCCAGAAAGCCTCATTCTCAAACCGCAAATTCAAAAAAAAAAAATACTTCGAGGTGTCTTGCACATGACACATAAAATTGGTGTATTCTGGAAATGTATTTCTTTACAGCAATACAGGAATTAATTTGGCAGCCGCCCCTTGAGGTATTATTCACACCACTGAGGCACTATTCACACTATTTTGTAGAGAAAAAGATGAAATGCAGGGGGCTAAAGTGTTTCACGCAGGCTGGCTGAGTTGCACATTAGGATCCTGATTCCTCGTCCAGTTCTTAAAAGGCAGGAAAAGAGGGTTCTTGGGAAAAAATACAAAAAAATAAATTAAAAAAACTGCTGCAACATCCATCCTGTCCATGAAGTTGCAGAATTTGCATTCCTATATTTCCTGTAGCTGTATTCTGATTTTTACCTATTTTTGGTAATAGAAATGATGTGAGAGAGTTGCAAGAAGGGAATGTGAAGAAACCGAGCACAGTTTACAATGGAGGTAGCCACAAAGATAGCGTTTTGTATCGGGAAAACAGTCATATTTTGAAAGCTTTCTGCTGAGCGATACCTGTGTGATTCTCAGCATTTATTTCCGCCTATTTTGTCTCCCCAAGCTCCCTGGCCTCGCTTCAAAATACCTCGTGCCACGGAGGAATGTAAAACACAAACCCGAGGCTTTGCTTACGTGGTGACTTCAGGACTCAGGCTCGCAGAATGCCTTCTGCTATTGCTGCAAGAAACATCTTCGTAGCCCAGTAAATGTCATTTTTTACCATCACTAGGTGGGCAGCCAGGAGCTTTGTGCTATCCCTGTGTATTATTGTAACTGGGCTAAGAAGAACTCTTTCTGGTGTTTTGATGGCTAGCTAGGAGTTACCTAGGCTAACAGCCTCCTGCTCTCCTTTTGCCCGTGGCCAGCTCGGCAGCGTACCACGGCAGCCCAGCGCAGCACGTGTTTTTTGGGGCAGGTGAGACACCCCAGCACTGCCATCCCATTTCAGCTGCAGCGGCAGGCTGGGATCGCCAGGGCTGAAAGCCTGTTACAACAGCCCATCTGTCATACAGCCTTAATTAATGCAGTTCCTATAGAGCCTTAAACGGGAGTTGCCATCCTGGCTGAAACTCGGTGCTCATTTCAAAGGAGTTCCTCTCCCAACTCGTAACACCACAGGAGACCTCAGAGAAGAAGGGAAGCACAATCATACCACCTTAGGCCATCAAAAATTATTTACCCCGTGCATTTGCAAGCAGTGATGGATTTGCAAGCAGGACGAAGTCATCCGCAGAGACCCGCGGGCACTGTCAGGCAGCTGGTGCCCCAGGCTGTGGGGCAGGAAGGCTCTTACACCACCGGCAGCATCCTGCTGGCCTCTCCCTGCCCTACGTGTGGGCCCGGTAAGGGATGTTGGTGGTCAGTATGCTGCATTCGGTCCTCTTGCTCTGAGTCTGTGTCTAAAGGTAATTCCCACTCTAAAACCATGGGCCTTTCCGTTTGGTGGTCTGTAATCAAGAATCGCGGTGTGTCTTGGACTGTTCTGACAGCCCCATTTTACAGCTCTATGTTTGCAGAACTGCCTGCTCCCCCTAATGCACTGTGTATTATCCGTTCAAAATAATTATAGTATAATACATGCATACATATGCAAATATGAACATGAAATGACATGTGCTAGGGTCACAAAATAATTCTACCAATAGCAATACAGCCCCTATGTGTTTATGCTGTGTTTTACAGCAACTTCACTCACTTTATTAAGCTAATCAACTATGTGTGTTTTGTAAGGATCACTCTATGGCCAGAAACCGGCTGTCTGGGACAGAAGACATCATTGGTCTGCAATTCTTCAGGTCAACTTTTAAAATCAAGGGTTGAGAAAAAAATATTGCTCACAAACGGAACTACGTAGGAATTAGTTTAGTTTGGGAGAATGTAATTCCTGGTGTCGGAACTGGTTGAGGACATTGAAACAAATGCCCTCGCTCTTTGGAGAATAGGAATGAGATCCTTAATGGAGGTGCAGCGTCCAATTTGTCCAAATTTGCTGCCTCATTGTTGCTCAGGTCTGCTGCGACGCACATCCATTTCCCTGTTAACCATCGGTTGTTAGCTTGGGCCGGGCCCTGGCTGCCAAATGAGGCAGATGATCGGCAGCAATTCACTTACCTGCTCTTCGTCTGTATTTACTCTGGAAGCTGTTTTTGTTTTCCTGCACCACTTTCTGCGAGCATCTCTGCCTGCATAATAAACCCGCTGAGCCTCGTCTTGGCCTTTCAGAGAAATAGCGAGGGCTCCTGAAATTGGGGTGTAATTTCCCTGCTGTAAATGCCTTCAAGGGCAGCTGGTAGACCTTCCATCATTCCTTTTCCTGCAGCTCTGGAGGCAAGGTGTGCACTTACTAATGATTAGAGCCTGGAGCACAGCTGGCTCTTTGATCACTTTTTCTTGCCTTCCTCAGTAGCGATGTTTGGGTGCCCCAGTTGACTTGAGTTCTTCTGCCAACTTACTAATGACTGTGATTAGGTTGCAACTGCGTGTAGCTTAACGCTGCCTGCCTTGATTTGTAATCTAGATCCCAAAAGCATGGTATGTTTACACTGGCAGCTATTTATGTATGGGATCTTTATGTTCCCATGCAAGTAGCTGTAACTCAGCATTGCGGGCACAGCTACGTTGGGTGCCACATTCATGGCATGAAGGGCAACGAGCTTTCTTCCACGGTGCTGCATTCCTGAGGTCAGTGAGAAGGTGAAGTGATTGTGCTCAGATTGCACTCTGCTATTTGTGTGCTTGCTTACCCGTCTCGTAATTTCAGTGTGATTGGGGTGAGAGAGTATGGTTAAAACCCAACTCAGCTCAATAGCATCTCGAGTCAACTTGTATGTGAAAATCAGTAGGGGTCCCATTCTGTTTCCTATAGGTTACTCGCACACATGGTGGAAAAAATATTGCTTGGCATTATTTGATCTGTTAATTGAGGAATGTCAGGAGCTCTAGTAACTGACATCTGCTTGGAGGTCCCTCTGAGTCAGGTGGAGGAGTACCAAAGGAGCTAGCGCATCTTTTTATTGGGATCAATACATTAATTCTCTCCCTGGGGCTGTCAAACCAACAGTTTTACCCATTTCTCAGTTCTCTTTGCAGCACACCAGGTATTTATTACAATAGGGTGATAAGGAACAAGAATCTTCAGAGAAGGCTTTGTATTTATTTACTGATTTTTCCTAGTTTTGACATGGCCCTAGGCTTACAGTGTTTGCCCTCAGAAGAGGGAAAGAGGAAGCAGCAGTGAGCTTTCTGCAGAATACAGCTACTCCCTAATCAGTAAGGAACAGAATAATTTAGAAAAGATGATGCTCTACTTAATGACTGTGTTTTTTCCCCCAAACCAAGGCCATAAGATTGTTATCCTCATTAAAGAGTTGTAAAGTCGCCTGCTTAAAGTGGCTCAACATATTAATGCTTCCCCATTTCTAGTGCAATCACCCCCGTGGTCGCTACAACTGGGTTTTATGGGCTCTGGTGCCCTCTGGCATCACTGTTCACACCAGGAGGGCTGGGATTCTCGAGATTGTACCCAACCGAGCTCTTATCTACAGTGCTGAGGAAGGCAGGAGAGGAGCCCAAGTCAGGCAGTCTGCGTGTTTCTCAGGTACGCTTGTGACTTGGTTATAGAGGTGCTGTGACCTTAGGAAGGCTTTTATGGTCTCATTTCTACACCTCTGTTGTACACGTACATCCTGTTCTCACATGTACAGTAATAGCTACTCTTTGCCTCAGTTTCCTTGTAAAATTCACCTCTTTTATACTTTGATGAGTATTTTTTAGTGTGTGAGTAGACTTTCACCAGTGGTAAACTTAGCTCTTAGAGAAACAAAGAATGACTTCTTTGATTTCTTCTCTGAAAGAGCAGTCAGGCGTTGGGACGGGTTGCCCAGGGAGGTGGTGGAGTCACCGTCCCTGGAGATGTTCGAGGAAAGGTTGGACGTGGTGCTTAGGGACATGGGTTAGTGGGTGACATTGGTGGTAGGGGGGTGGTTGGACCAGATGATCTTGAAGGTCTCTTCCAACCTTAATGATTCTAGGATTAGCCAAATATTGTCCCATCCAGATCCTTGGGTTAGGCAATAAGGAATCTGGAAATGATCTAAGATCTGTGTTACTCTTCCTCACCTGATGTGTTTCGGGACAAAATCTGTCACAGCATTGGGTTCAGGATTAAAATGTGGCAAGGAGGGTTAAGGGATGAACTGCTAGGTAGGACATGGACTGGGACGGAGGGCTGTGTTTCTCTGCCTCAGATTTCCTGGGTGACACTGTCTTATTTCTTGTTGAGAAATGGCAGTGGTGTTGGCACGTGAAGAAAGCAAGGTTGCCCGCACAACTGCGTTTCCCAAATCCTTGCAAGGGTGCGGGCTGTGGGCTGCAACGATCCTTCAGCAGGTGGTTACAACAGGCCTCCTGGCCATTTCTCCACGTCAGCTGTAAGGAAAGCCAACTGCTGCAGAGAGGACAGCCAGAAATGCTCATCACCCTTCCCTGGAGATGCCAACGCGATTGTGGTGGGTACGTTGGGTGGCTATGGTGGGATGTCCGCATGTGGCCGTACGTGCTCCTAGAGGCAGCAGCTCCATCAAGCCCCTACACTTTGGGGCATCCCAGGGTGGGTTCTGAGCTTCTGATCTCCTAGATCGGGCTTTTCATTTGCCCCAAGTGTGTTTTGGAATAACCCCTGGTTTAATTGTTTGGCTGTACCCTAGTACGCACACCAGAGGCTAATCAGTCAGTTGGATGCTAATGAAAGACCGCGCCATCTGTCTGCTTATTTAATGGAGTGTCAGCACAGAGCAAATAGGAAGTAATTGGATTGCCAGACACAGAGCCAGTTATTAGACTGTTTGCTATCTGATCGGGAAAATCAGAGGAGCAGAGAGGTGCAGCAAAGCTGATCTGATGGTGTCTGTTGTTGCAAGTGCCCACAATCTGCCGCCCAACGTTCACGGGCTTCGAAACCGCTGGCTCGCTCGAGTTGTTGCTGGTTTCCGTCCCCTCCAGAATCCATCCTTGCATTCATATTACAAATCATTATAATGCAATCTAATAAAAAACAGTTTGCGTAAAGATGGTGCCCATTTATAAAGCTGTCACCACAGCTACTCTATTAATAGAGCCATTTTAAAGATTTATAGTCAGCATATGTTACTTTTTACAGAAGCCAGATTGAGAGCTGTGGGGTTTGAGCACGTCGAATGTGCCACCAGATCACATTTAAAAATAATATGAATAATAAGTTAATTTTTACAAAGCTGTTGTGCTTCGGAGAGAATGTGAAGTTCAGGCAGGGGGTATCACTATTTCAGTGATGGTCAACAAACTAAATGTGATATGGCATTAAAGGAAATAGGATTTAATAGGAGAAGCTGAAGTTAGTGAACTCCATATTTCAGATCGCTTTGTGTAATAGGAAGACATTATGTGATGGTTCTGTTAACATCTTTATTGATGCATGATGCTAAAGCGTTTTATGCACATTTAAGGAAACCTCACGATATTTCTCTGCAATAGGCAGGAATTCATTTAGAATTGACTGTCAAGTTTGTTTAAAGTTATAATGCTTCTTAAGCAAGGCTGTGTGCATTTTCTACCTTGCACAGGGCCAAAGGCATCAGCAGTAGCGAAGTCATGCTACCTCTTGTGGTGCTGCGGGAAGCAGAGCACTGTCCTTATCGATGCGGCAAGTCACAAACAGGCAAAGCAGTGGGATCCTGTGGATTTAACTCTCCCATGGTCAGAGCTGGGCTGAAAGAGCCTCCAGGCATACGCATGCCCAGGGTTCACGTAAAATAAATGCATCACAGAACTTCTCTATAGAGAGAGATTGATTGACCATGGTTAGTACATTTATCTTCTGGCTTCTGCAGGATTGGATTTAAATTACAAATGGATCGACAGCGGGTAATTTAGTTCAGTGGTCATTTTGGATTATCATCTCCATCATGAAGCAATCTTGTAACTTCAAGGCAACTGGCAGGCTTTGCTCGACAGCAGTCTCATTTTGGGCTGGAAGCTGGTGGTTTCAGGGACTGGAGGGGAGAGATTTGGCGGCGCAGCTTGAGGAGACAAAAGGGGTGGCTGTGTGTAGGAGCAGTGTTTGCCCAGTTTCATATAAACTTTAAAGACATAAGATAATATATATTTTTTAATTTTTCTTTCTGTGACAAATGTTAAAGTAGCAGCTCATCAAAGCCGTGCTTCAGGCTGACGGTGAAGCCTGTTGCCTGGCTGCTGAGCTGTACACCGCAGCTCTTTGCTGTCCCCGTTAGCTTTACATTTTCCTCTTACCTGGATGTGCACAGCTGTGGTTCATTGGCGTCTTGATGATACCGTACCCCTCTGTAGTTCTGAGGATCTCGTGTTTTGCAAACATTCATCGCTTCCTGCCTCACCCCTACAAGCACGTAGCACTGCTTCTGTTTCATTAATGGGGAAGCTGAGGCTCCGTGTACCGAAACAACCCCACAACATTCCTCAATAAACGAGGAAGAGACACAAGCGTTTGACCACAGGTTTCCTACTTCCAGACTCGCATTGAAAAGAGCTGGTACATGCTCAACAGGATTAAAAGGAGGCTCGCGGCATATAGGGACCGAAGCTACTTTATATCTGTTCTCAGACTGAACTCCGAGGCCTCACAGCATAGTTAGGAGTCTGTAGGGGACGCGTGGAATAAAAGTGGAAGTCAGCTCCCAAAAGAGCCCGTGTAGGTTGGGCAGATACGAGGCTGCACACACGGACACACGTGTGGTCCCACCTAAGTGCGGCCTTGTGTAGGACAGCAGGCATGACGCCCCGCTCTGCGGTGACATCCGAAGGCCTTTTTATCGTGGTGCTGCAGGGTGAAAACCCGTCTCTTACCAAATATGCCCCAGGGGGTCTTTAGGATGTGAACAGAGCTCTAGTTTTCTAGGTTTGATCCGACAGACCTCTGTCAAGGTGTGGAACAAACCGCACGGAGTTGGATTTGTCTGCCTGAGAGGGACGGAAGGCCAACGCCAAGGGACGACTCTTGTGGGGAACCAGAGACATCACTTTTACATCCCACACTGGGCTAAAGATACTCCAGCCACCATTTTTCCCTTAACACAGAGGTGCTCTCCAGGAGAAGGTGTGGGTTTATGGGTTTCTCTGATGGGGTATACGCCATGTAGGATAAATAAATTGCTCCAAAGTGCCAGATCCCTCCAGTATTTTATGTGGACTGGGAGATCAGAAGGGAACGAAGAGGCCAAACGGCAGCCACATTTTGCTTGTAGAAGACAGGCAAATCTTCTCTTTGCTCAGTGTTTGTTAATAAGCATTGCCTGCTAATTCTTGTTGCTTAAAACATGACCTTGGGGTGTATTTTAGGTTGGTACCAAGAGTTACATCAGAATTCAGCCAACCAGTGTTACCATCAGTAGTTAGGATTCTTGTTTGCTCGTTATTGTGAATAATCAAAATGTCAAGCAGTTGTTCTGCCTCTGTAATAAATAACGAGGCACTGCTGGGCAAATTAGAGCACTACTGGGCACTTCTTAGGCAGTCATCACAAAGAGACAGCATGGTGGGAAAACGTTACGGAGAGCGGATCGAGGACTGTGCATCAGGACAGGGCAAGGTGAGGAGACGTTTGACTGAGTCCTGCAACTGAGCATATATTTACAACAACCAAGTTATGATGAGTTATTGCCTCCCAGCCGCATGTTCCTGGCCCTTTCTGCATGCCAAATACACCAAGGGTTGTGCTTTACACCAAGGATTGGGACACATCCAACCATTTACCGTGCCTCAGTTGAGGTGTCGTGACTCAACGTTGGAGATGACTCCTCCGTACCAAGCAGATGGAGATGATTTTGCACACACCGAGATGCCACGTTGGCCTACAGGAGACAAGTTGCATCGTGTGATGTGCCCTGTGCCCACGGGAAGGGGGGCAAATCCCCCCAGCCTCCACCAGCAGCTGCTGCTCCAGGAGCACCCGTGATCCTTATCCTTATTATAACGTCCACGTTAGCAGAACAAGCTGATGGGATCCATGCTCGAGTTACTCCCCTTTTGCCTGCCTTCAAAGAGGAGCAGCTGTGCTGCATTTGCTCTCGGAAGGAGCCACTCTTGGGTCTTCCAGATGTATAAATTCATATCTGTGGCACCGGTAATTGCTCTGTTTCATCTGCAGAAAGGGAAATAACATCTTTGCAAGAACAGCGTCTAGAGATAGAAGGGGAATAAAGATAGATTTTCGCTGCTGTAAATTCACAGGCCAAAAGACTGCTTTTTAACTCTGCAGAAGTGAGTGCCAGTGGAGCTAATGCCTTTACAAATTTATAACAAGGCTCAAAATATACCCAGCTTCTATTTCTAAGCAGTGTAGCGTAGCTCTCTTCCAGTGGTCTGTACAGTATATTTTCACGTGCTTTGCCTAGGACTGTGATGTTGCTGTGCATTTCCTAGTTTGCATTTCATAGCAACAGCTCCGAGTTTTGTCATTTTTTTCCTTTTGAAACTCCATTTCTCGGTGAGGGTCACCGCCAGGCTGTTCCTCGCTTAGATTTACCACTTTGGGGAAAGTCACGTCTGGATATTAGCAGAGGTTTGGCAGCTCCTGCGTGGGATGGAAATGCAGCTGTGTCCTGAAGCTTGCTCATGCCCTCGCAAGAGATGAGAGGATGGAAGATGTGAGATGGCAGAACTTTCCATCAGGTAGGCTCTTGCTAACATTGGCCATGCATGAATTTGTTGTGCCAGCTTCACTGAGGGAATCGCCACTCTGGCAGATGGGATTTACCTCTGACAAGATGAGAATGAACAGCAAGGAAGAGGCTTTACAGCAGTGCCCCCGTGCTGCCGTTGTGCAGCTGAAGCAGAGCAGAAGGATGTTTTTACCCATGCCCACACTGAAGGCTGTTAACGAAGGTGTTCAGTAACTGCTAGGGCTCCAAATACAGCAAGCTGAGTGCTGACTGCAACAGCAAAGCTTGGAAATTCAGTCTCTTCCTCACCTGGCCGCGTATTTCTTTCCCACCAGCAAGCAAATGAAAGCAGTTTTGAAACTCTGAGGAGGGGTATGGAAATGTGGGGTGCTCTTCAAATTATGCAGTTGGGAAAGTTGTAATTAACCCCTTAAAATCTGCCTTCGAGTTTCCATCTCTGCACAAAATTCCTCCATGGCTTTGCTAATACTGCTTGTGGTTCTGGCTTGGCGGCTTGGAGAGAGGCTTGGGAGCAGCAGGGTGTGATGTCTGTTCAAGCTCGGATACGCATCTCTCTACATGTTGAAACTTTAGATCTGATTAGTTCTGACTCTGCATCTTGTGGTCCAAACACTAGCCAATATTCCCCTCTGGAGACATCATAAGAAATTGCACTTGGTCTGTCTGCTGCTTGAAAGTCCTGCACTTCAAGAGTTAAGAGAGCACTAAATAAGCAATATTTTATAACACGAGATGACTGTTAAATAATATTATTATTTTTTTCTGAGTGTGTGGTGTTTGTAGTACCTTGGAGGCGATGACATACTTATTTTTATATTACACCTGCATGGGAGAGAAGTGTTACTTACCTCGATCTTGTGGATGAGCACCTACAAGACCGAAATAAATTATTTAAATCTCATATTCTTATAGCTGCTGTTAAAAAAAGTAGTTCTAGGCTTTTTCATCTTCCAGAGCTAAAGCTGTCTGCTCTATGGGGACAGAAGCTTTTATCACCTAGTCAGGCTAATTTTGAGTGGGGATTTCTGCTTGCACGAGGGGGGACTGGAGGGACGGGGACTGACTTTATAATCTGACCATTCGCCCAAACCTCTCGTCAAACTCATCCTGATGCTGACCAGTCTGGCCAGTACTACCAGTAAGTTCCTTCAAGCTGAAAACTTAGTATTTTAGTGAAAAATACTCCAAATGTGTTATTCTCTGTTAACACTAGTGATTTTTCCTAGTCACTACCTTCCTGGGTGTTTTCTGTACTATGTAATATTTCAGAATATTTCAAAGTAATTCGTCTGTTTTTGCTAAGGGTTTAAATACACTTTGCATAGTCAAATCACCATTGAGTGTCCCAGCACTGTTTATACTTTTATTGTGATTATAATTATAATTATAATCACATTTTGGGTCACCTAGAGAAGAGCTTAAACCTTTTTTCCTGCTGTTGTCCCTGCACACAACTCCCTTTGTACCAACTTTGCACAGAAGCCGCTCTATTATCTTATTTATAGCCATGATATTTATCAGCACCATGCTCCTCAGAGAAATATCAATCCTGGGGTAAGTGATAATGTAACCAAAATAATTCCCTATCGTCGAGTTTTTACACAAAATAATGAGCTTTCTGTTACTTTAGTACCTACCGGATTGATCTTCAATAAAAAAACGATCTCTGGTCTGTGAGCTGCAGTGGATGTTTTAATTTAATTGTATTTGTAGTATTCTGTACATAATGTGGTGGTCAGTACCTTTTGGTCTGGGAACATCGGTCATCTCCCTTTGGCAGAGAAGAGGGGTCAGAAGATGGACCACGCCGTGGGATGGAGGAGAATTAGGTTTCATTCCAGCCAGATCAGTATGTGAACTAATGGCATGCAGAAATTACAGCTTAAATCAGTAGTACCAGTTTGGTTGCACGGTTATTGAAATTATCTCTTCGCCTGGCCACGTTATCACAGAGGCAATAAATGAGGAGACAGAGATGTGCCTATCAAAGAGTTTGGCAGGAGAACATAATTGCCGGCTGTCACCTACTAACCATCTCCCAAAACACCCACTAATGGAGTAGGCAGGCTTTCTCGGCGGGGAATGGACAACCCAGGGTCTTCCAGGTGTCCTCAGTTTGAATGTGCTTTCAGACCTTGAAGAACCTAAAGTCTTGGATATTTTATCCCTAATTGCCTTGAGTCTGAACAACCAGTTTGGGATTTGCCGTTCTGTCCATAACCAGTGTCTACTTCAAAGGCTTTCTGATATTTCCTTTGTGGAAGCTCACCAGATCATTCATTCTGGCTACTTGAAGCTTCAATCACCGAGAGAAAAGAACAGTTATAGTGTCATGTGAAAATTAAACAAGCTGGAGTGCAAATTTGGGCAGAATGTCTGAAAGAAAAAAATCGTAATAAGGTTTTGGAACTTTTTATTTTTGCTGTCATTCATTTGTTTGAGAAGGGAATTTCAGGTAGCATTATCATCATTAAAAAAAGGGGTAGTTGATGTTATGCACTTTCAATGACATGTCTTCAGTTTCTTTTAATGGTATTTTAGAAGAGATCTGATAACAAGAAGACAGAAGAAAGCCTAGGGAAGGTGAAAGTTGTAGGTTTCTAAATCAATCCATATAGCTTTTTTAGGCTTTATGTTTTTTATTACGCACTTTCAGCCCAGGTAAGACAGTACTCATAGGCAATTAAGTTGCGAGTTAGAATGAATTAAGTTTTGTGAAATGGTTTGCCTTTTTTTTTTCTTCTTTAATCCAAATGACTGTCATTTACAAAGAGATACTTCATTTTACTGAAAGTGCTTTTCTGTCTAAGGGGAATGCTTAATTGCAGCCACAAATCACCTCAAATGCTTTCATAGGAAGATAAAATAAGTTAAAAATCGTGCATCATTTTGAAAATGCAGGTTCTGAATTCAATATAAGATGCAGATTTCTATTTTTTAACTCATCTGCTTTCTTCAAGAACTCTATCCTAGCCAGACATCGTGTAAAAGTGTTCTTCAGGCCATCCCAACAAGCCTTTTTAGGATCTGAAACAATTACCAGGACTATCTACAGTGACCATTATCCAAAAACTGGTGACAAACCTCTCTCCGCATTTTTATTCAGATAAAGCATCTTTGCATTTTGTAGGTCTGGAAACTACAGTAGTTATGATAAATAAGTGTAATTGCTCGGCATTAGGGGAATTTTCTATCCCAACTGTGCCACGTGGCTCATTCTCAGGCATTTAGAGAATATACCCGCACAGTATGTTCACCTTTATAGGTTTTTTTCAGTTTTTGTGTGCCGGTGAGAGATGATTTTAAATGCAGTTGTTGATACTGTTTCAGAAACCCTACTATATTACAACCGAATGGTTCTTTTTCTAGTAGAATAATCAAAGCAAATGAAATGTGAATAAAGCTGTTCCTCCAAGGCCTTCTTTATGGCCTGCTTTTACAGGGAGCCTTATCTCAAATTTCACTCTTTGGAGAGTAAAAAGAAAATAGCAGGGGATAAAAGTCCTGCGTGACACAGCCTTTCACCATCGTGGTGAGGTTTTTTTTGGTCATTTGGTTTGATGCACGTGCAGGTATGTCCAAAACCCGTTTGAAGAGCCATGCACGCATTGTGTGTCCAGATCTACCTCCCTTGGTGCTCCACTTCATGAAAATGCTAAGAACTTTCCACTGCTTTCATTTTTACTTACTCTCTCTAAGAGTATCATCGACCAGAGTGTGATTCCTTATCAGGTATGCTGGTTCACACACGGACATAAACGTTGATCTCTGGGATAGCCACGGATCATATTGCTTTTCTGACGTCTTAATAGTTACATGGCAGGTGTGTATGAATAAATGGGAGCATTTATGGGAAGTACTTTTAGAATATTTTTCTTAGATTCTGACTGGTAAACATTTTTTTTTTCTTATAAAGATTAAATTATGTTAGGATAAGATAACCAGAAGTATTTGAATTTTAAATAAATAAATAACACCGCGTGTGACTGTGAATGTGTCTGTGAAGCAGAAAATAGAGAATATCTGTTAGGTCTTTAATGCCACCCAAGGCTTCCCATTTATAAAACCTCACTTTCTTGTAATTTGGCTGGTCTTTAATTGCCAACTGGGGCTAGATTTATTTTTAGAAAAAATATCTCTAAAATACTTATTCTTTCTGAGAAAGAGAAGAAATACATTGCACATGTTAGCAAATTCTGGTGACCTTTTCTGTGGAAAATCTTCAGGCTGGGAATTTGCATCTTCGCATTTCTCAGTAAGAGCTGTTGTGTAAAGGTTGGGCCTTTCGCCGTTCCTCTGAAAGCACACCAAAATTTTGGCTTCGTTACGCACCTTTGGAGAAGTGCAGTGCTCACACCCGTGTCGAAAGCTTCTAGTTCATGATGGCTAAGCTTCTGGATGGGCACAGCTCTGCCCATAAAGAGGACCAAGCTAAGGGCAAGGACCTTGCAAAGGTCCTGAGCCAAGGGTGCCTTCCCTCGCCGTGATTTTTGGGCTCCCATACCCGCAGGGCTCTTTCTGCCCGCAGGAAGGTGTTGTCTGCCCGAAGTGCCAAGAAGAGAGGAGAAATATAGGATGCACAAGTGGGCTTGCGAGCCAAGAGAATTAAGAGAACTTACGGCCAAGTTCACAGAAGCAGGAGTCTCCTGAAGAAATGAGAGGCAAGAAGAATGAAGCTCAGTGCCAACAGCTTGGTGGGACTCAGTGGCAGAAGTTTCTCATTTCACATCACACGGATTTGCTGCTACATTGCTCCAGCCATGCAGTGAAGGGTTGCAGGGTCCGAGCCCAGTGACATTGCCCGTCTGAACACTGACCTTCAGGTTCCTGAGACAAGACAAGGATCTGCTGATGAGAGCAATAGTGCGCTACTGTGTAATTTGTAATTATACCACGACATCGTGCACAGCAGGCCAAAATAGGGTGACACAAGTCACTCCAATCCTTTCTTTCCCAGTCTTGTCAGTGTTCGATTTTGCATCCTCAACTCTCTTAAGAAATACGTAAAATTAATGTTTTCCAATAAATAATCTATTTCTGATGGCAGTCTGTATAAACCTGCCAATACAGAACACATATAGTGCATCACCGTTGCAGTGTAAAGTGGTAGGAGGATTCTTGGTGCAAATCTGCTGTGCATTTGTATTTGGATATTTATATCTTTTGTTTTACATTTATATCTTGCTCAGCCACCCTGGTAGCGTGCTCGAAGGGGTTTTCCCCCTTGGCAGGATGCAGGATGGAGCTGAGCAGTCGCTGCCTCGAGTGCTGTGTTCGCTGGGACCGCCAGCAGTTAGGACTCCTGGCTGGTGACGACGTGATGAGGACAGGTCGTCCTTCAACTGCAGCATGTCACAGCAGATAGGACCCCCATCCTCCTCCTGCTTTTAGGCTGTGCAGTGTAGCTGTACCACTGGAGTATGAAATCTCTGAACTTTTAGGGCTGTTCCCCACTGCAAGAGATGCTCAGACATCCATACGTTTTTCTTTACCTTTTCTCTACTTCCATTTTCTTCTCTGGAGATCTTTTGATTAAATGAAGACCTCAGAAAGCGTCTGTTTTTCATTACCATTATCATTTAATCGAGCTATCCTTGAACATTCAAACTTAACGTCTCTCATCCATATCCTCTAGTCCTCCGTGCCATGCACAGTTTCATTCTTAATAACTTTTTCCTGCTATCAAGTTTAAATCTGCTTTCCTAAGCTCTTGACCGTTTGTTCTTTATCACAAGTGTTGCTGAGCACTCATAAAATCCCCTCTTGCAGAGTCATTGCCATCTAGTAGCTTTCTCCTAATCTGTGATTACTTCGTGGTTTGTATCAAGTAAAATAAGGATATATTTTTTGATCCTTACCAGTATTAAGTGAACCACTGTTGTCTTGTTTACGCCGAGAAATTAAAGCCTGTTGGAACATTTCAACCACCAAGAATTCAGTTTTCTAATGAAGATAAAGTTTGCTGGAGATTGAAGCGTGGGTCTTTAGGAGAGATCTGAGCTGGTGATTAATGCCAGGTACTGGGAGCCCAAAGTTCTTAATTACACCTTTTGGTAGCACTGACCTTTCCTATGGCCTCGCGCAAGCAATTCAGTCTCTGCTGTGGGAAACACTTAGAAACACCATCAAGCTATTGCGGGATAAGGAGTTGACCGTAGGTCAGCACATTCGAGCTCTTCTAGTTTGCTGGAACTTTGTATGTGGCCGTTCTCCCTCTAAAAGTTGCTTTGCATTTGTGTTGGCTTAGCCATTTTTAAGCATTTTTAAGGATTATAGAACTGTGAGCTGTTCCCTTCACTTTATTGAAAGTTGCTTATTTCAAATGCAGGTTGCTTTGTCTCTCCTTTCCCATCTGAAAGAGATACAGTGGTATTTGGCTACGTGGTGCAGGTATTATAAGAGCTAATTCACTTCTTTTTTATGAGTTCTGTGCATCAAAAGCACTGTGTAAATAAGGTTACAGAGAAATTGGAGAATATTACAAATTTGTTGGCTGACACGGAAAAAATGCAGTAAGTCAGTTTAATGTGGCTCCATCAACCTTGACAGCACTCCCTTAAGAACATCAGCGGTTGTCACTCAGAGCTGGTGACATTAGTCCTATTATTTCGGAGATAAGCCCAGGAGTGGTCGCACTGCTCCCTTCCCAAATGACTCCACAGCTTCCCCGTTTGATAAAGCCTATTCACATTATCGATCTGTGAAAGCCGGGGAGTAAAACTGCCGTCCTCTGCACTTCTCTCCATGCAGCATCTCTCCTTGGCGAGGCGGTTTTCAGACTTAATGCGAAGGGTCCCTCTGCAGAAGCAACACCTGCGTCACCAAAATGCGTCGCTCTGGACTGACGGAGTCAACACCGCAGAGGCTTTAGGGAGCAAAATTGTTTAGATTTGAAAGAAATCATGCTGCTACGATTGACAGGAGCTCTGGGGTCAGTCCTTTGAAGGGAAGCTGCCTCTGCGATGCTGAACGTGGAGACAGAAAATGTACGGGCAATGAAGCAGAACCCGTTGAAGTTTTGGGGGATAAGATTATTCCCCAAAAGTCATCCCTAAGTTAATGACTTAGCTAGGTCATCCCTAGTAAATGCTAACCACTCTGAAACTATTTGAAATGTGTCAGTTGAGAGAAAAAAATCTTCTGTAGTGAAGAAGAGGTGGCTTTCAGGGTGCAGAGGGTGATGCCACGTACATTGGGAGGTCCAGGTTCAAACACTTGCTTCTGCTACTAATCTGTAAATCAAAGATGAAAACGATCCCAGCCCATCCAGAAGTGGAATTAAAATATAACAGAGAGCAAGGCACGTGCATGCAGTGATGACGAAGGCAATACAAATACCAGCCATGTTTCTCTCTTTTAGATAGAATATCTCAGTCTGTTAGGACCACTGATACTAATCCCTAATTATTTAAATATATAAAAAATTGAATTATTTAAATATATATAAATTTGAGACTTATTTTGTTGCCTCAAACGTAAATGAAAGAAATGATGGGGTAGTTTCTAGAAGAAACTCCTATCTGGTAAACAGATGGCATCACTGAGATAAAGATATTTTGCAGGAGGAGATGGCAAACATTTTGTGCTAAAATATTCCCGGAATCGGTATGCTGCTCTGCACACACAGGAATGGGATCCTAGAATGGAACAATAACGCATAATAAAAATATAGCATTATACAGACATGCATAATGCAGTATGATAGTGGCATAATATACATTCCATTGCTTCTTTTTTTTTTCCTGGTATCTCTAGACTTTGAACTAGAATATACTTGCGTTCATTTTAGAGATGGGGAACTCAAGTGTGGGAATTGAGTGACCAACACCAGAAGGAAGTTTGCCTTTTCAAAGTGATTTCTGACATCCTGATTACTTTGGGGGGTTTATTTTAAAAGAAGTGGTCTCGCCAGTATGTCTCAAGTAGAGCAAAGTCAGTGATTTTTGAACAGCTAAACAGG
This sequence comes from Anser cygnoides, assembly GCF_040182565.1. NCBI lineage: Eukaryota > Metazoa > Chordata > Aves > Anseriformes > Anatidae > Anser > Anser cygnoides. The sequence continues at coordinate 2,251,710 of NC_089873.1, read as the reverse complement.
ACTCATGTGTGGGGTGTGGATTCTCACCAGTTCTCCATTTTGTCGGTTCTCCTTCCCCAACCATCGAGTCGGTCTCACGAGCTGTTGGCATTTTATGGATATTTTGGTGGCCACCTTATAGATCTTTTCTACGCTTCACACCTCATGTCATAGTCTGTCTTGTCTCCCCCACTGCCGGTGCTTGGCTCTCAGATGTAGGAATTGGAAATGCAACACAAACACATTTAACTACGTGGTTTAACTACATTGAGTTCTTCCTTTTGTGTTTTCCAGATTCATCAAGGAGATAGAGCACGCCATGGAGCTCGGCCCAGCCAAACAGTGTCCGCTCCGTGAGTTCCTCACCATGTACATCAAGAACATCTTCCTCAATCAGGTCCTGGCTGAGATCAATAAGGAAATCGAAGGAGTCACGAAGGCATCTGATCCCCTGAAGATCCTGGCTAATGCAGATACCATGAAGATCCTAGGGGTGCAGAGGCCTCTCCTGCAGGTAGGAGCTGAGTGAACTTCCAGCAGCCTCTTACTGTCCATCTAACCATGACCCGGTTGTGTATCTGACATGAACACACAAAATTTGTCTATTAATGTTAACTGCAGTCTCTTGCAGTGTTGCTTCTAGTGTATATAGTCTTTCCTCTCCCAGTCTCTACACGCAGGTGTGTAGGTGAGTGTGTCTCTCTTGATAAATATACCAAATGTGCAACTAATGGCATCCTTGCATCTTTCCTGACATGTACCATTATTAAAGCACCTGGCTGTCATCATGATGACTCGTTACCAGCCTTAAAGCCCTACAAAAAAGCTAATTTTCAAGGTTTTTGATGACGTGTGTCTCCCTTAGAAGTTCTGGGGATGCTCACAAATCACAGAGCTGTGCGATTGGGCTAAACACACACGGCAAACTACCAGGGAGGAGCAGAGAGGAGGTTTTGCTGCCTCCCAAGTGCAGTGTGTTTGTGATTTATGTGGTGCTGGTGCAGCAAGGCAGCTGTATTGCTTCCTCAGCCAGATAAGAGAGATTGGAGAGATTCGGCTTTGAAGTTAAGAGTATTTATATGAGAGGTCTCTTATGAAACAGATTTTAAAGCTCTGATGTGGAGCAGTGATAATAGCAATAAACACACTTCTCAGCCTAACTACATGGGTAACAGGACAGTTCAGAAGCCTCAGAAAAATATTCTTATATTATACTTGTTGCATGGGACTAAAAGGAATGAATTAACTGTCAGCTCCAACTCTTGCTGTGATTTGGGTCAAGCTCTTTTAATCCTTTTAAATAACTCCCTCTTATCTATAAAATCATCTCCTCAGGGATCAATAATGTTTACAATGTTCTTAGGAAACTTAGTGCATCTCCTAGGATTTGTACGGCTGCTTTCCACCTTAGTTTATATCTTTAAAATATGTGCATATTTTAATGATATCTAATAACAGCAATAACTGTTGTTAGTGTTATTATTTGGGAGAAGTCCTTAGGTTTTCTGCATTTTTTAATGGTTGCTAAAGCTGTGCCCATCTGGATGCTTTGGGGATGGGGATGGGATGGTTCTTTCAGAGGCAAAGCAAAATTAGATTCCTTCTGAGAGTTTTCAGAAGTCTTTAGAGGGGAATGGGATCCTTAGAAGGGAGCCAGAATCTTCTCTACGTGGTTCAGAAAATCTCCACGAGTTAAAATGATGTCTTGGAGCAGGCACAGCATCCCTGGGCTAGTTTCTTCCCAAGATACACCTTTAACAGCGTTCTCAAACTCTGCTATCACAACTGAGAGGTGGATGAATAAAGCCCTTTGTAAATAAAAAAACAACATAAAAATTGTTTCAGCCTCGCTGTTCACTGAGCATGCACAATGTAAGTTTACAACAGGGCATTGCAACGAGAGCAGTTTATGGCTGGGTGTCTTCGTGTTGAGCCCTCTTGTAAGCTGAAGATGGATTTGATGACATTTGTCTTTTTTTTTTTTCCCTTGGCACTGCGAAAGTATTGCCAATCAGGTGTAAGATGTTATAGTAAAATCGCAGCAGGAGTGGTTATGAAACAACAGCTGAGTATTGAAAACAACTTTAATGAGAACAGAAGGAGTTTTATAGATCAAGAACTCAAAAGCGTTGGCTGGGCAGGGATAGCAGGAACACGGCAGAGTGGGGAAGAAATGACAAAATACACCCTTGTTTTACAATTATCTGCAGTGCTAGTAATTCCTCACCGTTGCAAGTGCCTAGGAGAAGAGAAATAGGACAAATCTGTGACACTTGTAGAAGTCTTCCAAACCTTGATTTTCAGAACAGGGTAGAAAAAAAAAAATTTAGGGCACTTCTGGCTTCCGCAACAAGAAAACTATCTGAAGATTGAAACTGTGAGTTACAATAAAAAGCAAAACTCTACTTATTCGTGGTTTCAAGGCTCCATTGTGGATGTTGCTTAAAGTTAATTTGGGGATAATAGAAATAATTTGGTGTATTGTGTTGTACTGTGTATTGTTTGCCTTTCTTTTGTTTTGTCTTCTGAGAATCAAAGCGGGTGAGAGCCTGAACTCAGCCTGCGCAGGCGTCTGACCTTATCGAGAGCTGAAAATATTTTATAGTAATATTAGCATGTAAGCTTTGGAACAGGACCATGAGGGCTGTTAACCTTACAAATTTGTTTTGGATTTTTAATGCAGTAATGTATTTCTGTGGATTGTAGCTTCGTTGGGAGCCAATGACAATGTGTTATATCAATACATTTTCTTAAAGTTCATTCGGGGTTGAAGAGACAGAATGGGTTGGAATTTTCTCGGCCAGCCCCTATAATTTATTTCTCATGATGGATGGAAATAATTTTGAACTGGAATTATTCTTGGTCAAAATGTACATGGTCAGAAGGTCTGCCTGTTCCCGACATTATAGAAGGGTAATTTTGTGAAAGAGAAGAAAAATTGCTGCCTCTTTGAACCAAGTCATCCAAATAGCTCCCTAAAATAATTTTATTGATTTTACATTAAAAGAAAAAGGGCTATTTCTACATTGACAGTGCTAGAGCCTGAAATCTTTGCCCTCATCGCATCATGGGTACAATGAAAATATAGTGTGTAGCGTGAATGATCCTTGCACGTCTCTCCCAGTGCTGTGTTACTTTTTCCTGCCTCGTGTCGTTCGTGGAGGGGTTCATGGTTCAGCCATCCCACTCCTTTCTATCCTGAAGATCTTTCAGAAGCTTCTGCAACAGGAGCTGGAGCTGTGATTTGAACACGACTCGAGGATTTATCAGTTCCCACTGCACAGGCTGATAATAGCTGCTTTTTGATAACTATCAGCACATGTTTGAACTGAATTAGCTTAGAGATGAGAGGTTTTCTAGCATCCTCTGCCATCATATCCTCACAGACAAATCCAGTTCTTTAAAGATTATGCCCCCCCCAAAAAAATTCAGCTACCCATTGTAAATACTACAGTTAAAGAGGAGGATTGTTTTATTTTCCATTCTTCCAGCTTTAAATGTAAAATATTGTAAATCCGTCTCCTTTTAAGAGGGACTGAATAACCATGAAACTAATTTGTTTCAGAATTATTCCACATTAAACTTTATGCTGTAATTGTTTAAATCAATACCAAATTAGGCTACAAGCAGCTCGACAGCTTTCTCTAGCCTGTTCTCGTACGGTTCGTGTCGAAGTGATAAATCTTCCCAGCTAGGTGGGCGCAACTAACAGTGGCCTTGGACATGTGGTGCCCCGTCTCCATCCAACAAAAAGCGCACGTTGCTTCCATCATAAAACCCTGTACCAGCAGAGCAGGATTTTCCCTCAAAGCATCAGTGCAACCGTTGTTTTTTAGCGCAGAATTACGCAGATGACAGGCACGATAGCTCTCTGGCAGTGCTCCAGCGGCTGAAAACCCAGCAAAAAAACCTCCTTCGGAAGTCAGAGCGTGCAGCTGTTTGCAGGATAATGACTTGCTGGAGCTAATTACCCCATCGCCCGCACCGCTTAGCCTGCGCACAAAGTCACTCGCCTGTGACTTTCCAAGGAGATGTCGCTGGTGGCTTTGGCATGTTTTCTTCCCGTCAAATTACTGGGTATTAAGAAGAAGAACGGTCACAGTGAGTGGCATTTAAATGGCTCACCAGTAGTCATGGGTGCATGCTTTGATAGCAAGTAGATGTTATTATTTATTAGTGTAAACAAATTGGTTGTCTTTTCAGGCTGGCTTCCAGCAATCAAAATCCATTAAGGACCAGGCTTGGCTGATCAATTGGATTTTTCCCATTCAGGGACAAGTGTAGCTTCAGAGGCATCACCTGCGGTTCTGGTCCTTGCATTTCAACTATTTTATGGTGACACGGCGTCTAAAACAGTATGAAGTGCTTTGCAGGTGTTTTCATCTCTCATGTGGTGTGTTTGTTTTGTCTGTACAGCCAAAATGTCAGGAGGTTAAGACTGACCGAGTCAGTGGCAGGATTTCCAGCTGAACCCTAGAGTCCTGAATCCTCTTTTTCATTTGGAAATGAGAGACAAAAATCTCTCTGTGGGAGTCTGAATCTCCCTATTCCTTTAAATATTTCTTTAGATAATTCTTCCTCTAGGGGAAACATTTAGAGTAGTTACTGCCTTTTGTGGAAGCTTTTACAAGGCTCCCATGTAAGTCATCTGCAGATGTGTAAGTTCTCCACTGAGGCTGATCGTGGAGCTGTAAGTTACATAAAAGCAATTGCTAGCTTTAGGCAAACCATTATGGCAGTGCTTCAATTTATTTTAAAAATCAAGTTTAACATGCACATTCAGTAAAGCCTAGGTAGGAGATGGCTTTAAGTTGCACGTACTCCTATTGAAGCAGAATTCCTTGCAGGCAGAATTGTTTTCTTCCTCTCCAGGAGTGGAAAAGCAAAGTCAGTTTGCACAAACCATGCTAAAGATGTGACTCAGGTTGGACCCAAAGGAAGCAGTTGCACATGTGAGGTCTCTGTGGCCTGTTATTAATCCCTGCAGCCACTGGGTGTCTCTTCCACTGGTAGGTACAACGCTGCGTTGGAGTTGGCCAGAATCCATATAACCCGTCTTTGTAAATCCAGGTTAATATTCCATGTCTCTCATGACCGGAGACTCAACACTAAGCTGCTCTTGACCATGTGATTTTTATCTAGAACATGTGAGAATGGATTCCTCATTTAAACAAACTTTTCGAGAGCAAGCAAAATCACGGCTGATCTACCTGGAACGTGCTCTATTAGAAATTAGCACCGCAGAGAAATGTAAAAGCCCAAGTCGTGATTGCAAGCAGTGGGAGTTGGGTGCAAAATGTGATCATGGTGCTACCTGAAACCACCTACTTGTTCTGTTCACCTCACCAAGTATCTATATATGATAGATATCATTACCAGTATTTCTAGATATTTAATAACCATGTTTGAATATGTACATACCCAGTGTCATAGGATCATAGCAATGTTGGTTGAAAAGTGACCGCTGGAGGTTGATCTCATCTGTCTGAACCTCCAGCACAAAACTAAACTCCGGCCAACACCAGGTCAGATCAGTCAAGGCTTTTTCTCAGAATCACAGAATGTTTTTGGTTGGATGGGATGCCTAGAGGTCATCTGGTCCAACCCCTCTGTTCAAGCAGGACCATGTGAGCTGCTTGCCCAGGAAGGACGACTCTCAGTAAGTCTTGAAAACTTCCAGGGATGGAGATTCTCTGGGAAATGGTTCTGCACTACTCTCCTGCTGGAAGGTTTTTTCGTAGGTCTAACCTGAGTCTCCTGAGCCACATTTTTTGACTTCTGTCCTTTATTATGTCACGTGTATGATATACAAAGCAGACCAAGAATCTTCACTTAAACCACATAGTATTTTTGTTTTGTGGAAATGCGAAGCCTGCTGCACACAGTTCAGCTCTTACATCCATGTAAAACGTATCATAGACAAATACATAATACAATGAGTGAGCAATTGGTAAATGGGTCAGGCTCAAAGGGTTGTAGTAAATGGGGTTACGTCAGGTTTGCAGCCAGTCACTACTGGGGTTCTGCAGGACTCCACTGCAGGGACAGTTCTCTTTAATGTTTTCATGTTTAAAGGACTCAAATGTGTACTGAGTTTACAGCTGAAACTAAATTAGGAGGAACTGTTGAAGAAACAGAAACCTTGTAGAGAGATTTTGGCAAACTCTAGGACTGGGAAATCGCCAGCAATATGAAGTTTAACAAGAGAATATGCCAGATACTGCATCTGGGACATGCCCTGTATATATGTATAGAGTGTGGGACGAAAGGCTGGAGAGGGGCCCCATGGAAAGGGATCTGGTGGTTCTGATCAGGACCAAGTTGGACATGAGTCAACAGAGTGCCCTGGCAGCCAGGGAGGCAACTGCACCCTGGGGTGCCTCAGGCACAGCATGGCCTGGGCGAGGGGGGGGATTGCCCCGCTCTGCTCCGTGCTGGGGCGGCCTCACCTCAAGCACTGTGTGTGGTTTTGGGTGCCACAATATAAGAAGGACATAAAACTATCAGAGAGTGTCCAAAGGAGGGCTACGAAGATGGGGAAGGGTCTAGAGGGGAAGACGTGTGAGGAATGGCTGAGGGCCCTTGGTGTGTTCAGCCCAGGCCGAGGGGAGGCCTCATGGCGGCCTGCAGCTCCCTCACGAGGGGAGCGGAGGGGCAGGCGCTGAGCTCTGCTCTCTGGGGACAGCGACAGGACCCGAGGGAACGGCATGGAGCTGGGACAGGGGAGGGTCAGGCTGGGGCTTAGGGAAAGGTTCTGCACCCAGAGGTGGTCGGGCGCTGGGACAGGCTGCCCAGGGACGTGGTCACGGCACCGAGCCTGATGGAGTTCAAGAAGTGTTTGGACACCGCCCTCAGACACAGGGTTTGGTGTTTGGGTGGTCCTGTGTGGAGCCAGGAGTTGGACTTGGTGATCCTTGTGGGTCCCTTCCAACTTGTGATGATTTGTGGCTCTATGTGTCAGAGCTACATTAAATGTGAGGCAGATCCAGTAATCCAGCGTCCGTATTACATCCACTTCTGCCTGTGGTTGTATCTTGGTATATCTGATCTCTGGTTTAAATTATTCCGGTGTTATTAAAGTATACTTCCCTGTTTTGTGCTACTAGGGTCAATCTAGCTACAGTGATCTTGACAGTACTAGAGATGAAAGTGTCTATGGAGGGGTTATGAATCTAATCAAAAGATGTCATGGGAAAAATAGACCAGTTAATAAAAAGAGATCACCCAGTCTTGTATCCCTGAGCAATTACATTGTGCTTTTCATCAGTAAATCTTAAATGTTTTTTTTTCAAGAATTTAATTGGTAAAACTTGCTATTCAAAGACTGCTTTTCTAGCATGGCTTTCTCACTAAATCTTTGTGTTTGTACTACATCAACTAACATCATTCCTAGGGTCCAATACTTCACGGTGAATTCATGTCATTAACTCCACTTGCTCAGGGTTGTGTCTGCTCGGTTATTTTAGAAGACTGCCCGGGCCAGGAAAGCTGCATTTCCAACCGTAAGCTCTGGGTTTGAAAAAAATGATGACTTGCTCTGAACATCCTTGGGAACTGGCAGCATCAGGTTGGAAAAGCACAACCTCCTGAGCTGCTGGTGGCGAGAAACCCAGCTGGAATGGGGTCAAACCTCGTGTTTTCAGGGCAGGTTGGAAGGTGTGGATCAGCTGCTGTCTCTTTTGATCTTTGGGCTGCAGGACTTTTTGGTGGACAAGCAGGAGAGAAGTAATGGTTTCTGACAAATCTGCTGACAGGGATGGAACCACATTAGCACTCTGTCAATCTGATCTTCCAAGAGCTGCCTTTTTTGAGACGTATTTGACTTTACCGGCTATCAAAGGCATCCTCAGTTTTTGGTCTATATGGGAAGCAGCAGGAAGCGAAGGGAGAGATGGATTGCCGCATGGCCAACACGAAGCTGTGGGGATCAGCTGCTCGCAGGGAGCAGAAGGGGCGTTAAGCCCTCAAGGTTACTCCGGGAGCTGGAGTGAGAGCAAGGAGAGGTTGTCTTTGCCTCTGTGAATTTTCTGTGTCTGTTTTTTCTGGTCATTAGTCTGATAAGCAGGACTCTAGCCAAAGTGGAGAGGGAAACATACTCCAATTCTTGCACACTAGAGATGGCTGAAATGTAAAAGAGAGTTAAAAAAAAAAAAAAAAAGCTATCACTGTCTTCTTGGCCTCGAAGATGGACATCTCACTGTCTGTGTCATTGTAGTTCCCTGTACAGCTTCTGGATTAATCCCGTCTCCATTGACGCAGTCTCTATTGACCTGGAAGGGTTTCCCATTTCTTTTGCTCCTGAATTAACGTATTTTTTTTAGGGTAATGGGAGAAACTACGTGCATTGTTTGCTTCCCTCTTTCTAGTTCCTTTTGGTAGGATTTTAGTTTAAAATCCTACACTCACCATGCATGCAACTATTTCTGTCTGGCCAGAAGTCAATGGGAGCGTGCAGTAATTCAAGTGTATGGGATGTGCCAGTATGGTACCGGGAACGCCTCCGAGATGCTGAGCACATCAGCTCCTGCTGCTGCCAGTGGTACACAGAGAAGCATCCACATCTTGCAGGATTAACCCTTTTAAGGGAACTTTGCTGCTGTCGCATTTACAGTGTTCATCCTCACCCTGGACCATGTGGCAGTTCACCAAATAATTGCTGAACTGATAAAACCACTACGATTTCTCTATGTTTTATTGTATTTTTTATTTGTTTTCTTCTTGCAGTCAATTCTTCCATAAGTTGGGACTAAAACAAATGTACCTTCTCCAGCTACGGTCACAGGCCTTGATTGATTATTTTAATTAGCAGAACAGCCCAGACAGGCTCCTTCACCAGTAGTATTGTGCACATAAATCCTCATTTTGCCTCACATGGCTGAGCCCACATAGCTGGTGTCAGAAACAGCCCCTGTTATCTTTATGTCCAGAGGAGAAGCCATTTGGCTTGGCCGCACTCCTGTTTGTTTAAACGTTAAGCTGCACATTTTTCATTTGTAACCTCGTTAAGCGTATGGTGCCCATGGCAGGAGGGCACGTCCCAGCGATGCAGAGGCAGAGCTGCCCTTGTTCACCCAGGAGTGCTTCCAAAAAGTAAGTGTGAAAGCTTAGATACTGCAATCACCAAAGCTCCACTTCACCCAGCTTTCCTTCCTTCCCTCCAGCTACCTTTTTTTTCCTAGGTGTTTCTTCAATTTTAAATCGGTGTTTTGACTTCTCGAGGGTTGTTTCTGTGATGGATGACCATATCTGCAGTGTCCAGAAGGCTCTTAGCAGCCACTTGTGAGTACCTACAAAGGCAAAGTGTGATGAACTGCACTTAAAGGAGACGTGTATCTCTCTGTGGCCAACAGCCCACCGAGATTCTCTTTCTTAACCGTCTTTTCACTAGCAAAGTTTAATTGCTTGCTTTTTGAAACTTGGCGCTGCTAATTTGGGGTGTTTTTTTTTTTTTTTTTGACTGTCCATGCACTTCTCAGTTCAGGGTTGTGCCCCTTCATCACAACAATACATATTTTTTCCTCTTCCCTTTGCCTGACTTGCTTTGTGAATCCCAAATCCGATCTGACACAACGTGCTTCATAGACAACTTTAAGAAAATAAACTTTCCTGCACTCTTGCTGGGCTCATTGAAAGTCACTTTTTTTTTTCCTTGCATTTGAAGCCTGAGCCCATTTCATTTAGGAAGAATAACTCTAATTTCTAATTTTTTAAATGTTTTCCTAATCAGAAGTGCTGTATGAGAAGAGCCATTGCATTTTAAATAATTGATGGCTACTTTATTGAGTTGTCAGCACTAATTCATCCTCCTTTTGAAGTGCTTGGATGTTCAAAGGAGTAATCCTTTAACAACATGCTCATTTTTTGAAGAAAAGTTCATTTTTATAATTACTTTTTTTTTTTTTTCACCGTGGAGTGTAATTGTAGCCGTGCTGTGAGGGGGAGGGATGAAGTACCTTCCAGCTCACGCAGGCTCTAAAATGCCTTTATTACTACTTTTGCTGCTAATTTCTCTGCCTCCTTCCTTTTGCAGAGCTCTAATTATACCTGTTTTAAAAGTGCATTTTGAAATATGACACCTAGTTCTCATAGAGAACAAAAGAAAGATTAATCTATTGTTAAAAGGAAAGGTAGAAAGCTATTTTTTTTTCTTCAGGGGCCACCCCTCCCTGACAAGCCCCATTCAGTGGGAGGACTGCAGAGAAGTAGCTGTGATTTTGAAGGAAGGGACTTGTCAACAGGAGAGCTTAAAAAACAAAAAACAGAGGCACAGATGCTGTGATCAGAGCATTCCTTCTCGCACAGTGGGTTTCCCCTCCTTCCCTCTGCTGGCAGAGGGAAAGGTTTTTGTGAGAGCATATAAACTTTGCTAGCAGTGTAAAGGTTAATAGCACTCTAACTTACATCTCAAAGAACTGAGGGAAGACAGTAAATTAAAAGTTTCCCGTCCCAGGACTAACCTGTAAACAGACCCTTTCTTTTCCAAAAAAAAATAATAATAGGTTTGCGCACACACACACAAAGCAGAATGGTGACTTTTTTTTTTTTTTTTTGCAAATGATCTGCTTTTGTGCTGTGATTTTTACCTGCACGAACTTCACCTTACAGAGGGTAAAAGCTCTTCCCTTGCATTACCCACCGGGCTGCTCCGTAAAGCTGCTGGGTGGTGCCACCTTCTGCAGCCCCCATCGCGGTCATTGTGGGCCCGATCCAGGGCTCGCTGGGGAATTTCAACCATTAGGCCTGGCTCTTCTAATTAAAGCATTTGGAGACTTTGTGTCTCTCTAAGGTAAACTGAAACACGGAGTGAAAATAGAGTGAAATGGTATAACTCTATGGGAAAGCCCCGCCACGGGCTGTGTTCTATTTTAATTAATTAGGTGCCGATTATAGCTGCTGGAAAAGGTAAAGATGAGAGAAAATTGAAGAGCATTCAATGTGTGAAGATGGTATCCCAGATTCTGATCTCAGCTGACCTTGAAGTCAATGGAGTTACACTGTATTTCTTCCAGCACAAGTGAGATGAGATCTATCCCATTAACTCTAAATAATGTCCGAAGTCAGTCGTTTTAAACATTAAAGGCCAAGAAAAGATACAGTCATTCAGCTGCATCCGACTCCCGTTTGCATGAATAGCATCAGCCTCAATAACAGGCTTGAAAATGAAGCAAACCAAACATTTCAGGCCACCAAAGGAGCTCTGATTGTTGAAAAACGCTTCTAGCAAAAAGGCACTGAGATTTCTCTGCTTAACTGTCTATTTTCTCCTTGAAAAGTTACGTCAGAAAGTGCTTTAGGGGCAGGTAGGTGACAGGTTGAACACCCCTCTTTGGTATTAACATGTCATTTCATATTTAATTCCTGCTATGTTGTTTTCCGTTGCACCTTGGTGGAAACAACGCAATTCCAAATTTCTGCAGCAGCTCCCCGTCCTGTGTCCAGCCACTGTGATATTTCCACCCATGACAGAGGAAACCTACTCACCCTCAACTAAAACTGTCACTTCACTTTTCCTTACTTTATTGCACAGATGTACCTGCTTTCTACTCCGTTTGTCCCCAAATCACTGCAGTAGTTTCTCTGGAATGAATGATGACTGACAACATCTGTCTGTATTTCTTCCAGTTGAAAGACGGCTGGGAAAAACAAACATTTTGTCAAAAGGAAGAGAGCTTGCAGTGCCTGGACAGTCATCTGGCACATTTTGGAGGTGACCACAAATCAGAAAATATTATTAATCACCTTTCTTGTAGTTAGAAACTTCCAAGTAGTGAAGGTTGACCTGTTTGCCTGGAGGTTTAGCTGCAAAAATGCACACGAGCTAGGGCGTCAGTGCTCACACCCACGTGCTAGTCGATCACAGACCTGAAAATAAAACTATTTGTGTCTTGGGTCTTCCTGGAGTGCTTGAAGAACTCTCCCTAGAGACCCTTTGACTGTGCCACTGTCGTTGCTGCCTGTACAACGGAGCACAGTCTGCAGACCATCAGGGCATGGTGATGGGTCCCCACGGGTGACATAGGGAAATGGTGCCATGGTGTAACAGCTGCAACTGCAGGCTTCTAGGGACGTAAGAAATGTTTTGAAGGCCCCACTCCCGGATTAGCAAAGGCGATCTAATCATAGATCTAATCAAAACAAAGCGGTATCTGAAAGCTATTTCTTTGGCCCTTGCCTGCCTCTTTATCTAAAGCCCTTTTTCTCATTCCCAGGTCAAAGGGAGCGGCCAATGCTCACCGTTTATTTTGCACCTTGGATTTCTGCTGGGTTAGAAATTATGTTTTTACGTTCGTATTCATTCCTTCCAATATTGCTTGGGATTTGGAGATTTTGACTTGATTCTTAGTTCTTCCTAACGAATTTGTGTACAAGATGTGCTTGTTTTCTGGCTTGTAAAGGCAAAGTGTGAAATAATCACAACCAGCAGCAGTTTGCATAGGAGCAGCCAGAACATCATCCAAACTTTGGCTGTAGCACTCAGCCAGAGCTCTAGGAAAAGTGGCAAAGCAAATAATATTTCTTACAGTAGGGGAGGTTCAGTGGTTGAATTTTCTTGTTTTTGCAGGTAGGAAGATTTATAACCTAACAAGGGCATGGGTGTTGGAAGGGTGCCTTAAAGAGCCCTAAGTTTGTGCTGGTGCAGCCTCACTTCGAGCACTGTGTGCAGTTTTGGGTGCCCCAATATAAGAAGGACATAAAACTATTAGAGAGCGTCCAAAGGAGGTCTACAAAGATGTGAAAGAGTCTAGAGGGGAAGACGTGTGAGGAGGAAGGTATGTTTGATTAACCCAAAGACATTCAGTGACCAGCAGAGCTGTGAATGTGCCCATGGCTTCCTAATTATTGCCTCTTCAAATCAGTGGAGCACATTACGTTTCTGAAGTGTCCCTGCTCAAAGCAGCACCCAATGCTTTTGGTCTGTGATGAAGATTTTTAGCCCTTCCTAGGAATGATCTCCGTAACCACTGGAAGTGGAATGGGGCTCACAGCAAGCGCCATGCCACAAAGCAGTGACTGTCTTCCCAACTATCAAAAAAAAAAAATAAAAAAAAAAAAAAACAGAAAGGAAAAGCGAGAAGAGGTTAAGATTAAGCATCTGATGCTCTGAAAGCAAGAACGTGCTGGTAGATGAGGGAGGAATATCCATGACAAATGGACTCAAGCAAGCAGGATCTACCCACTGCTGAGTGGAAACCACCAAGTAGCTGGAGGGTATCGGGGCTTACTTTAGTCTTTTAGGTTCTTAAAAGTAATTTGGCAACACTTGCATGGTTTGTCAAGCCAACAAAATCTCATTTAATTGAAATGAATTGCCTGCGCGTCCGTAAATGCGTACTGAAGTTTCTGTATCATAGCCTCCAAGCGGTAACGCGGCCTGAGCATCTCTTAATTGCGTTCAGCGTTGCATTTCACAGCTGGGCTGAGGAGCAGCCAGAAACGCTGCTTTCCATCAAGTCAGGTATCAAGTGAGGGGGAATAAGTCCTCCTGCTAATTTTTTACATTAATAATTCACCGCAGGCGTAGCACTGGAGATACAAGGAAGAGCCAGCTGAAGTTTGGAACAGGAGTGAAACACTTTTCAAATCAAAATGTTGATTTGACAGTGAGCTAATGCAAAGGTTTAACATGGGAGCTGATATGCTCAAGCAGATCCATTTGGGTGTCTGGAAAGATGTGAGCTTCACAAATAAACTCAATTTTTGATATAATGGGTATAAGAGCTCTCAAGCATTAAACAATCCAGCCTTAAAGAGAGGAAGGCATTTATCAGCGCCTTCAATTCTGTTTTTTTGAATGTTGGTCCCAGCCTGACATGTTTTCATCAGCATTAAAAAGAAAAAAAGAACGAAATTGCCCTAATGGAGCCAAGAAAGCACAAATTCCTTGATAATCTGCAGCTCTCTAAGTTAGTGCTCTTACTCCTTTATACTTAAATCAGAAGGGAAAAGCTTTGGGCATGGCTCACACGATGATGCCAGACCTGCAGCAGCACACAGCCCTCAAAAATGGTTTGAAATACGCATGGAATCATAGAATCGTAGAATATCCTAAGTTGGAAAGGACCCCCAAGGGTCATTGAGTCCACCTCCTGGCTCCACACAGGACCACTACAATTAAACCACGTCGGAGAGCATTGTCCATATACTTCTTGAACTCTGGCGGGCTTGGTGCCTATACACATACGTACACATATCTATATATTTTATAACATATAAAACCCCAAACTCCCTCTTATGGCATTTCTGTGTGGGTATCAGCTTGGCTTTTTTCTTTTAAAGTGCGTTTCCACCCCGTGTCATTTTGCACCAATCCATATTTATGTAAGGAGAGAGGTTGTTTTCCCTCTGATGAGGAAAATTATTTTAAATGTTTTTCTTCCACTAGATGAGCAAGTGTTGAAATTGATGTAATGAAATAATGACAGGGGAGCATCTCCCCATGAGCTTACTGTGGTGGTGAAAAACACGCTCCTTGGCAGACTTTGGGGTTTTCCTTCTGCATTTATTCCCTATGCACTTGTTCTTCTGCTTTGCCCTTAGAGGTGTCCCTGCCTATGGCAAGGGGGTGGAATTAGATGGGCTCTGAGGTCCCTTCTAACCCAAACCCTTCTATGATTTTAAGATGAGGATGGCTTGGTTGGCCGGTGGGGCCTTTTCCATGCATAGAAAATCATAAAAGTCCAGAAATCGTTGATTTATTTTGTGTGTTCATCTCTTTTAAGAGGCTACTAAAACTCAGCTCTGGGTCCACGCTGCGAGATAACCTCTCTTTTTATGCTGAACTCTGGAGAAACGGAAGGAAACTCCGGAAACAGCCAGTCGAAAAGTTCATATCAGCAGAGGCAAGGAGCAGGTATTTACAGAGCAGCTTGACAGCTCTGTTTGTCATACAGGCTTGGGTCAGAATCCACTTGTCTGTTATTTTTTTGTTTATTTGGGGGAGAGAGGTTGTTTGGGTTTGGGTTTTTTTGTTCTTTTTTTTTCTCATCTGAGGCGAGATGCTGACTTTGAGTTGCTGGGAAAAAGGAGATGATTTTCTTTTTGTTCATATTCTGATGGCCCCGTGGAGCTGGTTTTGTAGAGGAAGTCTAATGTGGAAAAAAAAAATAGTGGCAGAGCTTTGCGGAACTATCCTTACCTCTTTGCTTCTGGATATTCCCACCCACCGCTGAAGAGGCAGGAGGGAGGAGTACAGGGACATTTCCTGAGACGGGTAGGATTGGAGAGGGACGGTATTTGGGAGCTGACAGCCTTCTGCTGGTTGGCTTTCAGTGGGAACATCTGCTCCATAATGTGCCATTAGCTGTCCAACGTCTTCTCCCACCTTGCTGACCACGTCAGGCAACAATTCAATCCACGACTGTTTGCTGGAGCCATACCCTTGCAATAATTAAACACAAAGATCATTTATTATGAGCATTAGTTCATGCCCCCAAATTATTTTTCATTTAATTGCATAGTAAAGCATTTACGTTTAGGAGTAGTCCATTTTAAGCACCTTTATTACGGTGAAAGTAGCAGACATGTCACAGTTTAAAGTATTTTTCCCATTTGTGATCCATTCTCTTCGATCAGATAACTGTCCATATATGCTCTCTCTTAGCTTTTCTATCAATTTATGATCGCGTGAAGCCTCCAGCTTTCTTCCTGGTTTATTTTTGTGTACTACGCTCTTATGAAAGGAAAATGAAAATAGAAAGAGCAGAGAAACTTGAATACTGTAATAGCTTTTTGAACCCATTTTGGAGAGCTGCTGTAGGAACAAAATGCATGAACATTTTAAAATATGTTTAGGTTTCTGGTTCATTGCAGAAAAATGCTCAGATACATTTTCTGTTTTCTAATGTAGATATCGTTGGCACACCAAATTATTACATGGATGGTGGGAATATTTAGGTAGGGCTGGTGGAAATTGGTCAATAAAAGCATGCTTTCCTCTGACCCTTTTGAGACCTTTTGTGTCCTTTGCTGTAAATGGATTAGCACCATTTTTCTTGGTTGACTTTTATAAATTGGTTCCGTGCGAGATATGCGGGGTCACAACACAGGGCGAAACCCTCGCTTTCTTTATTCAGAGTTTGTTCTGGGATTTTCCTTAGCAAAGGAG
Source organism: Anser cygnoides (assembly GCF_040182565.1). Classification (NCBI taxonomy): domain Eukaryota; kingdom Metazoa; phylum Chordata; class Aves; order Anseriformes; family Anatidae; genus Anser; species Anser cygnoides. The sequence goes on along the minus strand of NC_089873.1, from coordinate 2,235,626 downwards.
GTCTGTGAAGACAAATATCAGGGTTTGTCCTGTTCCCAGCATTCGCGAGCAGCTCTGTTTATTGCCAGCATCAAGAAATGGGCTAGTACATGTGCTTTGGTGATAGCCACAGGGAAGGTTTAAAGATTGGGGTTTTGGGTTAGGGAAGAGAGTGGAAGGGATTGTATATTTGTGCAAGGGGTGTATTGCAGCCCAGGTCATGGTTGTCCATTTGAGTCTTCCCTATGGTAAGGACATCCCAGGGATGGCTCAAAAACTTGCATGTTGAAGGTTCCCCCCCCAAAAAAAAGAGATTTTAAGCAAAAGTAAACTTTCTAATTCTGTAACAGATGTCTACTTTGGGGGTCATTAAATAACAAATTCAAAAATCCATCAGCAGAACCTACTGGTGGTGGTTGGGGCTTGATGCTGGACCCTGGAAAGGGAGAGCTAGGGAAGATGCAGAGCTTCAAGACTGAATTGATGTCTGCTGAGACAGCTTAAGACTCAAATAATTGAAGATCTGTACATGCCAAGCAAATGTTTGCCCAAAGCATGCCTGTAAGTATTATTTTTGTGAGAGCTTGCGTCCATATTCATTTAACGCAGGGATAATGAGATTTCTATGTCTCCTATACATCCTTCACGTTTAAGTCAAACATGTCAGAAAAAGAAGATTGAATGCATTGTAGTTAATGTGGCTACATTTTGGGTAACCACAGAATTGCAGAGCGGGGTTTGCAGACTCGTGTCATTCTGAGTGATTATTATTTAATGTATTTATTAACATGTAGATGAAATTTCTGCGCAGCTGTTGGAAAACATTTTATGGAACCGTTAACGCTGGGTTTGTGCGAGATGAGGTAATGAGGTAATGTTTTGTTTTCGGTTCTTCTGATTTTATTAGAAACAAACTTGAAAAAAAAAAGCCGTGGGTTCTGTTTGCATCTGTCAAGAGAGAATGTTCTTGTGCTGCACAGTTCAAATAACACATCAGAGGAACAGCCAGGGGGTCTCGCTGGAGGTAGGACAACCTCTGGGCTCCAAGGGGGACGCAGTGTCATAGGATCCTACAATCATTAAGGTTGGAAGAGCCCTCCAAGATCATCTGGTCCAACCACCCCCCTACCACCAATGTCACCCACTAAACCATGTCCCCAGGCACCACGTCCAACCTTTCCTTGAACACCCCCAGGGAAGGAGTCTCCAGAGCTGGAGGATGTGTTTTTGGGAGGACTTTGGGGGATGCAGAAACACGTTGTGGCATCTCGGAGCAGGTGAGGCATTGCAGAGCAGCTGGCTGGGAGCCTGACCAGTGCAGCCTGCCTGGCCTTGTGTCTCCTGCTGGAATGGGGTAATGAAGAGGGTTAAAAAAAAATCTGGCAAGCCCTAAGTCTATTACGTTGATATTTTTGCATTTTTTTCTTCTTCTTTTAAAAAGCATAGTTGACCCAGGGGTGTTTCCCACAACAGTGATTTCTGCCCAATATAATCGCACCTGCAGCAGAGCTTCTCACATTTTCCACCATTCTGGCTTCATCCAGAAAAAAAAAAAAAAAAAAAAAAAAGCACTTTATAGTCTCTTACATTACTTGTCATGAATTTTAAAATTCAGTGTTGGTTATGACAGTGTAGGTTGGGCCAGAACCTTCTGAGAGCCCTAGTAAACATGTGTAGTAAATTAAAACTATATGGCTGAGCGAGCTCCTGCCCCGGCCATCTGCCCCTTTGATGGCTGGTGCCAGAAAGGTGAGGACAGCAGAGCCGCTTGTGAAACATTTGCTAAAAATTTCTGGTTTTCACATGATATTCCCAAGCATACATAGCTAGATCTCAGTTTACCTGAACTCTGTGAAGGTTTTGGGGCAGATTCACAGGTAGGTGAGGTGCCCCTAGATGGTGCTGCTTGGTGGAGTGGAGGAGATTGCTCAGCCATCTGCTTTTAGTCCACAACCTCCACTCTCAGAGCTCCTGAAGATGTTGAGAAGGTCCGTGCTCCCCTGTGGCATTGCTGGGAGCACAACACAGCTCCTCAGAAGACCGGGGCTGTTGTATATCGCATCTTGGGGGTGGTCAAATCAGTGTCCTGCTCGCTCTTCTTCAGCCTCTGAACTTTTAAGAGGTGATTTTTGGCTTCTGTCTGCATTGCTTGGACAGCAGGTGAGTTTGTGCGGCAAACACGGTGCTGTAAAGATCTGGGGACTTGGTACCCCTCGTGATGTTGTCTAAGCTTTCACTCTTTTCCAGAAGTAGCAATCTGGGGAACATAAGAGCAATGATAAGGAGATTTACCCAATCTTCCTTGCCATCTCAGAATGGTCAGCAAGAAGTGCTGTCGATTCTACTAGGGAAAAAAATAAAGACTGGGGAGAATCTGAGAATGTCTGCTATTCATTAGGCTTCATCACGGCCTGTGATAGTTCAGCTTGATCCCTAACTGCTGCATGCAATATCCTTTCCAAATCACATTAAGTCTGACAGCTCTGGATTGCCGTGATAGATGTGTAAACGCTCAGCCCCGTTGTGAAGCTGCCGACACGTGGGCCTCGCTGATACCTCCTGTCCCCAAATCTAATCGTGTGCTCTCGTGGAAGTGAATCCTAAGCTCTCATTACACATCAGATGAAAACTATCTGCTTGTTTCAGTTTTGAATTGCCGGTAATTAGTGTCCAGCAAGTTGGGCAGTAGGTCTGATGGCTACATTTTAGAAGCGCACCTCTGGGAGGGACCTCGTGGGTCAGGAAGTCCCGTGCCTGCCATCAGCTGCACAGCATCGTACAACCACTTCTCATAACCATAGTAAGTCTGTCTTCAACGTAGTGTTGCTTTAATGCTTTGCCATTCCTCTGATTTGTAGCCCAAAAGGCTACTGAATTCGGTCCACCTGAGCTTTGAGCTTTTCCCTTGGGTCTGCAAGCGGTGTAGGTAACCTGGAGTCATCTGCAGAGGGACTGCTCAGGGCTCAGCCTCTCGGCAGCTCACCAGTAATGGTGTCAAACAGCACAAGAATTGGTGCAGAGGCTTGAGACAATCTTCTTCAACTGCACACGGGCCGTTCTCAATGGCAGTTGGGCTATTTTTCCTCACCATTGCTGTCTCTTGGCCAGGTCTTGATCCAAAACTTCACCTCTTAATCTGGATCTTAATTTTAGTAATTTTTTCTTAAGGAGCGAAACAACAAAACCTTTTTCAGAGATTCCTTTGTAAGCCTAGATTTATTTAGCGGAAAGTTAAGGTGTTTTTCAAAGGGCTCAGGCTTGTTCCAAGCCACTTCCAGCTTCTTTGTCAAAAACCCTGGTCTTAGAAAGAAGAAACCGGGAGGACTTTCAGATTCTGTGGTAAGGAGTGCTTTATTTTACTGATGGCTGAACTGCTCTAGACTGCTGTGAGCTCTTGACCTCAGCTACCTCTGTTCCTCAGGGCCCATCTTCCCACCTTTGAGTTCCTCAGGTGTGTCGGTGAGTGTGGTGACCTACAGGAAAAGGAAGAGATTGATCTGACATCAGGTGAGGGACGTGCTGTGCACGTTCCCCTTCTGCCTTTGCTCCCAGGTGTGGCTGAGCAGCACTTTGTAGGCTTGGCTGTCTGCACTGAGCCAGCACTTTGCTTGCCCTGCTCACAGCTTGGAAACAAAAAAGAGTGAGAAAGGACATTTAGGCTAGCTGTGACACCCTCTGATCGAGGACAGTAAGGCTGTGTGGCCCAGCATCGGTACCCTTTGCTGAGAAAGGCAAAGAGGAGAGTTATCTTTGCAGCCCAGGAAGGCTACGCTGGAGATTTGTAGGAGCACAAGTCTTGCAACAGAAGAAGGTTTCATCCCTGGTGCCATCCAAGGCTAATCCTCCAGTTCTTGGCTTTTCTTAACGTGGAAGTTCCAGAATTTGCCAACGTAGGTGCGGGGTTGCTTCCTTGAAAACCAGAGCTTGGCCTGAGCGTGCTCATGGCTGGACATTTCATGAAAATTTCCTCCCTTTTTCAGGCGTGGTACTCTGCAGCAGCAGGCAATGGTTCTAGGGAGAGCAGAAAGCTTGTGAATAGCGTGGCCAAAAATATACATTTCTCAGGGGACTTTGCTGTGCTGTTCATTTCAGTGGGAAGCCCTCGGATTTTGGTGACACTGCCTCACCACATCAGCCTTCCAGGGCCTCCACGTGTTGGGAAGGAGCTGCTGATGCCTGGTGGGATCCACTGAGTATGCTGTCAAGAAAGGAATGGAGGATGTTGTATTTTCTTCTGAGCACAGGCTCTGCGATCATAATTACTCCTTTCTCACTGCCTCCAAGGGGTTCTGCAGACCATTTAACATTTCTGGGCCTCTATTTTCTCACCTGTAAAATCAAGTTAAGGGAATTCCATTTGGAGACATTATAAAACCACTTTCATCAGCCTGCTTTGTGCTTCTCGGATGGAGGACGTGTAAACGCAGAATAACTCCGTGTTGCAGTAATGCATCTTCCCTTTTAAGCAGTTGATAACAAAAAGACTCTTCTCCCTCCGCAAATTCTCCTGTTTTTGCCTGGTGGCACTCCCCACGTATCTGAGTGCCTCCTGCCCCGTACAAACTCACAGCTCTTATCCCCTGAGTCCCATGATTTTCCACCAGCCTCCTCCTCTCCCATCTCACTTCCAAAACCCTTCCCGTGCTCCAGCACCCGATGCCATGTTCCCCATCAGGCCATGCCATGGCTTTCACAAGAAAAATGTTTCTCCTACGTAGGAACGGAACAAAAAAAAAGAAACGAGCGCTATCTAAGGTGCTTCAATTTCCCCCCATTCGACGTGGAAGCGAGGCAGATATTCTGCCATGAATTGCAGCAAGGTCTTGATGCCGCAGACAAATTTCCCCTCCGCTCTCCCTGCGATCCAGACGCCTCTCCCGGAGGCAAAAGACAGCACGAGCGATCTCAAGTGCCACCTGGCTTCCCGATAAAGCTCGCGTCTCCTCCGCTTCGCTCGTCAGGGATATCTCTCCTCGCAGCAGCACGGCACTGCCAGAGAGATCTTTGCAAATATGACAACATTGGAGAGACAAATTATCTCCGTTCGGAGCTAATTTCTGTTTCCCAGCAGGGCTCCGCTGTGACCCCGCTGGGTTTGGAAATGCCGCTGTTTGGTTAATAGATGAATGTTTTGTGGATGACTGTATCTGCGCTCTGCTGGTGCCAAGTTTGGCTTCCTCTGCTCCCTCGCCTTCGCACTTGCAGCCAACATCGCGAGGCCTAAATGGATTTATTCACAGGACAATAACTTGACTGTCATTAGCACGGGGAAAATAACGTATGAGCAAGCGATGAAACAAAACGCTCATTCTCTGCCATCCATAACTGCCTGGGAGGTCTCTTAAAGACGTACTGTAGGGAGCCATCTGCTCGGAGGGGAGATGGGGCCGTCAGGAAATGATGCACAAGTTGGAGATGGGAAGGGAAGATCTATAGTATCATCCAGACCATTTGCTGAGCAGGACTGCTCATTACGGCTCTGCCCACGACGGCTGGGAATTGAACAATGGCATCTCGGCTGTTATTAGACATCTCTCATAATGAGCTGACCCACTGGGTCTTTCCTTTCCCAATTGGACCTTTTTTTTTTTTTTTTTCCCTCCGAGAATGGGATTTTGGGGGGAAAGGCGACAACTTTTTCACTGCCCTCTTGCTGCATTTTGGAAGCGGGGTGTTGCGGTTGCGCCGCGCTCGGCGTTTCTTTGCTGTGATGGAAATCCTGAGTTATGAGCAGAGGGTTACCAAACTGCTGGGTAGTTCATTTAATTCATTTTGTTCCTTGCAGGGAGTAGAAATATTCGTCACATAGAGTGGAAAACCGTGAACTACAACTGAACACTTTGTTTGTTTGTTTCTTTGAGTTGAGTGGGTTTTTGTATTAATTACAGGTCTCTGGGCAGAGCGTGATAGAATACCCTCACAGTATAGCTGAGGTCTTATCACCCTGGGTTTTGTGGCTGTGGAAGGGTGAAGAAGACAAAGGTGGGTGAAATAAGAGTTCCCCTGACATGTGTAATTTGGGATTTAGCTATGGGAGCGTTTCTCACCCCATCACATTTGACTTTACAGCGCCTGGCAAACAACCTATACCTAACACCAAACTTGCTGCAGAGCTTGGCCCCCAGCCAGACCTTGTTTTCTGTTGGAAGGTGTTGAGCGGAGCTCTACCAAAGGTTTTCCTTTTCCATTGCTCTCCACGCAAACAGGACGGTGAAATTTGCTGTCGTGGTGGTAGCTCTGGCCCGTCCTTGTGAGATTCCCTGCAAACGTCCGAGCGATCCCATTTCTTTGTGCTGTCTTAACCCGGTGCAGCATTCCCACTGAAGGTGGACAATCAGAAAAGGGAAGTGCTCGGCAAAGTGATGGCATTTCCCAAATTCCTTGCAGTTTTCCGGAAAAAAATGGTAGGTGTATTTGGCTGTCTGGGTTTCCATCCTTACACCAATGCTTGGAAACATCCCGCTTTAGAAGTGCTCCCACGCGGGGTCTGAGAAAAGCCAAGGCAAGTAGCTGTGTTCATGCAGGAGAAAACTGTTCCAGTAGTGGTTAAATCCTGCACCCAAGTCTCATTGCAATTGCTGCCTCTCTGTGCACAACTCGAAGTCTGGTGTTGTCTTTTCTTCCATCTCCCGAGCAGAAGAGTTTGTCCGAGCAGAATCTCCCAGGTTTTTAAGTGGTCGCTTCTGATGAAGGCAGCATCAATGCAAACTGTTGGGTACTTGGAGCTGCTCACAATCTCCATTAATGAGAAATTTCCAAATAATCCTTTGGAGACGTCCAGGGACAGAACTGTGATCTCCTTAGTCTTTGATGTGTAGAACACAAGGCTTAATTTATTGAATAAATCACAAGTGATGCCGTCAAGTGCACCGCAGGAGTTTTCTCCTCTCCGGGCTTTTTGGGCAGAGGGTTTAAAGCTGCAGCTTCCCCCTTGGGCCTGTGCTGGACTGAGGTGCTATGCCAGGGCACCCTGTGTCACCCTGAAATGGTCAAACCGAACCCCAGGACTAAATACAGAAACTTAAACAAAGGAAATAAATGAACATTTAGAGCTATTAATGTGCCTGCTTCCTCTTGCAGGAGAGGAGACAACTGATCCTTTTGTAGTTTCCAGCTTAGGAAGCCGTGCAAGAAAGCTGAGGTTTTATAAAACTGCAGTTTCACAAAACTAAGGACATTTTGATTCTTTTGTGTGTGTGTATGTATGTTTGTGTGTGTGTATTTTTAGCCCAAATACACTGCAACTACTTTATTTGTAGCTCTGCTTTTTACTTAGTAATTCATACCTGGAATGAGGAGCAGGAGAAGCTGTTCTGAGAAGACGTCAGCCCTGCTGAGGTTGTGTCTGGAGGTGTTTAGAAGATGTTTTCTTGCAGACTTGTATCGTGATTTCTCTTTACGAGCAATGTATTTGGTTGAAATCATTTCGAAGGAAAGGAAATCGAGTCCAACATCTCTGCTGTTCTGGAGAGCCTGGTGGTTAGAGCCTTGACCTGCACACCAAGACGTTGAAGTTTGACTCCTGCTGATTGACTGGTATAGGAGAAACGTTTTACTCCTTCCTCTTGGTTTCCTAACCACCGAGAAAGGCAGAGATCAGTTTTGTCTATAAATGTTTCAGCACTGCTGAGTTCTAGTGGAAAAGTGAAAAAGGTCACGATTTCGCCCATTCTCTGTGGGGGAACCGAAATTAGAAACATCCAAATTTTCTGTGAAACCAAATTGTCATCCTCCAGTCATCTGCAGCACTCTGTTTGATTGCACTGGGGTGTAAATGCCCCTTAGAAAGTTTTTTTTTTTTTTCCCCTTTTAAATGAAGCTTGACCTTAGCCCTGCAGAATCCAAGAGCTCCGACTTGGGGGCAGCTCGCCAGGAGCCGGTGGCAGTTGACGTGGTCCCTCAATGCTGGCTGTCGTAGGCAATGCCCAGCCCTGCATGCACGGGGCTACGGTACACGTGGGGACAAGTTCTCACTGAAACACATGGAGCAGGGCTTTTAGCAAAAAAAAGAGCCACCACATTGCAGAAATCAATCTCAAGCTCACTGCTGGCAGGTCGCCTTTGGGAGTGTTTTGGAATATTTGAGATTTCTCCTCTTTAATCTCTAATTCCGTCGTTCATAAGACAGTCATCTACATATTAATGCCAAACCATTGTTTAGGGGAAAAAAAAGATGTTTTTTTTTTACAAGTTCAGAATGCTTAAACGAGCTGGGTTGGTCTTCTGCTTTTTACAACTGCCTTGCAAAAAGGAAGCATGTACAATCCCTGTGGCTGAGCTACTTTTTCATCTGTGCTGCCTTACAAAGTCAAACCGCAGAAAACAATGCAATAATTTTAACTGTCAATTTTAATATACTTCTGGATGTCTCTCTAGGAATTTAATCCATTGTAGGTAGCTAGCCGCACCCTCCTGTAGGGCTTCTGCTTTCTCCCAGGTTCCCCATAGGAATATATCAGAAAAAAAGTGGGAACATGTTCAGAAATACAACGTTCCTAATCTAATTAGTTGTAGCTGGATAATGAAGAGTAAGTGACTGTAGACAGAAACATGACATGCAGTGCTCTGAGGTGAGGTTTGACTCACCTGTGTCTTTCGGGATCCACCCTATATTGGGTGTTACCTTCTAGAAACCCGCTGGTGACATCGGTCTTGTCACCCTGTGATGTCATTTAGCCCCACAAGTGAGGCTTTTTGACACTTGCTCTGAAGTCTGACAGATGGTCTTGTAAGGTCAGTGAAATGGCCTCAGTCTGGTCCCAGAAGCTCCCCCTGGGCTAGCACTTAGAGCTCAGCTGATAAAGCTGGTACGTGTATTTTTTTGGCCGTTTCATTTCTAGCCATCCCCCACACTTTGCATTTTCATTGGTTCTCACTGAATTTGAATTATAGTTGTGCTCTGTACAGGTGAGTTTTCGCATCAGTGTCCACGTGCGCAGCATAAATCCGGGGGCACAGCATCTTCTTTTTGGGGCTCAGCCCTGCTATGCCATTCCCCTTCTTTTCTTCCTGATTTCTGTTTCTGCATCAGCTGCCCTTGCTATGGTCACTGTGCAGGGACATCTTCTCCTTCATACACACACCCCTCCTCTCCAGCCAGAAAGTTTTCGCAGATAAGAGCACTTCTAATCTTCGGGCTCCAAGATCGAAAGAAAGAGACCTCAGAGCACATAGAGTATTCATAAAAATAATACAGATGGCTCTTTTTCTCCAAACTGGACTAACCGTATGAAAACATTTATTTAAAAATGAGGTTCACTCCGCTTCCAAAATTGATGTCCTGCTTCTGAGCATCATTAATTTCCTGGTCCGTGTTCAATTTGTATCGTGTTGCCGGCTGCTAATGATGTTCTAGAGCGGCTATCACAAAGGAGAAGGAAACCTGCCACTCAGTGCATGGGAAATAAATCGCCACCTTGCCATGAGATTACCTGTAATTGGGAGAGTTCTGTAAAATCCTGAGAGCCACTTCTGGGAATATTCAGGGGGGCTGAAAATGTCAGGGACCGGCTTTTGAGCTCCTGCCGTACAATCTCTGCTCGAAATAGCTGAATGTTATTCCTTTTCACTGCAGCCTTGCACAAATGTGTATTGATTAATAAAGGAAGAGCATGGTCTGTGCCTGGCACTTTTGAGTGATAAACAGTTATGCAGCAGTAAAGAGGGTATATTAAAGGGTAAGAGCTAATGACTTTTCTTGTGTGTGTAACACATTAAAACCAGCATGAAGCTACAGCTATTTTATCAAGCCACTAATGTCCCTGACAACATTCACTTGGTGGGAGTGAATGAATGGAAATCCATTTAGAGAAGTAAATTAAAATACCTTAAAAAATGTCTTTAATAATAGCTACAGAACTCAGCAGGATCAGAGAAGTGAGAGATACAAAAGACCTATTAAGTTATCCAGTCCATCTCCCTGCCAAGGCAGCAGTGTTCCTTATTATGCAGTCGCTGCTGCATCATTCGGTGCAGATTTCAACATCTCAAGTGCCAGGGGCTCTGATGGGAGGGTAATCTACAGGCTGGAAGATTTTACTGTCACAAAACTCCCATGTGCAACCTCATTTTTCCTTCTCTGCTTGTCTCTGCGCTGCATGCACAGGTGTGCAATGGGACTAAATGGAAGAAAACCCTGTTCGGAGCGTTAACTTCTGTATTTCCTGCCTGTGACGGCGCTGAGCCATCAGGCTGCTCGGTGCTGGGGACGCCTGTATGTCTGAGGACTGTTGCAAGACGTCTCCTCAAGCAGACGCTTGCGGTCCCATCGCTGTGATTTGTCGCAGAGGTTGACAGCCGCCCTGGCGGGGGGAGCTTGGTGGCTTCTGATGGAGCTGCTCCATCTTCATGGCCACGCTGCCCACCCCCTGGGCGTTGGCTAAGAGTTGACGTGCCGCGACTTTCTGTTTCATGGGGAATTTCGGAGATTTTAATAGTGGGGAATGTTTATTTGTAAGCACGCCATGGGCGTCTTTTCCTATGGGATTTATTTGAGCTCAAAATCAGAATAAACGCATCTGATCTCCAGCATAGTCAGCCCTAGAAGTTCACCCCGTAAGTTCTGCATCGAGTCCATAGCTCCTCTTTGGAAGTAGCTCACCTTGTAGAGAAGCACCTGTGCTTGATTTAGAGCCTTGCAGAGGTGGAGAATCCAGCACAGGCAATTGCAAGCTGTTCGAGTGGTTAATTACCTGCGCTGTTAAAAAGCGTGGAGCGCACTTCAGCTGCTATCTGCTGGATCTTGTTATGGCTTTTTGTGCTGGCTTAAAAGACTTAAATAAAATAAATAAGGAGCTTGAAAAATATCCTAACGTCGTAGGCATGTGGGAGGTGAAAAAAGGGGGTTTCTCCTCTTTTTGTGCAAAGGTCTCAACAGAAGTGACAAAAAACTTTTCCTAGGGAGTTACCTGGTCACATCTTTCTGTCTCGGTCGCAGCAAAATTGTTTTCTGGTGGGAGAAATGAGCTGTCGTCTCCTATGTGAATGTCAGCGTGCAACAGTCACTAGGGATTGGGAAGAGCTGAACTGCAGCCCGGATGGGAAGTCTTCGCCCTACAGGATGCGAAAAAGCCGATGGCGGCTGATCCTGAGCTGTGTTGCTGTAAGAAGGGACTTGGTTTAATACAGAATTGGGGAAATCTTACAAACACAGCTTCTCCTTGCTCTGAAGTGCGATCTGGAGCAGAAGTCTGCCTCAAATTTGGACAAAGAGCATTAGAAAAAATCTCGTCCGGAAACTCCTGCAGTCCCAGTGGCTCCTCCTCAGCTTTCTCCAGCTTCGGCCTCACGTACTACAGAAATGACACGTGAAAAAGAAAAGACTGGGGGCTTTTGTTCAAGTTACAGAACCTATGATTATTATGTACCTTTTTTTTTTTTTTTAAATTGTTGCAGAGCATAGTTTGAAAATACTCCTGGCAAACTCCTCCTTTGGTGCTTTAAATAGCTGTGATTCATTGGGTATTTACCGGGCTTCAGCAGGGCTGGCTGCAGCTCGCGTTAACTTGGTGTAGAACAGGGACCCGTGTGTTTAAATCCCGTGCTCTGTGAAATCCTAAATAATGAATATAGTGGTTAGAGGAAGAAAACAATTCTTCTGCATGGGCAAAGGTAACACAGTAATAAGCAGATTTTACGGTACATGTTCTCTGCTTTAAAAAAATGTACATTTTGCTCTTCATCAATATTCTAGTTCACTGGAGCAAATGTTTTCTGCATCACACATTTCCAGGTAAATAAGAGATACCTAAGACCTTGTTTGTGCACTCACGTGGCTGCTGCAGCATCACTTCTAATGCTAAGAGAGAAACACGGAGTATTATGGGCTCCTGTTAGCATCTCTGCTATGGAGGCACTCAGGACTTCTCCGAATAAAGCCCGTAAAATGAAAAATATCACCTGCAGAGAAAGAGGCAGAGATGTAGTGGAAAAAAATATCCCTCCGAGTTAGGAGCATTTGGGAAGCAAAGTTGTAGAAGGATGTGGTATAACCATAGTAACGGGCAGGATTCTGCAGAACTGATACTGGAATAATGAATTTTGCTGAAAAAAAAAAAAAAATGCTGGATGAGAAAAGCAGGCTATCAGATTTGGAGACCGTAAAAAGAGTTTTGCATTTAAACATGTATTTGAATTGATACATACTAAAAACCCCAGCCCTTTGTAAACCCTGCGTGTACCGCAGAAGAAAACAAATTGCAAAGCCCCCTTATCACTCAGTGTGAAATAACCACTAATCAGTAAAACGGGCAATTTAGACTATCATCTTCCCTCTTTTAGCTAAAAAAAAAATAAAAAGTAGGTTGGTTCAGGGTTTGGTGTTGCTTTTTTTTCCTGTTTTAGTGAGGGTAGCTCCACGGACGTAGGGGTGCGGGTTGGTGGCAGGCAGCGGGAGCAGAGCTGGGGCGGTTTCCCCGGCCAGATTGTCCCAGATTTCCAAATAACCAAGACAATTTCCAGATTGTCTTGGTTATTTTTCAGATGTTGGGTAGGTTTAAGCAGGCATCTTACGGCAGTACTCGGGGGAAACTGGGTCCCCAGCTCCTGCATTTCGGTTTGCAATGATTTCCATCTCCAAGTCTGCCCCACCAACACGTAGCATCCCCTGGCGGGGTGATCACCAGTCGTGGCGTTGTCCTTGCGGGATATTTGTTAAACTGCCAGAATTTGGGCAAAGGGAATGAATGCGTTTGTGGTTTTATCTCCATCTCCCGTCGCCATTCGGTGTGCTGACACTTGGTGTTTCCCAGCTCCCAAGAGCCCCTCAAGGTATTTCCGCATCTCGCCCGGTTCCTGGGGCTCCCTCCCCTCCTTGTCCACACCAGTGCAAAGAAGTCTGTGCTGGGAGATTGCCACAGAGCTCCCTTTCGCCCGCCCGCAGGGTGACAAAGCGTTATTAATTGACGGCAGGGGAACCAAATTGCATCTGGCAGCCCGATGCTGCCGAGCATCACGGGTCACAGCCCGCGGGAGGCGGCCCCGCGGGTGGGGGCACGGCACAATAACATCAAAATAAATAAAATGAAATGAAATGAAATGAAATGAAATAACAAAATGAAATGAAATAATGAAATAAAATTAAATTAAAAATAAATTAAAAATAAAATAAAAATAAAATAAAATAAAATAAAATAAAATAAAATAAAATAAAATAAAATAAAATAAAATAAAGGAAAATGAAAATAAAATAAATAAAATAAAATAAAATAAAATAAAATAAAATAAAATAAAATAATGATGCTAATAGATGTCATAAAATTAAGCCTAGATCCTAGACCCTGGATTTCAGGTATTTGGAGAAGTGTGCATCTTGATGCAGAATCCTGTATACCAAGCCAAAATGTAAGAGCCCATCGAGCTTAGCTCTCGCTCCACGACCTCCGTTATGTGCTGGAGACGCTTTATTGCACCTGATGGCATTATGCTGGTGTGATACTGGGCCTCCCAGTATAAAAGAGACAGGGACGTACTGGAAGGAGCCCAGCGGAGGGATGCCTGGGGTCCTTCTGCTATGGGAGCTGGGGCTGCTCGGCCTAGAGGGGAGGCTCGGGGGGATCTTAGCAATGTCCAGAAATCCCTGCGGGGAGGAGCAGAGAGGACGGAGCCCGGCTCTTGGCAGTGGCGCCCAGTGCCAGGACTGGAGGCAGTGGGCACGGCCTGGAGCCCGGCAGGTTCCCTGTGCCCACCGCGGGCGTTGTGGTGCCAAGGGACTTGCAGGGCAGCCTCCGGCCCCATTGCGGCCTAAAAGCAGATCAGATGCAGCCATCGAGCGGAAGGTCAGCAGAAGAAATCAAGAAATCCCAGGTGGGACTGGTGGGAGCCTGAGCCTGCTCTTCTGCCAGTGCTTGCCTTGGGAAACGAGGAAGAGGGAAATTATGAGAAAAGGAGCTGAAATACGTCCTTGCCGGATGCTGTTTCTTCATGTCCGTGGTTAAAGAGGAGGAATTGCCCTGCGTGTGGCTTTCTCCGGCACACACCGCGGGACAGTGATGGCACCAAGGCTCCTGAGCCAGAGCATCCCCCTGGCACCTGGGCTGTCACGGCTTTGCGAGGTGCTGGAGCCCCACGGCGAGATGCCGGCAGAGCACCGCGCTTCGCTGCTGTCCAGACACGGACCCAGCTTTCACCACTGCCCAGCGGCTCCATCACCTCCATCCCAAAATGTCCAGCAGCCTCCAAGAGGTCATTTCATGTTCTCACCGCTGAGCAAACAACCAGCCAAACACCCACGGGGCCGACAAGGAAGCAACGCCAGCCTTCCAGGCAGGAGAGGAAACACCCCACCGTGTCTCCTTCTCACCCCAAGGAGACCTCAATCCCAACCACCCAGCTTCTGAGTGCAGCCCCTGCTCTGCTCCCCACCTCCTGGGGCCACAGGAAAAGCCGGAGCCTCCGTGACCCGCAGGCAAGTTTGTCACCCTCATGGCTGATTGCACAGTTTACAGCACCCAAGACAGGTGAGGTTGCTTCGAGCAGAACAGATCCGTATGGATGATGCTGGGACAAGCACAGGCTTCTTCCCCTGATGTGTTGATTTATATATTTGCAGCTCTTCCCTGATGGATAGTGCCCCAGCACGGGTCATTGGAGCCCCCTGCTGAGCACACCTTCTCAGTACCAGCAAAGAAGGATGAATAACGCTTTGGAAAAATGAAATGAATTATTTTGGGGGCAGCTGAGAAGCTTTAATTAAAAAAAAAAAAAAAGGCAAGAAAATACACAAATAAACATCGCGTGTCAAGGCATCAGTGTGAGATTTAGCCACCAGCATGCTTTGGAAGCAGTCCCAAACCCAGAGCTGAGGGTCAGCATTGAGGTTGAAGAGGTTTGCAAAGCTTTTGTCTCTGCTGTTCTGCCTTTAATTACAGCTGTGCTCCGTACAGCACTTTTTAAATTGTGGGGTGTCAGCTATACTCCAGCTTAAAAATTAGATTAGGCTCTATTTATTTTTTCCGTTCAGGCAGCCACATCCTGCACTCATCTGGTGCCTTCCTCTGCCAAGACATCTCAAGGAGATTTAAGTGATGGGCAATAATATACTCATCACCAACAACCTTTACAGTGCCAAAGTCTCTTCCTCCATCTGCTGCGTTTTCAAGAGCCCATCACATGCTGAAGATGTCCCTGCCCGGGGAGATTCCCATCTTCACCTTTCTTCCCCCAAGAAGTTGAAGAGTTTGCAAGTGAACGTGCGGGCGAGAAGCTGCAATTTCTGCAGAAAAAAAAAATACTCGGGGTGGAGATTGTTCCTCTAATCTTGCGCTCCTTGCCAAGAAGTCAGAGAAAACAAAACGATAGGTTGAAAATTTAATTTTTGTGTAGGCTTGGCTTGTTGCTTTGAACTTTTTCTGCATGTTGGGGACTCGCTAATCCCTGTTCTGTTGTGCCGTGCGCCTTTGCAGCCACCACAGGGACCCTTGGAGACCCCAGCTGTGTCGTGCCATCGGGTGCCCTCTTTCTGTAGAGGAATTTGGTCATTTTTAAAACTTAGGTGGGGTTGCACAAGTCAAAGGTGAGGAAGAGTTTCAGCAGTGAGGAACCCGGTTTTGCGGAATGAAGCCAAGGTAAATGTGATTTTCAAGAGAAGGGGGCTGTGAGGACAGAAAAGGAAATCCCATGACCTGTTGTTTCTGGGTTTTTCTGTGTTTTTTTTCTGCCCCATCTGTCAAACGCAGGGATAATGCCTCTGGGGCTGCTTATTTTTCTCCATCATTTGGGGCTGGGGAAAGCAGTACGGTCAGAGTGTAAATTATACGTGCCCTGGAGCTCCTTTGCGTTATCTGAAGCTTCGGCACAACTGAGAATAAGGGCTGTATCGAGGAGCAGTGATAAATGTTTGCAAAATACATTAAAGATAAAACCCACGGTGTTAATAACGACCGGTGCTATGCTGTTTTATCATATTACATTGACAGTAGCTAATGGACAGGAGGTCGTCAGAAGGAATTTCTTTTTATTTTTAGTAGCTGTAAGAAGACCCCTTTGAAACCTTCACCCCGATGTGCTGTAGGAGTAATGAATCATAGCCTCGGCGTGATGTTAGGATTCAGCACCACGCGGTGTTTTCAGGTGCGAGGAGATGAATATTGTTCGGCGGATGCGTTGCCTTGTTAGTGTGGGTTTTTTTAAAAGGGTTCATTGAAGTGTCTTGCCATAAAATTATGCTTTGATCATATCCATTTGCTGTTAATGAATCCAGATGGGTTAGCGGCAACTGGATTGTAACTCTCTGATAATACATGCGCTGCCTTTCATTTCCTCGCGCCGAGTTTTAGAAGATCCTGCGCCGGCCCAGCTAACGAGTCCAGCTGTATTAACATGGCCTAATGCATCCTAATACAGAGCATCCCCAGGGACACATGCAGATGTGTCAGGATTGCTTTGGAAAAGGTTAAAATGTTAGAGAAAAAATAGCCTTTACGTATCTAGTACAGCCTTCTTTCATATGGTAATTGTCTTTTTTTTTTTTTTAAAGTCATGCAAGTAGCTTAGTATTCTCATTAAATCAAAAGACCTTATTCTAAAATCAAGATATTGACAGGAGCTTAGCTCTGATTTTAGTGTTGTTGTAGAGAGGAGAAAGTAAGTGGGAGAAACTCTGTAGAAATCAGCAGTAGCCTCTCTTTTAACGTACGGTCTTTGGGTTTTTTAAGTTGTTGTTTTCTGGAATATTGAGTTATGATATGAAATAGAAGTGGGGCAGGCTGAGAGCATCTTTGATTCCTCTTCATGTGGCTGCGTGTCCAAGGCACAAAGTTCACTGCAATGGGAGGACACAAAGAAGGATAGATCCTTCCCCTTGCAAACTAAGAGAGGTCAGGTAATGGCACGGGTCTCTGAAAAGCCCACCCCTCTCCCACCAGTAAAATACCAGTGGAAAATGAAATGATTATCCACACAAAGAGGCAAATCGTTGTTTTTGGTTTCCAGGTTGCTACACGAGTTAGGAACTTTGGGGTTTTCTTCTTCCCTATGTAACTTCCCTACGTAACTACCCCACCATAAAGGGTCAGGATCAGCCCCAGAAGATTGTTGGATTTGGACCGAAGCTGCAAGGCAAATTCTGTATTTCCCATGTGTGCAATCAGACATTTCTTGTGGGTTTTGTAAGCACGTTGGAGAGCCACCTTGTCCTCTGCTGAGAGACAAACACTGGCCATGGGAGCACATTTTAAGCCATTTTGGTGCAAAGTGAGGCCCTTTTACAGAACCCCCTTGCACTGAAGGTGTAATTATGCCCTACCTCAAGGCTAGTGGATCTGATTGATCTAATTTCCCCAAATTACCAGGTAATTTTCACTCCTCACTTCCCAGCCCAACGTACATGGTTTAGGGTTTACTCTCAAGGGAAAGGAGCCAGATCAATGTCTCATTTTAGTGAGATTTGGGTAAAGTTTTTAAAGGTTTTTTTTGTCTCGCTGGGCTCAGCTCGGTGTCCTGGCACGCTGGCGGCCAACCAGTGGGGATGGAGGCACCTCTGGATCCGTCTGCCCTATGGACCTCCCTTCAAGTATTTATGGACATTGATAAGATCCCCCGGAGCCTCTTCTCCACGATGAGCAGCCCTGGCTCTCGCAGCCCTTTCTCATGGCAGAGGTGCTCCAGGTCCCTCAGCATCTTGGTGGACTCCTTCCAGTACGTCCAAGTCTCTCTTGAACTGGGTTCTTGTCCGGTTCATTTGCTCGTGATGACAGCAGGTTGCAAATCCTTCAGGGTTGGTTGGCCTTACCTGTGGGCATCAAGTCCAAGACAGGATTGAATTTTTATTAAAACACAGCTACTTGTAGTACCAGGAGAAGCAGCATAAACACAGACATCTGAGAGGTGGCCGTGCCAAAAGACGTTTTTTTGCTTGAACAAAACAATCCCAAATTGTTGCTAGTTCTGATATGAAAGGTCAATAGTTTGCTTAGGAGCAAGTTAATGCAATATGACGGTGACCAAAGAGGAGTTTCCTTCTCCAAGTGCAGTGGTGAGCCAAGGACATCTCAGGCATGGCACGGTCGGTGACTAAGCCTTCATTTAACCCACCCCTGCTGCTCGCATGCTAAGGAATAATCTGTGCTCTGACTGAGGATGAGGTTTGCAGATGTTTTTTTTACCAAATCAGGGACAGGTAACGGAGCAGAATCAATTCCTGTCACTCACGGGTAACTCTGGAGGAGCAGGATTATGGATCAGGGCGATGCTGCCGCACTTTAATCTGGAAATCAATACAGAGAAGGAAGTTGGGCTTGTGGGGATATTGCAGGGACTATGATTTTGGTTTTGATGAGATTTTGCTCTGCAAACAACTGAGTCACTAACTCCTCTTCACAGCCTGATTAACAGAGAGAAAAAGCTAAAATCAGCCTTGATGCAGCTCTCTGGAAGTCACTGGAGTACCCCCGGTATAACTGGAGTCCAGAGTTTCTCAAATGAAGCACTGCTCCCAAATGCTTCAGTCTCCTTCTTTGCCTTTGTGCGTAGCTCAGGAACAGCCCTCCATTCTGCTGAGCCTAATATTAATACAATTGTCATCAGCCTGGGACTTTGATAACCTTCCTTCTCAATTGTTCAGAGAAACAAAATCAAATACAGCCAGCAAGTCACCTTGGGGTGCCTCAGAAGTCCCCAAATAAATATGGGGTGCTATAAACCCAGGATGTTATCAGATGCACAGTACCTCCTTGTCCTGCGGGCTGTCAGAACTGGCTCATCTGTAGGCTGGGGAGCAGCATTTTCGGTTTGCAGCTTTGCCCTGTTGTTCCCGTGATTGTAATAACGCCGCTTGTCATAACAAAAGGATTGCAAGGTGCTACTTAACCCTCGGCCTCGGCAGCAAGCTTGTCCCCAGCACGTGCAGTTCGTGCAAATGTGAGCAGTGGGTGTAATCCCTAGTCGTTAGGATGGTCTGCGATCTGGGAGTCCAGAATTACTGGTCAGGCTGAAAGGCTCAGTGTTGGCAAGTCCAAGCAGAGCCCAGCAAAGCTGCAGGTACCTGGTTCCTCTAAAAATCACACGTCTGAATTTTGAGGTTTCATCTAATGAACAAAAGACCCAGAGAACTCCTCTGGTCCTGAGCCACTGGCTCAAAAAGCCAAACTCTTCCAGACCCAATATTCAAAGCCTTAAGCCATCTCTCTCCCCTGGTTTCTGCTTTTTCCTCTTCCGTTCTGTTTTACATCACTTGGTGACACGGGCTGTTCCAGCATCTGCTTGGCGTCGGGGAGAGTCAGCTGTACAGTTGCATCTGTGACACTAATTAGCAAAACACAAGACGGCTGAAATTAAGATATCTGCTTAACCTCTATTCATGCTCGTACTTGCCTTTCTTTTCCAGAGCACGGTGATCGTGGAGAAGACTGTCCAAGACCTGATGAACCTGATGCATGACCTGAGCGCCTATTCGGATCAGTTCCTCAACATGGTGTGCGTGAAGCTCCAGGAGTACAAGGACACCTGCACCCTTGCCTACAGGTATGGGCAGGATTGGAGATACTGCCCTTGTGCTTTTGCTGCTTGACATGAGTAGGAAGGAGTTGCTTCTGGAAACCATCTCTGCTGAGACACTCAGGAATAGTATTTTATAGGTGGGGGGAAAAATCTGAAATAGTGATCACTGCCATAGGAAGAGTCTTGGTTTCCCGGGGACTTTTTGCACACCACGCTATGGTTTAGGCTTTTTAAACGTGGATGAGAGTGGGAGAGTGCATAGAAACCACACGACTTTTCTCTTCATCGGTCAAAAGGTGGCCTCAGGTTGGAGATGGGGAGCATAAGGCATCACATTTAACATAACCACTTGCATATAGCTACTGCTTGCTTGTAGAGCAAGTCAGGTCCTTTCATTTCGTCCATTCCATCCTTTGCTCCCAGGAAATTCACAATTATATTTTAATTAATTACATTGAGGTTGAGGTGTTCAGATCTCATGACAGTGTTGGAATTCATAACCACAGCACACCATTTAAATACACACGCACCGAATTTTGTGGCACTTTCCCAAACCTTCCTGTAAACTTACTCTTTCGAGGGGCCATCAAATGCTCTGTCCTGGGCTGTTCATCAGCATTTTGGGGGGATGGCTCTCTGACTGCTTCCCACACCATGGTGTGGAAGCTAACCTCAGCCTCTGGGCGAGGGCTTTGAGTCCTTTGGGCACTTGCTTTATCGTAGATTTCCTTGGTAACCATTGCTAAATAACTTATTCTCTGTACATCTCAGCTGCCCATCTGTAAAATGGCCCTCCCTGGAGAGGGGGGCCAGCGATGTGCCCCGCACCGCGGGGATAAATGCTTGCATTGAAAGACACTAAAGATGCCGTAGCAATGTGGGCTATAATAGCCGCTATACATAATCTCCTTTAATAGCTAATTGAGGCTGGCGATAGCAGGGGAAGCTGAAAAAGCCCCTTGTGTTTTCTGACCAAAAGCATTAAGAAATTATTTCCTATTGCCTGATTTCATTCAGAAGGAGCTTCATCTGGCGAGCGGCTGCGTACGGGCTCATTATTATTATTAATAACACCAACAATAGCAGTGAGCACATATGTGGGCTAAACAGCGTCCGAGCGCTCGTGTAAATCGGTAGCTGCGTGTGTGCCATTGTCCAAAAGGCTCGTGTTTTGTGTGAAACTTCACTGACTGCAGCCAGACAATGGGTGTAATTTCTCTGGCTTGAATTTACAGGTCCTTCCTTCCTTCCTTTCCTGATACCATTCCTGGCTTTGGCACCTGCTGAGGCGTAATTAGGACAGCCCTAATTTGGCAATATCCTGATTACAGCAGGAGGAAAAACAGGAAATGTTCTAGTTTTGCTGCTAGCAAATGACTGACTGAAATAGAAATCCATATACATTTCAAATGATTCGGAGGAGTACAGCAGCCACCCCGCTCTCCTGGGCGAGCGGCTCGATGCGCGGGGTCAGCATGCCCTCTGCAGGGACCTCGCGTCGGTACGGCTCGGCACGGACCGCGGCTTTCCTTTGGATGGATAAATCTCGAGTGTCCTCACGCTGATAAATAAAGTTAGCGGAGGAATGACCGGTTATAGCTGCCTAAAATCAGGATACGCTCCTTAGAGCTGAATACTGATACGATCAGGCGAAGCTGTTGGAGCAAGGAGTGCGTGTCTGCTCTTGAGATGTCACGGGAGTGAGAATTTGGGAAGCCAGAGAGATGGTTTATGCAAGATTTGCACGTGGCATTTGTTCCTTCCCCATGTGCATGCTTCCTGAAGGGGAATAGGAACAAGCGTGGATTAAATATATTCAGATACAGGTTCCTCGAAGCAGGGCGCTTGCACTCGGAGTCCTTCACAGCACAGATAGCTCCGTCAGGACGTCAGCGCTAAGGCGTGCAGAGCTGAGATTTTTCTTGTTTGATTTGCACTTGGCTCTGATTTTCTAGCGAACACAAAAACTAGCGGGGCTGGATGTGAATGGATTGGGCATTTATGTAAGTAGGAACTGTAGGTTTTGCTTTCATCGATGACAAATTTCGGAAGCGTATTTCGTCTGAGCTAGGTGAGATGTCTTCAGCAAATCACGTGTGTATAAGAAGTTTAACACAAGCTGTTTGCAAATCTGAGCTATGCTTTCTGACTAGTGTATGGTGGGGAGTGGGAAATCAGGGATTAAAATGAAAGCAAAAATGGGAGACAGCCACAAAACCTCCGGCTGTGTTAGCAGTGTCATCCTAAGTCTGTCCATCCCACATCTAGCTGCTTCTTCAACAGATTTCTGGGAAAACAGATTTCTGGGAAAGGAGCTCTACTCCTGAGTTAAGCCAGTAGTTAAACCATTTTTACTGGGATTTGGGAGGTACTGAAAGGCCACGCAAGGAACTGTAGGGATGGGATAAAATCTGACCAGTTCAAGTTAACATTAGCCTTTCTTTTTAGCCTTGTGCCAGCACCCTTCTCAGAAAAGCTTTGCTGTTTTGAGGTCTAAAATGAATCTCTCTCCGTGTCCTTCTACAGTAATTTATCCCATTTCTAGTTAAGTTCACGTTGAAGTTGCATCTTATTTTCTTGTCCAACCTTAGGCTCTGTCCTGTGTGTCCACCTGCTTTTTATCAGTCTTTCTTCATCCCATCTCCACTGAACAAGTATTTTCTCATGCTTTTTTCAACCTGTTTGAAGAGTCTGAATTAAGTCCCGCAATTGACTCTCTCCAGTCTGCAAAACGAGATGGACACCTCCAAAGAGTGACTCGCCTTAATTCAAACATGGCTCGGCTGTCTGGAGGTGAGCAGCAGCCTCTACCAGCTAGGAAGACAGCTTATGGTGACCAGCCTCCTGGCTGAACTGTCTCAGCTAAGTTTGTGAAACAAGGTGGGGTAAAACGGGGTAAAAGAAAGGAAGGAAAAAAAAAAAAAAAAGACACGTTTCCAGCCAGCCAAAATAAAACAAAACCCCTTTTTAATAGATAAGGAAATGAGGAGCAGATGGATTTATCCAGGCTCTGCAGTCACAACAGGATTTCTCAAGTTCCAAAGAAGCACTCTTTCCACTCAGTTTAATACTTCTTACTGGTATCTTCTCCTTCTTATGTTAACTTTTTGATTTGTAAGTGTCTTTTTGGATCTAGAAGCTTTCCAGGCAGGGGTCTGTCGCCCTCAGGCCGTCAGGTACCTGGCACATGCTGAGCGCTCTTCTTTTAAACTCTTAGCAATGTGAGCAGAGCTCAGCGTGGAAAAATACCCAGGGAGAAAAAATCATTCCCAAAAACGACTGGCACAAGGCAGCAGAGTGCAATTAGCTCCTGTGGCCCACAGATGTTTTCCTAATGAAAAGCCTTGATCCCCAGCTGTGTCTGGAGACGTTCTCCATCGCTCTGCCCCCAGCTCAGGGGTCAGCGGTGCCAACCTGGGACCATTCCCACCAGCAGATGTTTTCTGGATAAAAACCACTGAGCTGTGGAGGGGCAAAGCCTCTTGCACATGTGCCATCACCCGTGCAAGCATTCACCTATTCCCTCCCCAGTCCCGAAAGCTGGGTACAAACAGATGGCATCTTCCTTGGCCCGTTGAGCTGTGAATTAATTAGCTGATTATGGCACTGGTGGTGGCAAGTAACCCTATTACGGCAGCAGGAGTAATCGCGTAGGACTTTGGGAGAAGGGGGTGTTTGGAAGGAAGCACTCTGAGCTGTACTAAAACATGTCATCCTACCTTGTGATAATTGACTCGAGGACCCGAATTAGGTTGACATTGATAGGAAGTTATGGAGGCAGAAAACTGGCTGAGATGTTAGAAAGAAAAGGTGGGGAAAAAGGTGTCTGTAACTGATGGTGAAAGCTGGGCTTCTAACGGAGATCAGGGTATGTTCCGCCTTGTTTAACATCTTTCTTAATGAGGGGGTGGTTGGAGTAAAACCAACCTGTCAATAAATATTAGGAGGTGTTGCAACTGTGGGAAAGAATGGGGAAATAGTTCAGAGGGACCCATGTGGAAGTGGCGGTGTCCCAGCACTGATCAAGTAGAAGCACCCTTTTGATTTAAATGGAGAATTCTGACAAGGTCTCCAGTGGCACTCGGTCCCATGAGTAAAAACATCACCAAAAGGTAAGAAAAGTAGGAATCGTGTGAGATAGGCTCTTGGAAAATACTGGCCCTAGAAGAGCAAGGACACCCAGCTCAGTCTGGAACTTGCTATAGCGGCCAAATGGACTCCCGTTTCCCCTCCCCTGCCACCCATTCCAGAAAGCAGTAGGGTTTTTGAGGCCAGCAGATGCTAAGGATCATAAAACAGAAAGGTAGCTCTCTCTTCTGACTCCACCAGAAGATTCCCAAAGATGACTTTCATGCGTAGACATCTGAAGGGCTACGATACCGCTGTAAATAATTGAGTACAGAGGCCGAGTACTGAGGCTGCTATAAGGGAAAATAACGGGGAGTAATGGGATGAAACTGAGTAAAGTAAAACATGAGCACAGTATTGGTTTTTTTGTTTTTTTTTTTTGTCCAAGAGTTAGATTTGTTCATCTGTGAAATAGACTCCCAAGGGAAGGAGTCTATTACTTCAGTCATTTAAATCTGGAAAGGACAAAGCACTGACTAATATATTCAGTGGAACAGTTGTCCTGCCTTGGCAGAGAAATGGCCAAATATCATCAAATTCAGTTTTTCCAGCTCAGATGTCAGAGATTCTGGTGGAATGTTTTTTTTCCAGGGTGTTGAGCAGATCCCTTTTTTCATAAACGGAAAAACACTGAGTTCCTAATAGCAGCAGAAGGCCAAATTGATATTTTGATGCCGAGGTCTTCTGTGGCTGGAAACAGAATTCGTTCTTTTCTGTCTGTGGCAGATCGAACATGAAATTTAAAGATAAGGAAAATTTGTATGTAAGTGCATGTGACAAATTCATTTTCACAAGTCCTGTGTACTTACTGAGCAGAGGTTGTTTTCTTGGTGGCAGGTGAAAGGAGTGATAGGTTGCTCCGCGCTGGTGGGAAAAGAAGTCATCTCGGTTTCACGATAAATCAGTGTTGGCTCCTATCTCAATGCCATTTTCACCCTTTTCCTCTTCCAAACACATATACTCAGTGTGTTGTTACTTTTATTTCTATTTATTGACAAAACATGCCTTTCAGTTAATTTAAAATGAGACTGGTTAATCCACGTAACCCTTCAGAAACCTTCAGGGTCTTTATTATATAACCCTTCCCAAAATCACCATCTGAATGGCAGCGAGCTCTGACCATCTGTGTGCCCCATGACCATCCCATGACCATCGTGTGTGCCATCCAGAAGTGCTCAGCCCAGTAAATGCCCCGGTGAGGTCCAGGTTGAGCTGACGTGGGTTGAGCCAGCACAGACACGTCCATACTGCAGCACCCAGCGACTCTCAGTTGACAGAGCCAGCATTGAACCTCCGCATCTTTTCCATCCTCAAAGTTTCTGCCCTCTTTGGCGAAGCCGCTTTGTCTGGGGGACAGCAACAGAAAAACATCTATCCAGTGTTTGCACCTTGCCAGCCCCTACCGTTGTAGGGCACAGCAAAGATGCATTACTTCTGGATGCCTTGAAGTGTTGTGAGCAAGGGGTGGTGGGTGTCTGAGGGGCAAACACAGGTGTGTTTTATGTATTTTTGCTTAGTAGAAGCTGATCCGTCTCTTGGAGCATGGTGGAGATACTGATTGTGTTGTCAATCTGCAGCTAAGCCTCTCTGTAGGAACAGGGCTTCTGAGACCTTGTCTTTTCATATGCTTCATCTCTCAAGTCACGCTATACTGTGTTTTTTTTCAGTGGGTTTCCCATATTCCTATTAGAGAAGGCAAAAAAAAAAAATCCCACTGCTGCCTGTTGGAGAGGGCACCACCATGCTCTTGCTGTGAGTGATGCGGACAGGGGACATCTGCTTCTTCTTGGGCTGGAGAAGCAGCCCAGTTGGTCACCATGAGGCTTGCCAGTGAACGAAACTGGTGAAAGGACGTAAAAGGAAACACCAGTACCCCTAATTCCCACTTACCTTCTCTAAGAGGGTGAAAAACCCTTCCCAAATCCTTGCAGTTTACCAAAAACCCGAGAGAGGGAGAGGACTCTCAGCTCACCGGTGTGCTGGTGAAATAGGAAGCATGGAAAAGCACTATGCTGTGTGTGCTCATGGTTGTTCATGAGCAATCCCAACTCAAAAAATAGGCAGCTAATTGACTCCTCCACGCAGAGCATCCCTTTTGTCTCCTGCAATTGCCGGTGAGGATTTCAGATTACTTACGTTGCCAAAAATATTAAACGGGAAATCTTCGTAATTGGAATATGCTGTGATCTTTGATTCGATTTCACACGTACGTACGACTCAGCTGAAAACTATTATCAGATGTTTTGGATGACCGGAGAGAAGATTTGGGACCCTGCATTTCCTTTCCTTGCTTCAGACCTGCTCCCCAAGCGGGGCCAGCTGGAGTGCGGTGAGCTGGTGGCTTCCACCCAGGTCTGCCTGGGCAGGTTTCCACATTGCAGGCACAGCACAATCAGCAGCGGCTGGCGGGCTCGGTTGAGATTGCAGAGAACAAATGAGGTGTAGAGAAACTACCTCCTCACTCTCGTAGCACAGGATGACCTCCTCCGGTTGTGTAAATGATAGTAAGTTGGGTGATTTCAAGGTAGGGGACAATGTGGCCATTTATCCCCTGAGGGACTCTGTCAAAGTGCATCAAGAGTTGTGAGCCTGAGAGGAATTTGTATCATAGAAACACAGAATCATTAGGGTTGGAAAAGACCTCCAAGATCATCTGGTCCAACCATCCCCCTACCACCAATGTCACCCACTAAACCATGTCCCCAGGCACCATGTCCAACCTCTCCTTGAACACCCCCAGGGACGGTGACTCCACCACCTCCCTGGGCAACCCGTCCCAATGCCTGACCGCTCTTTCTGAGCAGAAATGTCTCCTAATTTCCAACCTGAACCTCCCCTGGCACAACTCGAGGCCATTCCCTCTAGTCCTATCCCTAGTTATCTGCGAGAAGAGGTATCGTGTCCACTTGTATTGCTGTGCCCTCCACCTATTTGCTGAATTAATTTTTGGACCCATTCTCTAATACCGTGTGGTTTGCACATTTGTATGTGACAGCGATTTGAATTAATAAGTGTGGAATCATGTGAAGAGTGTGGTTTGCTGTGTAAGGACGTGAAACTATTGGAGAGTGTCCAGAGAAGGGCTACAAAGACGGTGAAGGGCCTAGAGGGGCCTAGAGGGGAAGACGTACGAGGAGCGGCTGAGGTCACCAGGCCTGTTCAGCCTGGAGAAGAGGAGGCTGAGGGGAGGCCTCATGGCGGCCTACAGCTTCCTCACGAGGGGGAGCGGAGGGGCAGGCGCTGATCTGTTCTCTTTAGTGACCAGTGACAGGGCCTGAGGGAATGGTGTCAAGCTGAAGCAGGGGAGGTTCAGGCTGGTCATCAGGAAGAGGTTCTTCACCGAGAGGGTTGTCGCACACTGAAACAGGCTCCCAAGGGATGTAGTCATTGCACCAAGCCTGTCAGAGTTTAAGAAGCATTTGGACTGTGCTCTCAGTCATATGTTCTGAATTTTTGGTTAGACCTGTGTGGTGCCAGGAGTTGGACTCGATGATCCTTGTGGGTCCCTTCCAACTCGGGATATTCTATGATTCTTTGATTCTGTGCTTTGCACTGATGTGATTGCTGCTGGTTTCCCATAGGAGCATCGTGCAGTCGGACGAAAAGCTGGTGATCAGCGCCTCCTGGGCTAAAGACGACGATATTAGCAGGCTCCTGAAATCCCTGCCCAACTGGAGCAACATGGCTCAGCCCAAGCAACTGAGACCCAAGAGAGAAGAGGAGGAAGACTTTATAAGGTAAAACATTTTATAGCCCAAGCTGTAAAAGGGTTTTAAAGACTGCGCAAAAAATGGTAAAATGTGCTGGAAACAAAGTAATTACGATGTCTGCGTAGCTGTTGTGTCTTCAGGCATGAGAAGAGTTTGAGATGTGGTTTTTTCCTTGAGTGGAGTAATAAAACTTAAGTCCACGTGCCTTTATGTGAAGGCACCAGCTTCGCTGAACTGAGAATTTCCTGCACGTTGCCTGTGTTTCGTTCTGCTGATGGTAACAAGAAACCATTAGGGAAATGTGCTGTTTTGGAGACGTTTCTGGGCTGTGTTTGTCAGCGCCCGTTTCACAATGGATTGATAGCTAAACCATCCTGCAGCTCTTTATCCTTCAAGAGAAAGAAGAAAGTGGAGCTTCTGCTCTGATGCAAGAGGAACAGAAGAGAGGGAGGCCATGGGTCAGCAAGGAGGCTTCAGTGGCAGCGCCAGCGTACTGCTTTCCTGCACTTCTTGACTATTCCTGCTTGTTCAGGCGCAGCTCTTTGAAGAATCGTG
Organism: Anser cygnoides; assembly: GCF_040182565.1. Classification (NCBI taxonomy): domain Eukaryota; kingdom Metazoa; phylum Chordata; class Aves; order Anseriformes; family Anatidae; genus Anser; species Anser cygnoides. Next base: position 2,207,820 of record NC_089873.1, on the reverse strand, counting down.
CTTGTGAAACAAGTCAGGAAAGTGGCTGGGATTGGGGAAGGGATGAAAGGGTTGTTTTTCATTCAGGCAGATCCTCGTGGTGCTTGATGGTGCAACCCTGGTGACCCATGCAGTACAGAGAGCACCAGTCTGTGACCTAATAGTGGGGACAACTGACTGTACTGGGCAGGGATTCCCAGAGCTGGCGTTGTCACCACAGCTGCCCTCTGTTTGAGCTGGGATCCTGTGGTGTTTCACCTCCATCCTGAGCCCAGCAGCTATTAAGGACGGCCAAGAGTTCACTGGTCTTGAAAAGCAGTGGTACTTCCAGAGGGGATTCGTGCAGAGGCAACTTTCTGTATCCAAACAAGATTGTTTCCACCTTTTCTTTTTAGGCAAGTGGAAGCCTGTACACGGGCAGATTGCCTTTCCTTGCACACTGTAAATCGCTTAGTCTTTGAATCATTGGCTCATCCTGAAGAAACGGGCCCTTTTTGTCATTCCAGCGAGTCAAAAAGCTTGTCTACACATCCCCATCACTATTCATTACATCCTTGATTGGCATTTGGCTATAAAACAGTAGGAGTAAGTGAAGCTGTTGAAAATTAAAGTCTAATTTGCCCAGATTGTCATTTTAGTTATTCACTGACTGCAAGCACAATAACATAAAGATGATGCAGTCTAGAGAGAGGAACGACAAAAAGTACAAAATACATCTAGTCACAGAAATGCTTGCTTTTACTGCTGTAGGTACTGCAGTAGGTATGGCAATCAGCATCACCAGTGTTTTAAAAAGTCTTCAGTGACACTGGAAGAATCATAGAATCACAGAATCGTCTGCAAAGCCCTTGAGGTCTTTGTGTTTTTTCTTTTTTTGAGATGTGGAAAGCTGGTCCCAACTTCCATCTTTGCCATCAGATTTCTCCTTTGTTTCTTGGCATGGGAGGGTGCTGGGATGCCCTCCTGGCTCCTTCTGTGATTTCTGAGCCATCAGCATGGGACACCAGAGCTCCCGTGGATACAGAGCTGGGTACCGCTGGCTGAGTGTAACCTGCTAGCATAAATACCTGGCCAGGCTAAATCGTATGGCCAAGCTCAGTCTGATGATAGCAGTGCCAGTATTTCGCTCCTAATGTGCATTTTATTCCAGTATTGTCATTTTACTATCCATTAATTGAAGTATTTTTTGCAATTGTATCAGAGATGTTAGAATAGAAAGCCCTATTAGGTCATCTACATTGAATTCCCTGAGAAAAGCTCCTGTACTCTGCCTTTTTTTTAGCCTAGATGTTAGAACAAAGATCTTTTCTCACTATCTGTTTGCACAGAGCATCATGTATTAAGCCCCAGTTCCTCAGAGTGCTGTTTGAATGCTCCTGTAGCATTAATTTAAATGATAATAATTGGTCTGGGCCAGTTTTAGCCATTGATGGTAAGCGACATGGCTTATAAACTTCTCCAAGAATCTGTGCATGGTTGAATAGGTCTCTCCTGAAAGCTTCAAAATAAAATTAATTGCTTGTCCAATTTTTTGTCATCTTCTTTCCACTTAAGCACACTTTTTTTCAGAGACTTGCTCCTAATACAAAGGAACAAGATTTCTTTGCCTCTGTTGCTTCTTTCTCTCCCTCTTGGCACCGCTGAAGAATTGGGAATAATTCTGCCTTAGCTATCACTGCCTGAAGGCTGCTGCGGAGCCAAAGGGAAATGGGTCTTTGCCCAATTAATATCTTGGTTAGGGTCATCTCTGTGATGAGAGAGCCTTTGAGAGTTCATTTTGTTCTCACTTGAGCCATCCAAGCTATTTAAAACACCGACACGTAGAAACCCACCTGCGTTCACCGACCCAGCTCCTCAGCTAGCAGGGACAGGACTAAGCGTCCTTTTGCTGGAAAGGAAGGTTTAAGCTTGGTGAAACGTGGGAGCATGTTCTGTCCGGACATAAAACAGGGCTGACGGCAAGGCTCGAACTACTCAGCAGCATCCCTTTACGAACACTGCTGAATTAAATAGGTCTTGAAAGTTTGCCACTAGCTTTTGGATTGTGGCAGGAAGAGCCATCAGTGCACTGTTTTTTTTTCGTCCGCCTCCTTGGGTTTCCTGTAACTCATTTGTTTAATTAAAAGGAAGAATCCAAATGCAGTGCCTTTGCAAAAAAAAAAAACACCCTCATGCATATCTGTGTTGACAGTGATTGATTCTGTTGTCTTAACCTGCCACTATCTCTTTTGCGAATAGATGTCAAAAGGCAGGGTAAGCTACTAGCAGAATCTCTCCATTAATATTCTGGTGTGGTTGGCCAGACAAAGGGACCTGATTGAGCATATTATAGTAGCTCAGAACTTGGCAAGGGGAGAAAGGAAAAGAAAAGTCATGCCTCTATTCGTATAATTAGTTTTTAAAGCTCTGAAGGCTATTTGGCACTGGGGCGAGTGTGAAATATGCTGCCCTTATCGCTTTATAAAGGTTAGCCTTCAGTTCATTACTGAATCAGATATGTTGGTGATAAAACCCAGAGATGTATCATTTCCAGGTTTGCCTTTGACGAAGGAAAGCAATGTAAAAAGAGCTTCAGATCTGGTCACACCTGAGTTATAGCAGAAATTCCTGGTTTCCAGTGCAGCTCTGCAGCAGAAGGGGTGGCAGGGGCTAAGGACACGTTGCACCCGACATGTCTGGGGAGCTGAGGAAGCTATGTTGGCAATTCATGGGGCAACACATCTGCCTGAAAACCCCGAGGTGGTCTGAACATCACCCCCCAACGCAGATTATTATGGTTGCAGATCAGAGATACCAGATCTGTGTTAGGAGGATTCCATTTCCTCTCACCTTTTGACTCCAGCAGGCTCCTGAATACCAAACCTGGGATCAGATTCTCAGGCTACAGCTGTTGTAGCAATTTAAAAACCCTATTCTCAGTGTCTCCATGTACCACAGGCCTTTTCTTTTCGCTGCTTCTGTTTTTCTTATGAGGATAACCCTGCCTGCAGAGTGCTCCAGCTGCCTGCTGCATCTCCCATTCACCTGCAGATGTTCATCCTCAGTCGCTCCGCACCAAAAGGAAGAGGTATATTCGAACAGGATACCTGTGCAAGAGCAGATCCTTCACCAAATTCTCCCAAATGGCATCGGTCAGGACAGTTACACTATCCCTGCTTAATAGGATCTCTTCTCTTCCCTTGATTTAGGCAATGCTGTCCCCTGCCAGTACTTCCAGTGTAAAACTGGAGCCTGCTTGCAGATTTGGGACTACGTTGGAGATGTTTCACTGTTGGACAAGACAAAAATGTCAGGCTAAAGGATAAAAACAGGGATAGACTAAACGTCCCACCAGAAAGTGTGGCAGGAGCAAGAAACATACCCTCCAGTTTTGGGGCTGAAATCCTGAGTGTCGTGCAAGTTCATCAGCTGCTCCTATCACAGCTTGAATTGCTTCAACTGCTTCCAAAGGGATTGACGTGCTTAAAATTTTCCGTTACATAAATAAACAGTCTGCAAAACTGGGAATGAGTTGGGACAATTTGCTCTGGGCCTTCAAGTCCTTCCTTCGTGCAAAATCGGGAGCCACAATGACGGGAGCATGGAGTTCAGGTCCTAGCTTGGGGTAGGGTGTTCTCCCCTTCTTCCACCTCTCTGGCAGCCGGGAGGTACCAGTGAAGGTTTTAGTCAAAAGCTAAATCTTAGGTTGCTCCATCTGCTGTCTGGTGGGTGTTTTTTGTCACGTTAGATTTGGAGCTTTCCATTAATTTTATTGTCTTTTGATGCCTGAAGCCCTGGTGTTTCATGGATGGATGTTCCCTTTCTTTACCTCTTAGATTTCCTTCCCATTTTCAGTTGTGGCTTTCCTGTCTCTCTTTCCTTGTTCCTTTCTCTCTTTAAAATAAAAGGCCTCCCTCTCCAACTTCCCAGGCTCTATTTCTTGTATTTACAATACTTCTAAAGGGGGAAAGGATGGTCTTGGAAGATTGGCAGCAGACTCTGTCGACATTTTTCCTCCACTGGGACAATGAATCTGGGTGTGCTGTAGGTGTGAGTCATTTCCATTTGATGACAGTCTGCTCCTTTCTATGAAATGAGTTTCTAGATCTCTTCTTGGATCTTAAGAAAAACGTGTCTAAATGGCCTCATCATGAGCACAACTGATGCTGAATCCTGTTGCTGTCAAGAATTTCATGTGAGAGGCATAAAATAGAGTGAGCTCCTGGATCTTCACAGGGCACTTCTTATCTGAGAATTTCCCTCCTGCTTCCCTTTGTCTTATGAAGACAAAGAAGTCTGGGGGCATTTGGGCTGGGTTTGGGGTTTTTCATTAGTTTGAGGAGGGGGCAGTTGACGGTTATGTGTGTACTGGACCTGAATCCAGGAAGAATCTCCCAGCTTCAGATTGATTTATCCTACAGAGTTCAATATCTATTGAAAGGAGTGCAGCAGTGCTCAGCTCTGCCAAGGTCCCTTTCTGGGTACCCCTACACTGCGTGGCAGGGATGGGGAGGGAAGGCAGAGCAGGGACACGGAGCTTCAGCTCCTTCACAGAGCTTTAACACCAGCTCCTGCTTTAACAAGATTTAATATCGTTAAATCACATCATTAGAGCTACACAATATACTCCGAGACACTTCCCTGTCTGCTGTGATAAATTATATAATACAAACCTAACAAGACCAGAATATTCAAATAAATTTAAGCGAGACGATGGCGCGTGATGTTACAGCTTAAAATTGTCAATTAGCGCTGTCTGCTTTTCGGCGGTGTTGCGACCTCTCAGCAGAGATTTGGAGCTGCCTGGGAGTGCTGGCGCCGATCGCGCTGGTCCCTAATAGAGATGCACAAAGTGTTGTTGAGGCTCTGCAAATCCCGGTGAACCTCAAATCTGGGTCGTTTTTAGGCTGGGCTAGATCTTCAGTCCTTTAAAACTGAGTACCTTAGGTTGGCAGCGTGAATTTATATCCACTGAGGATGCTCTGCAGCATCTTTTCATCACGGCTACAATGCTGTTTGGATGCGCTGCGAAAAAAATGTCCTCATGTGCTGAATTTTTAAAATACCTTCAGGTGCCGAACCTTTGAAACGAGTGAAACCACAGCTTCTGTAGAAATGCGGCTGGGCCGGGTTTTATTGTTCTTGCGGCAGCGAATCATTTCCGAGGGTTTCCTTTTGCAGGAAAAGCCCACGTGGGTTATTTGTTTTGGTACTCGCACAATTTCTTGATGACTGTTGAACAAATTCTGGTGCGAGATGAAGAAACAAACCACTTTTTTTTTTCTCTCTTTCTTTATAAATAAGAACATAATAGGAATTTCTTTGATTTGGTTCAGGGGAAATCTGTCTGCCTGTGTAGTTACTATCTACAGTTTTTGAGCGCATTCCCCAAGCTGACTCTATGGCTAAAATGCAGGGATAGAAAACAAATTATCTTTGTCCTGTTCTCAGTTCAACAGATAATTTTAGGATATTTCCTGTACAGGCACAGCTCTGCCTGCTGCTTTCTGCTGTGGTTTAAATCCATTTTGTTGCTTCTCCTCTACGAGCATCTGATGCTCAATGGAAAGGATCCCTCTGAGGTCTGTGGTCAGGAGGGTTTGAGAGAGGACAGGAGGTCCTCATCAGGTCAGTGTGTTCCTGGGGGGACTCCCAGGGGGTTCTCTTGGTGTCCCACCTCCTCCTGCAGCTCCACGCTCCCTCCCAGTGAGCTGTTTCCTTGGCCTTATTTGCAGAAGGGATAATTGAAGCTAATTTCTTGGCAGAGAAAAAGGAGAGGAGCAGTAAGTGAACGTAAAGCTGCTGCCAAGGGTACACCAGAGACCTCCTTCCTCATTCTGCAGTATTGATGCGGACATTTGGCTGCTTTTCAGCCCTGCTCTGGCACGGGCAGAGCGCCTTAAAAGTAGCCCAGGTCATCCCCATTTATCACATATGCTCTTCCCTGGCCTTTTTTCCCTAGTGTACGAGTTTCCCGTCCTCCCATGTATAGGCTGAAATAGAGATGAGGGGAAGTCTCATCTACTGTCATCAGTCCCTGTGTTTCCAGTCAGTTTAGCTCAATAGGCTGTTTAATTTTATCAACAACTCATCCCGTAAATGCATCACCAGTGCTCCTGCTTTCTGGAGGAGAGGAGGGGGAAACCAGTCTGTCTGCAGAAGACTCCTTTTGGAAACCAGGACCCCGACTTCTCCCCATCCCTGCTGGTACCAAGGATGCGCTGTGCATCCCAGACAGTATCCACGGGAACAGAATGGATCTAGTGCTGATACATTGCTGGTCACGGTATTGGAAAAAAATATATATAAATGGATGGCTTAACAAAGGGAAGCAAAGTGAAGTACTTTGTTAATCCAAGGACGTAGCTGGCGCAGCTGGCCTTGTCTGACAAAGCAGAGAGTTAAGAGTGAACCCTATTGAAGCACGTATAAATCCCATGGGAACTGAGACCAAAAGGCGATGAAGTGTTGTGGCACCAGCATCAAATACAGTTACAACGAAGAGTGAGCTCCGACAAAGGAGCAGCTGGACAGTGAAGAAATATACTTGAATTTTCTTTGTTCACGGTGTAGCTGATATGTAATATTAACCAATTAACCAATATTAACCTTGAGCATCGCTATATACATACCTGAATTACCTGCAGGAGAGCGGAGCCTTGCCTTTTGTTCCAGTTCTATAAAACACTCCATCGTGAACCACTCGGTTGTGTGGTTTTCTTGCTTTCTAAAATATGTTATCTCCACAGCTCGATGTTGAGCTTGAGTGCTCAACAAAATCTGAAGGATTTTTTTTTGTCTTTTGGAAAGCTTTGGCAAAATCCAAAGGAAACTTTGTAGTTAAGGTAGGATGGGATCTGGATTTTCAAAACCATGGTATTTCAAACCAAAGGTACCCACTGAACCGTCAAAAACTTGTAAATTATATGCGTGAAGTGGTTACAGATGAGTTCATGCACTCTGGTCCTGTCTTAGATAGACACTTACAGGTATAAAAGCAACCAGAAAAGTAAGAAGTATGGCTGAAAAACCGTACGGGAATCAAAGGTCTGAAGATGCTATTCTAATATACAGAGTTAAGGTTGGACATTCAGATGATTTGTTTTTTCATATCCTTACCGTTAAATGTTTAGCCTTGCAAATTTAATAAAGAAACACATGTAGTGAGTAGTCGCTCAAGCATGCGCCTGGAATAGCAACAGTTTGCTTCAGGGAGGCACTTGCTAACAGCAGGCTTCAAGTTAAATTATTGCAGTTCACGAGAACCCTTTAAAGTCATCGTTTGGAAGAGAGTTACTTGCTGAAGGTTGTCCCTAGTTTAGATGGTCGTGTGAAAGAGGGCGTTGAGGTTTCTGCAGTCAAGGATATGTATTAAATAAAAAAAAAAACAAATACGTTTGCTGTCCTTTTGGCACAAACTTTAGTTGTTGTTTGAGAGCGTCAGAATTGCATTTGTCGCAACAGCGTTTTAGAGTATAGCTTTCTGTAGAAAAAGTGATTTGTATGGGAGTTAAAATAGGAAATACGCCCTGCTTTGTGTTATATAGATTGCAGCCTGACGGAAAGCACTGTATTATTCATGCACAGGCATCCATCCAAAGCAGTGCCAAAACCTTTCTCTTGGCGTGTGGGAAGGCAGCAGAGCCATCCCTGTGCTCCAACCCAACTTGTAATCGCGGCTGTGGGCAGCGGCATGCTCGTGACTCCGCATTTCACAGCTCTCAGATGGTGACTCACAAACAAGTGCTTTCTCTGCTGCATTTTGTATTGGAAAGCCATGTTAACGAAGGTAGAAATCCACCAAATGTTTCATTTCTTAACTTTTTGGAGTGATTAAGACAGTTGCCAGTGGGATTTGACAGTGGAAATCAAGAGGAGTGGTTCAGTTTCGGTGGGAAAAGCGTATCTTTGACGTGTCTTCTACTCCCCAGGAGAAGAAGAGAATATCTGGGTGTCTGTAGGTGGGTAGAGCTAAGTGAGCTGTCTTGTGGCCACTGCAGAAGCCAGTAACATGTTTTGTTTGAATGAATGATCACACATTACAGAAGAATAAATGCTCAAGCCTGGCTATGAGCTTGACCATTCAGTTCAGCCTTGGGTTGGGCTTCACAGGAGTCGCTCAGGCTGTCCTTGCCTGTAGCCTCTTATTAATATCTTACAAATGCCCAGGAAGGGAAGCTTGCTAAGGCCTTTCCTGAAGTGCAGAAAGGATTTAAGCTATTTCCAGTAGCCAGAACAGATCAAAACTAACCCCAGCTAATGGAGAGGGAGGCCAGCTGAACTGCCACTGCCCTATTCCATGGAGCTGGAGATGCTCCTGTGGCTGAGCTTCAAACACAACCACGAGGTAAGGTTGTTCCTCTCAAACCATGGCACCCAGGATACAGCCTAAGGCAACATAGTTTGCATTGTCAAGACGAAGAAAATCCTCAAAGAGAATTTTTTTTAATGAAAACTATTTTTTTTGCCTTTCATGAATTCCATTGAGCATTTTAAAACCATTTCAGTGTTGTTCTTTTTTTTTTTTTTTTTCTCAAGTGACAGTGAAGTCCCACAAATCTAGCGAGATGCTGGCAATAAAGCTGCTTAGATAGTATGTAAAACGCCACTGATGGGATTATTTTGCTGCAGTTCGTTGCAGTTATTATGCTCAGCAGCATGATTCCTCATTGTAAGTTCATAAAAGAGCTAATGACAGGAAGTGGAGGTTTGCAAAGTTGAATGAAAGTGGAATGCAAATGCGTAACAAAAAGAGCAACTAATGACGGGAACAGTGTACCGAGGACCATGGTAAATGTGCCGTCACTTGGAGTCTTTCAATAAAATGTACTTGGCTTCATCCAGGAGTTATTGTAATTAGACTTAGGGACCGTTGGGTGATTTTCTCTCTCCTAACGGTATTCAAAAACTCATCCTACCTACCTACCATCTCCTACCTGCAAAAGCGTTGGGGGTATTTGCCATGCAAAGAGTTTACCAAACCAGTTCTTCGTGGACATGAGTATTGGGAAAGTTAAATCTCAATGCAAACGATGGAGTGTGAGACTGGAGGGAGCATTTACACACCTTGAAAGAGATTTTTTATTTTTATGGGGTAAGCACGTTTGTCTTGGTCATCATTTCTCAGCAGGTGCTATCTATAAGCGAAATAATGCACGGGCTAATGTTCAAAATCATTTGTTTGTCTGTTTGTTGTGATAAGCCCTCAAGTTTCACGTGAGATTTCTTTTGATGTATGTATGAACAAAATTGCTTCAGCGATTGAAAGAGATGATTTACAAGGAAAGATTAAAAGTACTGCATATTTGTACATACCCCAAAGAGACACGGAAAGCAGCTGCATGCCTGGGAAGGGTGTAAATGGTGGGGGAAAGGGCTGTGGGGATTGACTGGGATCAGGTTTGTAACTGTGGGAATGAAATGAAATGCCGAGATTGGAAATGCAGGGGGAACGATAGAAAAAAATCCCTGAGATGGTCGTGTCATGAACTGCAGCATATTTTATTCACTTTGATGAGACTTTCAAAACTCCACGAGACAACCGTCTCGAGATCCTGCCCTGGAGCAGTTCTGCTCTGGGTGGTTTGACCGTCTCCATCTCCCCCTTGCTGGCCCTGTGCTCTATTTCTGAGGCTGGCTTCGTTTCTGCATTTCAGGGCTGCTTTCGGCAAAGAGTCGGAAGTTCTCATCGGCAACCTGGGAGATAAGCTCATCCCCCAACAGGAGATCCTGCGGGACGTCAGCGACCTGAAGGCCTTGGCCAACATGCACGAGAGCCTGGAGTGGTTAGCAGGTCGCACCAAGGCAGCCTTCTCCAGCCTCTCAGCCACCCAGAGTAAGTAGCTCCCATAGGACGACCACTGTAGAGATGGAAACCAATATAATTATGCAATTTGAGCAGGCGTGGGCTTTTCTTCTTGATTTCAAAGGGTTTATGTCAGAGGAGAGCAGAAAGCAAAGCAGCTCCATCTCTTTCTTCCTAGCGAACACCGTGGTGTGACATCTGCTCGGGCTGTGGTGGGGGGCACGGTGCGACGGTGCCAAGGGCATCACTTCCAGCAGAAGCTCTGCTGGGTCTTTCAAGGCTCAGGCTTTTCAGCAGTCCCTGCTAATGACACTCCACAGGAGCAGGTATCCGTGCTGAGACAGGTTTCGCTTTCTTTAAAGCGTTGCTCGATCACTGAATATTTAAAAATATAGGTATTATAAATTCAGTAGAGAAACTGAGCAGCTCTTAATGAGGAATGCCCTAATGTGCATGTCACTGGGGCACTGATGCTCAGCCTGCAGAGGCAGCCCTTGGTGAACCGAGGTGCAAGGAGGGCAGAGAAGGGAGAGCCTGGAGACACCGCTTCTGCTCCTGGCTGTCAGGGATCACCCGCACTACCTTTGTGAGATCGTTTCACTTCTCTGTGCTTCAGCTTTCACTCCTCTCCCCTGAGAATAGTGATTTTTTTCTGTCTGGAAAGTGCTAGAGACGTGATTAGTGTTGCTTCTCCTTTTATCACCGTCATTGGTGTTGTCTGCCCAGGGTCACGTTCAAAGGAGGGCTGTGGCTGTGCCCCAGAAGCTGAGCTTGGCACAAACAGCCCACAGCTCCTCTGCTGCCTGACGGAAGCCGTTCTACTAAAACATATTAAGCTGTTTTAATCACACAAAATGTTTTTTTTTTTTAAGAATAATACGCTGCTTGCAACATGGCAGGGCTGCTGTTTGCACCTCGCCGGGTGCCTCAATGCAGTGAATGTCAACAGACCAGAACGCGCCGCGTACCAAAGGTGGTGTCTTTGACCTGCCGGCTGCCTCTGTCACGTTGCGTAGCAGCAGCAAGGCAGTCCACGGCATGCAGCTAAGTGTGATTATTGCTCTTCTCCATCGTTTAAAATCAGTGGCTCATCAGCCCTCCAGCAGTGCACTCTCCCAGCTGTGCTCCAATTGCTTGCAACAGGCTTAGATAAGAGAAAGATACCAATACCATGCCAATACCACATCCTTTTGTTCTTACCACTTTCAGAAAGTTTTGCTTATTTGGTAAGCAACAGGTGCTGTAAAGAATTAGGCAATGCACATGTAAATGTGTGACATCTTACATCTCTTAGCACCTCTGCTGTTATTAACTCGCAGGGATTCGCCTTCAGCTCAGCCGGCACGGAGCTGAGGTCTTTGTAGGGCCAGGGGTTTGCACCTTACCGGCCTACCTCGACGTTCCCAGTAGTTGTCCTGCATCTGAGGCTGACCCCAGCGAGGTTGCCGTGCATTTTTATAGCCCTTTGTATTTCCCTAGATCCCTGTAATACAACGTGGTGCATTTTGCTAATATCAAGCAGCCTGTGACGTCCCTGAGTTATATGATGCGCATCTCTGTGGTTGTATGTAGCACTAGGTTGTAGACGAGGGGCAGAGGAGAAGCAAAGCGTTACATAAAGAGACCCAAACAGCTCAGCAAGGCACCAGGACACATGGAGACATGGTGAGGATACCTGGCATTTCGGCAGTTGGTAGGGGGAAGGTCTGCACAGAGCAGCAGGACTGGGGGCAGCCACATCTTCCGAGCTTCTGGGTGAACTTGGCATCAAAAAATCACTTCTGCCCTGTTTTCTGGGGAAGTGACGGGGGAAATTTGGTGGTGCTAAATTGGAAAAATCTTAGTGTTACATCTCAGTTAAAATAGTTGCCCCTTGACAGCACAGCTTCTCTGTAACAGTGTCGGGCTTTATTTGACTGTCTAGGAGAGCATCATCATCTGGGTGAGTGACAGTCCTTCCTATGCCTTATATCTGCTCTGGAGCGGGACCTCTGAAATCTTTGCTCCAATTGTCCCTGATCCGTTGGTTGGGCTCCAGTAGGATAATTAAGATTATACAATCAGCAAACAATTAAAGATGTAAAATGCCATGGGTAGCTTTAATATTTCTATAACCCATACTCTGAGTTCTGGAGGATACCTGAGTGACAAGAAGAACTGCTGGGCTCTCACAGTGTGTACTTTACAAGATTAAAATTTTAAAAAAGAAAATAAAAGAAAAAAGAAAGCAAAACCCAGTGGAAAATGCTATTAAAATTCAATAGGCAAATACTTATTCCCAGAACTTTAGTAACCAGAGGAGTTTTGGGGGCTGAGGAGTTACGCTCTAACAGTCAAAGTTGTTAGAAATAAAAACATCATTCATAATTTCAGTTCTAGTTGAAACTCAATTTTTTTTAAAAATCAATGTTTTCCAAACATAAAAGGGCATGAGCATGACTTTCAAGCTTCTGAGAGGACGTTACATGCAGCAGTGAATAAAAATAAAAGTATAAAGTGTAATACTTTACTTGTCAGCATCCTCCTGACAATAAAAATTCATCTTCCTTTGTAATAACTTCATACCAATGCGCTAAAATGTCTGTACACAAATGCCAGGAATATCTGAAACAAGAGGAAGAAGGAACTGTGTTAGAAAATGATAGAGGCTGTTGACCTCCTGGTTATAAATGAAACCTGGTGGAGTATTTCTCGTAAATGAAACGTCAATAGAGCTGACTGCAGTCTATGTGGGAGAAGTAAAAAGTGATGCTGTGGGGCAGAGGTGGTGGTGGAAGTCAGATGTATTTACAAACCCAGCCAGCTCCAGTGATATACAGGGGAGTGCGATTCTTTGGCGGAAGCATATAAAGAATAAAGAACAGAGGAAAAAAGATGAGATTTTTTCTTTCCGTCCCACCTGGACTGAGCAGGAGGACGAAAAAGGAAAACCAGCTATTGTTTCCAAGATTCATACAATGTTAATGCCGTAACGCTCGGCTGTCATACGAGTTACTCTGTTCTTTTCTGGGTTGGTTTGATCATCTGAATTTCTGAGAATCTGATTGCTGCAAGAAACAGCATATTAATGAGAGTGAGGGGAAAGGGAGGGAGGGAGGGAAAAAAAACGACCAAAAGTAAAGGTAAATGAAGGAGTTTTCTGCCACTCGCTGAAGCTCACCAAATTCAGACTGGGGTTGCCGTAAGTGGAGCCAGCATCATCATTTCAGCATTGGTAGCTTGACTTTAAGATATGCCCACGTGAAACCCAAGTATTCCAGTTCAACGCAACTGGAATCCGCGGTTCGTTATATCCAAGTCGACAGGCCGTTAGTCACCTGCAAAGTCTTTTCTGTCCCAACAATTTGAGGTTAAATCTCAGCCCCACTCAGGGCATCATCAAAGCCTTCAGTGAGTGACCAGGACCAGGATTTTTGGTGCATTGCCAGAAAAACCGTAATCCCCAACAAGTCCATGACATGGTGGTAGCGGCCCCGATTTCCTTCCTTGTAGAAAGCTGGTAGCTTTCCCAGCAAGGCTTCCTTGGCAATTTATGGACATAGCTGCAAGTATTCAGAAACCACGAGGCAGAGCTGGTCGGGTGTGGAAGTGTTTGGGGAAATCCTAAAAAGGATGCTATACATCTGTGGCTTTTCGGTTAGGCTGTCAAAGACCCCTTACTACAGATAAAAATTCAATAACCTTTCGCTGTGGATGTGCCACAATTATCACTCATTTAAAAACAGTCTTGCTAATAGAGTGTTTTATCATGCTGGGCAGTCTCTGCATTCTTCATTATTTAGTGTTTGCTAAGCTGATGGCTCTTCCATTGCTCTTCCCTTATCTGCACTGCTTCAGAATTGGATTTTATATTTTCTGAGCCAGTCAGATATGACAAAGTCATTTTCTTTTTCTCTTGTCTTTTGAGGGAATACAAACTTCTTTTTTAACAATAACAATTTAAGGAATAAAGTTGCTGGAAGTGGATGAATTTAACTGAGGAAGTCATGTCAATTTTGAATAGGTTTTATGTGAAAATGGAAGTCGGGTTTCCTCCCCACTTCCTCTCCTGCTTTTCTGCCTTGTCCCAGGCAGATAAAACAAATCCTCAGCCTTTTCTCTTCAGGGAGCCTCAGCCTTCTGAAGCCCTGTGAATATTTTACAAAGAGCGAATTATTATGCATGATGAAGAAGTTGGGCCAGTCTTTACATTTTTAAGATGGTTGCCTGCTGTGTGCAGGTAGGAAGATGAAAGATTAGCCATTAGCCAGCGAAGCTGCAGCTGTCCTTTTACATTCAGCTGGCTCTTGGCATCTTGTGACTTCAGATGGCTGTAGTCAGCAGTTACCGACCGGCTGCCTTAAATACTGGGTTTAAGATGACTTTTTTCCCGAGCTTACATGAAACAAGATCATCTTTCTCTTCTAGATGGTTTATTGGAAGTAAAGTTTTTGTACATGTACAACGTGCCTGCATATACTTACAGATAAGTAGATACTCTTGCGTCCACCCAAAGGTTGGTCAGTATATTGTGTTCAATTTCTGTGTGTGGTTTCTGTTTCTGATCCTTAATGAATAATATTTTTAATGCAATTTTAGTACCTTAACAGTTTTAGCTAGAAAACCAGGACTCCAGCAGTAGTCTCAAGAAAGACATCTCCTGTCCCATCATGTCCTTATCTACAAACTAAGTCTCTTTAGAAATGGATCCTGTGACTCCGTGTTCATTCAAAATAGCTAAGTCCAGCAAAGAGCACAACAAGAGGAAAAGCTGGGTCAGGAATGTGTTGAAATCAAGGCAGAAATGGGAAAAAAAAAAAAAGTCTTGAGTGTTCTTATTCTGTGATGTTTGTTGCTTTTTTTAGCATCCCAGGTCCTGGATTTATGCAATTAAGTGAGAATCTTGCTGTATTTGAAAACCACATACATGCATGCACATTTATCGTTTTTCTTAGCAAAAAGCTTCAAAAGCATGAGGGGCTCAACACATACTGTTTTTAACACCGAATCTAACCCAGTGATTACTTGGATTGTTGTCAAAGCTCCTGGTTTTCAATACCAGCTCCTCTTTGTCTCCTGTTGCCCTTCAGAAGTTGGCACAGAAGCAAAGCTTCCTTAAAAAGCAAAGATTCAAAATCTTCTGCACAACCCTGGCTTCAGATAGACTTCAGGCTGACCATTAGTCTACAGTGGCAGAAAGTAGAAAGTGAACACTAAATAAATCGAGGGCAAACGTGAGTACAAATTCAGAATTAACGCCGGCAGCCCGTCTGTGGGGGAAGCACCCCGGTGCTAGGGGGGATGCACGGGAGACCTCTGAGAGCTGGCTCCATCACCAGGACATCCTAACCCTGCTGCTGTCCGCAGAGCTGAGCCACGGCAAAGCCAACAGGGCGAAGTCGTTTCTTCCCAGACGTAAATTGCAATTGTTCGCCGGCAGAGCCAGGTCTCCGCTGCGGCAATTTGCATTAGACACGGAGCTAATTACTCTGTTTGGTTAAGCCAGCTGCACGCAGGTTTAATGAGTGATAGGGAAATGCCACGCTCCCTTTCCGGATGGGGTTTGCACAGGCAGTCGGAAGGACGCAGCATTGCAATTCTCCCCCCCAGTTTTACACAAACTGTATTTGAAGGGATGGAGATTCACAGCTCCGGGCAGGATGCTGCCTCCACCTCCCACCCAGCCCCTCTGCCATAAGTCGCACCCCATGACAGCCAAAGCAGTGTTTAAGTGACGTCAATACGTCAAAGTGATGCACATGCCAATATGCAGATGGTAGGTCTCCTGTTCCTCTTGAAGAAATCCTTTCCCGTAATCCCGTAATCCTTTCCCATTGGATTCTTTTTTTTTTTTTTTTTTTTTACAGCCACCTGAGTAATTGAAATTGTGCCTTACAACGTACAGAAAGGTCACGTGGAGTTTGTTACTGCTTTATTCAGTTTTCCTGCAGTTCCCACTGCCGCATTGCGCTGTCATCCCCTGGTTTCCAAACTCAAGGCTTCAGTTTCCTATGGGTTTATGAGCCAGCTGGATTCAGTGGCAGAAATGCTTAGAAGTGAAATCTCAACAAGGACATCAATAACAAAGCTTAGGAATGGTTGGCTTGCCGTGGCTCTTGCCTGGCGGCTGGGTCTGCTTAGGAAGCTGTCAGGACGTGGTTTGGTCTGTCACTTGGGTTTTAGGGTGTTACAAAATGAGGATATTTATGCAGAGGCATTGCAAGGTTGGCAAGGACAGAATCTGGCCCTTCTGAAGTACCTAAAAAAGCATTCAGCCTCTTCACTATCTTATCACAGATACTTCCAAAGCAGGTTGTTTTTCACCCTTTTAGGGGTGCTTTCACCCCAAAATCAAAGGGCAGCGTGTGGAAGACACCATCACCACTCCTGTGGATGGGCAGGGCAGCACTTCACCCTCCAGACTTGCAGCAGTCCTGGCGAGCCACGGCTTCGTTCAAAAGCAGGGGGGAGAAAAATGGGTTGTGCAACAGCTTTTTACCAAATACCGCAGATTTCTGTCGCTGTCTGGCTCTTGTTAATGATAATACTGAGCATTTGCATTGCATTTTCCAGCCATAGATCTCAAAATGCTTTGAAAAGGTTAGTGAAGGCCATTATAGGATCAAGACTATCCTGGAGCACTTTGCACCCGAGAGGTCAGCCTCCCCTTTGCCTGGCTCAGCGTGCCTCCTCGTACTGAAATAGGCTTTGATAGCTAACAGAAAGCATCCCGCAACACTTGAGAAAGTGATGTCTTTTAAAATTGATGGCAGAGCCCCTTTATACCACTCTGCCAGAGGAAAGGAGCTGTAATTTACACTTTAAGGCCCCTTTCTGCTGACAGAGTGGTGTAAAGGGGTCTCAGCACAAATGAAAATCAGGGCCGACGCGGTGGTAAAATTGATGCCTTTCATTTCATAGTCAGGCCACACTGCGGTGGTGAACTCAGACGGGTCTTTGTGTTTAACCCTGGTGTTTCTAATGAACTGAATTCAGCTCTTAAATGCGCCTATATTTCTCTCCCGTTGGAGCTTATTTTTTTCTGTCATTGAGCTTGTAACACATCTTGCTGTATTGATTGCTCATGGAGAACTTTTTTTTTGTAGAGATCTATTAATAGAGAACCTTATTTAAAAGCCAGATTAAAGGTGATCAACACGTGCCTGGCCTCACACGGGAGAAGCGAATGCTGTTGCATTATTATTTTAACAAAACTGCATTTCTTTCTTAAGCAGAAAACTCTGCAAATTTCTTCCAAATGTAAAACATCTGCCATTAACTTGAAAAGATAAAGTCTTGCATGTTTGTAGCATTTGATGAATTTCAGTTGCTTCAATATAACTTAGTCTAAATGACAGCTTTCCAATTTAGCTTCTTAAGCAGTCTCATTCTCCAGTACTTTTTTTTTCTCTTCCACTACCTGAGCAATTAGTGCTGTTTTGAAAATGCTAAAAATGGGACCAAATCCCCTTCTCACTTGCACTGAACCATCATAAAACAATCATCCGTGGGGTCTTTTCCTATCTCATAGCTGTGCACACATTGTCTTAAGGGAGATGCCGGTGTCCTGGGGTGATCTCTTCCCATCTCTGCCCTTCAACCTGTTTGATCAGGTTAACTCATTTTGTGTCTAGGAGGTGTTTTACAGACAATTACAAGTTCACACTCTCCATATCATGAGCTGGCCACATGTTACACAAATGTGGCTTATCCTGAAATAAGTTCAAGATGTTAAGTCCTTCTTCTGGGTAGCATGTTAATATTGTCTGGGAACAGCTGGTTCAGATTGGTGTTGCATGTTTTCATTTGGATCTAGGAAGTTCAGGGGAGAAATGGAGGAAGCTGATAGGAGAAGATCTTGGCCATCTCATCTACATCACCGTGGCTCAGATCCACACATCTCCTTATTGTCAAACCCGTGGCTCATCCTGGTCCTATGCTAACATCTCTTGGGTATTGCAAGGATGACCAACGGTATCTCCTTACTACTACAAATCCCACTGTTGTACACAGCGTGCTTGGGGCTGGTATTTAGAAATGAGATACTGTCCTTGAAACCTGGGTTTCCCCAGGTGGGACTCCCGTTGAGCCAAGGACAGGAGAACTTGGCCTTCTTCAAGCACAGTAGAATGTAAATCTGTCAATTCTACACCAAACCGTCTATGATCACCAGATTAATCACCATTTTTAACTTTACTGGGAGCTACAAATTTACTTAAACGTATGGGAAGTTGCTACATACAGTTTGGAAACTTCTAGATAATATTTGAACCTTAGGTTCAGCAGATATGGCATGACATCTAGTTACTCCCTCCTGAATAGTAAGAACCTAATGGAGGAACCAGTGTCAGAGTGTAGAGGTCTTTCAGTAGACATTCAAAGGGGAAATATTATGTATCTGGCAATATCCTGACATACAACGTATATGAGCCTCTTGTCAGTGACCCCAAGAGCACTGCTCAAAGATGTGTTTTCTCTCAAAGAGCCTCAGGCTTCAGTGGATTGACTTAACGTAGCAAAATTGGATTTTTTCTCCCCTCCATGTGCCAATTCAGCAATGTTGTCTTGGATCCAAAAGCAAAGTTATGCCTGTTGGTTTCTTACCACCACCTGAAGCAGAAAAAGGGCTGAGCAGAGCAATTCAGGCAGGGGACAAGGGTCCAGCTGGTACCATCTTAGCTGAGTAGGCTTCCAGAGGGCCAAAACCACTTGGTTGGGGACAGCAAAGTGGTGAAGTCTAACTTTCCAAAACAGCCGGAACCAGTAACCTCATGAAGGCACAGTGGTTGTTTTGGTAAGGCCTGAGGATTAAGAGATGGTTTTGGTTTATTTTATGATTTTGGCTATAAAATTTCATAGCTGAAATATAGGTCTGCTTTGCTGGATAGCAGGGAATAAAACCACGCAGCCATCAGCCAACTGAGACCTCTTGTTTTCGTGTCCAAGTGATCTCCCAATGCCTTTCACTGCCCTTGTTCCCTTGAATGTCTGCAGAGAAGCTCCTCTTATGGATTAGTGGTTACTCCTTTCCCCAGCTTCGATGCTTTACATCAAATATTTAATGGTTAGAAAATGAGACGTTGTTTTTCTGACTTGGATGCTCAGCATTTATGGTTCTTTATCTCAGACAATAGGCACACCACCGGGATGCAGTCCCAGTATTGATCTTGGGGCCTTGGGGTCAGCACTTAGCTTACCGTCATGATTACGCTAATTACTCTTGTTCCTGCTTTCTTTCTTCCCACCCACCAGCCTTAAACGCAGGGGATTGTCATGTAAATAAGTGACCTAATTAGCAGTGCTTTCAAACCATTTTAAAGTGAGGATCTCTCATGAGTAATACCAGGAAATCAAGGTTTTTGTAGAAATAACTCCGAAGAGCCTGCTGTCCACACCGGTTGGATCACGCATTAAGATGTGTTTATCTCTTCTGAAGAGAATGACTCACTGGTGTCAAAGATTAATGGCAGTAAATCCACCTGCTTCTCCCTGGGGTGTTAGGGGTAGCAGCTTCCTCTAGAGTGGAAGGGGCAAAATCCTTTCCAAAACTAGGCGACAGGAGTGTGGCCAACCATTGACATCACCAGTGAGTGAGCCACTTTGCACAACGCGTGGACTAGAGGATTGTTCTCATCTAACCTGCATCTGTATTCACGTGGGACTTGGAGAAAATCACACTCACCGCGAAGAAGAGTAGTTTTGCCATCAGAACACCAGCACTTCTGTTTCTCACTCTTCCAGTGAGTCCAAAAGACTGGGAGGTTTAAGGTCCTTTTAGAAATTCATCCCTCTCAGGACATCTTCTACCCACAGAAATTCTGCAATGATGCTAAATCGGTTTTCAGGGCATTTATTGGCAAGATACAGCACAGTATCAGGGAGGAAAAAAAGGAAAAAGGTTGCTGCTTGTATTTGCTTTTGGACATCTCAGATGGTTTGCTGCATTACCGCCTCTCCTGGCCAAGCTGACCAGTGCCCTAACAAATTATCTTGATCCCTCAGTTTTCATGTCAAGGCATAATTATACTGCTTTACAAGCATCCTAACACCAATCACTGATTTTTCTTTTCTAGCTCAGAGGAAGCCTTATGTGCAGGTTGACAACTCTTTGTCGTTTTTTCTTTTTAATATTAACCCAAGTGGCCAACACCTGTTTGTCTCCTTATTCTTTCAGCTGTCAACGAAATTAAACATTTCAGTTTAGGACAGATCCTAACAGCGGCTTGGGGAGAATCGTACATGAAGGCAGCACATAAAAGCCTGCTGGTCCTCTCTGCTTTGCTTCACATCTTCGTGCGATTTTTTTCTGCAGGTTTCATAAACGCCCAGCGTTCCTGCCCGATGCCTGCCAGTGAGTTAACGGCCGAGCCGACATGCTCTGAGTCAGATACCATTGAAATGTCGTTAATTTGATGATATGTACATTATGTGTGTTCCGAGTGCCGGGAAGCATTCGTTATTAGCAGCTGAGCTGAAATCATCTCCATCGGCTCTAAGGACGTGGTGCCTCCTGTAAAGCAGCTGGCCTGGAGCTTTTTGGTTTCCTTCCACTCATTTTTACCCCTCAACTCAAGTGTGGACAATTTTTATAGGGTCTTCTCTCCCCATTGAAGCCAGCGACAAAGCTCTTGCTGACTTTAGTAAGAAAATAAATTAATTCAGGGATGAATTTTTGGCCTCACTGTGGCTTGATGGAAGTTGATGTCAGTGGAGCTGTGGTTTTGCCCTGGTTTAATGAAAATGAGGCAAAGTACATGGCTGTTTTTGGCTAGCCAAGGACAGAGAAGGGTGCAAAACTCTGAAGAGGCAAAAAAAATGCTTTCTATAACTCAAAAGCAGATTAATGTGGGGTTTTTCCCTAAGCTTTCTAAATCAGGTTTCTTCTTTGATAATAGAATCAAGCCCGAGAAATATTTCTGTGGGGTAAAGAAGGAGAAAATTATGTTATAAATTACTGAAACCAAGAAATTCTAACACAGAGGAATTTTCTTAATTGAAGAGCACTGGAGCAGCAAACCCTGGCCTGTTCAAAGAGATCGCGATATATTCAGTCTTCAACTGAGATAGCTCTCCTGCTCGTAGCTGCACCTGCACGATTTTGCTTCGTTTAGGGGAAAAAAAATATCTTTTTTTGTCTCTTTTGACTTTTTAAATGAACCAAATATCTCTTTTTTTGTTGGTTTTCTTTTTACCCAAGCCCTTTCCAGGCTCGAATGCAGATTATTTAAAGGAAAGTGTTCAGCAACCCAACCTTCCAGCAGGCTGTTACACGATAGAGCTAGATGGAGCTAGACCGTCCCACCACGCTTTTTGTCCTGCCCCTCCAGCTCTTTTTTTTTTTCCCCCCTTACAATCCCTTTCTCGAGGCTGCATATTTGCAGAAACTAATGGAAAACAAACCACTTTTAGAGGAGTTATTGCCTTTTTAAAAGTGGTAATTTCCTTGCGAAATTTATGCCTGCCAGCAGAGGCAGACGAGGAGCTCTGCAGGCACCTCTAACGAGACAATTCATTAACTAGCGAGTGTACACACGCCATAAAAAACATTAATTCACAAAATGAAAAACTAATAGAGTGTTTAGCCTGTTCTTTATCACTGGTGACAGTCTGTGCTCTCCTCATCATTAGTGTTTACTGAACTGATGGGGGCTGCAGCCCAGCCTGCTTATCACCACTCATCGCAAATGAGGTCGCAATGCTTTTTTCCAGCACGGTTACATTGTTCCTCTCCTGCACTTCAATTTTTAACGTGGAGTGGGCAGAGAGGCATGGAAGGATGTTCTCGAGACTACCCTTCAGGTTTGTCTCGCTTTGCTCAGGTCTGGCACACAAGTTCCCTTTCCTCCTCCGTTCTCATCAGAACCTCAAGGAGATTTGGAAAGGGAAATCCCTGCCTTAAGGATCTTCTGATGTGATCCCAGTTACCTCTGCTGATGAACCAGATTCATTAGTAGGAATAGCAGGACTCTGTAGTGGTCATAGCATGTCACATTAGTACGACTAATGTCAGTGAGAAGCTCTCCCTGAGCTTGCTTGGTCTTTACCTCTGCTTAGCCTTTAAATGTTGACATAACGTTGCCCCTTCAGCGTCGATGAACGGTTTTGCCGATGATCCCAGTAAAAGGTGAGCCAGAGCAGTGCTGAGTACTTGGAAAATTCCAGCCTCGTATCTCTTGTTTGAAAGGTCCTCACCTGTTGAAGTTTGTCCTTTCTTGGTATTTGCTTTATTTTAACAAGAATGCCTGTTCTTCCCATATCGATCGGTACAGTCGGCTGCATCCCCAGCCCGCCTGCACGTGGGAGGTGTTCTCCAGATCTCAGAGCTCTGCCCAGGTCCGGGCTGCTCGCTTTTTTTTCCAGGAGGAGGGTTGCACCCAGTGCATGGGAGACTCAGTGCATGGCTTAGGTGGGTGCTGAGTGCCCTCACCTCTGCTCGTCGGCTCCTGCTTTCGTCTATAAGCTGCTCGGCCGCGCTTGGTGACAGGAGTTAACCTTACCCAACGTCATGGAAGAGAAGGTCAGCACGCTGATGTACAGAGCCAGATCCTTGCCAGGATAGGCTAGGGAATCCTTTTTGGTTCAGAGTCTGTGTGAAGAAGACAGCTGACATCAAAAATCCATAGGTGCCAGGTACGTGGAAGTCTTGGGAGATGTCATTGCTCATCTTGATTTCCCTCCCTATTTAAAATCTAGAAAGAGAGCGATCTAGGTAAAAGGGAGCGGTGCAGCAGTAGCTGCATAAATATCCTCCGCATCTAGGGGGCCCGAAGGTTCAGATGTACTTCTGAAAAGGAAGGGGAAGGATGGGAAAACAGAATCTAGCTTTGGTTCCCAAAGCTCTGCAGCTCTGAAATAATCTCGCGAAACTCGGAAAAAGCCAAATCCAGTTCCAGATTTTGTGGCTCATTCCACTGCTTCTCTGCAGAGCTGCAGCGCTGAGCTCCCCAAACAGAGCCAGTTAAAGGCAGGCAGTGAGTGATCTATGCCTTAGAGCTTCAAACAATACTCTTGCAGCCAGACGCTGGTCCAAGTGGCCATATGGGTTGCATATAGTTGTTGTTGTTCATTATTTCTCGAGCACCACAGGTGTGCAGAGCGCTTTGCAACAGGATAAAAAGAGAAGGCCCCTGCTCCTCGGAGAGCTTAGACTCTAAATTAGATCGAGGCAGCATCTCAAGAGCAATAAGAGATCAAAGTGGGAGGAAAGATGTGTAACCACAAAAAGAAAAGCGGCTTGAGAGCAGGGTCCTGGTAGTTTTTCCCACGGAGAGAAAATCATTTGAGTTGATTTGCTTTGTCTGGCTCTCTGTAGTTATTTAGGATTTTTTATCTCCAGCAAGTCCTGACGTATCTCCCGGCTCCCGTCTCCGTAGAGCTGTGCCGAGGCAATGCCCCAGTGCTGCTTTCCATCCCTTGTGTCGGTGCTGTAGGCATCTCGGTGACATTCCTGCTGCCCCACCAAGCCCTTCCTCACCAACACCGCAACGGCAGCAGCTTTCCAGTACCCAACTCTGGCCCACACTGGCAGAGCACGACTTAATAGGAAGAGAGGTGATTTTTTGATGGTGACCTATTAGAAAAATGTTAGTTTCCTCCTGTCCTTCGGCTTCAGGAGACAGAAGTCTCCTGGAATATGCCTGCCTTCAGAAATCTCGCTGAAGTCCTTGGTGTTGGATCTAATGTGGACGCTGTACTGCCATGCTCATACCTCCTTAAAAAATGTATATATAATACACAGATCTAATTCTTCCCAACTTTATCTAGTGCTCTTTCTTTTAGATACACATAAAATCCCTTACAATAGCCAATTTGTCTCCCAGTGACAGTGTCACCTCGTGGTGCTGAAAGCTGTAAGGACAAGAGACGCAGAGAGCTTGGAGTCAGCTTGCATGGCAGTGATGGATAAAGACACGTTCCCAGGTTTCATCTGCTAAGGACTAAAGCATAGAGAGAGCAAGCCCAGATCCCCAGAAAAGTCTCCAGAAGACATGGGAGTTAACCCCAAGTCTCCAAAGACATAGTTCAGCACTTGATCCATAACAATTTCCTTTTGCATCCGTTTATTAATGATTATTTGGGGGTTTCCTCTTGCAGAGAGGAAGGGAGCAAGAATTAAAATTTTAAAAGGTGTGAGCTGCTCCTTAATGCTACCTGTGGGACACAGCAAAGGTTTCAGACTGCGTCTCTTTTCCAAATAAGAGTTTTTCTCCCAGCAGAGATGTAAAACTTCTCCGTGAGCGTTTCCCCTTCCCTCTGTTAAGCAAACACGTATAGTGCTGTACGTAAAGTCTGAGCGTGTTGCAGGTTTATTTCCCAGGTTCAGGCTGCACCGGAGCTGAAGCAGAGCCTGTAACCTTAGATTGATTTTTTTTCCTTCCACTATTAAATCACTCAAATCTGTTAGCAGTCGCTCTGCTCAAGCAGGGAGCGGGCAGGACGTGCTATTGTAGACCTTGATTGGTTACAGAGGTTTGTTTATGGGCGACGCGGCAGGTTTTGTTTAATATTCCAGAGGTCTGGGAATTTACATCCATCGATTTACAAGGCACAATCTGTCAAGAGGCACCAGCATCGCATTGAATTGCAAAATGATTGAAATCATGGGTGACAAGTAGTGTGTTAAGTTTATTTTTCTCAGGTTTGCCGGAATGAAATGTTCCTTCTCCTTGGAGTGGGATATCTTGGCCGTGCTTACAGCAAGCAAAAGAAATCCCAGACAAAACTGTAATTATTATCCAGCAGCACAGGAAGCCGACGTAAGACAACTGAAATTCATCTGTTTAGGCTGAAAAATGATAAGGGGCTGCGGAGCCAGTCGTTGGCTGCTGCTTACCCAACCGTTGGGTATTTTCTTGGCTAGGAGGGCTCGTGGTTGACTTGGTCTAAATGGGCCAAGGTACTTACAAAGGAGGAGAAGGGCAAGAAGAAATGCATGGCTGAATTTTGTTTTGTTTTATTATGGTACTGCTTCTCTAGCATTTCAGCTGGAGATACCTCCCTCGGCTCTTTGAGCCCAGAGACATTCAGGTGGGTTGGAGGTCCGTCAGTGCAGGGTCACCCTTGGATCGTGTCTGCCCAAAGAACTGGCCACCTCCAAAACCAGTTCCAAATTACATTTTTATTCAATACCCTGTAATATTTTAGGCTCTGATTATCTTATGCTGCTAAAGCTCCTTCTGTGGGTTCGTGTCTCCTGAGCGAGACTTAAAGAAATGGGATTTTCTCCTTGGCTAGCGCAGCAGTGGGACGATCCTTCTGGGATGTGCAAAGAAGGAGAAAGGACAAGTGGTGGGCTCGGAAAGTCTTTTAATCTCAAAAAGCGAAGGTACACTTCAGCGCCCTCATATTGCGAGGGAGAAATGGAGACACATGCCTCGAGCCAGCACTCAATCTTCCTCCTTCAGCGGGGGCACTGAGCACCCATAAAAACAAAGCCAGAAGTGCTCTCGCTTTAACCAAGGCACAGATCATCCCCGGCTCCCTCCTCCTCTTAACTCCGCTGACAAATATAATTACAGCTTCACTTAAATTGCCGTAAATGAATTCTGGAGAGCAGAAAAAATGTGTGTCTATCTCTCCAGTGCAGAAATTAGCTGACTCCTGCATTTCGGATGATGGGTCCATCCATCTCTATCGCTTGCAGGGAGGCACTGCGGGAGCGACCCAAGGCTGCAGCGGCGTTCCTGCGGCGTAACAGCGCGTCCAGCTCCAGGAACAAGACTGATAGAAACCTGTCAAAATTTAGGTGTTTTTTTTTTAACTAAAAATAGATTGTTTCCCCCATCATAATACAGGGAAGGTTTCCTGCTTTCTGCTGTGACCAGATAAGCACGCTTAGACCTGATTCCACTTGATCCCAAAGTCCTGCCACCCCAGGGAAACCAATGTCACTGGGGGGCTTGAAAGGTGGGTGGCAGCTGGACAAACAGCTCAAAGTGCCTCCCCGAGTCATCTCCCAACGCCATTATCTGGAAGTAGAGGCTGTGTAAATAAGCCGTTCAACCCACTGATAATTTGATTTTGTCTTGTTTTTCTCACCGAGCAGAACGATGCTTGGAGAAGTGTCGGAGTGTGCCAGGGCCAGGGAGGAATCCTTACGGTGAATGGATTATTTAACACTCCGGGCCAGTTAATTATTTTCAGCAGTATTTGCCAAGCTCTGAATTTCTTTACCCATTGCTGCCTCTTTGTTGGTGTGAAACTTCATAAATATTGCTGCGATGGGAGGAGCTGCTGAAGGAGGCAGCTTCCCGGAGCTGTGTTGCACTCGGCTTTGTCCAGGCAGGGTTTTCCCTGTTGTAATTCACAGTAAAATTAGATGCACAATTAGGCACTTTGCTGTGTGCAGTCTTCTCCTTTCGCTTTGTCACACTCCTTTAATTGTACTTGTCTGTCTTACATGTTTACCTCTATTTCAACCTGCTTCACACAGAAGAGATTGGGATTTTTTCTCTCTTTGTTTTGGTTTTGCTTTTCAGGCTAGATCTGAAGGGGTGTTTAATTTTACGTGCGAATCCAAAGCTCCGCGTAGGTTCCCCTTTCAAAGCAGGTCTTTGGCTATACAAACAGAGCCAAGTGACATTTATTTAGTCAGGCTCCATCACAATGGAAGTTTGTTGTCAACAGTTCCTTGGTGATGTACAAATCCTTCCTGCGCGGAGTTGCGTTGGTGTCTGGCTAAGTGTTTGTCATGTACCAAACAGCAGTGCAAGGAGAGGGAAAACAAGAAATTTCTTACTGCCAGCAAGCGCCTCCATTATTCAGGTCGACCACAGAACAAATATGAGCTGAAAATGTAAAGCAATGAAAAAATCAGATACCAGAGCAAAAGAGTATTTCCGAGGGAGATGGGAAAGCTCTAGTCCCGTTGCAGCAGTAGTGAGAGCTCAAATACAGCACACAGCTCTGGTTACTGGTGCTCAAGAAAATATAATTGAGCCTGGAAGGGGTGCAGAGAATTGGTCTTGGGTGAAGAGGGGATGGCAAGCCTTTCTCAGAGGCAGAAGGTAAAGCAGGTTGCTTTGCCCACCTCTCCAGGAGTTCATCCTTATAGTGCAGCAGAAGCTAAATGCTGGTGATGGCAAACTCCACAAGGCAAAGAATAATGCTGGCATATGAAGAACCAGATATATAACATCAGTGACTACGTTTAGGCTAGAATTTAGTTCCTAACCTCCAACTTCACTGCCAGAGGTTTTCCGGGAGCCACCGAGGGAAGCAAGGAGGGTAGAGACTTGAATGACTTTCATATGGCACACGAGTTTCTACTCAAGGCCACGGGACACAGCGCTTGCAGGCCAGACGTGGTGACCCAGGACATCCTTTGCCATCGCACTGTTTAATTCAGCTGGAAGGTGCCTTATGTAGGTCTGCTTAATTTAGACGTTGCTAATCACCCTATGCAAGAAGTCATTTCGAAAGGGCTGCTTGAACGAGGATTTGAACTGATATTTGAGATTTTCTTTCTGTAATTAGGGCAGAATTTATGATAACTGTGTTTTAAAGAGGTCTCAGCGGGAGGGATACAGATGTATCTGCAGAAGTTAGACCTGGTTAGCTCATCATTGGGGATGGTATTCGCAGGACAGCAGTTCCATGACTGTGGCCATGGCCAAGCTGCTCTTCTCCGAGTTTGCTGCCCACGAAGCAGAAATACCACTTGTCTCCTGGCTCACAGTGGGGTGGCGAGAAGTAAATGATGAAATGGCTCCACTTGCCAGGACTTTTTTAAATGTTGCATGTGCTGAATAAAGAGGTTGTTTTTTTTCCAGTTGTCTGGTGTGCAGGAACAGCACCTTTCTTCAGGTGTCAGCCTTGGAGACAGGTCCAAGAGCAACTCATATCTGTTGCCTGCTGTTTGCTTTACTGCATTAAGAGCTGCGTTTTATTCACAAGAACAAAGAAGGCTCCCAGCTGCCTGTGGAGGGATGGGTCAAACAAGGGTTTACTTGAAATTCTCCTGGGGAAGTCTGAGGTGACCAAAAAGGACCATCTGTGCTGTGGGTGCCGTGCGTTGGCTCCAGAGCAGCTCTTTCCTCACTCCGCGCAAAGTAAGATAAATGTTCCTGGATTTTGCAAGTGCAGAAATACTCATCACAGAGCAATATCTTCCAAGCAAATGTATTCTGGTGGTTGATTAAACCCCTCAGATTCATTTTGGAGTTTAATCAATTGCAGAGGCAGTTTGTTGCTTCTCACACTCCCAAATTACAGACTTCATTGCTCAGCCAAAGGTGGACGAGAGCATGCGCGCTTAGGACGGAAGCAGTTGAGATTCTGTAGCTGCTAAAGCCAAGTGGTATTGATGAAATACGTCACAAATTAATCCTGTCTTCTCTTGCTAGCCATGTCTCCTGGCCAGGACAGCCACGCCAGTATGGAGCACCTCCCTGCATCCGAACAGATCCTGCAAACCCTGAGCGAGCTGGCCAGGTCTTTCCAAGAGATGGCTGACCGCTGCCTGCTGGTTCTGCATTTGGAAGTCAGGTAATAGCCCTGAATTCGGGGATTATGAGTGAGCTGGGGGGCTACAGGGTAGGATTGTACGCAGGAAACATGTTATGGCACCTGAGACAGGTATATTTGCCTGCTGTAGCACTGAAGAGATCAAAGGCGTGCCCAGAAATGCCAGGTCCCATCGCCGTGGATGGCCAAATGAGGGACAGAGGCAGGACACCGAAACTGGAATTTCATAGAGTGGCCTGCATCTAGTGTCAAAAACTAGGAAAAATGGGTTTTCAGAGTCTTTGTCCTTAGATAATTGCACAATGCTTTTAAAGTCTAACAGGTGCCTGCATATTTATCAGCCATTGAGCTTTGGATTGCAGATAGGAGCTTTTCTTGCTCCTTTTTCAAACAGTAACAGAAACTGGGGAAGAAGAGGTAAGCACCAGCTGGACTTTCTAAAGGGCTGGATAGTTTTATGATGTCTCTGACTACCCATGCAAAGATCAAAAGCAGCAAATCCCTTTCTTCAGGCTGCCAGCTGTCCACTCTGGGGCTGGGAAGACATTTGTCCCTTGTGCGTCGTGTTGGCCAGGTGTGTTTTCATTGCTTCCCTTTCTCTGAAGCATCAAATATAAGCGGGTGTCAGAGACAGGCAATGAGACTTGATGGGCCGCTGGTTTGTTCTGCTTTGACATATCCTGAGCCATAATTGTGTCCTCGTGTACATTGGCAGAGCTCTCATGAAGGAGCTTTAAAAAAATATGCATTAGTTATTGTCAGCAGCCCTTCAACCCGCTATCCATCACCTGCTGGCCACTTGGTTGCAAGCATCACAAATGAGCTGGGGCTTGAAGGGTTTGAGGAAAAGATTGTTAAAGTATGGAAATGGAGCAGCTTTCCAGCTGCGGCGTGGTGCAAGGTAACACAGCCAACCTAGGCTCGTGGAATGGGTTTCTGGCCACGGTCCTCTGTGGATTTCCATCGCACGTGGGTTAAGCAAAATAAGTGCAAATGGAAGTCAGGGCAATTTTTGCTGGGATGTTGGAGTTGACCATTGCCAACCTCCAGTGCTTCTATCAGCATCCCAAGTTCAATGCTGTAAATACACTGTAGCCTGTTAATCTGTGCAACGGGTGGCAAGGAGTGAGAAGGAGAGATGCTGCAACCAAAAGGATCCCTGGCAGGGCAGGAGCTGCCCTGCATTCATCACGCCACATTCGCAACCCCCTGCAGCAACAGAGCAAAATCCTGGTCCCTCTGGTGGCGGCTCTGAGCAGATTTCTCTGCGTTCCCACACCAGCTCCCCAGATCCGTGCCACTTGCAAGGTGCACAGCACAGCGTGTGTTCATCGACAGGAGCCTTGTGCTTTAAACAGGCGCTCAGCACGTTTGTGAAGAGCCTGGGAATTTATCCAGCCTCTTGCTGTTGCAGGTGCAGTCCAAGAAAACACAAGCAAACAGCAAAAGGGATCTGAGGCTCTGCACTTTTCCCCGTGGCTTTCTCCTCCTGTAGGACCCCCCGTTCGTTCCCAGCTTTGCCAGATGCTGGTTGGCACCAGCCTGGGGTTGGCTTCTGCTCCTCCACTGCCAGCTGGGCATGCCCCGAGGACAGTGGTCAGCGAGAACCTGCCCCTTATTTTAATACCTGCTTCCTTAAATGAAATCTGTTGGCACGTTCAGATCATTAACCATTTGCTTTGTTACAAATAACCGTGGAATTTTAGATTAGTTAATCTATTACAGTGTTTTCCTATAAAAACCGAAGCTATATGGCATTACACAGTTGCAGGCACTAATGGGTGCAAATGTTTTTACTCTTGGGGTTGCCCTAAAGTGAGCTTGCTTGTGATGGCCACCTCAAGGACATTTTCCAGGAGGATGGGGACTTGAAAGCCAGAACGTACCAACACAGCTTCTCACACCCCAACACTTCTCCCGCTGTTTGAGCCAGGCCGGTGTGAATTTTACGTCTCAGTGTGCCGATCCTGATGGAAGAGATGATGTCAGGGCACATTGCCTACGGACCAGCTTGGCAGGCAAATAGGAAAGAAATAAATTGTGGTAGTGTTAAAAGTTTGGGAATAGGCACGGTCTTGGCCTGATAATTATCAGTTAATGTCCCCTGGCTCACTCTTTTTTCCAATTTTAACTGCTCTTAGAGCTTACAAAGTATGCAAGGAGTTGTCATTTAGGCATCAATATTAAAGTGCTGCTGAACCAGCACGTGTGAGGTTGGAGAACCTGGTGAAAAGGCACTTGGCATTTTACTGTGATGGTGTAGGTCAGATCTGTTAATAAAGGGTCCTTTGTATTCACCTCTCAACATAGGACGATGACAAGTCAAGAGAAGGATGCACTTAATGCAGACATAACCACTCATTTCTTAAAACTACTATTTTTTATCTGCTTGAACTTTGGAAGGAAAATTGAAAGATAACACTTTGCCTAAGGTGTGTTTAATACAGTGTCATGATCAAGCAACGTGCTTGGTTTTTGTAGTTCTTTTTTTTTTTTAATTTAATTATTCCCAAAATAAAGGATTTATTTTCAAGAGAGCTTAACTACTCTCAGTAGCCCCTCTGTATCCCTGCAACATCCGATTTATGCAGTTTTTGCACAGTGTAATCAGCGGTGCTTTCAGAAGACCTAATGGCAAAGCCATGTCAAGGTCAGCACAAACGTGCTGGAGTTTGGAGGGAGAAACAAAAGGAACAACTGCCCTTCTTGGCAGCCTTAACCCCTTTGGAAGTGTTGTGGAAATACTGCTTATCAAATACTGCTTGGGGACTGGCTAATGCATGAAAAAAATGAGTTAATTATTTTTAAAATGGAAACTTTCAAGGCTTTCATGGACTGGTGATGAGATGAAAAAAAAAAAAAAAACTTTTTGTTTGACCTTCATAACAAAGCAAGGGAAAAAGAGCACAGAAAGGTTCGTGCATCCTCCAAGCCCCCTGGAGCTGCACGTTGATTCAGGAGAGGCTTTGCAAGTTGGCATGCAGACCATGGGGGGTGTTTTGCTCACATGGGATCGGCCCCTGCAGTTATCCTTTTTAACAATCCTAGCTGAGGAACCAAAACCAAGAGGCGAAGACATACTCTGCTCCATCCAGATCATGATGCCTCTTGAGGTGTGTTCCCGTCAATGGGCTTTCGTTGCCTTGTCTGGGGTCTGCACAGGTTTCAGGTGACTTGAGCATGCAGAATTGTTCAGTTGACACCGCTGGCATTTCTCTCCATGAAAATAAGCGTTCTGCGTTGGTGTTTTTCCTACCTGGAACCATTTTCGAGTAACACCCACTGATATCTTAATGGCGGGCTTGTTGTA
This sequence comes from Anser cygnoides, assembly GCF_040182565.1. NCBI lineage: Eukaryota > Metazoa > Chordata > Aves > Anseriformes > Anatidae > Anser > Anser cygnoides. Next base: position 2,176,303 of record NC_089873.1, on the reverse strand, counting down.
GGGTAACATTTCTCTTCTGTCTCGCAGAGTTCATTGCTTCCACTACCTGATCCCGCTGGCTAAACAAGGGAACTATGCCATCGTCGCCAACGTGGAGAGTATGGACTACGACCCCCTGGTTGTCCGGCTCAACAAGGACATCAGTGCTATCGAGGAAGCCATGAGCGCCAGCCTCCAGCAGCACAAGTTCCAGTACATTTTCGAAGGTCAGACATTTGACAACGAACTTGTAAACGTTTGGTTCTTACAAAAAGATGTTTCACTATCACTGCAAAGCTCTGAAGTATTCTTTTTGGGGTAAGGCGCGTGTGGTATTGTTGCCATCTGTGAGAAAAACCGCAATAATTTTCTCAGACGGGGTCTTCTGTGAAGTTATTTTATTCGTGATTGCAATGGTGGGCGTCCTGCAAGCAAGAGCACCCAGAAAAAGTAGATCATAACCTTATATTCCCTATTACCCGATGCTTGATTCCTTCTGGCTGAGTACTACAGGTTCACAAACTACTCGACGCTTATTACTATACCATACATGTACAATTTTTTTTGACCAACCCTTAATTTCTCCTTTTCCTTTTTTTTCCTTCTCTCATGACTAGAGGGCCCGTGATTTTTTGTTTTTACTGATTTCGCACTGCTCGTCCTGTTTTTCTTAGCTATCCTCCTTATCTTGGGACAGTGGGACCTTCCCCTTACCTGCTTAACATACTTCCCACTGCCATGCCCCTGTTGTGCCTGCGCAATCACTTTTGAATATGCAAGGTTAGTGGAATTCTCCACTGCAAAACCCCATTCTCCTGCAAAAACACAACTTTGTCTCTCACGCATCTACAGCAAATCGGTAAGTGCAAACATGCAAACATAGGACAGTCAAATCTTGTTGCCCCCATACCATTTCTGAGTGTATCTGACAGGATAAGAGCAGTGGGCCCGTGCTGAGCAGGAAGGCAGTAAGGTGGTGTACATGCAGGACAGTTTGTGCTTGGGAAGCCGTAGGGTACGTGCATATATTACGAGCACAGTTCTATTATGGCACAGTTCCTACCCAAAGTGTAGCTATTCCATTACTAAAATTAAATTTCAAGAACATTAGCTCTTCGGATGTCTCATCTGTCGTGATTACCTTGGAGAATATAAATCACGTCTCGGTTCATCTCCCCTGTATTTATTTGTGGCGCTGACGCACGGTTGTCTTGCCAGCATGCCGGGGTGCGTGTCCTTTCACGTGGTGGCTGACAGAGTCAGGAGAGAGGGGGCTCTGGAGATGCACCCGTTGCACAGAACGGTATGTGAGCAGGGATCAAGGCTTTGCAAGCCTGGCTAGTCGTCTTCTGACCACCGCTGGTCCTAAAGAAGGCTCTCAGTATCTCTGAACGTCCCCCACAAACCTGTGTAGCTCCCAATAGCGCATTTTTTAATCAGGTCTTCTTATCAGTGTCTACTCTTGTACTGACCTCTGTACTGAGTGAATTGGGCTGGAGTTTTTGGGGAGTTTGTAGTGCAACATGAGTGGTGGATACATCATTCTGGGGCTGGCTGTGACTCTTAGCAGCCAGCTCTGTCCTTTAGCAGCAGAGGGGAGATGGAGACATCATTCAGGAACAAGAAACTGTTCAGGACTGATCAGAGGGAGCCTGCACATCGAGTGCATTGAAATGCAGCTCACTTCTGCTCTTGCAGAGAGTTTACCGTGAAGAAATACCGCTCCTTGGTAATAGATTAAAATATTAATATTTTGTAGGAGCAATAGCGGTCCATTGATCTGCTAGCGAGAGGGACTGAAAGGGGCATTTTGCAAAGCCTGATGATAAATCTGGCAGCGTCCTGTAAATATCAACGGCTATGATAATGCAACTTTGAGTTTTCTTACTGTCATTATATGTTTTTTTGTTGTTGTTTTTTAATATATTTTTTCTATCAAAGGAAACCTTGAGGAAAGTCCTACTAAAATTCACAGGAAAGCTGAAGGCAGTTTCCAGATACAGTCTGATGGATCTCCGGTTCCAGTTCACATGCACCCCTTAACAGTGCTCATTCATGGGTTTTATAGTAAATTACTGTTACTAAATATCTTCCTCCTGTGACTTTGTTGTTTGGTTTTTCTCTTCCCCCTCGCAGGTTTGGGCCACCTCATCTCCTGCATTCTTATCAACGGCGCCCACTATTTTAAGCGCATCAGTGAATCTGGCATCAAGAAAATGTGCAGGAACATCTTCATCCTGCAGCAAAACCTGACCAACATCACCATGTCCCGTGAGGCTGACCTGGACTTTGCAAGGTGAGCTGGGAGCCCCATGTCGTCTTTGTTACTATTTTGATGCCCTCGTGCAGGGAGGCAGCTCCTTCCAAAGGTTTCACCACTCACTGTGTGTTCAACTGGATGAACACAACGAAGTTAGGGGCGCAGAAGTGTTAATTGAAATATTCACTTTCCCCCTCGTTGGGTGGGAGGTTCAGTTGAGATGCACTCAGAGCAACGTGGGAGCTCAGCATCAGCTCACAGTGGAGGTCCCACCAAAGTGTCTGTGCCTGGGGCTTCCCGTTGGTGCGGTTTCCTTAAGACCTAAACCCAGGTAAGGAAAACTTTCTAGGTAGAAGTCCTGCATGGAATTTAAGGTGGTTGAATCCAGGGTCTTGATTCGTGCCCAGGTGAGTAATATTTTGGTTTGTCGAAGGCTTAAATTTTTAGCCACTTGCAGCAGTGTGTGCGAACCTCAGGGCTGTTGTCTCCTTTCAAGTTCTGTTGCTCTCAAAATACTAAAACAAAACTAAAAAGGGACACGACAGCTCCCCTGCAAGTTTCTCATCTTGTCTTGCTGCATTATTGACTGAAGGAGGATCTCTTGAGGAATAACCACATGGGTAAAAGCAAAAACTAAACGGGACCATCAGCAGAGCTGTGTTGGCCGAGCCTCTGTGGCAGCAGCTGGTTCAGCAACAGGCAGCTGAGCCCAAGAAATAGCCAAAGGAGGAGGCTGGAACTTTCAGTTTAAGGCATGTAGATAAAATGGCAAAAGTTTTGCATGAGGCTTAGCTGTGACCCACTGCAAACACTGGAAATAGTTGGTGTCACTGTTTGGCCATCGCTTGGAGACTGAATTATGAGTGGTGTGACTCCCTCAGATGGGGGAGAGTAGGTATGGCTGAGTGCCTCATTTACTTGGGCTCTCATATGGGGAATGATCTCATTATTGAATTAGTCTTTTCATAATAACATTGACATGGGGAAGTTATGAATGCTGAGGCCTGGGGGAGAGACGGAGAGTGAGAGCGCTAGATCCATTACCAACTCTCCAAGGAATAAAGTTCCCAAATTCAATCTTTCCTTTTTTAAACGATTTTTTTTTTCCCTGATCCTTTGAAACGTTAAATAAATTAGCCCAGTTTTTTTGGCAGGCAGAACAGGGCTTGAGCACGTGCTGACAACAACTGGCACCCAGATAATGAGCCGCTGACCGAGCGCTGCTGGAGGCTGGCGTGGTGCAGCCGGCCCTTCTCCGGAGGGTCTTTGCCATACAGGCTGAACAGCCACGGAGAGAACAGAGCTGTGACTTGTAGAGCTGCGTAATTTGATGTGGAGTTAGAAGGGAAGGGAGAGGAGAGAACGTGTTCCCCCCTTCTGATCTTGCATGATGGATGATGTGCCATACCGGCAGTTTTCATGATAGCGAGCGCACACGTACCAGCCCGTATGGGCTACAGGGCAAAGAGATTTTCTCCTGGGCCATTTGGGCTGCTGGGGGCCATCACAGAGAACTGTGGGGCTCACGCGAGATACCTGATCTGTATCAGCTGCTTTGAGGAACCTGCAATGCAGATCTCTTCCCATAATACAAATTCACCTTTTTTTTTTCTTTTTTTTTTTTTTTTTTTATAGCTTTCATGACTGCATTGCTTCCCTCTTTCTTTCGGGGCAGGTTTCTGTGATCTGCAAAATATGTTTTATCCTTTTGTTCTTCAGATGACTCCTGAATGCTCATTATCCAGATTCCCCTTTTACATAAACAAGGTGTTTCACGCATCCGAACCCTGCCCTGCTCACCTGAATTTACAATTACCCGAGCAAGTTCTCCTGTTACCCCAGGGACTCCAGTTACCGAGGTCTACTCAAACTATAAAATAAACATAACTGTTCACACCTAGAAAGCATAAACTCGTATCAATGTAGGATAAAAGTGGTTTGTACTTCTATCATATCTCTCATAGAGAAATCTGTAAATGCTTTGCTGACTATCAGTTTTGCCTTTTTAAAGATGAGGAGTGCTCAGCTGCTCTTCCTTCTCCCTACACGTCCTGTTAACTGGACTAAATTCCTTCCCTGCCTCAACTTTGCAGAGAACTGGGTGATCCTTAGGCAATGGGAGAGGAGATCTAACCCAGCTGGTGACTCTCTGCACCATCTCTGGCCTTTGTAGGCAGTCCCCCTTATCCAAAATAATTCAGCTTTAAGGAACTTCATCAGAAGTCCCGGGCTCCTCTAAACAGGGAAAGATGTAATAGGTTTTGTGTCTTGTTGTTTTTTCTCACACACAGAAAATTTGTTTCTCTTGGGCTTTTGCAGAGCTCTTTGCCCTCCTGGCTTGATCTAAACCTCAGCTGGAGCAGAGCGGCTCGTGGATCCCCTGGGAGGCAGCTCAGCACCCCTGTCCTTTTCTGCAAGTGAACACATTTATATCGCATGTGCTCAAGTTTACGGCAGAAAGCAGACCATTTGAGAAAGGGCCACAGGACTTTCAAGGTTTTCCTGGGTGTTGTGCTTTTGATTTGGAGTTTGTTGGGTTTTTTTCCACTTTTGGTATGTTCTTCAAGGCTTTCTCTGGGCCCCAGAGAGCACTGGGCATCCCCTTTCTTCTCTGTCTCAGCTGATGACTTCTCAGGCAGTAGAAACCCCAATGCTAAGGTGTCGCAAAAGGGTTTGTATCATTTGCTAAATTTCCTGCAAATATGAATAGGTTTTTCCCTTATATGTGTGTTCAGTATCTAGGCCAGCAGAAACGCAGGCAATGGTTAGGGCATCTTCTATAGTATTAAAGAAAAAGCAGTATTTTCTTCCTGTACATGGTACCCAGTCACACACTGCCAAGTCTGGAATTGAACTTGGATTCCGGATACCTCCACATTTTAGAAGTTTCAGACCCAGAATTATATTTATGCCACTACAGGGATAAAAAATCATCTTAAAATATGGATTCCAGTTCAGGTCTCTTCCCTTCTGCCTTCCTTTACATCCCCTTTATCCCCCTAAAAATACAACTGTGTGTTTATGCAGAGATTTCATCAGAGTTGTTCAGAAAAGGCTAGGTTTGGGCTTCAGATTTATCCCTGAATACAACGTCAGTCAACTCTTAGATGTTCATTTTCCATAGGAAAAAAAAAAACCCTTTTCCGACACACAGCAGTGATAAAATTGCCCTTTTCTTGAAAGTTAATTGAGTTGGTTGTGAGGGGAAGGGAGGGACCACTGGTGAAACGTGGCCGTTTCGTACGAGGCAATGTAATTTCGACCTCGGAGATAAAGGGGTTTGAGTGGTGCTCCTCTTCGTTATGGGCTTTGAAAATGTCCTTCATTCCTAAAACAGTTTGCAGCACGGAGAACCAGAGGTGTCTGTACGCCTGCAAGTTAGATCAGAGGTTTCCCTGCTGCTCCTGCCATTCAAGTTAACAGTTGCTTTGGCCATCCATCCCGCAGGGACCAGAAATCTCTTTTCCTGTGGCTGAAGACCTTTATTTACCAGGGCCCTTGGCTCTGACCACGTCCTTCTAAGAAATGTGGCACCCACGTTGGCACTGCTGGAGGATCGCGGCCACCTGGAGAGGTGCCCAGTGGCCAGGCGTGGGGAGAAAGCATCAGCACACCGGGCAGTCCTCCTCAGATCAGACACAAATAAGCCCTTGCAGTGTAGTGCAGATGCCTGGGATAAAATGTGTCTGTATACAAATTCTGCTCGAATTGTCATTGTTCACAAAAGAGAATTGACCTTTGCTTCCTCTCCCCGGCAAAATACAGCTGCAGCTGCTGCTCTGACCCTGTTCCTTCGTGTCCCTGCTCTCCCAGCGATACCCGTAATGCTACGATGTACGTGCTTGTCTCCTTACATCCTCGGGGCAAACACTCTGCACCCCTACAGCCACCAGGAGAATTGGGAGGATTGCACCAGCTCTTGTGCTGGTTGCAAAGTGAGCGAGCACCGCCAAGGCATTTGTAGGAAGCTGTGGGTAAAATTAACACCATGTACCTCCAACAGCTCCTGGAAGCACAGCTTGCACCGGAACCTGTTATTTAGGTGGCAGGGCTGACCCATCTGACTGATACTTGCACTGGGAGAGCTGGAAAATGCCCACTAATTCCAGCAGGAACAGCCTCGAACCACAGCAGTGGGATTTAGAAGTGGGCTTTATTTCAGAGCACAGCTCTGGCTTGGATGCTCAGCGTGCAGGGCTCCTTCCCTGCTACACCCAGCAGGCAGGGAATGTTTTTGTGGGATTGTGCAGGGGCAGGAGAGGTTTGTGCCTCTCTCCTGATGCACAAAGCTGTCCCAGACAGGGCGAATAAGCAATAACATGCTGCCATCTACTGGGTGCTGCGGAGGGAAGGGGAAGCCGGTGTGCCTGAGAGATCCCTCAGCCATCCCAGTGCTCTGAAAGAAGTCCTTTCCGTTGCCAAATATTATTTCTCTTTCCGATTTTCTTCTCGATAGATATACAGCAGGCTGTGCTTCCTGCCTGAGAGGGCAGCTGGCCAAAGGAGGCCTCCTTCAGGAGTTTTTTTGATGCTCTTTTTGTGCGTGTTGGACCCCACGTTCAGACGCTGGAAGGATGCTGCAGGTAGAGCTGAGCATGAACAGGGGGCAGACTGCTACAAGGAAGGCCGTGGCTCATTTCCCAAGAAATATTAATCAGTGAGGAAGGGACAATATGTGGAACCAGACATTGAGGCACAAGAGAAAGAGTAAATTAGCTGAGGTCTGGCTGTGGTCAGGGAGCAGCTGCTGCCTGGAGTGCTGGGTCCTGTTGCGATAAGTCCTCACCTCTTCTGCGGGTCAGGTGTGAGGAATTTGGGGTCCCAGATACCGCAGAGCCACTTCCGTCGTGAAAGAGCCCTGACAGTCCCCCAGATGTTCTTTTGCTATTGGTGGGTTTAAAGACCGGGGTGGAATTTCACCTGATGAAATCAGAGACTCAGAGAAAAAGTCACCACCGCTTCCCAGTGTGGATCGTAGGCAGACCCTTCCCTACAGAGGAGCCAGGGGCAGAAGGAAAGCTGGAAGAAAAGCTTTCCTTTGCTGACAGCGTGGGAAAGATGTGTTATCTCCATCTCCATGCTGGACTCATGTTGTGTATCTGTGGAGCACGGCCTCATTTTGTTTTTGCTGTTTTTAATTAACAAAGCTGCTTTGGTTTTCAATTAAGGACTTGGTTACAACAAAATCCGTATTTTCTTTGCCTTTCTTTTCTCTCTTGTTTTCTCCCCCCCGTAGTTTCCACTGAGCTTTGATCTCAGTGCAGGTTTAATTAGCTGTAATTAGTGGTTTCACTGCATTAACCAAAAATCCCAACTACAGAGGATTAAAAAACACCCCTCAGCTTGACGGCTCCCTCCCCTTTCCCTCCCTTGGCTTCCCCCATGTGCTCTGGGGGATCAGAGACTGCCCGCCCATGGGGTCCTTCACCAGGTGGGTGCTGCTGAGCGATGCCCCGTGCCCACTAAAACTACACTGGAAGAAACCACCCATCCGTGGGGTTTAATTTCCAGTTCAATCTGCAGCTGCTGGGAGTTTTAGCAGGGCACCAGTTTGTGCCTTCACATTTTCTAGAGGTGCTTCTTGGGGTTTCTGACTGCTCTCTGCAATATAGTGAGTTACAGTAAGGTGCCTGCTCAAGAATTCACGGTATTTTGGCTTCTTCAGCCCTGCACAGCCTCTGGAAGTTATGGGAAGGCCACATCCTTTGCTGGAGCTGCGCAGCTCCTCACCACAGAAACACAAAGGGTTTTTGGAAGGGGTGCCAGTGATCTGGGGAACCCCGAGTCACTGGTCTGCTCCCCTCCAGGGAAATACATGAGAAAATGTCGGGTAGGGGGCTGTGTGGTCCAGCTGGTCGGTCGCAGCAGAGCAGGAGGAAACCAAAGAGCTCTTTGAGCCGGTGAAGTACGAGCAGCGCTGAGCACCAGGTTTCCTGTCGGGACACACACTTGACGCTCATTAGGTATCAGCGTACCCAACACCGAGCCCCCCAAACACCTGTGTGTTGGAAAAGGCCTCGAACTGGAACTGGACAAGTTCCTCTGACCAGCTGAGAAGCTTTATGGATATTTATGGAAACGGCACTGGCTGAAAAACGCAGCACTCCCAGCAGCTCACCCCAGTGCCCAAGAGTGGAGGTCACAGATGGGTCCCTGTCCACTGCGGGTCAAGCATTTCTCCTTACCACATCTATGTGAAAAATCACCTCTTTTCAGTCATGTACCCCATTTCTTGGCAGTGCCGGGACCCAAAAGCCTCCTCATGCCTTCCTCAGTTCCCCAGGGTCAGAGGTTGCTGAAGTTCAGATCTGAGCTTTGCATCCATCAGGGTTTAACACTGATGATCCTTGTGGGTCCCTTCCAGCTTGGGATATTCTATGATTCTATGATTCTCTGCCCCCAAAACAGACTTCTCTGCTGAGCCTGACACGTTTTGCTGCGTTTAGAGATGGGGTCTTTATGCTGTCTCTGGCTGAAGTCTCTCTCCTGAAGTCTGATGGCATAAAATTCCTTCCAATTCCCCGTTGGTGACTGCAGATTTTACATTTATTCCCAGGATAATCTCTATGAGGACTGTGCTCTCGCCAGTCCTCTGTCACATGGGTCCTTTCAGCCCTATTCCCTTCTGTGGGATCAATAAGCCCAAAGTGGGTCAAAGCTGCTGGAAGGGCTTTATTTTATCCCCTCAGGGACATCCTGACAGACATCGGATGTGGATAGACCCAAACACCCCCGGTGCGGGCCTGAAATTCCCCTCCCCAGCACAGCCCTTGGTGCTTTTTCTGCCTCATCTGGAAAACTCCCTCCAAAACACGTTGTATTTTGTTAGCCAGGTGAAACGCGGAGCCGGTACCGATAAAAGATCAGCAGCTCTTGACGTCGCTTTCAGGAAAGCATCACCCAGCCCCGAAGGCTCGGTGCAAATCCGTGACGGCGTGCGCACGTAGTGCACGATGCCGACACCTCGCCACTCGCCACCTTCTCCTTCTCCTGCTTTCGGTCGTGTCAGCACAGCGGGCACTGATGCGACGCGGTAAATTAGAGCAGGGAAATGATTCAGCCTGGGGAGAAGGGATATAGTTTGCTTTTTGCATCAGTTTTTTTTTCACTTTTTTGGCAGGATCAGCTCCCCGGTCTGGTTCACAGCGGGCCTTGCGAACAGCTGTGCTGGCACAAGTGAAGGAGAGGGAACAAACAAGGAAATGAGCTGTAATGCTCTGAAACGATAATGTTCCTGAAAATGGAACTGCACCTTAAATTAGGGTAAGACATCAGGGGCGAGTAAGGGACTCGCTCGAGATAGCAGCAGAGATAAGGCAGGAGCAGCAAACGCGTCTTTGCGCAGAAGGCATCGCTCTTCTCTTGCCGTCTTTGGGCCATTTGGCCTCCCTCCAGCCTGAGGACGGACAACTTTTGTTCTCGAGTTTGCTGAGCAGCACATTTCTTATTCGCTCTGCGTGTCTGGGAGATGCCTTGCCTGCTGCTGCTTCTCCACGTTAGAAAAAAAAAAAACCCTCCAAGATGGTGATTTGCCAGCTGTTGGGAAGCGAAGGGCCTGGCTCTTGGGGGATGACATTTCTCCTGTTTGACCTGAAGTAATTTTCGCATAATGAGAGCACTTGAGCCCGTGAAGATGGGAAGAAAGTGGTTGTACCACCAGGTAGTGACAGCACATCCCTCCCCTTCCTTTGGTGGCCGCGTGGGTTATAAATTCCTCAAGGAAGGGATTGTGCTGGCTTTGTAATTAAAACACACACCAGGCATTTCACTGAAAGAGAGGCCGTGGCAGCCCAAAGGACACAAACTCAAGTCCAAAAAAGCGTTCAAGCCCCAGTGTAACTTTCAGATACATGCCTTGGCCCATTGTAAGTAGAGGTCCACCACAGTCACGTCGCCATCAGAGACAACTCCGCGGTTGCCCTTGGTTCTTCACAGCAAGTAGTGAGAAGTAGGCACCTTCAGAGTGTGATTTTCTGGGTCGGTTTAGATTTCATCTTTGAAACAAGATGCAGGGCTTCCTAAGAGGCCAGCTGGGGTCAGGAGGTGACTTTGTAGATGAGCAGATCCATCCATAAGCACCGTTGGTAGTATTTTACACCGGGTAGCAGCCCCCTATTAGGGGTTAGGGGGCTGAATTTGGCAGTTCCTCCATCCTTAATGTCCGAACACACTGCGGGGCGTGAAACCATATAACATCCACTCGTCACTGCTGTCACCGCGTAGAGCAGAGGAAACGTCCGAAAATACCAGTAGGGTGCTGGAAGGCGCCGGCCCTGCCCAGGCTTTCCGCTCTCGTCTCAAGGCTTTCATTTTGCTCAGCCATTTCGCGTTTTCCCGGAGGCGCTTTTAATCTTCGCACCGTAACCTTTAAAGATATAGGTTTTAGTGGCCTCTGTAATGATTTCCATTGCCTGAACGTGGACGTCTGAGTTGCTCCGAGTAAAGAGATTAATTCAATTTTCCTAAACTGGAAATGGACTGAAAAACAGAGAGGCTTCATTGACTTTCTTCGCTTGGTTCTTGGTGTGTTAGGGAAACAATCGATGGAGGTGAACTTCTCAGCCAGCAAAAACCTGCGTTCACATTTCCAGGGACACAAGCTCAGGAAGATGCAAATAAACATTTTTAAGACGTGGTTTTGGCTCCTAGACTTGGCCACAGCACGTTCCCGCTCCGCATTAGCAGCATCAGGATATATTCCCCTGGAAATGAATTACAAACAAATTCCTCATTTATCCCCGAGGTGACAGTCTTTTGCTGATATGTGCTTTCTTGAGACTAATAAGTTTTGAATGTCGTTGGGAGAAAAAAAAAATCAAAGTAATTACTTCATGTTCCCAAGCTCCTTATTTGTGTAGGTGCATGTGTGTTTATCTCTTTCTGTCATGCTGCATTGCTAATGGTAATTAAAGGGAAAGGATTTTTCTGTTTAGAAGTTTTGCTTCTTACTTTTTACCTTTGGTGACTTTGGTCTCCGTGACAATACTCAGTGACAATAGTCACTGACCGGCTGCTTGTAGAACTGGAGTTGCTTTACTCTAAGCTCAGGAAATTCAGGCTGTCCAGCTGGAGCTGGATCATTTTGTTCAGCCGGGCGTGCAGCACGTGGGGTAGGTGTTGATTTTCTTTGCAGACCAGGTTTTGAAAGCACTTCTTGTAGGTGCGGGTCTTGGTACCCGTCCGCATCTTGGGGGCGGTTCTTGCAAATCGCAGAGTACCCGTCAGCATTGGTTTTGTTTGTTTGTTTTTTTGACTATGCAGAATTTGGTAGTGTGGGTGTCAGCAGCAGAAATTCGGAGCAAAACCAAGTTGTACGGGGTCAGCAGTGGTGCTGCACACGCTCACCCTTTCTCGTGGCTCCCTACTAAATGTGGAGTTTGTGGGCTGGACCAAAACCTCAGCCCCATCACCATGTCCGGCAACTGCCGAGGTTAATAGGGCCGTTCTTGTCCCCTGGAAATACGAAGCTGACCGTGAAAGCTCATTTCCAGGTCCACGTAAAGGACATAACACACGTGATACACCACTGGCTTTAGCCATGAAGGGGCTAGGCAGGTTTTGTGTGCACAGACAGCAAGTTTATTCACTTGCTTTAAATCTGCCTTAGGAACATCTTAGCAATCCTCTTCTTCTGCTGGAGCCCAAGGATCTTCTCCTCCTTCTTTCACTTGATCCCTTACACGTCTCCTGGGTCTCCTACAGGACCCAAGAGAGACCCAGGAAAGGGAAGACCACTCCGCATTTTCAGATTTCGAGGGACAAAAGTCAATTTTGCACAGGCAGGGTAGTGCCAAAATGGAAAGCAGCGTCCTCATCCCCCCCTTCCTAAGGACCACAGCATTTCTCAGTATCTGCTAGCGATGTCCCTTGTCCTGCCTCGCACGTTGGCGGCGGGTGGCTGTCGTTCAGCGGCGCGGCTGTCACCTCCGCGCACGCAGCCGGCGCGGCGTGGAGCAGCTCGGCTCTCCTGCAGAGCTGCCACATGCCGGTTTGTAATTCAAAACACAAACGGAACGGCTAAAAAGGAGGGGCAGGCACGGAAAACTGCCTGCAGCTTTCCTTCAGGGATTTGGTGGGGGCAGCAGAGGTCAGGAGAGACGGGAGCAGAGGTTCAAGCCCAGAGGAGGGATGGAGAGGGACCTCGGGGCTTGCATGCGATGCAGAGCTCAAGAAGAGGAGGTCCCAGGCTCTCTTTGCTCTTGGGAAGGCCATGAGCATGTATTTGCACCCATGGGTGTGCAAATGACTCTACCTGGAATTATTATAGAGGTATTTTGACTGTAATTCAGTCTAATTATTTTTTATGATCATTACTGTTTTGTCAGTGATCGCTGCCCAGGGATAAGAGAGGAAGGGAAGAGGGAACTCAGCTGGATTCACTCTTAATTCTAAGTTTTCTTTTCCTTTATGGTAGCGAAGAGTCGTGCCCACCAACACAAACGATGGGCTCCGTGGATCTTCCGCTCTCCTTGGAGCAACGCGCTCCGTGCTCACCTGTGAGACGTAGGAAGCTTCCCTAAGGGGAGCTGGAAGGGATGGCGGGAGGAAAGCCATTTCAGCTCTTTTGAATTTTTTAACCAGACAGGGACTAACAAACAAATCTTCAGTTGTCTTACATTTCCTAAAGGCTCAAGTAACATCATGGAGGTAGTTCTGGTCTGAGGTGTCTCTCTCATTTGGCCTGACTGTCATGACTGATACCATTCAATTGAGGTCAAAACTTGGCCTCAGACTCCAGACTGAGTCTGAAGAGACGTTCGGAGTCACCCCGCAGGACCACATACCCCCATGAGCATACGTGAACTCAATGTCTGAGCTCTCACATGTCCTGCTCGGAGCTCCGATTTGCTCCAGAAGCAGCTTTTAGAAATTCCTTTCTGCTCCCATGCACTGAGCTTGCGCGTTGAAGGTTTGCTTGCTTTTTGGGAGCTCCCACTTAAACACACAGCAAACAGCTGTTAGATGAAGGACAGATATTTTAAGAAGGGAGGTTGGTGTGAGACATAAAAAAAAAAAAAAAAGGCAAGGAAAGGAGGAACCATCAGTGTGTGAAGAACAACCTTCCCAGGCATTTGTCTGCAGCTGAAATAAAGGTAAATATTGGATTGTCAGCTTGAAATGCATCTCTATTGCCTAGCTCCAGCCTGCAAATGGAAGCAATTAGAAAAATGTCCTGCCTTTTTCACAGTAGGCTGCTTCTTTCTAGCACAAGCCCCACAGACAGAAAGACACACGCAAGTCCTTAAGTAGCAGATTGGTTTACCCTGTCAGTCAGCTCTCATTAGACACTGCAGTGTTTCATACCCGGTAATCTGCTCAGAAGCAACAGATATTGGCACCGTGCGATAGGTTTTTAAGAGTTACCACTCAGCCCTTTTCCATGCACTGAAGTCGTGTCTGTTGCAGAGGTCCCTCTCTTAATTAAGTTGAGCCGGGCAGCGGAGCAAATCAACCCGCTGGTGCAGGGGCACCCAGGAATTAGAAATGTTTCACTCGAAAGGCGTATGAGCCGGCAGGGCACGGCTGATAGGGGACAGGCTGGGATGTGGCCAGCTGTGGAAAGGGTGGTCATGGTCATGGTCATGGCTGAGGACAGGAGCGAGGACAGAGGAGCAGGGAATAGCAATGGCATGGGGCCAGTTCCTGATAGAATGGAGGGAGGAAGAGGGAAAATGAGCAAAGGACAAAAATAGCACACCTGAGAGGAGTGACGGGGTCACGTCATGGCATAGTGATGGGGTTAGGGCAGAGCAAGACATTTGGACAGTAGTGTGCAGTGTAGAACCCATATAGCAAAGCTTAGGTTATATATGGAAATCTCTCCGTGGCCAGGAGCCCCAAGACATGTAGCACGTACCCGTGGAGGTAAGAGCACTTCTTTGAGGCATGCATCTGGCTCATTAAGTCCCCAGTGACTGGGAGGAGGATCTAGAGAAGCTTCACTGACTTGCTCCTCGCTGTTGGCCACTTCCAGAGGTGGGACACCACAACATGGACTTCTGGTGGACCACAATGTGGCCTGCAACAACTATCCCTACTCTGCCTGGCAGCTCCCCGGGCACTCGTCTTCCACGGCAGGATGAGCAGACCCTCGGATACCCGTGACCAGCAGCTCTGTGCCAACGTGTCCCAACGTACCTGCTCATCACATGAACCTGCACTGGTGCTCACCGTGCCATGAGCTCTAGGCATGGCAGCTGGGCTCAGCTGCTTTAGGACTGACCACATCTCGAGGACCTCAGGTCGCTCACTGTTAGCCTGTCTCCAAAAAGCACAGTGCCAGGCTAAAGTGGTGGAACTGCTTCTACTTAAAGCTGGCTCAAATCTCTCTCAGATGACCGTAAGTGGAGCAGGCTCCGTTCCCAGATTTACCAAGGGCTTGCTAAAGATGTAACTTGCTTTCCTTCACACAGTGCTATTTGAAATAGCCATGGGCAGCATACATACCTGAGCTGGTGTGGCACGGGGGTCACGGGAGACCCAAATCCTTCTGAGATGGCTGCAGTAGACACTGGTGTGTAGGCAAACAGGATCTGTAAATCTCTAAATGTCGCGTGGTACCACCAGGAATTCTTTTCCCGTGTCAGTGCTTCATCTGAGTTGGCCAAAGGAAGTTCAAAGACCGTTGTTCCACATTTCAGATGCCAAGAACTGGGGCATACAAGAGCCAAAGCTCTTGTCTGACGGAGGCACCTGGGAGCCTTCCTCACTCAGTGGTACTGAAGTGATGATGATGAGCGTGGAGTTTGCCTTCCTGCTAGAGAATGTGCTCGCCTCCAGCTGATTTCCTACGGATTTCTATACTGCCTGCCTCCTGAGCAAGGGACCACTGATGAGTAGGCAAAGAAGCCCCAGCCTTGCCAAGAGGAGACCAGCTCCTGGCTCTGGGTTCTAACCATCTTCCTACAGGCTGCATGGAGCAAGTTGCCTCACGTGGAGACAAGCTTTTCACTATGGAGTAGCAGCTCCATGCCGTCCTTTTTCCCCGTTCTTCCTTCTTCAGGCTCATGCAGAAGCATCCTACCTATGGTATTCAGCCACCCCAGTGCCTTCCAGAGCTTTTCTGGAAATGGTGTGGTCCATCTGAGCTGGATTTTGGCTACTAAGGTGTGATTGCCATAAATACCCTCCGGCTTCTATCCTACAATGAGACAGGAATGCTGCCCCCAAAGGCAAGCTGTGATTTTTGCAGCTAGATCTGGGAAGAACGGAGCAAACCGAGGTGATTCTTCAGCTGCAGAAGGTGATGGGCTACAGGGCACGAAACGCAGTCTGAGCAAGGAGCGCGGGTCAGGCAGCTCCTGTCTATCCGAGGTAGTTCCTCTGGTGAGGCTGACATTAAAAATTCTGACTCAAATGCAGGAAACATGGAGTTAAGGAGGTGAATTATTGATTGAGCGCAACTATTACCGTATCTGACAGATGGAGACTGTCTGAGAACATTTTGCAGAGTGGCATCTGCACTGCGCCTGATTGGCGTCCCTGAACTTTCACACATCAGATGCAGAATATCAACACACAAACTCTGATGTAGCAATTAAATCTGTCCTGTAATGAACCTGGGCATCGTAGCCAAGAGAAATCTATACGCTCGGTTACGGACTGAAAGCCTCAATTCTCGTATTTTGAGAAGGTATTAAAATAATTACATCCAGACCTCCACGTTTGAACCTACACTTCTGATGTCAGCACACACGGCCATGCATCACTTTCAGGAAACGGTCTGCAGTGTGTAATCCCTTACTCAGATTTTATTGAAGGCTGTAAAGCTTGCCTTGTGTTTTACAATTCGTATTCCAGATTTGAGATGAGATAATATGGCCAGGATGTAAAATACAGATGACGTCTCACGTCGCATAAGTGCATTAACATCTGAAGCTGAAGTCAGTCCCTCGAGTGCGTACAGAAGCGATCCATCAGATACGTACTCCACATTGTCATGTGTGCAAAAACAAGGAGAAGAAGAAGAGAGGTGCAAATAATAGCAAGCTTTCCTGAAGAACAGCTTGTATTATGAAAAAGCAATATGTAAAATATGTCTTTTTTAATAAGATTCAGTGCCTTCGTCTTCCAGGTTGTTTTCTTAAGCCCAACGCAACTCAGTAAATGATTGCAATTTGTTGCAATCTGTTAACTGTTTGGCACGCTGGGTGAATTTGTTCTCCCTTCACTGGTAGCATGCAAATGTTCTGAGCATCATCAGGAAAATGCATTTTTTGTCACTGGAGGGGGTTCAGAGGTCGGGACCCATTGGGAAGCTGGCCCTGGGAGGTTACAGCATGGGGATGGCTTTTCCTGGGCAGTACCCAGCCTGTTGCACACACACAGACTTCAGCCTAGCCCTTAATCTCAACAGACCTTCATTTTCTTAACCGTAAAGCAGCCTTCTGAGAAAACAGAGAAGCTCTGTATGTGGTATTTCTAAAGTGCTTTGAGATGTACAAATGGGAATTGAAAGAGAAGGTAAATGAGTTAATACAGAAAAAATACAGGTTCGATCCTCACAGCAGAATTCTTTCGATAACCTGGAGATTTTGTACCGTTATAAGCATTTTTTAAATGAGATGAAATTAATGCTTCAGAGCTACTTGCCTGGTTTTAGGGGCTGGGAACCACTCCATCCACTTACAAGCAGTGCTGGGGTTCTCTCCTCACTCTATAGGGACCAATTTTGTTTCCCTGGAGCCATGGTCGCATTGCCATGGAGTCCTGGGTTTGCAGCCAGCACGTGAGGAGTGGTGAGCAAGTCAGCAAGCAGACCTGGCTTTTCCATGCAGTGGAGGTAGAAACTGCATCCATGGCTGTGGTCCTGCCCTGCCCTGACATTGACTCGATGACGTTTTCGTTATGCACGCTAAGGGTTTGCACTGTCTGGCAAAAAATACTGGGGTTTGGATGTGTTGGCTCAAAAAGTTGAGATTATTGGAGGTGGAATTCCATGAAGAATGGCAAGAAGAGGCCACAGTTGTACTGCACACGGCAGCATCGATGCTCACTCAGGCTTAAGGTCTTGAGTTCTTGCCTTCAGGAGCAGGAAAGTTCAAAAGGAGCAATTCAAAGTCACCTTCTTGCTTTGCCTACTGCAGCAATACCTTGGAGAGGCTATGGTTTCCCTCCCTAAGTATGTCTTTTGCCCTGGATATATTAGAGAGGGAGAAGCAATTTAAAACAAAAATTTTGTGGCAAGAGCAAATGAGTAGCAGCTGGACGTGACTACGTCTAGCCTGCAAAGCTGAAGGTTTCCAAGCATCAGAATTATTGAGACTTGGTGTATTAGGTGTGATGAAAGTTTTTTGTGGCCAGTGGCCAACAGAGAAGTCTTGGAGAAGAACATTGAAGGTCTTAAGCGTTAATTCCTTCATCCAGGAGCCACACAGGTCTCTGTTGAAGTCCCCAGCTTCTGGCCCTCTAAAAAGTTGGCACCGAACACGTGCTGGCTGCCTGATTTCTCTATAATAACCAACATCCGTAGGGCACTTCAACCCAATATAACTACAGATTTTACTGTAGAATGAACTGGCTTCCCCCCATTCTTTGCCCATTCATAGGTGGGAAATCATTGCTGTCAATCCCCTTGAGTCGTGGTGGTAACCCCGCACTGATGAACCAGCAGGTAGAGTTTGAGGCTGCTGCACCGTTTTGTTTTCTTCCTGCTTTGGGTAGATCTGCACCCAGCGTTGAGCAAGTAGAAAGCCATAGGATGCGTCCCCAGTCTCAGCAGTTTCTAGGCTGGCGCAAGGTGAAGAAGGAGAAGAAGCAGCAGTGCCATGAGGCAAGTGAATCCCAACAAGGGCTCTTCCATGAGAGCCAGCAGCACGTTCAACAAATGGTGACATACCAGTTGACGTCAGCTTGGCCACAAAAGCTGGCTTCCCTAATTATTGACGCCACTGCAGCATTCAAACCAAATGAATAAAGGTAGTCAGAAAAAAAAGAACATAAATTGGAGTTTTCAAGAATTATTGGCAATTTGCCTGACCTCAGCGAGCCATTCAAGCCTCCTCTAAGCACCAAGGGTCAACCCCAACCTACTACAGGTGGACGCTGGCGTGATGGACCTCGTAGTTTCCTGTCTCGGTTCACGTGTTGCATCCTGTTCTCTGTTAGCAAGCAGATCCCGTCGGATGTGTCCTTCACCCATCGGTAACTACCGAGCATTCCTGTTTTTATTAAAAATCAGCAAACATGCACCACTGAACACCTCCTCGATTACAGCACTGGGCTTTTTTTATCCAGTTCCAAGCCACTTGATCCTAAATAAGGCTGTTGGGGTTTTTTTGCCACAGTAAATGTTGTTCCCAAAGGGTAGCTAAAATTGTATTATTTTTTGCTGACTGGAGCAATCTTTGCAGTACTTTCCATCGAACTGCTGACTCTCTCTTCTTTAGGGCTACATTCATTTCCACATCTCCTCTCATTTATGCATGAGGCAAGGGGAAAAATTGCTTAATATTCTTTATAAACTGGCATATGGTATAGATAATTTTTTTTCTCTTTACTATATGCAGTAAAAATGCAAATGTGTGTGGCTTATTTGCAAATGCTGGCATTAATAACTGATATTTAAACGGAATGGATTAGCATTTTTACTGATATATTAAAAAGATTTTTTCCAATCATTTGCACACTCAAAATCAATTTTAATACAACATGCAAATTGAATTTAATTTTTTTTATTTAAAATTGCATTTATCTGCTTGAACCATTAAATTTACTATTTAATATGTACTTTCCAGCTCACTTGGTTAGAATTTCATTGCTCTTTATCTGTATAAATTTAATTAGCCTTGATATCATCAGTATATTATAGAACTAATTAAAGATTTAGATAAGTGCTGAGGGTGCTTATTTAATACCCTATAAAGTTCCATTTGGAGAGGGAGAAATTCGTCCATCGTAGTATCAGCCAGCATGGAGCTACGAGGAGTGGCTCAGACGTCGTTTCTGAAAAAAATTACTTAATGGGCTTTAATGGATTTATCCTTCCTTTGAAAAGCCGTGTAATTACCGCGTGTCGCCGCGCAGTGCAGGGGTGGTTGCTGCCTTGCAGGGAACGGTTTCTGAAATATCCGGGCACGTGTTCCCTTCGTGGTGACGCCGTCTGCTGAGCGGAGATCCCCAGCAGGGCACGCTGGTCCCAGGCACGAGTGACAACCTGGGGGAAGAAGGGAAAAGAAAATAAGAGGGAAATACCAAGAACAAAACTGTTAGATAAGGCAGAGCCGGGCAGGAGTCAGGGGGAAAAGGAGGAGAGGGTAAAGGGGAGGTCTTCTGGAAGAGTAGTTACGTTCTGCGCGTATCTTACCTCTTCCGTTCCTAATCATCTCAGGGTTTTGCAGGTATTTTGTCATCTGTATTTTACATAAGGGGATGGAGCAGGGAGAAAACCAAGTGCTTCAGTGACACAGAGCTGCAGAGAGCACCCGAAGGGGGTTTATTTTGAAAAAGAGATGTTAAAACAAAGCTGCTTAGCCCACACAGAGACCAACACATAGGTGAGAGGATTTGGTTCTCGTGGTTTGTACACTGGGTAGTTTTATTTTTAAAAAGAAAAGTAATTGGTGTGTGTAATTTGGTTGTCTTCAATTAAGACTCCACTTTTTTACCCGCCTGAATAAATAAAGCTCCTTTTGTTGCCTGGCTCTGCAACCTGTTCAGATTTCTGTGCCCTGCAGTCCCGGGGAGGGCACAGGACTGCTCAAGGTGTGAAGGTTTACCACCTCTGACACTGCTTTGTGCTTTGGACAAATTACTTCATTTTTATCTTGGCTCTTCTGGCTGTAGACAAACAACAGAAAAAGCTACAACAATCCTTACATCACATCCCTGATTTGTGGGTTTATTAAGGGCTGCAATTTGCAGGAGCGTGGAGCACCATTAAGGTATAAATTCACTTTTATTTCTTCCTCTCTTGTTTTCTTTCCTTTTGCAAACCATTTCACATCTTGCATATTTTAGCTTTTTAAGTGCTTTTAACGTTCTTGATGCTCTCGTGCTGTACAAACACAGCTCACTGCCGTCTGCTCCTCCTGCTCCAAATTGTGCCGCATGGTGAGGGGGCATCTGCTGGAGGGCTTCTGGGAGGCTGTGAACGAGGTTGTCCCTAGGGCACCTGGAGGAGGTGTAGATCATAGCTGCACATTTTTGGCTGGTCTAGCCTCATTTTAGACTCCCTCTCCAGTTCGTGGAGACCAATAGGTGCTTCTTGGCCATAAGTCATCCCACCCTAAGCTGACATGAGAGGTCCCCGTTTCTTGACATCTAAACCGTGTGAGGTCCCCCTATGCTTTGGGTTCTTCAGGAGGCAGAAGATCATAGAATCCTAGAATCATTAGGGTTGGAAATGACCTTCAAGATCATCTGGTCCAACCATCACCCCACCACCAATGTCACCCACTAAACCATGTCCCCAGGCACCACGTTCAACCTTTCCTTGAACACCCCCAGGGACGGTGACTCCACCACCTCCCTGGGCAACCCGTCCCAATGCCTGACTGCTCTTTCTAAGCAGAAATGTCTCCTCATTTCCAACTGAACCTCCCCTGGCACAACTTGAGGCCATTCCCTCTGGTCCTATCACTAGTTACCTGTGAGCAGAGGCCGACCTCCAGCTCCCCACCCCTTCCTTTCAGGTAGTTGTAGAGAGCAATAAGGTCTCCCCTGAAAAAAAATGGACCTTACTACTGTTGTCTCCAGAACTGGTCCACGTTAATTAAAAATCATGAAAGAAATCTTAAAAAATGATGATCAGGATATGTATTCCCTGGCAGAATAGTGTCCTGAGGGTAATGATATTCCATCCTATGTTTTAGGGCTGTGACTGCATACAGGACTCGAAGGACATGGTTTAAGACAGGCAGTGATTAGAGAGTGGCTGTATGATGTAGCAGGTACCTTCCATCAGCAGTTCCTGTTTTGTTATCTTAAGTTCCTTAGATGGAAAAAGACCCAGCAGCCATACTTGCAGACTCCTGCTTTAAAATGCTGAGCACTGACACGTGTGTGCAAACATCATTGCAGTCTTCATGAGGTGTAGAAATTACAGTAATTGCTGGCTTATGGGGATTTTCCTTTGCTTGGTATTTCAAGTTTTGGGAATTTGCTTTGCAAAATCCTGCATGCTACTGGTTCTCTCTCCTGTCCCATCTCCGGGGACAAGTAACCCTCAGCTCCATCCTCAGCTCTTTCCCTTTCCCACCTTGACGTCTCGCGCTCTGCAGACAGAAGAGCCCCGTGGGCATCTTTTCGCATTCAATAAGTGCTGGAAATGGATTTCTTCTCTATTACACGAACCGAAGTTACCTCATTTCTTTGCAGCGTCCCTTTCTGCTCACCTCCTCCGTGTATTTAAATGGGGTGGTTCCACCAAGATCTGCCTGTACCAAAATTCAGTGACTTTATAACTGCAGCTTTGGTCTTTTTTCCTCTTTAAGTGCACGTTCATTGTTCTCTCTTGCATTTTTTTTTGCCTAGATTTAGTCTGTAAGTGCTACATACTTAACCTTTTTTACTTTCTTATTTAAGTTCTTATTAGAACATTGTAGAAGTGATTCCTTAATCCCCCAAAAGTGTGGGAGGTAAAGAAAGTACAGAATACTTTTTTTTTATTCCTTTTGGGTAAATCGGCACCCAGATCTAAGTTCTCACCTTGTGAATCTCTTTCTATCTGCATCATTACAGAATGGGCACCCAGCTATATAATGAATGAATAATTAAAGTAAGACTCTTTATTCTGAAACATCACACTGTTCGTCTGAAGGTCCCTCTCTTAAGAAGAGATCAAGTCATTCTCAGGGAAATCAGAATTTAATTTTGAATTCACCTGGACATCTTTTGAAAAACTTTTCTGTGTGCAGGCCTTGGGTTATAGGTTAACATTAGCATTTAAATGGAGAATGGTATTAATAGCCCTCAGAGGAGCTGGTCTCGTCCTGATTGCCTTTTCAGAGATTTTTTTTTTCTAAATGAGAGAGCTTCTTTATTTTTGTTCTTTTTCTCCAACAAGAGAGTTCAAGAAACCATCTTTTTTGATACATGTATACTAAAAATGCATCCTTGCAAAATCGATTCATTTTTGGCAACGATGTTTTGTTTTATAATTGGTGTAAAAAATAAAAAGGTTGTGTTAATTGGCTTCAACAGTTTTGACTTGCCCATGGGTTGTTTTTTCCTTGGCTTGGGAACCATTTCCACCTGTGATGTTTGGCCTCATTTATTTGCCTCATTTATTTGCTGTTAGGACGAAGATGTTGTTCGTGTGGTGGTAGATCCTCTGAGCCTGCTGTAGTCAGCAGAAAGAGTACAGTTGTATTTGAGCTTTGCATTAGGCATTATTTGCTCTTAGACGGGTGTTTGTCTTCAAAAAAGCACCAAAAGAATTCTAAGGGTGGTTCAGAAACTTTGGACCCAATCTCGTTGCCGTCAGGCAGAGGAACAGTTCGCACATGGCTAGGCTGGTGGGCTGCTCATTTTCTCTTCATCTTAGGGCACCTTAGACTGTCCTCTACTCCTCACCTTCTCAAAACACGCCATCAACCCCAAGGCTGGTTATAGGGAGGGTTTGGCCAGGTATTTACCCGCCTAAAGGACCAAAGCCTGGCATGCAAATCGATGTTTCCTTCCCCTTACGGCACAGCAATGGTTGGCACTTCCAAAGGAAATCTGGAGAAATCAGGGAGATGCTCTGTATGAACTTGTACCCCATTTATGCATTTGCCATACCAAATGAACTCAACAAGCCCCATCTACACTTCTCAGCATCGTACAAATGAATAATAACCGAGTAAGGATGCAAACAAAAAGATTTCCCTGCTGAGCCGAGTCACCCAGGTGACTTTGCTCCCATCAGCCGCGTTTACTCAAGTGAGTAACGATTGATGAGATCGGCTTTGATCCGTTCCCTCCTTACCCCAAATATCTGAGTGCTGAGTGGATCTCACAGCCCAAGTCGATGATCAGGTTAGGATACATCAGCTTACGTGTGCTGAGCTGTGCTCACGTGGAAGCCAACCGAAGGCTTGGAAAGCTAATTTTTTTTTGTTAGCTATGCTAATCTGCTATTATTATTTATTAACCTATTTGTCAGATGGTAAAATCAACTTTTGATAAATATTAATTCTTCTCCCTGGTTTTAAATCTCCACTTTAAAACCCAGAGCAGTCTGCCAGCATTTCAGTGAATAGAGATCTCCCTCACCTGTCCATTTATTTCCCCCGTCCCTTACTAACTTGCTTTTCACAACCTCCTCTCGATAATCAAAAGAGCATTTATAATGCCAGGGACAAATACACTTCTGAAAGCAAAATGAAGAGCCTAAATAAAAAATCACAGAACAAGAGGCTCATCCCACTCACTCTTTCATATTTCATTATTTGATAACATCAGAAGATGAGTCCATCAGAGCTGCTTGGGCAAAGGCAAACAGGAGTGTGTCTGATCAATATTTATTAATACTTTCAAAGACAAGGGAGGCAAAGTTGAGCAGACTTCGTAATGGAGTGAATAATTACTCATGCAAATAGGGTTTGGCCGAAGGCAAAGCCATGCCAAAGCGGCAGGTTTTTAATTGCGCCCAATTAAAAATGCATACCTTTTGCTCGCTCGCACTGTCTCGCTCGCTCATCTTTTCTTTTTTTTTTGTATTATTTTGCGGGAAATTTTTAATTAAAAAATAATCTGATCCTGAACCGAGTGACAGATGAATCCTCCGTTTATGAGGTGCAGAATCCTGCGGTAAGCTAGGATTTGGGACAGGTTAACGGAAAGGCAGCCATAAGGACAGGGAGGGAATGACAGGCCTGCACTGCTGAGCCTGACTGATGGTCAGCTTTGGCATCTCAGGAGAGGGATGTGAAGTGGTGTTGGTCACCCAAATGCCCACTGGCGTCTTGGCCAGTCCCTGCATTTGGCCATCCCAGAGTCTGAAGAACCAGGGCTGTGGTGCCCCCAAGTGTCATTTAGCAGTAGAGACGCAGGGTCAGATGGAGAGATGACCAGAGGGGCTGTGGGCAGGTCGTTTCTTCTCCCTCCTGGTCCCCTGCTCAAGGGAGGAACAAAATTCTGAGTCCACGCAGGGATGGAAATGTTCTGGGAAGCTTTCTGATGGCCACTTACTTGTAGGAACTGGAAACTTTAGCACATAGGAGGCAAAACTGGTAGCACAGCCCCAACCTCAGGTTTCCTCCCTGTTTAATTGCGGTGTTATTTGACATTTTCTGAGTTTAATATTTGCCTCATGGGGAAATAATCAGGAACATTTCAGGTACAGCAGCTCATGCACCTCTGAGAATATGCTTGGGGTTAGGCAGAAGCAGGAAGGATATGTTCTTCTTGCTCCTCCTTTTGAGGTGGTCTGACACCTAGGAAGGCCAAGTCCTGGGCTTTGAGCAGAGACTTGCCACCTCTCAGAGGGAGATACGCCCCAGCCAAGGTACACCCCGTGTCATTTTTTGAAAATGCAGCCAGAGCTGATAAAAGCAAAATCTCATTTCACATCTGCTCAGCATCAATTCTCTCGAAGTGATCGATGTTTCCTAAGTCATGGTGTTTTCTCTGGCAGCCGTGCTGATTTTTCTCTGTGTTGTGTATAACCGTATTTGAGATATTGCCAATACCCTCAAAGTCAACCTTACATTCGATTCCTGCCTGTGTGTTGAAGCAGCTTCATAAATACCTTGATCTTTTTAGCATTTTGAGGCTAACAGTGGTTCCTGGGCACACGTCGGGGTGCCAGGACGCTGCAGGGCCCAGGGGTAGGCACCTGCCAGGCAAATTTGGGCTCTTGGTTCCTGCAGCATCCCAAATGCAACTGCTTCTGTACGTCGAGTTCAAGCATAAAGGTTACGGGACCATGGCCCAAGGGAGGAACTGAAGTGAAAACTCGGCAGACCTGTCCTCAGACCACTGACCCGCAGGGTTTTGGCAGTCCCTGCCTGTAACTGGATGTCCCCCGAGCTGCTTTAGCTGAGGAATGAGCTGTGTTTTCTGGCTGGGAGGGAGGTTATTGCAGTGCCAGGGTTAGCCAGCCTGAGCTGATGCTGTCACCGCGCTGATGCTTGGAACTGCCGGGTTTTGGGTCTTGTGCCTACCTGCAAGAGCAGCCAAAATTAAAAGAACATCCAAATTTTGCTGGTTTTGATGCTGGCGACCTGGTCCTCCTTCAGCGCCAGGAGTTTCATAGCCTGCATCTCAACTGCACAGAGCTAGCAGCCTGATTGGTTTTTCATTTCTTATTCAACCCCAAAAGCTATTTTTTGTTTGTTTCTTATGCGTTTTTTATGTGTATCATCCCTTGCACATGCACACTCGCTTCTTCTCTGACCACCCAGCCTGAATCCTATCAGCCCTCATTCTTGGAACTGGTGATTTTGGAGCTCCCCTTCCTCTCGCTGCAAGCCCACGTGCTCTTGGCTGTCCCCTATCAGCAGTTACGTAGCTGCAGGTTTTCAACCACAGGAGCAAATTCTCAGCTCACGGCAGCAGGGAATGTCTTGAAGGAGACAGAGGAGACCAAAATGCAGCACTCTGAAGCCCAGTAGCCTGGTCAAGACCTGAGACGTCCCAAACACGGGGTTTTGCCACAGCCAGTTACAGTCATTGCTGCGGTGCTTTGCAGTCTGGCAGCACGCTGGATGCTCTGCAGAAGCACAGCTAAGCCAGACCCGAGAGCCTGCAAAGTAAAGAACAAGAGAAATTTAATATGCAGCTCTGCCATGTTTGGCCTGATTGCCGTTTTAATGCAGTCAAAGAGCAGAGAAAGGGAAGGAGGTGATAACTTTTCCTGGAGCCCCTACTCTTGGGTTTTAAATAATTTATTCCACCCAGATCTAAGCATTAGACTGCAGCCTGGCCTTGTCCTCCTACAGAAGCAGGGGCAGTCGTGCAGGTGCTGGAAGTTACAGGATTTGGTTGAAACAGTCCTTGCTGCCATGTGGTGCAAGAAAGGAATCTTTTCACTTCTTCCTTGAGCTTTTCGGACCCTTGTTTCTTTACAAGGGTCTGTAACACCAGTATGAATTTATGCCGTCAGCCAACTCCTCTAGAAAGAGGGGTACTTGCCATCCAGGCACCACTTTTTTTGGATTTGAAACCCCAAACAGACCTAACCCCCAGCCAAGCTTCATCGCGTGCTGGAGCTTACTGCAGTGGAGCCGTAGAGGAGAAACTTCCCCTGATCCCTGACCTTATCCTAGGCTCTGCCTTTCAGTTCCCATCATTTGTGCTTTAGATGGAAGAATATGGGAAGCGGGGTGAGTGGGACATGGGCTCCCCTGTGCTTGTACGTGCACGCTTGGCATCTCCTGGTGTTCAACAGCATTATCTTTGGGCTTCCTTTGTATACCTAGCAATCCTTCTCTGCTCACGGCACCACTGAATAAAAAGTAACAGCTGATGGTATGCTACGGAAACACTCTACAGGATTCTACCATTCTACAGATGGTTTTCGTGAACATCAAGCCTCAGTGCTCACCAGGGTGGTTTTTTGTTTGCTTGCTTTTCAGGCAGTATTATGAGATGCTCTACAACACAGCAGACGAGCTCTTAAACCTCGTGGTGGATCAAGGCGTGAAGTACACAGAGCTGGAGTACATCTACGCCCTGAACTTACTCCACCGGAGCCAGACGGGTGTGGGAGACCAAACCACGCAGAATATGAGGCTGCAGAGGTTGAAGGAGATCATCTGTGAGCAAGCTGCTATCAAACAGGCCACCAAGGACAAGAAAATCACCACTGTTTAACTAAGTTGCTCGTCTTCGGTGAGCAGTGGGGGCTGTCTGGTCGCAGGGCCAAGCTTCTGCGTTTCTGTTAAAATTGGTGGCAAAAGCGTGAATCTTCTTGGGTGGTGGCCTGCTAGCGAGAAGGGAAATGCCGTTTGAAATTTGGTTTTGGGGTTCTTTGGGGGGTTTTGATGTGTAATCACGTAATGCTTCCTTAACGCCTTCTCCCAAGAGCGATTGCGCTGCAGGAGGAAGAGGCTTTTTGGCAGAGATGTGGGTGGGATATTGGGCTTTGCTCTGTCGCTGCTGCTTTGCCTTGAGATGCAAGGCAAGCTGCTCTCTCTGGGGGAATGGGAAAAGAGATTTCATTGGGTTAGGCCGGTCTTCGGTGGAAGTTCAGACCACACTAAACAGCACCGTGAGAATTAAGTGCAGATCTGTTGATAACCTGGGATCTTGATGACTTTGAAGCTGTTCCACCACTGTTGCCACATGGGAAGCCTATTTCAGCTCTGCCTGTACTATTCTAAGTGACAGTTGTAGATGCATTTAGTTTTCTGCTCTTTCCACTGCAAAGAGATCTAGTTGCTTATTCCTACAGACAGTAGTAATAAGCCAGTTCTTGTAGTGGGAGGTGACGTGGGACCATTTGTTTCCACTTCTACTTTTTCATTATCACAGAGCCAGATGGCATCAGTTTCTGCAGCTCATACTGCACTGGATGATGGTGGATGTAGGAGAAAATTGCCAATATAATGCAACAGCAGAACTTAATTCTCTTTTTCTGAATATATCTTTTGAGTATAGCTTAGCTCAGAAGATATTTTGTAATCACCATTTGATGCACTGGGAGGATGCACAGGCTTACGTAGCTCAGTGCTAATGGTCAGCAAGGGCAGGAGGAGGGTAGATCCCAGCTCTGCAGTATGAAGCAAGCTCGGGTCACCAGTTCTGCCTTGCCACCTGGTAAAAGGCTCTCGGTTCACTGAGGCTGATGAGTTTGTGCCAACCCTCCAAACCAAGAACACACTGCACTTGTATTTGGCAGGTAAATAGTCAGCCCAGCTGGGTTTCACGTCCTGAGATGGGTTCTCTCTCAGCTGTTTAACTGCTTGTGCATCAGTCTTGAAACTTCAGAATTAAAGGATAATGTAATGACTCCTCGAAGGCTCTGGTGCTTTATTTCTTTAAGAACTTAATTTAGTGATATTTGAAAGACTCTTTTCTGGGTCCAAAGTTATATGGTGTCCTGTGAGATCCAAAGTCATACGGTGTCCTCTGAGGTTGCATCACTATGGAACTGGTCTTCTGAGTCACTCAGCCTAATCCCCGGCTACCACGGGCCAACTGGACAAGAAGCTTCTCAACCTCCACATTAAAAGCAGAACGCAGTAGTTCTAAGTCGTTAGGATTTTTTTTCTGATTTCTAGTCTCATTTTATTCATGAACCTAGTTTTTATTGTGCCAGTACCAGCCATTAACTCCTAGAGTTCCTTCTTTTCCTTGAGGAATTTGCACGTGTAACAGTGGAGAACGCCATCGTGGCCCTGTATGATGATGAGGGCTCTCCCTGGGGTAGCACATGGGGTATGTATTCCCTAGCCCTGGCATCCAAGATGTGCTGCAGTGAGGATGCAAGAAGGCAGCCTATTCTGCATCCAGACATGGGAGGATGGAAAAGAAGCTGCTTGGTACATACAAAACAGATTTCAGACCCTTTGAGGTACAGAGATGATGTGTGAGGAGCTCTGAATCCAGACTGGGCCGCTGTGGGCTAGAGTCAAACTATTTTGGATTCCTTTTGTGTCCTTTATTGTTAATAATCTGAGGCTCTGCCTCATCTTTACATGGCTGATCTTGAGCTTTGCAGTCCCCATTTTCCACCCACTGAGCAGCTGTGCTGGTGGGTGCCATGACAGATTGCATGAAAACAAAGAACATTTCGAAAATTTCAAACTTGGGAGTCTGTTTTCTTCCAAAGTAAATTATTTAAAAGAATCCTCTTTGAACTGCACATCACATTGTCCATCACAGCACCACAGGCTGTAAATACAGAGCCCTAGGTCATGTCCATGCACTGGCCTGAGGTGCAAGAAGGCATTTGCTGGCCTGCGTGGTTCAAGAACACCATGGCACGACTGGAGAGAGGAGAGGCAAGGACTTACCCAGATCCTGGTATAGAGAGATGAAAAAGTTTTGCAGTTGAGGTAATTGCAGCATATAATTGGCCAGCATCTCCTTGAGTGTTCAGACTCAGTCCTCTCCAATCCTTTACAACAGAAGTTAATATTATTCAGTCTGTATATCATGGCAGTCACACCAAGGGTAAAAAGGGAGTGCCTGAGGCCACAGAGAAAGACATGAGCAGCATGCGGCTTGTCGGAAGCCAGAGCTCAAGCACCTTCTTTCAGCCACCCATTGGCATACTCTGCACAAGCTTTCTTGCTCCACCACAAAAAGATGCTGCCAGAAAGAATCCTCATCAGCTTTTGCAAATCCTTACTGAACATTTTTTCCCTGAAAGGTAACTTTTGAATGCACCATGCTTGCTGTGCCAACAGGTGCTTCAGAAATACAATGTACTCAGTGAAGGCTGTGATTTTGAAGCAAAGAGGACTCCGGATAGCTCATGTTTAGACAATGCACCTAGTTTTGTGTGTGTAGTTTTTAGATCACCCACTGTCTGAGCTGCCTTCCAAGAAAGAGCCTTACATGATCAGCAGGTCCGTCCTCTGTACCGTGCAGTTACGCTTCACAAAACCACCTCCCAGTGAGTTTCCTGCATTATGTGCGTGTCCAGGTAGCAGCGATGACAGGGCAGCAGCCCGCTTGCTACCACACACCTGGACAATGTGAGCATTGAGGGGACTTTTTCGGCACTAAGCCTGCCTGGAACAAATGGGTATCCATTGCAAGGGGTCTGGCTTGTGTGTTGGCGTTTGTTGCAATCCTCTCTCGCTAATGGGGTCTCGAGCGCGTGGGGGGAAGAGATCTTTTGGGAACATCTTTTGTTCATTAAGCTGTTACTGTGGGTAGAGTCAAGATGTTTTATTTAATAGCAAATAACTATTCAGACAACAGGCTGGCTTATCCTCTCACATAGTCCACACGCACACAGTCATACGTACCCATCTGGAGCCCCAGCTGGGAGGCCAAACCCACGGGCGGTACTCACGCACCAGGCGCTTCTAAGTAGGTGTTTGGAAAGTCCCCTGAGAACAAGATGTCTCATCAGGCGTCTCAATAACCCTGTACTCATCGTCTCCGTATAACAGCCACCCTCTTTGGTGTGGTCCAGGTCACCCGGCCCCATTGTTGGAACTTGTGTGTGCTCATGGTCTTGTGCAGGCTCTGGTTGGCCTGAGTTTATCATTCCTTCAAAGCCAACAGATGCACAAGTCTGAGCGTACCGGCCCTTGGGAAGCTGTCTCACACTTCCTTGCCTGTGTTTACTTTGCCTTTCTTTAGGTATTGGCCTTTGGTAACTACTTCTCCATCCCAGCTTGTGGAACGTACTCACACAAACTCACACAGACAGGGCATTTATAACATATTTAGGGTAAAAGATGGTTTTCTGAAGGGAGAAAACTATGTAAGTGTATTGCAAACTGTGCAAAGACCCCATGAACGCCCTTTACCTTAGACGTGAGCTACGCACAGCTGCACAGCGTGACTTACCCTTCTGCCCTGAAGGAGGGACCCAGTCCTCAGTCTGGGACTTTGTTACAGGACCATGGATGTCAGCGCCGGTTCTGTTCTCTGCACTGTCTCTTGCCTACGGTGGTTTCACAGTCCTGATGTGACCCTGCAAGACACGCACTGCTTTATGGACAAGGCCTAGGCATTTTGTTTTGTAATGCAACATGAAATGCTACCAGCTCTGCCAGCACTTAGAACGTAATTGTTATATGGATGTGGCCCTTTGGTGCTTAAAGAGACAAGGAAATACTCCTCCAGACCACAAAATGAAATATTTTCATGGGAGCTGTAAACGTTCATGAGGGTTTCACAATTTCCTCTTTACAACCTCGTAATCTTTACTGGTTTTTAATTATCGCACTATTTTGAAGCCTATGCCAGACATGGAAGTGGAAGGTAAAGTAAATTACTCCTGTTCCTGCCACGGTTGTGTATCAGTCACCAGCTCGTCCTCTCCCAAGTGCCTCCTCCCTCTTGACAGCTTCTTAATTAAGGATGGTATAAAGCTGTCTGTTCGACAAATACACATACAACTGTATGTATGTACACACTTATATACATACCCGTATATATATAAGCCCCTAGAGATACCATGGCGTGGGTCCCCTCGACCCCATAAGCTGCCATAGATGTGGTGAGCGCGGCCACTCAGGGAAAGCAGCGGCTGGAAAGGTTTGCAGAGGAGTGAGGCTCTCTTTCTGCCTTTTATTGGCTGTGCTTTATTTTATTAGCACAAGTCATAATTGCAAATTTCTTTTTCAATGTGGCACATTGCAATAAAGGGGAGGGCACGCAGACAGGGAGCGGGGGAGAGCTGCCAAGAGGAAATTAGTGTTGCAGTAATGTCAGTCCTATTGCTCTCGGGCAAACGGGGAAGGTTTTTTGAGATGGGGACAGGGAGTTGGTCATTTCACTGAGCTGAGATATGGAGACGTCACACAAATGACCATTAGCCACTCGCACACCGATCCCCAGTCGTGGGGATGAATTCCCACAGCGGGAACACGCAGTGCTCCCCAAGCCTCATCCATCGCCACAGCCCTCAGCCACAAAGCTGACTGTGCTCTCATTTCAGGAATTTATTACCCAAAGCTTAGATTTTTTTTTTCCCCACTGCACTTTAAATACCCAGTGACCCGTATCAATTATATCACAGTAGCAACTTGAGCCTCGGGCAAGGCTGGGTGTCCACTGCTGAACATGTGCATAGCAGGGGATGTTCTGCCCTACAGAGCTGGAGCTCAAAAATAGCATGATGGATGATAAACTTGAAAGGAAACCAAGATGCAGGGAAGTCAACTGATGCTCTCCAGGCCACGGTCCCTGGAGGATCAGCCCTGCTCTCACTGCTGGGCAAAGCAACCCTGTAAATCCGAGCCAGAGCTGCCTGTGCCCTGCAGTTCACATCTTACCTTTCTGCTTCAAATGGGGAGCGTGCTCAGAAATGAGGCGTTTTATTTTATTTTATTTTATTTTCCTTCCTTTTGCTGATTGAAACTAACAACTGAGCCAGGAATACAAAATTAGGTGGCTGCGGCCAGCATATAATCATTACATTTGCTTTTGGATAATCTGTGTGAAATTCATCAGGAGCGATTTATTGGGAAGTTCATTGCATCGGTGTTCATTATTTACTTTGTTAGGCTTGGGCACAGTGGCAATCAGTGAAGAAAATTGGACAGTTAGGGCCTTGGACTTCAGTGTTTGTAATTTCCTCCAGCGAGTTGCAGCATGAAATATATTCGGCGCAGACGAATCACTCCTCTGTGTGTTCAGCGTGCGCATCCGGGGGCACTCGGCTATCGGTGTGGCTCTGAAAAACGAAGAGGCAAAAGCAGGTTTGTGGAAAAGAAAAGAGAAATAAGAAGCAGCCTGAATCACAACCCTGGTGGTGGGCGCTTCCAGAGGCCTGCGGTGACTGTAGGCCCCAGCCATCAGCTGTCCCGTGCTACCTGCAGTGCTTCTCCAGCAGAGTTTGCTGTCAGCGTCTTCATTCCCCAACACTCAGGGACAGTCTGCCAGGCACCTCAAGTCCCCTGTGGTGTCTGTCCCGTTCCCAGGACGGTGGCAAATCCCTGCCACTCGCAGCACAGGACCAGAGGAGAGCAGAGCAGCCGGGGTGTGAGGGGCTGGGCGCAGACAGTGTGGGATGGGGGATGGAGCCCATCTCCTGGCTGGGACAGACCTTACAGGAGGGGAAATGCTGCAGCCTTGTCCTCACAGACAAAGTCCCCATCGGGCTCTGACTGGCATTAAGGTGAGGAGCTAAGGAGAGACAGAAAGAGAGACCTGACACCACCTCGAAGATGCTTAAGGCCATTGCCACACCTTGAGTGCTGTGCTCAGCTTTGGGCCCCTCAGTACCAGAAGGACATCGAGGCCCTGGAGCGTGTCCAGAGAAGGGCTACGAAGCTGATGAAGGGCCTGGAGCACAAGTCCTGTGAGGAGCGGCTGAGAGAGCTTGGGTTATTTAGTCTGGAGCAGAGGAGGCTCAGGGGAGACCTTAGTGCTCTCTGCAACTGCCTGAAAGGAAGGGGTGGGGAGCTGGGGTCGGCCTCTTCTCACAGGTAACCAGTGATAGGACCAGAGGGAACGGCCTCAAGTTGTGCCAGGGGAGGTTCAGGTTGGAAACGAGGAGACATTTCTGTCAGAAAGAGCGGTCAGGCGTTGGGACGGGTTGCCCGGGGAGGTGGTGGCGTCACCGTCCCTGGGGGTGTTCAAGGAGAGGTCGGACATGGCACTTAGGGACGTGGTTTAGTGGGTGACATTGGTGGTAGGGGGATGGTTGGACCAGATGATCTTGGAGGGCTTTTCCAACCCTAATGATTCTAGGATTCTACGATTTTCCACATGGGCACAGCGCCGAATTCAGGGATGGGCCCCAGGCCAGCAAGCAGCCCGCTCTGCCGTGTCCCCCACCACGCCACTCCCCAGTGGAAATGCTCAGGAAGGAGCAGCAAGAAACACGAGAGGATCACGGGGAAGCAAGTAAACCCAACCCACAGGCTAGGACAAATTTAGGAAATTTGGCGGTGGTCCCAGCAGGCTGAATAGCAAAGCTCAGGGCTAAGCTGACCGGGAGGTGGGGAACCAGCACACACCTCTGCCCCATCCCCGTAAAAGCCAGGGCCTGCAAAGTTGGTTTAGGCACGATTCCAGAGGCGTGCAGGATGCCTGATTTACACCTGGCTTCTCTTCCTGCTCAGCACCTTCCTCGGCACCATTTCGGGTTTCCCCGTTTCCCCTTCAGCCAGTCATGTTCTTTTATTGCCTGGCGCTTCTCGGTGGCTCACCGAGTGAGTTCGCGTGGGGCTTTTGCAACTGCAAAGTGCTGCCGGAGTGCCAGGGCTGCCCATAAATCTGCTTTGTACGTGGCACGTAGTTGGGAGCTGATTGTTTTTATAATTGAATTGTAAATCAATGTATTTAAGGCCAGTGTTTGCCGTTAACGCTTCTGAGTATGAAATGCTCTCTCTGTCGATATTGGGAAAGTTTTATTAGGATAATAACTGCTGATTTAGAGCTTCAATTCTGGATTTTTTTTCACATGTTCGGTTCAGTGTTTGCTGTTCCAGAGTCAGGAGAGTTTGGGGAACGGTTCATGCCACAGCCACACACCACCTGAAACGCAGTAACATGAGCTTGGATGCGTGGGGGACATCTCGCACCCTTCGTGCCACGTCAGGCCCTTTGGGCACTCTCAGGGAGCAGCAGATGAACGAGTTCTCCTTCATTAGCAGAACTGGGTCACTTCCCACCTGGCCGAACCACTCCAATCCCCTCCCTGAGCTTTAAGCTTGGGAAGCCGAGGGCAATATCTCCTTTAGACATGCTTTTGGTATCACAGCCACCTCAAGCAACTGCCTTTCACCAGGCCAGGCTGGCCGTGATGTGGGTTGCCCTTTGTCTTTCCTCCTTTCTCATTCCCCTGGTCGAACATCAGCCCAGAAGATTTACCTCTCCTTGGTGCATCCTGAAATCCCCCTTCTCACATGAAGAGCAGGACTGTGTCAGAGGAGGCTATGAATAACTGAGCCTGCATCCCGAGCTGTGCTCATTAATCACTCAGAATTGAAGCCCAGGCGTTTAGGGGAGCCGTAAAAGTCCCTCATCTGCATGATTAGCTCTTTCCCAGTTGATGACAGAAGGACGCTCTTCGAACAGTTACTCCGTTTTTAATGATTCCTCAAACGTGAGTAGATTGCCCCAAAAGCACTGGGCAAACAGACACAGCCCCTTGTGCCATCCAAGCCCTTTCCTTTAGTGGATTGAGAGAGTCCACAACTCTGAGTGCACAGAGGTCGGATGAGGGGGGCACAGAGACATCTGTGGGCACACTGCCATCACCGCCCATGGAAGGGCCACCTACCCCTGCTGTGTGCTGACCATGGAGGAGGGAAAGGTTGAGTAAGAGAGGCTGGGGCACTGAGATGGCAATGGGAAGCTGCAGAGGACTCCTTACAGGTGGTTGGTCAAGTATGGAGGCAGCTAGTGACATTGACCCTGACAGATCTGCTGTAGCTTGGTCAGCAGATCCTCCTTCGCCTCCACAGATCAATGCAAGCATGGCTCCATCACCCACCACCATCCCGTCGATGCCACATGCACAGTGAGGTGAAGGCTTCACCCTGGCGTGGTGAAGGCTGCCAGCGCGTGGGCTCCAGTTGGATCTAACGCCTGCTGAGATGCTAATAAAAAGCAGTTCCTGGGAGGTGTTTGAAAATGACTTGCATTCACTTAATTACTGCGAAACCTCCCACCCTGCTCACCTAACAACCTCAAAGGCACCAGCCCTAAAAAAAAAAAACCTACAAGTGCCAGGGAAATGGTACCCACCAGGACTGTGGACAAGCTGGAGCTAAAAAGTGATGGCAGCTCCTGGGGACAAAGAGGGATGAAGAGGAAGCAGAGGGAAGTTTCCCTCCCTCAGCACTGGGCACAAATCTAAGGCATAAAAATAGTTGTTGCTCGTGGCAGAAGGTGGACGGATAGTGTTTGGCCATTTGGGGCGGCCATGGTAAGTTGTTAGGGTGGCATTTACTCTGTGTGATTCCTGGGGGAAAAGGACAAAACTACCATTACCACCTAGGCATTTTTCCCCCAAATCTGATTCTTTGTTTCATAGCCCCATTCAGGAACAATCTGTCTCCAGCCCAAAATGCATAAGGCTCATTTCGCTCCCGTTGCCGTCCCCCGTGGAGAGGGGTCTTGAAGGAGCCATTTCAGCTCAGGGCACCCGAGCAGGCAGCCGGTTCCTGCACTGCCAAGCCAAACAGATGGGGTGGGGAGGGGACAGGGAGGAAAGACAAGCGTGTTTCTGAGGTTCTAATAATCCCTTCTCCTGTCTGAATCCTCACAAATCCCAGTGGAAGGGCAGGCATTTTCCAGATGGTAGGAAATAAACTCTGGGAGACTTCCACGC
Source organism: Anser cygnoides (assembly GCF_040182565.1). NCBI lineage: Eukaryota > Metazoa > Chordata > Aves > Anseriformes > Anatidae > Anser > Anser cygnoides. The sequence continues at coordinate 2,140,226 of NC_089873.1, read as the reverse complement.
AGAGAACTCATTAGCCCTGCTGGCTCTGCTCCAAGCTTGATGGCAGCCCGTGTAGACTGTATTTGGACCTGCCCTTTTTTTATCATCTGTTCCCATGAAATCTCCAGCCCCATCTTACACAGACAAGCTGCCCAGCTAGCTATTAATTTGATTACGTGTGGCCTTTGCCTCTTGGAGAGCTTGGAGCTCAGGCAAGTATCTTCCCGCAGACCTACTGCACACTAATCCGAGCATCTCAGCTGCCTTCACGCCTCCCGTCTGCTCGCCTCTCATCTGATGTTAAGCTGCCTGTGCAGAGTCTGGGGAACAAAGAGGTATTTGGAGGGAGGCATTGCATGCACATGCATGCAGAGGGATTTAAGCCCAGCCACAGCCAAATGTTACTACCGTGCTTTGCACAGGGTGCAGTGGTGGTCTCGGTCGTGCCACACATCCCTTACACCCCACAAACCAGGGTGTTTCTGATGCTGTAGGTGTTTCTGGCTGCAGTAGTGACCTGGCTCGGCAGGTAGTGTGCTCCTCTTTGTGTGGTTGCTGGATGTCAGACAGCCAAAGTTGTCATCTACGGTAAGAGTTAGTCTGCATTTTTTTTTTCTCTCTGAAACTTCACAGCTGTTCCATAGCACAAAGCTCGCCCAGCTTGCAGATAGTTCGAAGCCTTGTAACAGTCCTTTGAACAAGCCCCACTGAAAGAGAGCTGTTTCTGCAACTCAGCTGGGTTAAAAGTGTCCCGCTTCCCTTGGGGGTGACCCGAGTGCCCTCTGTTTTAAAACATGGGAGGCAGGGTAAGAAAACCCTCATGCCGGTTGAAAGAGATGGCAGGACTGTCCTGTTTCATTGCAGCAGTATTTTACACCCAGGAAGATGTTCAGAAGAGGTTTGTGCATTGTAAGGCTCCATGTACGAAGTGGTATTTTTCAGGTTTGCAGTGAGCAGCTGTTTTTACAGGCTCAGCGTTTGCTGTCTGTGTTGGCTGATCATAGAATCATATAATCATTAAGGTTGGAAAAGCCTTCCAAGATCATCTGGTCCAACCATCACCCTACTATCAATGTCACCCACTAAACCATGTCCGTAAGTACCAGGTCCTGATGGTGTTCCTGTGCTTGTTGGACAGGGATGGCAGCAGACAGCCAGGGCAGAGTGGCTCGCTAAATGGGGTTCTGTCCTCCTAAGATAGGATAGGATAGGATAGGATAGGATAGGATAGGATAGGATAGGATAGGATAGGGTAGGATAGGATAGGATAGGATAGCATAGTTCAGCTGGAAGGGACCTTCAAAGATCATCAATTTCAACCGCCTGACCACTTCAGGGCTAACTGAAAATTAAATAATATTAATGAGGGCATTACCCAAATGCCTCTTGAACACTGACAGGCATGGGGCATCAACCACCTCTCCAGATAGCCTGTGCAGTGTTTGACCACCTTCACTGTGGTCAAACATCCCCGGCTGCTCTCCTCAAGCAGCTCCTGCTCTTCTTTGTAGCTCCGGTGATTCCGAAATTGTTCTCCTAGGTCACAACAAACCCAAAAGGCTCCCAAAACCATGGATATTCCTGGTTAGGACCCATCCTTCCCTGACAGAATTTTCCCTCTTTTCATGGTCTCTCCAACCCACGCCTTTGTCGCCCTCCCCTGAGCACAGTCCTAGCCATGCCCCATCTGGAAAGGAGCCATTTCAGGGCAGTTGCTGTACCCAGAGGGCTCTGGGAGGAGGCACAAGGCGCTTAGTGGAAAAGGAGTAAATGTCATTAAGGGTTTTAACGTTTATGGCCAGTGAGATAATGAAGGAAGGTAATTTGGGGTAGCTTTATTGCAGTTATCATAATGTTTCCCTGAAGCACAGAGATAAAAGTCAGTGGATGGTGTCCATAAGGAGTTTTTATGTCCTTTTTTTCCTTTTTTTTTTTTTTTAAAGCAAGAACTGGTGCAATCAAAGATGGGTGTCCTTTTATGAACACAGGTGGAGAAGGCAGTTATGTGACACTGAAAAACAAAATTACAAGACTCTCAAGGCTCAGCTGGCTGTCCTGACCCACATTGCAGACCCATTGCAATCAGCAGGAATCTGCAGTCTCCAACATTAAATTGTTTTACCATGAGGAGCTGTGCTTTCCTCGTGTTTATCTCACAGAGACCTGTATTTGCAGACATCCTGAGAGATCGCTCTTCCTCCCCTCCTTTTCTTTATAGGGTTACTTTCTCATTTTACCCTATTTTGCAGCATAAAAACACTCAGTAGATGACAGACTAGGAACTGAGGAGGACTGAAATGGGAAAACAAGTAACTTTTTCTTTGAACTGGAAGTCAGGACCACTGTGACCACATCCAACCATGCTGGACACATTTACTCTTGTTATAGCGCATTGAGCAAAGCTGCCATCTCAACAAAGCCCCTTTTGGCCTGGGGCTTTGTGGGTGGGTAACAGTGCCCTGAATATTATTTGTCTGACAGTAGTGATGTTGTGTCTTGATCTGCAACACACAAACAGAGGCGCTGCCCTGGTGTGGAAGAGTGAGGAAGGAGCGAGCAGGACAAGCACTGTGTGAGGAGGCCTGAGGAGAGTGCCTGTGAGGCGGACTACAACTCCCAACATGCCCTGCAGCCTGACTAATAGGGTGAGGCAGGCGTAGAGAACTACAACTCCCAGCGTGCACCGCGGCGCCAGCCGCTTTCTTATTGGCTGGCTGTCCCGCAGGCGGGAGCGGCCCTTCTCCCGTCTCCTTGACAACGGGCGAGCAAACAAGATGGCGGCGGCCGGGGCCTGGGGGTGACGGGGCGGGCCGGGGGGCGAAGCGCTCTTAAGGGAGCCTCCTCCGCGTCCCCCGTCCTTCTCTCAGCTCATGGTGGGGGACGAGGAGAAGCGGGGAGAGGACGGCCTCGGGGAGCTGCCCCTTTCCTCTCAGGTGCCCTCCCACCCCTCAAAGGGGGTCCCCGAGGGGCCCGGCCTGCTGCAGCGCAGCTCCCCTCACCGGGAGGAGGAGGACGACGATGAGGAAGAGGAGTCGCGGCCCGCAGAGGTTCTGCTCGGCGCTCTGCAGCTATTTGGGGAGGGCTGTGCACACGGGGGGGATGTTCTTCCCCTCCCTCATCGCTCAGCGTAGTTGGGGAAAAGAGGGGGAGGCGGTGGGGGCACAAGGTTTCAATTTCTCACCTCCCCAAAAAGTGAGTTTGGTGTTTTCATCACTTCTGCCTTTTTTTTAAGGGTCCCTTCAATCCCAGCTGTGCCCAGGATAGTTCTGGATTGCCTTATTCTTCTCCTTATCCTGTAAAGACTAAGGCTAAACTAACATATGCATCACCAAATTAACCCCCTTTGTATATGCTCAGCCCCAAGATTCAATAAGTCCCAAGCGAATTTGTTTTGCCTTCTCTACTGGCCTCTAAAGTATCTGCTGCCACTGCATTATCACCTCATATTTTTACCTAGTGGAAATATCTCTGTAGTCTCCATTGCTATGACATGGAGGTGTTATAATTTGGGTGATTATCATTTGAAACATTATTTATCCTGGTCCGTAGATTAGCAATTGTTTTGTGACTTCTCCCAGCTCCTAGAAATTTCACAAGCCATTGGCTTATTTTCTCATTAAATCTACGCAGTGGTTCATTAGTGCCATCTGTCAAGTAGCCTCTTTGGCAAAGACAGCTCTCCGAAGCGCTAGCTGTTCATGCTGAACAAATTTAAAGGGCCTCCAATAATGTATGTATTGGGGTACAATGCTGGGGTTGTGTTAGTGCAGATTTGCTGAGATGTTAACATCCATAATCAGCGTGAGTTTCATGGTGCAACATCTCTGAAAGCAGGACCTGCTTAGTGCTGTGCGTGTAAACCAGGAGGTTAAAAAAATACCAACAAAAAATGTTGAAAAGATTGACTGTGAGCGTTTTTCAGTGTCTAGAGGTAGTACCTGACGTGTTTCTATTTATCAATTTTGAGGGCTGTATTCATCATTCTTCCTAATGTGTAGTGCCTTAACAAGGTGATGGAGCACTGAAAGCAGCACTTGACTGAGGTCTTCTATTAAACTCTGTTCCCAGTTGCATCCCAAGCAGCACCTAGACTCTATAGAGTGGAATTTTATTTCATAAATCTCCTCTAAATCCATTTCTCTCCCTTCCTCTCCTTGCTGGTATGTTATAGGATCAGTTGGAAGGAGTGTTGGATGAAGACACTGTGGCTGAGGGTCTCCACAAGCTGGGGCGCTCAGCCCCTGGTACTGAATACGTTTACCTTAATTTGTCACTTTCAGTAAGTACAAGCAAAGAAAGTCATTGTGAAATGCTTTTCTGCTCAAAGATTCATTCCTTGGAACAACAAATAGTTGTTCTGGTTAAGTAATATTAATAAAATAAATAAATAAATCAGATTTTTGGTCTCTACCCGTTAATGCTATCTCATGTACGTGGGACATTTGACAAGGCACAGCATAGCTCCTGCTGACAGCTGCTATATCGCTACTGTTCTTTTCACTTTGTAGCAGTAGTAAGATTTTTCCATACCCAATCTTTAGGTTTGGAAATGTATCTTCCTGCTTTAGTCAGCTAGGGAAAAAGTAGAGGGACATGCTTAACATCTAAGAATGCTGCATTCGGTGTCTTCTGGTCAGAAGGTTAAAACGGTTGTGTCGTCTTAAATATTTCTTGCTGCAGGCCCTGATTTTCTGGCATTTTTCCTGGCTACAGCTCTCTCTCGTGGTTGTGTTTTAAAGTCTTTTGACATCTTTTGCATTCGTGGCTGGTCTACTGGGCTAACATAACTTTCAGTATATGTCATCCAGCTCTGACAGATCCAGTGGGAGGGACCTTGTGGCACCTCTTCAGCGTCTCCTGATCGTGCATCTCCCAGGAGATCTGGGAGAGCAGGGTGAGATATTACAGCTAGTTATTAAAGTCTCTCTGCATTATTTTTCCAGGGTCGTGAGTTAAGTGACATTAACATTCTCTCCAGATACGTTCACCTACAGAAGTTGGAACTTTCATATAATAAAATTAATGGTATGTAGTAGATGCACTAGTAAACTCTTGGGTTGTGAAATCATTTAAGATGAGAAATGCAGCGTACCATGTAGGCTTAATATCACGAAGCCTGGTCTACAATTTAATGGCATAACTACTCTGGCTCTACAGACTGAGGCAATGGCTAGATCTTCTTGAGAATGATGCATGGACTGTTCAGACAGCTGCACCAGCATATGCTGATCAGCGGGAACGTGGAGATTGTTGTCCAGTTTATTATCCAAAACTAAAATGCAAGCAAGCGTGGCAATACGAGATTAAGGTTGAGAACATGGAAGTGTCATAGTATGTAAAATTATGACTGGTACAGTCTTGCAAGCCTTGAGCTTTGCTTCCTCAAAGTTTTCCATTGATGGCAAAATGTAACAAATTGTACCCTGAGTTTAGAAAGGTAACTAGCGGAGACTGCAGTTAAATCCATCCTTTTCTACTCCTTTCCTCTCCCTTGTACCCCCGACTCTTTTTAATATATATTTTTTTTTAATTTAACTTGATAAGGAATGAGCTGTGGTGGCAGCCTGTTACGTTATTCCTTCCAAGTTCATTTTACTTGAGGTGTGAGAGTCCGGTTGTAGCAGCACTTTTGTAAGGTCCACATCTCCGTGCTCATTTTATTAACAGTTTGTCTGTGAAGGCTAGGTCTGAGTAGAGCAGGGATTTTTCCTTACAAGTAGTTGTTTAGCCTTCAGGAGTGACTCAAATACTTTTCTCCAATAATTAATAAGTTAGAGTGGAGACAGTATCTGTGTCACTTCAAAGGGAACTAGAGTGTAACACTAAATAGACAAATCAGTTTACATAATGGACATTTAATGTAGGATTTGAATGTTTATTCTTCATGTTTTAGTAACCATCTTTCTTCTAGTGCAGGGTAATAATATACCTCACTTCTGCATTTCAAACACTGCTTTCTAAAGGTGTAATCACAAGTTGATTTCTGATTGCTTTTTGCCATAATTATCACATCTTGACATGATGATCTCTGCATTTACCTATGCATTCATGTAAAGGATTTGGCATTTGTTTTGTTATTAGATCTTTCTTGTATCAGTCAGATGCCTTACTTACTACAACTGAATGCTTCCAACAATGAACTGACTACATATTTCGGTTTTAAGCCACCAAAAAATCTCAAGGTAAGTTGAAAAAAAAAAAACGTTAAAGGTTTAAATTCAAAATGATTTTCTAAATCAAATTTAGATGTTAGATTTGGATGTGTGCAAAAGCAGAGTTTTAACCTTTCTTTTTTTTCTTTCTTTCTTTGTCATTTCAAAAGTTTTTCCAAATGTTTAGATATTTTTATTTATTTTTTTTCTTGTTATTATAATTTTTATTTCAGTCTTTTATTTTCTTTCACATTCTGAATCCCAGCATGCCCTGGGAAGATGCATTGTGCAGCTGACTGTTCTAGGCAGGGCTAATCTTAGCCAGAGTTTTTTCCTTGCTTGCCAAATTCATCAGACTTTTAGTGGGATCAGTTCCTGCCTTTCAAACTGACTGGTGCCAATTGCTAACGTGAAACATGTAATTAAAGTGTAGCTTTATGCTATTCTTCTCTTTGCTGTTGGTTTTTTTTTGTAGCCCACATTGGGTTATAAAGAGCAGGATGTTATTTTGAAATACAGCCTTTGTATATTTCTGTCTTCTCCATCGTTTTTTTTTAATATGTACACATAACTGCAGGGCCATTAACGATAATGTTGTCGAAAAGATAGCACAATTTTGGAAGTTCCCAAAGTTTGAATTCTGTGTCAGAAAAAAGAGCCTTTCTGTTTACTTTCCAACATTAATATTAATGTTCCTCTTATTTCCACACCCTTGATCACAAGTCTAATGTGACAGCCATTTAGTTTCACAAGACAGCTGTAAGTGCTGAAGAAAAAAAGTAACTTTGTCTCCTTTTCTCCTCAGGAGGTAGATTTTTCATACAATCAAATACCTAAAATGCAGGATTTGTCAGCATACCAGGCACTTACTAAACTCTTGCTGGACTGTATCCTTTGTGTAAGAAAAGTTGCTTGTTTGTTTTTTGAACAACGTTTTGCTTCAAATAGATACCTGTGTTATTTGTTGTTTTTTTTTCTTAATGTCAGGTTTTCCTTGAGAAGTGAGTTTAAACATGGTGATGAAACTGATATCCATTTACTTAAGCACGCGTGGTGTTAAAGGTGCTCGTGTACATAAGGTCTTAGTCTGCCAGAGAAACACAGAAAACCCTCTGCTTTGGGTCATGTAAAACTGAGAATGTGACATGTCACACTGTCTTTGCATAGCAGAGATAATAAATAATCCCGGTATTTTTTATAGAAGAAAGGTTAATAGTAAATCAGCTTGGAACACTCAGCTCCCTTAAATGAAAAAGGTGCGTGTCGTTTAATCTTAGGCCCTCAGTAATTACCTGTGCCTAAAGAGGCTTGGTGGAGAACAAGGCTGTTTAACAACAGTGAAGAGAATCTAGGTGAAAGGAAACTTGAGTTTCTTGCATGCACAGAGAGGGATGGTGCTCTGCTGCACGTCTTCCACTCGGTCACCACAGGACCTATTTTGTGGGGTTAGAAACGCTGTTCTGACAGAAATCAGATAAGCACGAACGTGCAGATGAAGTTTCTTCGTCGCCTCTTTTTCTAAGGCCGTCCATGGTGCTCTTAGTCTGCCTGCCTGTGGATTTTCCTAGGCTTTTCTGAAAGGTCTTCTGGAGCTTCACATTGATGTGCTGCCTTACTTAAAATTGCTTCCTGAAGGCTTGCGACCCTTCTCTCTTTGCTTCATAAATTGCATCTTGATTTTCTGCTCTCTGAAAAGGAGAAGACAGCAGGCTGTTGCGTTTTTTTTTTTTCCTGTCTCGTTCTTGAAGTAGCCCATTACCAAACGATATTAATACAATGTCTTTTTCATGTAGGAACAGATAAAGCATTTGCAGGGTGTCCAGGTTACATTATTCACACGCTTTAAAAGGTGTGCAGGTGACGTGATTCTTGTCAGGAAATGGCATTGAGACACTATTCCTTTGCAATTCTAATTTTCTGTCTCGGAGCAAAAACCATATGACAAAATGAAAAAGAAAAAAGATCAGAGATTTGTATTGTGGATCAGAATCTGTATTTCTTCACTTGGTTTGAATGCAGCAGTGTGCCGCCTTCAATTTCTTCATTTGCACTGATGCCAATGTAATGGGGAGAAAAACTGTTTCACGCGTACAGTTGCAATGGGACCCTCTGAAGCAGACAAGAAAGAGTGCAGAATTTAGGACAGTAAAGTGGCACTGTTCCTAACCCATGTCAAGCACTCCTCACGGAAGACATGGCAGACAAAACAAGCTGTTCTTTGTAATCCATAAATAAAAAAATAAATATCATGCACTAGTGGAAATGTTTGGCATGTATTTCCTCATTTACAGTAACTAAGCATTTCTTACCATATTTAAATTAATTACAATGCAGATGGTAAGGTCATTGCAACTTTCTTTCTGACAGGTGCTCATACAAGCACACCTGACAAGATTATAAATGAGTTTTCAAGGAGGTGGCTGCCCAAACCAGAGAGGGAGACAGCTTGGGCAATAATAGCTTACAAGGCATTATAGCGGGCTGTTAGAAGAATAAAACTGATTATATTCATTCTTAGTGCCGGGCAATTTGCTGCCTCATATTGATGCTTGTGGCTTAAAGCTCTTTGTTTCACAACAGGCTGGTGCTTGTGTTTACTGGCAGTAAATGATTTGTTGATCTCATTCATACTGACCCAAATTCATTGCTCACCCAGATTTTTCCTCATCAGTTGAAAGAGGAGCAGTCCCATTCTGCGTGCAGATAGATGAATATCTGTCAACTATCAGTGCCTGTGGATGGCTTTGGTTTCTTTCCTAAATGTCGGAGACAGCCTGGAGTGAGGTCCTTTGAAAAGATGAATCTCTGCTTACCAGCTCATTTCTCCACCTCTCCTTTCCCATCTCAGCTTGTGAGTGTAGAACATAGAGGAAGAGTATAATTAAGTTCCAACGTAAGAAGGCAGTTAGGAAAAAAAAGAGTTAGGTCACAGTTATTAAAGTGGATTATACTGGCCCTGTCTAAGCTTACATTTCATTTAGATTTCTGATATCTTTCAGACTGAAGGAAGAAAATCCAGATAACTTGTCCACTGCCTGATAAGAAACGTGAATGAGAACTGGTCCCTTTTTGCAGGCAGAGTTCGTTATCTCAAAGTCAATTAAAAATGTTTTCTTCTGTGATCGCCTGAAGGCATTTCTCTGTCCCCTGCACGTTCTGGCTATTTTTATCAGTTATATTTCTTGTTTTTTTATATATAACTAGTTCAGTTTTGGTCTCTTACAATAGGAGTACAATTCTTACTGTCTAACTTCAGTCACCAAACAATTAAGTGCCTGATGTGAGTTGTCTGAGTTCAGCAGAGAAGGATGTACAGCTACCTCTGTAGTTCATCCTGTTCTAAGAGCACTGTGAGACTGTCCTCAAATGAAATAAGTTTTTTTGTTTTATTTTGTTTTTTTAAGTAGTCTGCAAAGTTAAAGCTGACCATGTTAAAGGTGACTTTGAGAGAAACCCTACTGACTTTTACTACTGCTTTTGATTCTATTGTTAATTTAAAACACGTTTTCCCCTTTCAGTGCAGGCAGCCAGTACAGAACCAGTATAACTTAGCGTGAAATAGCCCCACCAAGTACAAACATCCATTATTACTTGGAGAATTTGTGTACAATGGTTGGATGTCAAGGTCAGTTTGAAGCCATACTGAGTTAAGTACTCTGCAAACTTAAAAAGGCCAAGCCCTCCTCTGATGGCTCACCCATCTGCCTGTACACAGCTGGCTTACAAGGACTGGTGCCCAGTTGAAGTAAAAGATGTAAAGACTCTTTTGTTTTACCTGCACATGTGCATCTGATGAGAAGACCAGTGATTTACAGTGTGGCTTTACAAGATGCTGACAGAAGTTCCTTCCCCCGTTATGCCAGGCTGTGCTACAGACCAGGTCACAGAAACTATCCCAGTTGGAAGACCCACCAAAAAGGAGGGGAGGATATTTCTGGCTGGCTCAGTGAAGTCAGTCACCCTGCAGCCCCACGGGAAGCTGCGTCACGCGGACAAGGAGGCAGTGTGCTTCAGAGTAGGGCTGGGTACGAGCAGCTGGGATCTGAAACGCTTTAGCGTGAAGTATTCGATGTCCAGCTCCCCGTACCGTGAACTTCAGCCCCACCGTCTAACTAGCTGCTAACTAGCGCAAAGATTTTTGCATCCAGTTATTTTCCTTGAATTCCAAACCCTCTGTATAGTTAACAACATAGCAGAGATAAAAGGGCTGGAGAAGTGTCGTAGCCTGACTCATCTTAGTTTGTCACACAACAGACTCACTGCAATCGGTGGCCTTGAGAATTTACCTCTCAAAATACTCAATCTGGTAAGAAAGTATTTCTTGTTGTTTTCCTGCCAGTCTTTTATCAATATATTAATGCCTTAATAAATGTGAAGGCAATTACATAACAAAGTTTCAAAGATGTGTAATATGGGACACACTTTTTTTTATTAATACAGAATTAAAGGATGACATGGGTTAGGATGGAGCACTGAGGGTCATCTGATATCTAGGGTGTATCTGTTGACATACAACATTTCTAGGGTGTATTTCTAGATTTTAAGTGGCAGTTATCTCATCTGGCTTCAGATTTTTTCAGTGTAGACCACTGCATTTGAGCTCGTTGTTCTCTGCCACCTCAAAAGTCAGTGGAGAGAAATGGACGCTTAAAGTACTCCGCTATTCTGATCCAACTGCTGACATCAACATTAACACAAGATGCATCAGGCCTTGGAAGTGGCTGTTTCTCTCTTGGTTATGAAGATTGCTGAGGATAACTAGCTCAGTATAGACCTCTATTTGTCAATGCCTACACTTGTTTGTGTGCATCTTGCTCTTTTATGGGCTTTGGGAAGGCATTTATCAGTGTTCCTCAGTTCCATGTTAGTAAAACATCCTTAATAATACCAGCCCTTTCTTCTAAATCATTTCAAGTTACTTAATAGGGAGGGCTATCAGTATAGAGGTTGCAGAGTACCACAGGGAAGAACTATTTTTAATGCAGTTGAGTTGCTATAAAAATACAAGTCTACATCTCAATAGGTTTTACTTTATAACAGTAATTTAAAAATATTTAAGTGGAGTTTGAAGCTGAGGATGAAAAAGCTATACATAGAAATATGTTCATATTTGCTACATTAGTGTTAAGCACCTACATAAATATTTTAGGTAAAGTGAATGAATCCCTTATTCAAGAATAGAAGTGTTCTGTTTCGATCCTTTTAAAATTTTAAAGATTTTTTTTTCTGTGCTGTAGTAATTATGTAGAAGGGCATAAGTAAGGTCTGTGCCCATCAATGCCTGATTGTCCCTTGTAGTTCTTACCACTTCGATATTCTGTAAAGGTATTCACATTTAAAAGTGGGCAGTAGTGAGTTTTAAATAATATATTCCAAAAGTGTTCAGCAGCATATTTTTAGTACTTTTATATTTCAGCTACCTAATGACTTCAGTGGGAATGAAACTGATTATTTTTTTTCTTATTTTTGGTGAATAAGATTAACTCAGATTGGCAAGATCATGTCTGAAAGTTCTGAAATGAACTCTAAGAGTATGAAAATCCAAGTTGACAGGAAGATCTTTTCTCTAAATACTTTCTTCAGTAGAACTAAAGGAACCCACTTAACCATTGTGCTCCTTGATTTCCTCATCTGTTAAAAGGCCTAATAATAATTCTGTTAGTAATGGTTATCTGCTTTGTAAAATGCTTTGGAGATCGTGTTAACAGCTAAGGCTTATTAATATGAACATGTTCTTCAGTTTTGGTTCTTACATGCTGATATGATTATTTATCCAACTGCTTGTCTTTTTTAATTAGCAAAGTAGATAGTCATGTGGAAATTATGTAAATAGACAGATTTTAGCATAGCGTTTTCTTTTACTAATTAGAATAAGATGCAGTTCCTCTTTTTCATGGGAGCAGCCATCCCCCTCTCCTCCCATTGATTCAGCTTTCCTTTCTTTTTTCCCTTGAGCTTTTTAGGATGAAAGAGTAGTAAAGGTCTCAAGTTTAGAAGAAAGACTTCAGAAACTGTAAATACTGCCTAGCTGTACCAAAAAGCCTCTATTCTGCTTGTGTTTGCAAAAAATAACAAGTGCAGCTTTAATGAACTGGACTCTTAGGAATTTTATGCTTAGCAAATCAGGATCTCTGCACAAATCCCTTTTGTTCACAAAATTTTATGTGTACCTCTTGCATAGCATTTTGCAACTAGAGCTCTGAGCTGTATGTTATTAAAGAGGTCTAACGAAGTACAGGAAGAGAAGAGAGAGCCTCCATGCTATTAATAACCTAATTAAACATTTAAAAGTCAGGAAAAATGTCAAGGACAGACAACTGGATTAACATTAGAGTCAGCTGGCTTATTTATTTCAATAGTTCCTAAATATTTATTAATAGAATATGAGGCTTCTAAGCTTTCAGCACAAGGTGATGCTGATGGAAAAATATATAACTTGCAAGGTTATTTGGAGAGAATCATGTTGAGAGGCCATCTGGGTACATGTGGCCAATGGGACGAAGATGAGTACAGAACCTAGCATGCTATAACTATTTGGAGTTCAGAGCAGGAATGAGTAAATGATTTGTGAGGCCCTGAGAAATGAAGCCATCTGGTGTCCAGTGATTAATGTATGCCTTCTATCTTGTACCTTGTTTGGAAGGAACGTAAAACAATAATAGTCAGTTATGAATTCTCAAAGGCTTGGTCACTTCCCTTGTTAGAGTCTAGATGAACCTACAGTAGAGGTGGTGGGGTTTTTTTTGGAATATTTCTGTGCACGCCATCACCGAAAGTAAATAGTCTGCCTTCATTTATTATGTATTAACGAACTTGTGTATCCTAGAGGTATTTTAGAGTGCCTGTAGTCCAAAGAAGACAGTACTGTATTGTTCTACCTTCATATTTTCATTATTTATTCTGTAATCATAAGTGTAAATGTAACCATCATTACGGAGGGAAATTGTATGCATGTATGTATATGTATTCTATATTTTTATGTGCATATCTATTTTCTAAATTTTGAGTTTGATATTGGCAAGAGTATCCTTTAGCCAGTGTCAGCTTTGAAAGAATGCTCAAGCTCTTTTTACTGCTGTTGTCTCTTGCTGTTTGTTATTCAAGGTAAGTTGAAGGTAAGTTAGTCGGAAGATAGTTGATTCCTTTTTCCTTGAGCAGAATGGAAAGCTGTAGTATGTCATCTCAAGATGAAGATGGGGCTAATGCATGACAGACCTGTTTGTAATGGGATTCTCAATAATAAACTCATTTCTTCCTCAGAAATGTTGTTTCTGATCTGAAGAACTTTATCAGAATTCGTGTGCTTTCCTTTATTCTTAGAGCTCTAACCTGCTTGAGAAGATAACCGGGTTGGACAGCTTGAAAACTCTGCAGAAGCTGGACCTTTCTAACAATAAAATAACTAGTCTAGAAGGCTTGGAGGAACATGATCTGCTAGAGGTGATCAATCTAGAGAATAACCAGGTAACAATCTTATTACTGATCTCAACTTTTTCGGAGAATGCATCCCTATTTCCTTTTTTTCCCTAAAATCTTATCCCTTGAAGACTTAAACAAAAAATCTTACACTACAAGCCATGAACATTAGGAAAGATGACATTTTTTCCTTTGGTGCTTCACTCCAGCACTGTTTCACGTGTTGATTAATAGTGTATTCCTCAGGCCTTACTTAATACCTCTAGATGGGATTATCTTTATGTAAGTAGCACTTCGGTAATATTTAGTGCTCACATACGTAAAGAACTAACAGTACTCCCTTGAGTGGATATGATAGGGATGAGTATGTGGCTTTTTCAGCTTGATTATTCTTGAGGATCTTTACTTACATCACAGCTTTTCTACTGCCAGGCCTCAGGAGGGTATGCTAATATCTCTCAGCCCAGTTTTATGACCACAGATTCTTCTGAGCTCTCAGCTGGAAAGTTTCTGTAAGGCAGAACAGTGTGTACTCTATTATAAAGTGGCTTTTGTTATGCAGCAGAATTTTCACTGGAATTACAATGACACAATCCAACTCATTTGTATTTGAGTTTTGAAACCCAAGCCATATATACCTAATCCTTTTGATATTGAGCTTCCAGAGTCTCTCACTGAAAAGACTGTCAATTCATGAATCATTTTGACATCGAAGAAAGATCTGCCTGAGAAAAAAGAAATCGAAGAAAATAAGAAATAACAATATAAACCAGGAATGGAACATTTTCTGTCATTTTTCCTCATTTGCAAGATGTGTTTACAGGAGTTAATACAATACGCTCTGAATTCTTTTTCTCACAGTGCATTCAGGTTGACATTTAAAGGTACATCGATGTTTAAAATTGCACAAGACAGGAAACTAACTAATGGTGCGGTTGTTAATAGCATTAATAACACCACTTCCATCACCTCTTATAGTTTCCACTGTTCTTTACGGCACGCAAAAGCTATTAATTTTGCCTCATCAAAATTTACCTCTGTTAATGATGTTATTGAAACTGTTTAATGAGTCACAATTTTCGAACATTTCTTTCTGCAGAATAATTTAAAGAGAATATTGGCACAATTGCTTAAGCCTCAATTTTCATCGGTCTGAAATAGCTGCATTAAGCCTGTCATTGGAACTCTTCGTTCCCATGTAAAGTTAGGTTGCTCTGCCCCCATCAGCGGTGGGAGTAAGATGCCAGCTACTTGATGTCTCTGGAGAGCTGGGTGGATGTGGTATTCTGCAGGTCAGAAGGGCCTGTGAGCAAACACAGGACAGAACACTCAAATTTTTCTTCTCTCCTGCATGCACAAAGTAGAATTGTCCCTCAGCCTGGAGCCATCCCACGTGCTGTCTCTGCTGGGCCAATGTGCTCTTCATTTTTCCTTTTTAGCTGATAGTAAGGGGCAAGATGCCTATTATCTAGACATTGGCATGTATGTTGTGACCCACCAAAAACATCCAAAACATAAAACTTCCAGGGCTAAAACTACAATGCTAAAGCAAACACAATCTCAGTGATAAATTAAAATGTCTGAATTCAAAAAGTGTATGTTTTTTGACCCCTGCATAAAGAGAGAAGCTAAATGCTATTTCAGGTCCTGATATAAAAGGTTTATTGAACTCTGGTGGAGCTTTTTGTGTAGGGAAGTGATTTTCAGAGTTATAATAATCTGAATTGTTTCAGCTCACCACCATCCAGAATGATCTCAAGTGCTTGATTTTTTCAAAAATGGGCACAATGGGTTTATCTGCAGAATCTCTCTCTCACATATCTATTTGGTGATTTTCAGATATGGGCTGTTGGCGTTCAATGACTTTACTAGGAAATCCACCCAAATGACACTTCACCTAGCCAAAATTGTTCAGCAGTGGGCTTGTTATCTCAAAATTAATATTGTCTAGGCTATCATCAAGGTTTATGTTTTTAGACACCTTACATAAGCCAACTAGAAGTTAGGGATGGTTCAGCCTTTCAGCAGGGGAAGGAAAACAGGCAATTCATCCCAGCCTAGCGTGGATCAGATGGTCTCTGGAACTGGCTTTCTCCACCGATTATAAAATCGTGTTAAGTGACTGATCTGGGCTACCTTACAGGTGGCTAAAACGAGGCAACATGACCCATTTTGATCCATTTTGTTTCAATTGATAGCCTTACAACTATTCACTCAGGGTCTAGTATGAATGCTTCTAGCCTGACTTTGCTTCAGGCACTCAAACTTCAATTAATAACGCTTAACTTCTAATAGTTCACTGAAGTGGCTGAGTGCAGATCTTTGTGCACGAGTCCTTAAGTGGGATGCATTACTCTCTGGACATAAATAGAGGCAAGGACAACTCTACTGATGCTTTTCAGTTAAGTGCTGAAAGTTAGGATGAACTGGAGCTCCAATGAAAAGAAACTCTTCTTAGAAGGAATTTTTTGTGCTAGTCATGAAGCGCAAATATAACCGCAGAATTGCCTCACTTAAGCACATCAGCCACATAAAAGCTAAATGTGTTATGGCTTGACATTTGAAAGAACTGGAAAAACACAGGTGGTTCGAAATTACTGCCTGTTATATTACTTCTGCAGCTAACATCCAAGTTGTCTGCCTTTTGTGACTCAAAGTGCCTTATTGAAGGCAGTTAACATGTATACCCATTTTGTGAGTATAATGATTTTTTTTTATTTCCACATTTTAAGAACAAGAATCAAAAAACTTCTTTTTTTTTTTTCCCTGTAGTTATTGTGGATTCTGCTGCTAATTTATGCTCTGTTTCTGTCACTAATTAGATTGCTGAACTGAGTGAACTTGAATGTATTCAAGATCTGCCGCTCCTCAGAGTTTTAAATCTTTTAAAAAATCCTGTACAGGTAAGAAATGAGTAAAGACAAAGCAAAAAATATGAACCTAGAGCTGGTCTTTTGGATCCCACCGTAATCCATTTAGCTTCCTTTTGTCTCTGAGAGTGACCAGGTCATCTCAGGGAATGAGTAGATGAAACAAGGCAATAATGAAGGATGGTTCCCCTGGCATGGTTACCCACCTTTTTCTGGGAACTTCCTGAACGAATGCTGTATATGTATCATGTTGAATACAGTAAATCCATGAATTTGATTAATTCTGCTTGTGGATCCATTTATACTTTCGTATTCATAGTATGCGATGATTTTTGTTTGGTAAGAGAACCCTCTTTCATTTTGCTTTGAAGGTACAGACTTGTTTGTGGGAAAAGCTCAAAGGAACTTAACAGTAACCCTTATAAAATCATGAGTCTCTGGAATCTGTATCTGCTTTTCTTCTTTAGGATTTATTCAGTTCTCTTTTATGGCTCCCATGTTACTCTTCAACCAATGAATTAAACATCCGTTTTATCAATGGCAGTGACATTTACACAATATCAGAGATACCAACTGTATTTATAATTTGTCCTGAATAATCAAAGATGATTCCGTCCTGACTTTTGTGATCTCTAAATTGTCTGAACTTCTGGTGGGTTGACCTCGGCTGGCTGCCAGGTGCCCACCAAGCTGCTCTTTCACTCTCCCTCCTCAGCAAGATTGGAAAAAAGATGAAAAAGCTCGTGAGTCAATATAAGGACAGGGAGATCACTCACCAATTATGATCATGGGCAAAACAAATTTGACTTGGGGAAGATTAATTTAATTTATTGCCAACTAAAAATAGAATAGGAGAGTAAGAAAAAAATAAAACATCTCCTCTCTGCCTTCTTCCCTGGCTTGACTTCACTCCTGACTCTTCTTTCTCCTCCTTCCTCTGAGGAATAGTGAATAGGGGCTTGTGGTCAGTTCACAGCATTTTGTCTCTGCTGCTCCTTTGTCCTCACACTTTTTGCCTGCTCCAGCATGGTGTCCCTCCCATAGGATAGCAGTATTTCATGAACTGCTCCAGCGTGGGTCCTTTCCATGGGGTGTAGTCCTTCAGGAGCAGACTGTTCCAGCAAGGGCCCTGCATGGGACATAGTTCCTTCCAGGAATCAGCTCCAGCATGGGCTCTCCACGAGATGCAGGTCCTTCAGGGCACGTAACCTGCTGCAGTGTGGTGTCCCCCATGGGCTGTAGTGTGGGTATCTGCTCCATGTGGTCCTCCACAGGCTGCAGGGAACCTACCTGCTCTTCCCCTTCCTTCTTCACTGACTTTGGTGTCTGCAGGGTTTTCTCTCGCATTTTTCTCACTTCTCTCTCATAACTGCTATGCAGTGTTTTTTACCCTTTCTTATATGTTAGCACAGAGGCATCTTTAGAGTGGGTTCAGTGTTGGCCAGCTTCATTTTGGAGCCAGCTGGAACACTGTCTGACATGGGGACAGCCCCTGGTGTCTTCTCACAGAGGCCAACCCTGCAGCCCCCTTGCTAACAAAACCTCACCATAAATCCAATACACTTCACCCTTTGCCTCTGTGAAATGCATATTTAAGAATTATAATTAAAATTCATCATACAGTCTTCACAAACCTCACTCAAAGATGTTTCCTGTGTCAGAAGAAAAATGTTAAGGGTTTAACTTCTCCTTCCTGTAACTGCCAGTTCTACATTGACTTTCTTGAGAATGATCAGTTGTGGTGCACAATGAAATTAGCAGGAAAAATGCCTGAAGCAGGCTGTCCTGGGCCTCCTCCACAGTCTGAAACCCTTTTTCTGTTTAGACGACCTTCTCCTAAGCAGATTCTCATCCCATTCCTTTAAATTACTATTTTAGTAACGTACCCAAACATCATCTTACTACTGCCATTTGAATTTCAGTTATCAGTATCAGCTTTTTATTTGATTTTTAATGACTCTTTTTTATTGTCTCAGACTTAAAAGCATGTATAACAGTGAATTTATAATGCAAATTCTCTTTTAAATTCCTATAGTTCTTCTAAGGTCAGAAGTATTAGATATAGTTTATTACATAGTCCAGTATAGATGTTTTTTGTTCTCCGAAAGTCTTTCTTGGTGTTCTAGTATGTTTGGTGGTGTGTGTTTTTTTTTTTTCTTTTGTTTTTTTTAAATTCCCATCCTGACCTTTTGAATAATGTAATTGCAGACTTTTTTGAACAGCTATTAGCTTTTGTTGCAGAAGCTACACTTATGCAGGGGGGGGTCTGTTCGTACAGTGTATTGACATCCTTCAGGGTAAAAAGCTTTTTATATTGCAATATGTTAAGGCCAGTTTAACGTTAGCCAATGGAAATTAAATATTAGACTGATGATGTTAGGCACTTTATGTCAAAGTGGAAACTTTTTCCTTCAGGAGCAAACAGATTACTGGCTCTTGGTGATATTCATGTTGCCACAATTAACAGAACTGGATCTCAAGAAGATTTCAGTGGAAGAGAAGGTACGTAAGCATACCATTCTGGAATTTTTCTAAATAAAGAATGCGAATCCAAAAAAACATGCATGCAAATCAGGTTTGTTCACATTTGGTTGTCACAAATCTCCCATGTTTCAGGCTACAAGATAGACTATAAATTCAGAGACTTTTGCTTCTAAAGCTAGCTGTCTAAAGCTTCTAAAGCTATCTACAGAATTTCTGGAGCTTTTGTAGTATTTAAAAATACAAAACTTACTAAAAGCTTTGTTTCATAAAGAAATACTTACTTAGCAGCCATTGTTTAGCAGTTAGTGAATCTAAACAGGAAGCTATGCTCATGAAATACTATGTGCCAGCCACTGTGCTACCTCTAAAATACTGTTATTCTTTTTCAGTGTTGTGTACTGAAAAGTGAACTCTGAAAGTTCCAATGATGCTTGTCTCCAATTCTACTCCATACAGCTTTCTCTGTAAAATCTTTTTTTTTTTACAAATAACCTCAAATAAATCCTCAGGCTGCTTACAGTAACATTCTATTGGAATAGAAACCATTTCCTCTTGTGCTGTTTTTAGTATAATTTGATTGCTCTGTGTGCCATTTGGGGGCCATGCTAGAACTGTTGGGATTAAAGGTTGTAAATTGGGGCTGGATATGAAGGAAGTATTCTCAAAAAGTGGTCCTTCAAGGAAATTCATCGCTCGTAGTTGCATAAGTATCAGGGTTCACATTTCATGCCAGGCTCTTGCTATCATGAGCACAGAGAATGGATGACATCAGAGTGTAATTTACCCCGCCTACCCGAGATGTTGATCTTATTCTTTCTTATGTGTCAGTCTGCATTCCTTCCAACAACATTTTGAATCCATTAAATAAATCTTTCTTTCTTTATGGACTGTGAAAGTAAGCCTAGATGACTGATCTGGATGAGCATTAACTTTTGGATGATTAAAGTTATTTCAGAAAATCCTCTCCTCAGGATATTCTAGGAGTGGGTAACATTAATAATAAAAATAAATAAATACAGCCCAATAGAGGTCAGTACCCTCAACAGAATTTTAAGAGAATGAATGGGGAGAATCCTTGGAGTTTGAATTCTTTTCCTCCCAGGAAAGACAGAAATGCGTTGTCAGGAGAAAACTGCAGTTTGCTTATGTTATTAATGTCCATTCTGTTCCTCTTCTAACGAATAAATGAATGGCTTCAGTCCCTAAAGATTTTAGTTTGGCATCTTCCACTAGCATGAAAGGATATAAATTAATGGATAATTAAAACCTAAGCAGAATTACTTTGTATCTTGTATAGCATCCTGTTTTCTTTCCAGTAAAAGGTTGAATATATTAATGATGGTGAGCTACTTCTGGCTGCCTTCCATCCATCTATCAAATTGTGTTTAAATCTCCTGAAAAGATTTATGTAGTGGAGTGCTTATAGACAAGCCAAATATGAAGACTGACCCTCATAAACATGAGGCCATCGTTATTCATAGTGATCTGAGAAGCATATTAAAGCAGGGAACAGTTACATCACTACTCTTCTTCTTTTTTTTTTGCTCCTAAACTCTGGAAACAGGTTGATGCTGTGAATAAATATGATCCTCCTCCAGAAGTTGTCGCTGCTAACGATCATATGACTCAGATTATGTATAGCATGCTGCAGCCCCAGCGAATCTTTGACAGGTAAGCTTACCTCCACTTCACGTCTGCTCCTGAGGGTGGCACTCAAGTAAAGCAGAATATGTTGTCATATTTAGAGGGACATTTTTCTGTCCCTCTCCCACCTTTAAATTAATCTAATGAAGAGGAGATGTTCCACGGTATATTTTTTAGCAGCCTGGAAATTAGGCAAATCTTGTTTGGTTGAAATTGATTATAAAATGAAGTTAGTCATTCACCTCTGAAGTCTGAGACAGATTGTCCACAACTCTATTTCTTTTAAACAATCTGTTGAAACAGATGGTCATTTACACCATAAATGAAAGATGGAAAATTTCTATCAATACCCAAAGGCAATTTGAAAGTCTCTTGAGAGAGAAGAGAGCTGTAAAACGTTTCTTCCTATCCTGCTTACTCCTCTTTGCACTACTGGCATCCCATTGTGAGCAAAGCGGCTTTATTTTGTGGCTTTGGGGTATGTTTTCTGTTCATAAGGTGAAATTTTCAAGTTTGTACTTAAGGAAGTCCTTGCCTGTGGGAGGAGATGATGCTGACTGCTATTTAAAGCACAGAAGGGAGAGACAAATCAATGTTCCTTTTCTGACATTGCTGTTGTCATGCCAGGTGACTTCTCTCTGTCTCATTTCTCATCTAGAAAATGGAAGTCACCATACTGTGCTGCTCTGCAGATGAGTTATGATATTTGCTTGGTAAAAGTCTGGAAGGTGCTTTGACGCACCATGATGGAAGATACTGTGACGTATTTGTGGTTTGCAGTTACATCAACTACAGTGGATGTTGAGATCAGCTTTTGTGCCCAACAGCCCGTCTTAGCACCCTTTAGACTGGTTTGGGTTGGAAGGGACCTCAAAGCCCATCTCATCCCACCCCCTGCCATGGCAGGGACACCTCCCTCAGCCCAGGCTGCCCCCAGCCCCATCCAGCCTGGCCTTGGGCACCCCCAGGGATGGGGCAGCCACAGCTCCTCTGGGCGGCCTGTTCCACATCCTCACCACCCTCATAGTAAAAAATTTTTTCCTTATATCTAATCTAAATTTACCTTCCCTCAGTTTAAAGCCATTCCCTCTTGTTCTATCCCTACACCCCCGACACAGAGTCCCTCCCCAGCTCTCCTGCAGCCCCTTCAGGCCCTGGCAGCCCGCTGGGAGCTCTCCCCGGAGCCTTCTCTTCTCCAGGCTGAGCACCCCCAGCTCCCTCAGCCTGGCTCCACTCCAGCCCCTTCATCATCCTCGTGGCCTCCTCTGTTCCAGCTCCCTCAGCCGCTCCTCACAGGACTTGTGCTCCAGGCCCTTCACCAGCTTCGTAGCCCTTCTCTGGACACATTCCAGGTCTTCGATGTCTTTCTTGTACTGAGGGGTCCAAAACTGAACACATCAGATTCATGATTAAGATTCATGATTTAGCAACTCAATTTAAATTTTTAGAATATCTGTATTGCGTGTCTTGTGTTTTTTTTTATGGGCTTGATGATGAAAGATAGATACCATCCCTGTG
Organism: Anser cygnoides; assembly: GCF_040182565.1. Classification (NCBI taxonomy): domain Eukaryota; kingdom Metazoa; phylum Chordata; class Aves; order Anseriformes; family Anatidae; genus Anser; species Anser cygnoides. Next base: position 2,118,163 of record NC_089873.1, on the reverse strand, counting down.
GCGATGATAGCTCTGAGAAGGCTCTTCAGCCTATAAAAAAAAATGCCAAGCAGTTATTGACTGTCTTGCAGGATTGGAGATTTTTATTTTTTGGAAAAAAAAAAAAAAAAAACAAAACAATAGTTTTACCTGAAGGCATGGATTTTTTCCAGTGCAGACATAGCCCCTATTTAAATATTTGTTTATTGGATTGTGTTTGTGCATCTTCGTTGCTGAAAAAAAAAACCAATTCTGTCTCCTATCAGAGGGACTATATATGCAAACATGTAAACATGCAGACCAGTATTTATGGTACTGACCAAAATTGTTAATGATGCCTTGAATGTTTGCCCATGCTCATCTGGAAAACACACAACACAGTCATTAATGAAATCCTCCTAATGATGATGAGTTAGTCTTCTACACTATAAAATGCCTATTGGAACCAGATTGGTATAGTTCATTTGCATCTATGTTTTTAGATGAGATTATAATTAATTCTGTTTAGTAATATTTCCATTAAAAATGAAGACTGAAGTCAAAGGAAAAAGTGATATTGTTGCATGCCCCAGTCAGAAAACATTAAGTTTTTTATGCCGTTCCCTCTCTGTGTGCTTTGTGCTTCTCTAATTGCATGACAACACATCACTGCACAATATTATGTATATTTTACCCCAGCTATAAATGCATGTGACGTTTAAAAAGAGGCTTGACTTAGTTATAACTGCTACGTGGGGAGCAGAAGTGTAATAACAGTGGGCTCTTCAGTCTATCGGGCAAGCACGTGAAGAGGCTTGGTGTCTGGCTATCAAGGATAAATTCATTCAGAGAAGAAATAGGACATGATTGTTAAAAGTTATGGTGGTAATTAATTAGTGGAACAATTTACCAGGGGTACCAAGAATTCTCCACAACGGGAACGTTGTAATTAAAATATGCTCTAGCAGAACTCCTTGAAACAAGAACCGACTTGGGGAAATCCTGTAGCCAGTGCGATGAGGGGGGCTGACTAGACGATGACAGTAGTCCCTTCTGGCCTTGAAACCTATTAATCTTGCACAGCAGTGTATTGTTCTCCTCCCCAAAGTCAAAAAAAGTTGAAAGATGAACATCAAATGAGCCAAGGACTCTTTGCCACAATATGCTTACAAGTTATAGGAAAACCAGAGCTTTCAGGTTACCTTTTGACAATCAGTAAGCGGTGATGTAATGAGAGATTGAATTATGTAAATGTTCTCCATGAGATAATAAACCCAAGGAATTTGAGGATGTGTTCGTCTGTTCCAGCAATGGGAATTTATTTAAAGGGAATTAGAATCCCAAGTATATTGTGCTAATAAACTTGTTGTGCTAATGCTGCCTGTTGTTTTGTAAATGTCACCAATCGGCACAGTAAGAAAAATACCTTCGGTCTCCCAATGGTTCTGCTGCTGTCTTGCTTTAAAATAGTCTAGAGAAAGGAACACCGGACCACGATCTGGATTCATTTTACAGTTTAGTAACAGCACGTGTACAGCCTTGAGCCGGTCAATTTATTAGGTGTGTCTGCTATTTCTTCTGAGAGGATAGCACTTACCTACTCCACAGGAGAATTAGGAGACTGAATTGCATTATTATCGTAGTACTTCTGAAACATCAAGCCCTATTACGTACATATAATCAGGCAGAAAATAGAGTTGTTTTGCTGCACCTAAAATAGGAGTAAAGCCATTACTGTGATTTTTTCCCCCATGCTTGTATTGGATGATTATCATTACTTCTTATGGAGCTAGGCACTTGTAAGAGAAAAGTTGAAAGAAAGAAAATCTGTTTTCAGGAATTTACATTCACCTGTTTTAAATAACATTTAATGTACTCTTAGTGCACAGAGGTGTTTTTCTTCCACTTGAAAATTTAAATCGAGGTAAAGGTACTCATTAGTTAAAACTAAGTGGTTTTGAAATGATTCCAACTATTTCTGACACGTCATCAAGTGGCATGGTCTTACAGTCTAGCTGAAATTTAAAAATGAGAGTCCAAAGTTGCATTCCATTTTTAGATGCCTCAATTGCTGGACTTTCAGAAGTGCAAAAATGCCATTTATTCTAGTCTTTACAGCTGGAAGTGGAAATTCGGTGATCTAACCATCTGCTCAGCATGGAGAAAATGGAGCCTAAGTGAAGGCTTTGTATTTTTGCAACACTTTGCTTTCTTTCATTGGAGTGTTATTTGTGTTCGGAGGAGTTTAAGGGTCTTGGTGTCTCTCATTATACTGAATTGAAGAGCTCTTTACAAATTGCCACCTTCATCTGGCAAGGCCGTGGAAGTCAGCAAGATTATATGCAGGAGTGCATAAAGGTTTGGAGGATTGAGTCCAGGTTCATGCCAGGCTTATTACCCTGATCATTAAAATATTACCATCCCTGCAATAGAGTCGGAAAACTCTTAAACAAAACCCAGCAATACTGTAACTGCAGAGGGAGCTTTAGAAAAGACTATAAATCAGAGAATATTATAGTACACATAACATTATTCCTTTGGCAAAAGAGACCCAGGGGTCTTTAATGTGGTATTTTGTGCTATTTTTGTGTTTGGAACGTATCAAACTGAGCGCACACTTTTCACAATTTTTGTCTACGCTGCGAACAATGTGAACAATGTGATAGACAGATGAGATTAGTAGAAATGATGATGAAGTCCCCACGGAGGCTTTATACAAAGCTGTTGAAGACTTTATTTGTACGTAATATAATGGCTCCTTGTTTTCCTTTCTTGTAGCACTCTACCTAGTCTTGATGCTCCCTACCCCATGCTGGTATTAGTTGGACCTCTAGCCTGTGGTAAGAGAGAGCTTACTCATAGGATCTGCAGACAGTTCAATAATTTCTTCAGATTTGGGTAAGTTTGCTCCTTAAGGTTAAAAGAACACAAAGTGATCAAGGCTGAAATTGCTCCTGTTTTTTTCTTTTTTTTTTTTTTAAAGAAGTTAAAAGTTAAAGACAACCCATAAATGTTTGTTGCCTTGCATTTAATCTTTTCCCGGTGCTTGATTGCCTGAAGCCATCAAATACTTTCTTAAAAAGAAAAGCCATTTAAATTATGTTGTTCTTTTCAAAGGTGAACAGCAAAGAGGCAAACAAAAACTGTCATTTAGAGCTCCTTTTATTGATCTGTTCTATCTCTGCTCACATATGCCCCTCAACCTAAACATCTGTTTAGATATGTATAGATTTCTCTTAATTTTTGGAATGTACCTGCATGTAAACACATTAGCATGCATGTGCACGCTGCATCCTGAAGCTAGGCAAGAAAGCAAGTGCAATTGCTGGACCAGTTTATTATCCTGCAAGTGGTGTTATCAAAGTAAATAGCACCTTTCAGTCTTCACCACCTGCTGGGAGGACTAATTTTCCCTATTGGAAAGGCCTGAATTAGGATCCTTGCAGCCTTGGGCTTCCTGGGTATTCAGTGGAGAGAAACCAGCTCTTTCAAGGGAAGATTTTCCCTTTGTGAAACATTTACCTGAGCTATATGTCTATTTTCAGTACACAGTGGATAGGAATTCTGGCTAAGTTAGATCACTGCTATCTGCCACCTAAAATTAGGTGGTGAAAGCTGTTCTTCGTGTCCACCCATCCCATTATTCACGATACATAACTTCTGTAGGTCCTACGTATGATGCGTGTCTCTGATCTGAAATCCCGTATTCTAATTATTTTGTCTCTCCTCTATTTTCTCTTTTTTTTGTCGTTATTTTTTATAATTACACAATTTTACCCATTTTTTTAATCATACTTTAACCATGCTTTCATATGTATAATAGCATTTACCACATCTTGGACCCCTGTTTATGCACTCCTATGTACTGAATAAGTCGGTTACGAGAAAAGCACTGTGGGCTTGTGTATTTACGAGAATAATTCCTCAGAGTTCCTAGCATCAGGACCACAACCTACGTGTTGATGGGATGTCTAGTAGTAGCCTTCTTCTCTAACGTAATACTCCACGGTGAAGAAGCCTACATGTCTGCAGTGTACTCAGATTATAGCCACATGCTGAATTAAGTCATTACACTGGCAAAACAAAAGGACGTTTTAAGAAAAGATCTGAGAAGTTATGGGACTGGAAAAATACCTTTTTGCCTTTCTTTAAAGATACTACTGTGTTTTGAATGACTAGATGAGAAATTACAAACTAACTGAATGCCAATTGAAATTTTCCAAGCACTGTGTGTTTTTTTTAGGAGCATTGTTTTTATACTGTGTATTTTATTTCCTAAAAGTTTTATGCATGAGGGGAAAAAAAGGGGATAGAGACAGAATCTTAACAGAGCAGAAAATTGCATCCATAAAGCAAAGTTGTATTTTAATTATTCAGTGGAGATTTAAGCAATTTTATGGCTTACTCTTTTAAATTTCAAACATTCCACTCATTAAAAATGTATTTCATGCAACA